>NC_044309.1:125283395-125883395 GCF_007474595.2 Lynx canadensis | reverse complement strand
GGAGGGGCAGAGAGAGAGGGAGACACAGAATCGGAAACAGGCTCCAGGCTCTGAGCCATCAGCCCAGAGCCCGACGCGGGGCTCGAACTCACGGACCGCGAGATCGTGACCTGGCTGAAGTCGGACGCTTAACCGACTGCGCCACCCAGGCGCCCCGATATAGCTGTATTCTTATCTTTCAGGTAAAAGAGCTGCAATTCTTTTACTCATTTTATGACATGTATTTTTCAACATTTAGTGCAATTAGCACTCTATTGGACTTGAGATCAGTTGTGTTTTAGAAGCCAGTATAAGAGCTTTCATTTCCTCTGATGTAAATTTCAGATTAT
Source organism: Lynx canadensis (assembly GCF_007474595.2). NCBI lineage: Eukaryota > Metazoa > Chordata > Mammalia > Carnivora > Felidae > Lynx > Lynx canadensis. The sequence goes on along the minus strand of NC_044309.1, from coordinate 125,883,066 downwards.
TCATCATACTTCCCCCCATCCTACCTATTTGCATGATTGATATATTTGTTTATGTGCAAATAAACAACCACAGCCTAGAGGTAGAGGAAGGAATGCAAATACTTCAATAAGTACAGATGCTTATAACCAAATATACAATGATCCACATGCACCTGGAACTATTTACATTATATGTAAAATATAACAGTTGTATCTGACTTTACTTCTCTGGAAAATCTTAAGCACTCCTTTTTGCTAATTTTCTTTGCTACTTTCCAATTTAAGTCTAGTTGCCTAAATGGTGTCTCAAAGAATTAAATAAGAGATAAAACAAGGTATTGAGTCATAATTTCAAACCTTCTGAAATATACAGTCAGAAAATCTATTCTCTATTTGAGGATCCACTACTTACTAGTCACGGGAGTGTTAGCAAGGTGTCATTAATGTAAGCCCCAGTTTTCTTATCCATAAAATAGGGATGGTGATACTCACACCATACTTACAGTATTAGTGCATTACTGTTGCAAAGCAAATCTTTGTAAAAATGCAAACACTACATAAGTGTTAGCAATTAGGTCTAAGGATCATTAATATATAACCATTTCTTAAAAAGCTCATTATAACCAAGTTTTATTTTTTGAGAGGCTCTGTCTGTTCCCTTACATTTACTTCTAAGTTGTCATAAAAGTTTTCAGACGAAAGGTATTGCGTTTTTCAGGAAGACAGCACCTGTAGTTTATCGAAAGGCATGCTGCTATTACCAAAAAGCTGTTGGCAGAAGGCTCCAGAGACATGCTTAGGAAAGAGGAAAAGAGAACTAGGGCAGCAAAACAAACTGGACAGTAACTTGAGTTCCTCCAGGGTTAATGTGGAGGCATGCCTACTAGTCAATGTCTCTCTACACTGAGAACCTAAAAAGCTGTTAGGATGTGGATCCTTTAGAGCATTTCAAGTTTTTAGGGCCTTAGACATGAAAAAGTCACTAATGATTTTAACGCTTGGAGACTAAAATGATTTTCTTTACCTACGCTCTGCCATAGCTAGCTAGGTCCCTAATTTGATTAAAAAAAATTTTTTTTAATGCTTATTTATTTTTGAGAGAGAGAGAGAAAGGGAGACCGAGCACATGTGTGGGGGAGGGGCAGAGAGAGAGAGGGAGACACAGAATCTGAAGCAGGCTCCAGGCTCTGAGCTGTCAGCACAGAGCCCTAAACGGGGACCCGGGGACCCACCTCGCCACTGCAAAATCATGACCCGAACTGAAGGCAGACGCCCAACCGACTGAGTCACCCGGGGGGGCCCCCTGGATTTGTTTATTATCAGACCTCCCAGGAAGCAGAAATCTACATACTATCACTGCAAGTAACAGGAGTATAGGAGTTACTGTCTCCAAAGACCTAGCAGGCAGTAAAAGACAATACTTTGAAATGTTAGGTTTTGCTACTCTTACAGAAAATACACATGCTTTATTAACAACTGAGTGGGAAATTATTCTCCCTCAACTGAAACTTATATGAAATGGGGGGAATCCCTGTCTTAATGTACTTACTTACTTATTTATTTTTAAAGTTTATTTATTTTGAGAGAGTTCCCCACACCCCTCCCCTTGATGTGCACAGGAAGGGGAGGGGCTGAGAGACAGGGAGAGACAGAATCCCAAGCAGGCTCCACACTGTCAGCACAGAGCCTGACTAGGGGCTCAATCTCACAGACCCTGAGATCATAACCTGAGCTGAAATCAAGAGTTGGATGCTTAATGACTGAGCCACCCAAGCACCACCTAATGTACTTATTTAAACCAGTAAAAGTACTATCAAAGATTCTAGTGTCAGAGCCCCAAGACACAATGAATCAACAGATATAGTATGGATTCTCTCAAATAAAATCAAAATAGTAGCTGCCTCCCTCACCTGAATACCTATCATGAGTGTGTAAAAAAAAATAGGTTAACACCTTGCTTTTTTCCCCCACTTAACTCTCTGTCCCATTAACACATACCTGTCTCTCTCCTTCTCCCCCTCCCCTTCTTCCTCTCTTTCCTACAGCATAATATTCCATTATGCAGATGCACCCTAGTTCTTCAAATACTCCCTTGGGGCGCCTGGGTGGCGCAGTCGGTTAAGCGTCCGACTTCAGCCAGGTCACGATCTCGCGGTCCGTGAGTTCGAGCCCCGCGTCAGGCTCTGGGCTGATGGCTCAGAGCCTGGAGCCTGTTTCCGATTCTGTGTCTCCCTCTCTCTCTGACCCTCCCCCGTTCATACTCTGTCTCTCTCTGTCCCAAAAATAAATAAACGTTGAAAAAAAGAAAAATTTACAAATACTCCCTGATTTCTGGAGACTTGTTTGCTTCTAATCATTTGCTATTATGTATAGTGCTTCAATGAAGCTTTGCTTACCTGGTTCTACCTATCCACAAAATAGATTTCTAAAAGTGACATTGCTTGGTCAAAGGGCAAAATGCATCTATAATTTTGGTAGATAGTGCCATTTCTGTTCCATATGGATTGTGGCCATTTTGCACTGCCACCAAATGTGAGCACTTATTTCCTGAAGATCATTTATAAAAATATACATGCCTGGATTCCACCTCCCAAATTCTGACTTAGGAGATAAGGAGTCAGGCCTGAGTAGGCCTATCTTGAAAACGCTCTCCAAACACCGTATCTCTAGTTGAGAATCCATTCTACAATGCACTCTAGTCTTGTTTACATTGTTCAAATCCAAAAGAAAATGTTTAACCTCCAAAGTTTATACCCCGTGTCACTCATTCAATAAATACTTTTTGAGTACCTATTATGTGCTGGGCACTCTAGATGTCAAGGATATAAAGATATATAACAGTATCTATCATTAGAGTTTGCAGGGTGTAACAATGAGAAATGTCAATACATAATTAAGAGACAATATATAAGTATAGTGTTAGAGATATACATAGAATTTTATGGGAACACTGGAGAGGTACTTCGCCCTGACAGAATGCTAGAGGAGGCTTCCTGAAGGAGGTGCTCCTAGAGCTGAGTAAGAATTAACCAGGTAAAAAGAGGAAGAGGTATACAAGAAGGAGAGGGCATTCTAGGTAGAAAACAACATATACAAAGTTAGGAAGTAAGAAACAGAAGGGATGTGTATGTATATACAGCTGAAGCATATTGCTAAAGCACAAAATACAACAGAGAATAGTAAGCAATAGGCTGCAAAAGTGGGCAGAGATCAGATCACTGCACATGTAGTATACCATGTTAAGATACTTGACCTTATTCTCTAGGCAAAGGAAGTCACTCAAGAGTTTTAAGGATGGGAATGACAAGATCATGTTGTTTTAGAATTATGGACAATGGACTGAAAGGGCATATAACTGGAAAAAGAACGATTAGGAAACTGGTACAGAACTCAGATGAAGGCTTGCATTAGGGCGGAGATGAAGGAGAGAGTGTACTAAAGGAATCTTAAGAGGTAAAATGAGCAAAATGCAGACATTAGGTAGGGGTGGAGGTAAATAAAGGGATGATTTCAAGGTATTATCAAACCACTTCCAACAAAGTACTAGATTTAAGCTATTTTTTCAGCAGCAGCGATAGGTTTACACTCAATCATGCCCTCTCACTTGGGTCTTGACATTTGTAAGGTCAGGGATAGATGTATGGGGCTGAGCAAAATGCTCGTGGGGAATTGGTAGCCTTCTCCTTTAGCATCATGCTCTAATCAGCTAAGTAAAGCAACCACAGGCAACCCCAACCGGCAAACATAACATTATATGACCATATCTCAGATGCACCCTTTCTTATAATAACTCATCTACTGGCAAGTCTCTTGACTCCCATTTTTCTCTATGCCTGTTAAGTCAGTGACTGAGACAATTGCTGACAACACAAATAACTGCCAGTACAGGGAACAACGTGTAGTTGAGGGGCAGCAGCATCAACAGCTGCTTTCCCAAAACTTAAGCCAAAGCCAAGTTTCACAACATCAACAACACGTTTTGGGCAATCTATAGGTCTATTACCAAATAAAGTCAAGCTCTGGAGGTGAGAAGATATGGAGAGAGTCCCCTTTGAACTGTTCCCATTCCCCTGATTTACGCAAGCATAATGGTCCTGTGGAGATGGAACAGGAGAAAAGTTGTGTGTAATCCATACTAACCTTGGTACTTGTCTTTTTCTCAGTTCCTAAAAACAAACTGAAAGGAACCCAAAAACTAAACAATCATCAGATAAAAACAAGTTCACTGTTTAGAAAGTCCATGAATGAAACACACACATACCCCCCCCCCCACACACACACGGTAACACCAAGGCTTACCTTTCTTTTATCTTCATCTGTTGATTCAAATTTGAAAGTAGCCCTATGCTGAGGGGGGGGAAAAAGGGAAACAATGTCATTTTAAATACACAGAGTTTTAATTGCAGCTATATTTAAAAGGTATCTTTGTAAAAATCTTGCCTTTCCATATCGTATTTCAACACTCGTACTGAAGCAAGAGAGATAGGCATGTAAGCAAATAATTATAAAGCAGTGTGAAAGACTACAGCAGAAAAACAGACAAAAGAACATAGAGTACCAAGCCACTAACTCTACCCAGGAAAATCTGGAATGCTTTGCATAGAGTACAGAGCATCTGAACTGGACCTTGGGGGATGAACAGGAGTTTTCCAGGAGGGAAATGGAAAGCACTCTAGAGACAGAAACAAAGACTCAGATATGGTGAAATGGTATGATATATTTGTGAAATAAACAGCTCTGCCAGAGTGAAATATAGGACATGTGAGGGGATGGGAGAGTAGAGAAAGAAGAGAATGGAAAAGTAAACTGGACAGAAATTTGGTAAGGTCTTCCAATGTTGCTGAGTTTGTACTTTCTTTTTCATATGCACTAAGAAATGATCAGGGAATTGTAGACAGGGAAGAGATTTGATAGACTGGTATTTCAGAAAAGTAATTCTGTAAGAATTAAGGTTTAAATTATGGCTCTACCACTAACTAGCAGAGCAAGTAACAAAATCTCTATCAATGGATTTCTCATGTGAATAGAGGGGATACCTAGTTCTCTGAGCTGCTGTTAGGGTTAAAACAGCAAAGGCATATATATATACCATCTCAGTGCCTGGCACATAGTAAACACTCAGTAAATATTAGGATTATAATGATTATGACGCCAATGATATTGAGGAAAAAAATAACCAGAAGCGAACAAAGTGTCATGACTCTCCTGAGATGATTGGCAACACTATATTTTCCACTCTGTAGCTTAAACAGAGGATGGAGTAAGTTGACTTGCCCACAGCCACAGAAACAGTGATAGGACCCAAAAATTGAGCACAAAATTTCTCATTCTTTTCTCAAGTTTTATTCAGGGGAATCTAGTGCTCTTATGAATCTTGAGTTTTCCTTTAAAAGCAATCTCCACTGAACATCTTTGTTTTGTCTGTTTTTGTATTTTTCTCATTGGTCACACTGACATTTATTAGCAACTCATCAGGAGTTAAGTACACAAAGTACTAAAGATATCATCATTACAGGTGGTTCTGTGTCGTCAGCTCTGCAGAAGAAGCAATTTTTGAAATTAAGTGAGATGGAGAAATGCTGACAGAGAAGTGGTTCTGAATGTGAGAAATGGTCAGAGGGAAGACTGAGGTAAGAAAGAAGGGTTGTTTGAAGAAACTGAAGAGAGGCTGCTTCACATATGGTTTGCAAAACAATTAAAATAGATGATGTTAGGTGGTTAGATGGCTTGGATTTAAAAATTTATACCTAAACTGGCAGACAGGTGATAGGCAACCAAGGAAGACAGAGGTAGGTGTGAACAGTACAGCATTCTGGGAGAATAATTTGGCCTGTTGCTTTCAGGCCAGATCAAAGGAGAGAGCAAGACTGAGGACATAAAGCCTTCTAAGAAATGGGCATCAATAATCCAGGTGCAAAATTGCTGGCAGCAGTATAAACTGACATAAACTTTAAAAGGGAAAGTAATTTGGCAACACATACAAGAAAACATGAAGATATTCACATCCTTTCACTCAGAACTTCTACTTGTAGGAATTTATCTTAATGAAATCATCCAGAAGGAGAGTAAAGTCATATATGTAAGCATATTCACTGCAGTGTTATCTAATATTATGGAAGAAAGAGACAACTGAATATCTAACAACAGGAGACTGATGAAATAAACTGCTGTGCATCCACCTGATAAAATATTATATTGCAATAAAAAAAGATGGCTAAAAATCTCTGTTAACAACATGGAAAATTACTTATAATGGCATCAGTGGAAAAATAGTAAAACACCAAGCTAGATGTCTACAATGACAGTACCTACATATGTATACGGATGCATTAAAGGCTTGAGTGTTGAAATGCAAAAATAAAAGCAACTGGGGGCACTTGAGTGGCTCAGTCAGTGAAGCGTCTGACTCTGGATTTCAGCTCAGGTCATGATCTCACAGTGAGATCAAGTCCTACGTTGGGCTCTTCGCTGACAGCACGCAGCCTGCTTCAGATTCCCTCTCTCCTTCTCTCTCTGTCTCTCCCCTGCTCATGCACACGCATGCGTGCTCTCTCTCTCAAAATAAATAAACCTTAAAAAAAATAATAAAAGCAACTGTACAGTGGACTATCTGGTGATTTTTTTTTGACAAAATCATTGTTGGTGCAGTATTTTTATAATTAAAAGGGAAATATTAAAAATAAAAGATAAACCAATGAATGAACAAGGAAAGAAAGAAAGAAAAAAGGAAGAACAAGTTGGGAATTTATAGACATGAGGTTTAGTAAAAACTAACTCTAGATAAAAGACAAAGAAACAACAGACATCAGGCTAAGGTTGTAAACTGAAGCTTAGTAAAAGTCCAATACAAATGAAAATAAATTGCACTTAGAAACCAAAAAAGCTATGGCTTTTTTGCCATTATATGTGAAATATTAATTCCATAAATTATCTGCAATAAATGAACCTAGTCGCCAATACAGTGGTTCTCCTCAACTTTTTCTGGCATCTATGATAAAGGCATAGAGAAATAAATCATCTTTTGGAAAGATCTTCATTAAGTTATAAAAATATCTTTTAAACAGTTTCTACGTAGAATTAATCTTTCATGGTGAAAAAAAATTTTTTTTAAAGATTTAAATGTTTATTTATTTTTGAGACAGAGAGAGACAGAGCATGAACAGGGGAGGGTCAGAGAGAGAGGGAGACACAGAATCAGAAACAGGCTCCAGGCTCTGAGCTGTCAGCAGAGAGCCCGATGCGGGGCTCGAACTCACGGACCGTGAGATCATGACCTGAGCCGAAGTCAGACGCTTAACCGACTGAGCCACCCAGGTGCCCCTCATGGTGAAAATTCTGAATAGTACCAAGGACTAAATTTTCTGTTGCTTTTAAATGCAAGGCTGATCCTCTCATAAAACCACAACGTAGACAGACAGACAGACAGAAAGAAAGAAAAGAAAGAAAAAGAAAAAGAAAGAAAAGAAAGAAAAGAAAGAAAGAAAGAAAGAAAGAAAGAAAGAAAGAAAGAAGAAAGAAAGAAAAAGAAAGAAAGAAAGAAAGAAAGAAAGAAAGAAAGAAAGAAAGAAAGAAAGAGCTTTCAAAAGCCCTAACTAGCATGAGGGCTTAATTTAATTAGAAAATATACTGGCATGTGAGGCAATACAAATTGAATTTTGAATGTGCCAATCTATTCAGAAGCTCAATCCCCCAAGATTGTTTGGATCCAAAGATGTTGGCTTCTCTAAGGCTGGTTTCTTTTATACAACTTAGATCATACCTAACCTATTCAGTACTTCTAACCCTTACTCTCTCTCCTTTCTAAGGCTGAAAGAGAAGGGAAGGGGAACTAGCATTTCTGGCTATAAATACCTTTATAGAACTGCCAGCCAACAGTCAACCACCTCACCTTCTTTATGTGCTTAATTTCCAGATGAACAGGAGCAACAAGTCAAATATAAACTAAAGAGTAAAACCATTGTTCAATTTAGAGACCAAGTAAACTAGGAACAGCTCAGTGACACACCAGACTCACAAGGACTCCTCCCCATAGGTTTTTATATCCTATGAGTAGGCTCTAAAAAGCTCAGGCTCAGGAGGCAGACAGCAATGGGTTTGAGTCCAGTCCAGCTGCTTACTAAAAGTGTGACCTTGGTCAAGTTATTCAACTTTACTACCTGTCAGAGTTTCCTTATCTTTTATGTATGGCACCTTGCACATAGCAGGTGTTCAGTAAGTGGCCACTATTGTTATTATAGCATGGCCTATGATGTGGCATCTGGCCAAATACCTATTAGAGAACTAGGAGTTATTTCATATTTCAGAAGATACACTCAAAAGTACTGATACAAGGGAATTAGCCTAACCGGGGTGGTGTATGTGTACATGTTGTGCTGTATTTCACAAATAGAGGTTACTTCTAGAACTAAACACCAGTAACTGAGGTTATAGAATTTCAATCTGGAAACAAGAACAAGGTATAACAAAGGAACAACTCACTAAACATGCTCCTCTGCAAAAATGTGTGGAATGAGCTCAGACTCGGAACTCAACCTCAAAGTGGAAAGCAAAGAGTCTTCTTACATGGTCCAGTATATTTACATACCCTATTCAAATGTGTAGACCGTATTTCTAGAACTGTCTCAATATTAGGTCCCGATCAATCAGGTTCTTCTAGCACATAAATGAAGACCTCACTGCTATCAGTGTTATCTTCCTCTCTTATGAGGACTACTCTTGGAGACCTATCTGATTGTATCTGAAATAACTTTTCCCTTTAATTTGGCCATAAATTTGCCACATTTCCAAAATGAAATCCTGTTGGAGCTTGTTATAAGGTAATTATATGCCCAGGTGGCTTTTATGGCTATCAAGCCATCTCTCTGGCTATCATTGTAGTTGATGACTCTAGGCCTCAGTTTCTTCACCTATTAACTGAAGGGGATAGATCCAATTACCTTTGAGAGTCCTTCTAGTCTAAATAACTTGTGATTCAAGGAACTAAAATATTGTACACCTCAGAGCCCTTGATCACTGTTTGTTGTGATAATCATAATGATGGTAACCAATCTCTCTATTAAATCTGTATCAGAGCAGGCCCTGAAGGAGGAGGAGGAGCTTGGACAGCCTAGACTAGAACAATACATACCTCCCATAATTAACAGCTCATTCTATAACTAGAATGGAGGTGATTAGGACCCAACAGTAACCAAAGAAAGTAACGTACTGGTCCTGAACACCTTTTGCTCTTCTGTGCTCAAAAACACAGAATAGACAGGGTAAAGGCAACATGAACCCACTTCTAGCTATGTGCCCTTGAGCTCATAGTCACCTTGTCTTTATGAACCTCAATTTCCTATTTCCCTTGCAAAAGAGAATACTTCTATCTCCCTCGTAAGTTTTGATATAAGAGGATTAGATGTGATGATATGTGAAAGTGCTTAGGACAGATAATACATAGTACATAGCAAGCACTCAATAAAGGTTAACAGGTGAATTGAGACAAATGGAAAAGATCAACCACTCTTCCTATTTGTTTTTTAATACTTTTCTATGTTGGGTCAACTTGTATTATGCCCTCGAGAAACAGACAAGTTTAATTTTTCCTGGGATAGTAGATCTTCCCTCTCCCCAGGATAACAAGAGTCAGTGAATGAAGCAAGAAGGCTCGAAAATTACAGTCTCTTTAACACAGAAATTAGATGTTGTTACCTGGAGCCAGATAGGTAACTGTGGCTCTAAACATGGTACAAGGTATTTTGCTACCCATTAGAAAATGTAAGGGTCAAGGAAAATGAGAAGTTATGGAGTATACTCCCCAATTATTTTTATCAGGCTAAATCAACTCAGTGCTACATGTTTAATTCCGGCCTTTGTTGTTCTAAAGTTAGGGGTTCTTCTTCAGTGCCAGGCACTGTTCCAAGGGCTTTACACATATAACTCATTTAATCCTGACAACAAATCTATGATGTAGGTACTATTATTGTCCCTGTTTGACAGGTAAGGAAATTGAGGCACAGCAAAGTTAAGTTAACTTGTCTGAGGCTACATGGATGGTTAAGTTGAAGATCAGAGTCAGGCAGTCTAGCTCCAGAGCCTGTGCTATGGCCACAAGACGTCTTGAGTACCTTGATCTATTAGAACTATAACTCACTGAGTAAACGCCTCCTAGGTGCCCTGTGCTCAGTGTGCAGCATTAAACTTCAGTTAATTAAAGGTGCATAATAAGTTAGGTAATATTATCCCTATTTTACAGATAAGAAAGCCATGACCCAGGCTTAAAATAACAAATCCATAGTCATAAAGCCAATAAAAGGCAGATTTGAACCAAGATTTATCTGACTCTAAATTCTACCTTCTTTCCACTATCTTGTGCCATTAAACATGCTCCTCTGCAAAAATCCGTGGAATGAACTCAAAGAGTCAGAACTCAACCTCCAAGTGGAAAGCAAAAAGTCCTCTTACATGGTCCAAGATATTAACATATCCTATTCAAATGTGTATACCATATTTCTAGAACTGTCTCAAATTCCAGCTTTATTAGAGAAATAAAGTAGCATAAAGAACCTCCTCCCCTAAACAATGACCCAATCACTTTCTCTGTACATGATTCATTTCTGTTCTTGATTGGACTCCTCAATGCCCCACAATCACCTCTCATTCTAAACATTTCTCAAATCCATTTTTTCCAGGTAAGAAAAACGAAGCGCACAGTGTTCAGCTACTTTTTCAGGATCTCAGACTCCATATCCCATAGAGCTGGGCAATTTAATTCCACCTCCCCATTCTTACTGCCAGACCACCGCAATCATACTTTCCCTTCCTATTCATCTGCCTCCAAGGTCTCTCTCGCCTTGAGGAGCAAAGCCCCACCAACAACATGAACCTCAGCTATTTTCTTGGTATGCTAGCCCTACCATAATCAGCATTAAACAGGAGCGCTCTTTTCTGAAGGAGCTGACTGACCCGGTTCGCATCAAGTCAGAGCATTCTGAGGCTTGGCCCAAAAAGTACTTCAGGAATAGCATCTTAAATAATATACACTGGGCATTACAACTCTAAAAACATTCCCAGTGTGAAAGGGGAGCTGGAGATGTCCAGAACTTAAGCTCTGATAGCAGTTGACCAGGAGTGGTGTGCAGAAAGCAACCTGGAGGGAAATCAAGGAGGGGAAGAGGTAGACTCAAGGAAGCAAATCTGGAGTTCTAATCAGTTTAGTCTTGGAGGGAAGGAGAAATATTGAAGAAGGTGGTAAGATCCAGTTAGAGGTTTTTCCTCCTCCCGTCCCTAAAGAAGAAAGTTCCTACTGATTGCTAGATATCTGGCATATAGTAACTGCAAAATAAATACTAGTTGATTCAACACTATTTCTTTCTTTTGAGCATTAGTTTGTAGCTGCCTCTGATCTTTTTTTAAATCAAGTTAAATGAATATCATCTCCGTAATATGAACACCCATGTATCAAGTGAATTTCTCCCAAATTAGGCAGATATGCAACAATAAAGCATATTAGAAAGTGAAGGAGACGGGGCGCCTGGGTGGCTCAGTCGGTTAAGCATCCGACTTCGGCTCAGGTCATGATCTGAGCCCAAGTCGGGCTCTGTGCTGACAGCTCAGAGCCTGGAGCCCATTTCAGATTCTGTGTCTCCCTCTCTCTCTGCCCCTCCCCTGTTCATGCTCTGTCTCTCTCTGTCTCAAAACTAAATAAACATTAAAAAAAATTTTTTTAAATAAAAAAAAAAAAAGAAAGTGAAGGAGCTAAGATACGAACAAAACTGAATCCATCCATCCATCCTCCCAAAGAAAGTAGCACAGTACTGTAGAAAGAGCAATTAGAAAACCGAGATTGGAATCTTAGCCCCATCTCTCAACGGCAACATTATCCTAAATGTCATTTGTGAAATGGGGAATACCACAACTTCCTCACAGGGTTGTTGGGGAAGGTTCAATGGGAATGAAGGTATCTTATTTTGGGATCTTCTCCACCCAGAGCAGAACTGGCACCCTGGCAGGTCAATCGTACAAAGTGTAATAAAGCGCAGTGGTGGGCACACAGCAAACACAGAAGCGGAAATTAGGAGTACAAGTCAGTCAAAGGAAGAAAGGTGCTGTCTCTAGGGTAAGACTTGGTGTTGAGTGCGTTTTCACAGAAGTGAGTGGTCAGTCATCCCTATAAAGTAGTCTTCTAAATGGAAGATTAAAGGTGTGGCGTGCTACCTTTTGAAGTGACCACGTAAAATTCCTGCAAGAAAAAGTAATGGAGAGCTAACGGTTCCTGGAGAAACATTCAGAGAAGTGGCTGGAATTTACAACAAGATACCTTTTTACTGCAGAGCTGTAAAGTGGAAAGAACAATGAATGGTTTGAAGACCTAGGCTGGAGTCCCAGCTCCCAAGTATGACCTTGGGCAAGTTACTTAACTGATACAGAATCTCAATTGCAAAAGGAGATAAAACCTCACAGGACTGCTGTCAAGATTAAATGAGATACTGGATGGGAAAGCTGTTAACGCGATACAAAGAATAGCTATTGCTAGGAGTCTGAATCTCCCCCCACTTACAACATAGTATGCCCATGACCTTGGCGTGATTTCAGTTCTTAGCACCTCGGTTTTCTCATCTATAAAATGGGGAGGATGACACCCTCTACCCCGTAAACGCTCTGAGAATCAAGTTAGACCATATATGAGACCTCAAGCTTTGAAAACTATATAGTGCTATAGGTATAGAAAGAACTGCCACCGTGGCTGATGCGTTTTATGCTTAATCAAGAGCCGTGTTTAAGCACGGAAACACAGATTTTCATGCCATACAGGTGAGGAAGCCTCGCGTGCATTCATGCATTCAAGAGTGGGACACAGGGCACAGACGCACATCTACGGATTCTGGGGGTGTGACTTGCATGCTTGGGGGGAGAACCGTGGGACAGCCGGCTGGGCCGGAATCAGAGGAGTGGGCGCCAGAGTGGGGGCAGGGGGATGCAGGATGCACGCACGGGAAAGGCTGGGGGCACAAACACGCATGCCCAAGCCGGAAACGTTTTCTGGGGGGAGCAGCGCGCATCCCCGGAATGAGGGGGGTTGGGAGGGATGCGATGTGCAAGCCCCGAGGGCGGCCCGGGGGTGCTCTACCGCACGCCCGGGGCCAGGGCGCTTTACCTTATCGCTGTAATCCCTCAGGACCCGCTCGATAGCCCCCGCCTCGCCGGCCCGGACGATGTAGAGGGCGCGCTCCTCATCCATGGCCGCAGGTGCGGGGGAGCCGCGGCCGCTCAGCGCGCCCAAGCCGCTGCCTCCAGGTAAACGCCTCGCGCCCCCGCTCGCTCGCTCGTTCCCAGCTTCCTTCCTTCCCTCCTTCCCTCCCTCCCTCCTGCCTCCAACCCGCCAGCCTCCGCCCGGGCAGGGCCGACGTCACCGCCCCTCAACTTTCACCCCGCGACGTCACCGGTCCCCCAGCAACCGGCGCCTCGCGGCCGCCCCCGACAAGGCCCAGGACTCGATGGAGGCCTGACGAGCGGCCTGAGGCGAGGTCAGGCCCGAGGCCTCGCTTACTCTCCTGCCTCTCCCTCCCTCGCGGAAGAGTCCAGCCTTTTAAGTGGGCTTTCGCAGCCAGAACTGTTCTCTCCTGACCCTCCTCTATGAATCATTCTCCTCAGCTGACGAGAGCGACCCGGCTCTTCCCCGCCCCTCTAAAAGCCAGCAGCTAAATGGACTACAATTCCCTGCGCTCATTGGGGTCATTCCACTCTTCCATCTAATTTACTGGAGTACCGAATGGCATGCCGGGATTAGTAGTCATCCAGCGGGAAAAGACTTCCCGCCAAAGGCATGCTGGGAGCTGTGGTCCGGTCAGGGCCGGAAACGGGAGTCCCGCGGCAGCCAGAGGCCAGCGGCTAGCGACCAAGAGACCGTTAGGGGGAGGGTGTAAGCGTCTGCTCTGCCTCCTTTTTGTTCCTATCAGAGCTGGTTGTCCTGCTCGAGCCTTGGCCGGTCGGACAGGTTGACAGTCGGGGAAACTAGCACCCCTTGGTGGGAACTGTCAAACACCGGTTTAATTCCCTCTTTTTCTTGATTAGCGGTTTCGGTCTCTTTGAAATTCTTTCCTTCCTCCCCTTGTTTGCGGTCATGTTACGTATTCAGCTACAGTAATGTGGGAAATTGCAGGCAGTTATCTGGAGAAAAGGGGATTTTTTTTTTTTCCTTAGTAATAGTTGCTGCCACGTATCGCGTGCCGCGAGGGCTCCAGATTCATTCAGCGTTAGGTCGTTGCCATATAGCTTCTGATTCTCACGACGTGGAGATTTTTCTGGAACCAAAGGAACCAGCATAGGTTAAGTGATATGTCCTGTGTCACAAAACTGGTAAATGGGGAATTAGATTTGAATCCGGGTCTTTCTCCAAAGGTGACTGCTCTCCATCTGCCAGTCACATAATACCGATGTGCTAGTAATGGTAGTGATGGGGATAGTGAAGATGGAAGAGGTTCACGTTTGCTGAGTGTTTACTACGTGCAAACATTTTGTTACATACTGTGCCTGTGTCCTCTCCGTCAGTTTCTCACAACGTCAGGCAACAAGTATTTGAGAACCTCTGCTGTGTCTGGCACTGTTCAATATAGTTCAGTACTGTCCAGTGTAGATGCAGTGGGCCTCAAAGTCCTTGCCCTTATGGAGCTCCCATTCTAGTGCTTAACTCTATGAGGTGGGTACTATTCTCAGTTTAAGAGGAGCAAACCGTCTCGGTGGGGTTAATAGATTAATGTACCAAGATTGCACAATTTGGAAACTGAACTTGATGGAACTCAAGAGTCTATGCTTCTTTTTTGCTTTCCCAAGCTATTAGAGAGTGGGTGAATTTTCCAAATAACTTCCAGTTCCACTCCAAATCGTCTTTGGTGCCTCTTCTGCCCATGTCTACCTCTTGAGCTGTGTTGAAGAGGAACTAGAGGGGTAACAATTTTTCATCTGATAATTATTGTCTTCTTCTATCTGTCAGATGCTGTGTTAGCTCTGGGAATTTGCAGAGAAAAAGAAATATGGAATCTAAGCTCATGGAGCTTTTGATTTTTCTGCGGATTATACTCTTCACGCAGTAGACACTCATTGAGCATATCTGTTGAGCCAGGCACTGGAGTAGGTGCTGTGTCCATGATAAACTAATGCAGAAAGATTTTAATCTGTCTCTTAAAAAAATACCCTTAGAGCGGTCTGCATTCCTTAGGTAATAGTAATACCTTTCAATTGTTTTTAACAGTTTATAAAACATTTTTTTTTTATTTTTTAGAGGGAGCATGAGTGGAGGAGAGGGGCAGAAGGAAAGAGGGAGAGAGAGAGTCCCAAACAGGCTCCACGCTCAGTGCAGAGCCCAACACGGGGCTCAATCCCATGACCCTGGGATCATGACCTGAGCCAAAATCAAGACCTGGATGCTGAATCAACTGAGCCACTTAGGCACCCCGCTTTTTTCTGCATTTTAATATACACTATCTCAGTGGATCATTGAAGAAGGTACTATTTTCCCATTTATAAATACAAAAACAGGCTCAGACAAGCTAAGTAATAAGAGCTAGGACGCCTACTGTAAGCTGTAAAGTAACAGTATTTGGGTACCTACTCTGTGTCCAGTAGTGTACTACATGCCTTTTGGGTAACCATATATTCATTTGTGGAGCAAGGGCATCAGGACAGGACACTAACAAGCATAAAGTATCTGAGTAGAGATGTTGCTTTTAACAAGGGTCTTACACATGTGTTCAAAATGTCTATTTACCAGAAATAGGCTTATGTTTTTAGGCTCCAACCCTGAACTTCTAAAAAGAGATTTAAAAAATGTGAAACCACATCAATTAACGGCTTGGGAAACTGCACTTTAGTAATTTTAATTAAGCACTAATATTCTGATTTTATAAATCAAAAGGATCTTTGACTCTAATTCAAGTCATCTTTTGACCACTGACGAGACTCTGGTCCCAGAAAAATTAAGTGATTTGTCCAAAGTCAATAGTTAAAAGCAGACTCTGGGACTAGAGCCTAGACTAGCTAAATCCTGGGTCACTACATCACTTTACCTCCCTGAATATTTAGTTACGGGGTACTTTCAGTGACTAGAGTCTCTAGTCCAGCACTAACTCCAGTTCCTGTTGATTCTTGGGTGGCATGGTACCAAGGAATTAGGGTTTAGAGCCTGGGTAATCAAAGTAACACGTTTATTAACAAGTCATTGCTCTGAAAGGTAGCAACATAGTAATTCTATACACAGTGCCTTACTATTCTCAAGACACCCATACATAGATCATCTGATTTAATCCTTATAATAGCTGAAAAATGCAAGGTCAATAGGACAGGCACTGTCTTCCTTTTTATAGAGAAAAGGGAAGTTCAGGGTGTTGATTAGCTTGCTCATAAGCAGTAAATCTGCTAATAAGTGGTATAGTTAAGGGGTAGAAGTACTCTGGGCTCTGATAGCGTAAAATGTTATGGATTGGGGCCAATGAAAAAGCCTGCAAATATATACTAGTCATTTATTTTGGACTTTGATATATCCCACTGTGACATTTCCTCTGCCATGACGACGGGCTAGATGGAATGTGCCAAATTGGTCTTTGAGTAGTACCTGGTGCTAACAGCTTTTAAAATCCAAATCTTACACGCACGCACATACACACAATGTTTTTTGTGTGGAGTTCAGAGAATTCCACTAATTCAGGATATGACTGGTCACTCAGCAATCATCTCGCCACTGTATCAGGCTACTCAAACTCTCTTAAGCCACAGAGTCTTCAGCTGTAAAATAAAGGAGTTGGTCCAGATATTATCTTAGTTCTTTCTCAGTTCTAAAATTTTGTGATTCTAAGAACAACAACAAAACCATATTTGATCATGCTCATTCTTTAGAAAAATCTATTCATGGGGCGCCTGGGTGGCGCAGTCGGTTAAGCGTCCGACTTCAGCCAGGTCACGATCTCGCGGTCCGTGAGTTCGAGCCCCGCGTCGGGCTCTGGGCTGATGGCTCAGAGCCTGGAGCCTGTTTCCGATTCTGTGTCTCCCTCTCTCTCTGCCCCTCCCCCGTTCATGCTCTGTCTCTCTCTGTCCCAAAAATAAATAAATGTTGAAAAAAAAATTAAAAAAAAAAAAAAAAAAGAAAAATCTATTCATAAGAGTGAGGTTGTATAAATCAATATGTGCAAATCAAATACCAATATGGCATATGCAAATCATTGCTTGGGCATACCTGCAAAGATTCTGATTCAGTTGATCTGTGGTGAGGCCTGGGTAGTGGTAGTTTTAAAAGCTTCCAAGTTGATTTGAATGAGCAGCCAGGGTTCAGAACCACTGGACTAATATTTTGATACACTATCAACCACCAAACTAGTTGTTTTTTTTGTTTTTTAGTTTATTTATTTTGAGAGAGAGAGAGAATGCTAGCAGGGGAGGGGCAGAGAGAGAGAGAGAGAGGGAGAGAGAATCCCAAGCAGGCTCTGTGCCCTCAGGGCTTGATCCCACAAACTACAAGATCATGACCTGAGCTGAAATCAGGAGTCAGACACTTAACCTACTGAGCCACCCAGGCGCCCCTGACCTAGTTTTTTGATAGACTGTCAAATTCATGTGCATGTGACTCGTTAGTCTTTGAGAATTCAGAATAACCTAGCAGAAGAAAGTGATTTTAATTTCATTTTCTACCAATAACGAGGTCTCCCTTTTGTAGCAAAGTCAATCAACATGATTTGTTCCTTAAACAACTATTTGATGGTTTTTTGGAGCACAGCATTGTCTTAGGCACCATAAGAAAAAAAAAAATAAGTAGAAACAATTGATCCTGTCCTTTGGGGATATAGGAAATACCCAGGCAATAAGTGAATGTTTTTTAATAGGAAGAAAGGAATTGAACATAAGTACTGTGGAAATTGCAAGATGAACATTGATGGGAAGACAAGGAAGCAGAGAAGCCTTCTCGGGGAAGGCAAATTATAAAGAAAGAATGGTGGAGGGAGTTTGGAGGGCCAGCAGGTAGGGGGGAAATGCCATGAAAGAAGTTCAGGAGAACAAAATTAATGAGACACTTATTGAGAAATATTGACTTGGTTGAACTTGAAAGCCAGCAATGGGGATTTCTTAGAGGTCAATTGATCAGTGGGATAAGTAAAAGTTAAATATGAAGCACATTTCATAATCAATGATGACTCCATAGGCAGCCAATCCAACTTCAGTTTATGGCATGGTACATTCCTGAAAACATTCTCTTACTATGCTATATGCCAAAAAGTTAAATAGCACTGGGTCAGTTGCCAGCCAGTGTCAGATCCTTGTGCGCATTATTTTAATTTCTCAGGGTCTCATTTATAAAATTAGAGTTGGACTGGATGACTTCAAAGTTGTTGTTTTTTTTAACTCCTATAAATCTATGATTACTCGATCCAGCCTTCCAGCACGTTTATTAGGATCCTCAGTCATATTCCCAGTATTTTAATTGCTAAAATTGAACCCATGCTGTTAGTCCTTGGCAAATGTACCTATTCTTGTTTAATATTGACTGTCCACAGTGGGACTCTCAAGCACACAAAATGGGCTTTGCCCTTTAGGAGTTTTTATTTATCCAAGAGCTGGAATGTAGGTCAGACCTATTTGCATCTTGCTGGCTTGAAATCCCATCCAAACACCTCTTGGGAAAACCCAGCGCTTTGGGTGGCAATGCTGTAATGTGGCAAAAGACCCAGGGCTGGTGATTGGAAAACCTGGGTTTGAGTCCCGACTCTCTGTGTGCCTCTCCGAAGCCTATCATTTGTCAAATTCCTTAAAATCCTCTGGAAACCAGGTTTTTTGTATCCAATAGGAAAACTTGAAGGCCAAAAGACTAGTTTGAATTTTACCTCTGTCCCTGGGTGTTCAGGGATAAGTCACTCTTCCTCTTTGAACATTGATTTTCTCAACTGTAATAAGCATTATACCACTTACTTTGGAGGAGGCTGTAAGGGTTAAAAGAGATGGCTGTCAAAGTGGCCAGCACAGCACACCTGGTGTGGAGTAGCCACTCAATTGTTAGCTGAACCGGAATGAGAAATGCAGCCTCCTGCACAATGATGTGAAGATTTGGGGATAAAGGTCATGTTATTCCTATTGATGCACAAACACATGAGTTTTGTTGTCGCTGATGTTTAACAACAGAAAAGCATTTCCAGCACACTGCTTTGGTTTTTAAACCTTGAAGTTAATGTCTTTACACTGATACACTTTAATATAAGACAGTTTGTGAATACTGTCTTATGTGTACATGTGTAAATAAGGGGACTAAAACACCCAAAACACACACACACACACACACACACACACACACACACACGCCCCATATCAGTGCCTTTGCAATTAAGTATTTGAGATTCACATGTCAGAAAAAATATATTCTCACAGCCCTTCTTCCCACCACTTCCTTTTTAACTCTATGCAGTAAAGCATTAATTTACTTACCAACATTTGATTAAACTCTTAAGGTTCAACCCTAGGAGGAGGCAGAAGTGGACAAAGGATTATTGTCATTCATCATCAACACATTTTAGTCTTCCCCTCCAGTTGCCTATGAAGGATTAGCATTTCCCTGAAAGGAGGAGGACAGAATAAATTGCATCTACCGCCAAAGAACTGCCAGCTCCTTTCAGCTGGGGGCACATACCGGGAGCTTTTCCCATATTAGTCAGCTTTATCTCAACTTTTGGGCAGTGCCTACATCTGAATTTCATGGGTTTCAGGGTCAGTCAAAACAGAATTGTAGGGTTGTTGAGGTCAGAGGCCACCGCTGTCAAAGGGTAGTGACCTGAACAGCAAGAGGTAGCCAGTCCCCCCCCTCACCTCGCCTCCCCCCTTCAAATGACTTCATTCTGGTGAATACTTGGCTCATTGCGCCTCCCCTGCAGAGCCTTTTTTCAACCTGGTAATAAAAATCCTCCCGTGACCTGGTATTTTTTTTTGTTTTACATTATTACTGATTTTCTTTTGTTCCTGTTTCTGTATAGAATGACCAAATCTTGGTCCCTGATAATGTATTGGTTTGTATGTGCCCTGGGAAAGGACAAGAGGGAAAGCTAGTCTGCTGTTAACTTAGAGTGAGTGGAATGCCACTTCGAGTGTGGGGGAAGATCTGGTGCCCGGCCTAGAAACTGCCTTCATTTTAGCACACACAAGAATTTCCCAGAACTTCTGAAACTCTTTTCAACCCCAGTAGGTTCTATTACCATGGTCAAGGTTGATTTAAAATCTGCACTGGCCAAAGGCGCTTAGGAGAGAGGCATGGGGGTGGGGTGGAGTGGAGACAAAAGGAGGAAGGAGGAAGAAGGCAGTGTATTGTAGGAAGAACACAGACTGGGGAGCAGGGCAGTTCTGTCCTCAAATCCCAGCCCTGCCACTTACTGTGTGTGACTTGGGGCGAGGCTCAGCGCCTCCGTTTCTTCACCTCTAAATAGAAATGGTTGTACCACTGACACTGCCAGGAGGTTGTGAGGAACGGAGAGGAGGCCTCTGCTGTGCCTGGCACAGAGCAGACCCCAAGAAATGGGAAGTTCCATGAATGAAGGCAGAGCCGTTTCAGAAATGTGCCGCCCAGTGTGCCGCAGGCCCCTCATTTAGACGGTCACTCTGCCTTGACTACATGTCGGTTCCTGCAGCTGATCACGTCTGAGAGGTGGAGCGCAGGCCAGAACATGTTGGATAGCAGCCCTGGTGGGGTCACAGTTTGGCACTTCCCGGAGAATTCACTCCTTCTCAACTCTTCTCCGCAGCTCTTCCCTCCTCTCAGGAGACTATTATAAATACCAAGCGGCAGCACTGCAGCTGTTCCTGAGGTTGGTCCCCTCACCCTGCTGTCATGGTCAGACCTCATTATTTTTCATCATAGTTCCCAAACAACTGGTTTTAGCTCTTGAGGCATGTATGATGGCAGAGAGTAGAATACAACCGGGGAGCCCTATTTCTCCCACCCACCACCTCTCTTCACCCACACTCCTTTCCTAGCAACAGCTCCTTTCTCAACTCTTGGGGCCCACGTCTTCCGTCTCACCTACACTAGCAGCAGCAAAATATGGGGGTGAGAAGGCTGGGGGGGGGTGAGGTGCAGAGGGAGGGATGGGGGGAGAGCTTCAGGGAGGAGGCTGACGAAGCACAAAAGGTTCTGACCTCCTTGGAAGAAGAGGAAACCACAGGGGCTGTGTCCAAGCTGGCTCAGCTTGGGAGGCTGCCAAGGAACTGAAGCAGAGAAGGTCCAGGTTAGGAGGGCAGGCAGCAGAGTGGTAGGGAGGTGGGCTGGGCTGAAGGGCAAGCAAAACAGTGCCCTTAGGGAAAGCTTTGTCAGCTGCGGTGGAGGGGGAAACCAAACAGTGTAGACTGGGGTGGGGAGGGGGGAGTGGCACTCTTCTCCACTCTGGACAGACTGGAACCCTGGGCAAAAGCTACTCAGGGACTAGCAGCCCCTGGATCTCAGAACTTCAAGGTGTAAGGGGTTGTGTTTCTCAGCCTTGGCTACATATTAGAATCACCTGGGGAGCTTGAAAGCTACTGATGCTGGAGGCAGGTCACATGCCAGGCCCATTGTGTACTGTGGTGGGACCCGTGCATCAGTATTTTTTTTTTAAAGTTGACAGGGTAACACTCATGGGCAGCCAGAGTTGAGAACCACTGAAATCCAATCCTACTGAGAGCAGGAATGTCCCTTCCACATCTTTGGTGGAACCAAGATTTAATCCCAGTGCTACCTCACTTTGAAGCCAATGAGTATCTCCATCTTTTTCTCTTGAGCTCCCCAGTGGTGATGATTTGCATACTTTTGGCCCTTGTCTAAGTCTGAACTCTGTGCCTCAGGAAACCTACATCAACCCACTCCCCACACTCTTTCTTTTCCCTGTATAAAAAGGGAGTATTTGTACCATTCCTTCCCAGCATTTAATTTTTTTAAATCTTGTGATTCGGCCTTTAAGAGATGTAAGTAGTTGGGACAAACAGCCTGTTTGTTTTTGCTCTTTCCATGGCCCGAGTCACTTCGGACATTGTGATGTCACTTTAAAGCAAACGTGAAGGACAAAGCTGGAGGCAAGGAAAATAGCAGAAGACCACTATCGTGAGAGAGTGGGGCTGGCTCTGAGGCAGGGGGTACGGCTTGCTCGGTGGCGGGGGGCAGGTATACGGGCCGCACTTGTGGGCACAAACCTCGGGCTGTTTTTGAGCACCAGCTGGTGGAGCCGTCGTCCTCTCTCCTGTGGCTGCCTCTGAATCACTGCCCAGCTGCCAGTCCATTCTTTGTTTCCCCTAAGCTGTCCGCCCTCCTCACCCAGATCTGCCAGCCCCGCTCCAGCAGCAGCACACAGGCCACGATTTGGGATGTCATAGTTCTAGAACATCGCCGCCTAAGGTCCTCACTCTGGACTCCTCCAAGGTCACATGGTGGTGAAGCCAAGACTCCCTCTCAGTTCTCTTTCCACGATTTCAGTCCCTCTCCCCATCTGGGTTGGGCTTACCTAATGCCACACATTTGATTGGTCTCTGACTGGGCTGCAGTCTCAGAGGGGCCACAGATTCCCTTTCTTCCCAGACCTGGGGTGTGCTAGTGGCCTGACAAAAGGACACAGCAGGATGGATGCCTAGGACGCCACAGGCTTGCAACGTGGGTGAGCCATCCTGGCTGCTGTTCACAACTTCAGCCAGTTTCAAGCTGGCAGAGTCCTTTTCAGAAAGAGTCCTAAGGAGGGGAGTGTCCCTTTATTGCCAAGACTCCTCTGTTCTTCCTCTGACAAGTGACTGGCCCTACTCCCAGCTGCCAACCTTGCCCATTCCCATTCTGGTGACTGGCACGGAACCATCAGAGGCAGAGAAGGTGCATTTGAGTCCTGAGTTCACAGCAGCTGTTGTCTTTTCCTAATCAGATCCTTCTCCATTCTGAAATGGAAGGTTTAGAACAATTGGGAACACAAGTAACACACTCAACTCCCAAGACATGGGCACCTTGTGTTCTGGAGAGTGCGCCCGGGGACCACTCGTCCTCATCAAAAGCTTCCCTCTTCCTACAGTGCTGACCCCCAGTTCTCTGCTGTGCTGCGAGCAGGAGGCACACGTTCTCTCCCCTGCAAAGTTGTTGGAATGTCCACTCTATTCTCTGGGACTCAGCCCTTGTTGACTGTGACTATTTTTGCCTAAAGATCTGTACATTTAATGACCTTGTGGCTGTTGTTTGAGCAGGAGTGTTATGTGCTGCTGCTACCTGGCTAGACAATTGGGCAATTGCTTCTTCTTTTTGTGTCTGGAAAGTCAAAAGTCAGACTTACTACATCCTTTCCTTTATGAAGCACTAGCTTTGAACTGTATGAGAGCAACAGGTATGGTTCATGTTATGCAGTGACTGAATCTGACATTTTCTTCTTCTTCCTTCTGCCCCCCTCCCCCTGCACCCCCCCCTCCCACTTTCCTCATTCAGGGCCAACTAATGCACTGTGGCCAAGAGATCAAACTAATTTATCTTCCGGGAGTGAAACCCAACATCTACTTTCTTTTTGTTGAACAACACAGTGAAATTTTTTTTTAATTTTTTAATGTTTTATTTTATTTTTGAGAGAGAGAGAGAGTGTGCCCGAGAGGGGAGGGTTAGAGAAAGAGGGATACAGAATCTGCAGCAGGCTCCAGGTCTGAGCTATCAGCACAGAGCCCGATGTGGGGCTTGAACCCATGGACCACGAGATCATGACCTGAGCCGAAGTTGCATGCCTAACCAACTGAGCCGCTCAGGTGCCCCAACATAGTGAAATATTTTTAAGGGGATGCTGGGTAAAATATATAATTTTAATCCTAAAATCATTCTTAGGTATAAATATGTTATGTAATAGCAAGTAAGAGCTTGGCTTTAAAAATAAATCTTTCAACATGCAAATCGAGTTGTCAAATTCTCTTGCCTTTTAGTTAAAATAGTCACTGCTGCCATTTCTGGAAATCTGTGGCTCTGAATTTCTCATAGATCCTACTCTTTAACGTTTGGACAAAACAGTCATCTTGCCTCTATGTCCTCGCTCCTCAATCCTAGAATCAAAATGCAGTGCTGGAGAAGGACTTTTTGATACTTAATATTCAGTAATGTTACTGTTCTGTTCCAGAAGTTTATTAGTATTTAAAGCACTGCACTTCAAGTATCTTTACACCCACAGATCATTAAAGCATAATGAACTAAGGACCAGGGGACCTCTTAATGATGCTGGTATTGAAGAATAATATTCCCTGTAAGAGCTAAAAGGTTCCTGTCCTTTGCTGACGCTAGCCATTGTGCAAACTTAAGACAAATCCTTGTATGTAGAACTGGTCCCTTACAGACCTCAACTAGGCTGTAGATACTAAATCATTCAAGGACCGGATGTGTGGCCTATCCAAATTTTAATGATTGCTTTATGACAAGACGATGGGAGAAGTGGATAAGAGCAACCAGATAAGACCACTTAGTTTTGTTTTGCCTATTTACACCCTGAGTATTCAGAATGCTATCTCTCTCTCTCTCTGTCTCTCTGTCTCTCTCTCTCTCTCTCTCTCACACACACACACACACACACACAGAAGTCATGTCAAATGCAGAAGGAAAATGAAGAAAGCAGCTCATTTCAATACTTTTTATTTGAGTGTGAAACCATTCATATCTTGCACAACTGTACAGAAAAAACTATTTCCATTTTAGCTGTAGACATGATTATCACACTGAGTGGTGTGATCAAAGATTTTATTTACAGAACAACTGCTGAAACATCCGATGTCATATCTCCATTTATTTCTTACCCATAGGGTAATAGGTCCACCATAATTGCTTGGTGCATTTTATAATACAGAAAGAAAACCTATGTTAATCTCTAACAAACCTCACAAATTGCTACCAATCTGACAGAAAAATGCCTACGAAAAAAGTTTCCGAAAGTACAATACATTTTTATTTCCACACATACACAGTATAGTATAGGCTCAAAGGCACAGCTTTGAAAAAATTTTTTTTCTATCAAAGTGTCGGAAATTATTACGGTCTTATGAAGGAACCACGAAAGTCATTTTCACGCTTGGTGCTTGGTAAGTTAATGTTTGGTCCATCTGGTTTCACAGAGTTAATACAGCAGAGCTGAGTGTGATACTCAATACCATACATCCACATTCTCACAGAATTTTAAAAGCCCCTCTCCTGCCTTTTGCTGACACTAGCCATTGTGCAAACTTAGGACAAATACTTGTATGTAGAAGAACCGGTCCCCTACAAACCTCAATCAACTTAAGGCATACAGAACAGGCCTCTTCCTTCCCTCTAGACAGTGCTTACATTCCAAGACAATGCAGGTACTGTGAATAACATGAGTGTAATAACAGGGGATCTAGAGTCTTCCAGACACCAGCATTTAGCCCCGGTGTTCCAGGAAGCAGTGACGGCACCACCAGGAAGAAGGGATGCGTAGAACATACCTGAGGGCTGTTCGTTGTATAGTAAGATGACAGATGGCAAGGTGAATGCTCTTGGTAAATTATGTGCCCATCCAAGAACACAAACCAGACTCTGTCTCTAGTATCCATCAAGACTAATGAGCTTTTGTCAACAGGAAAATAAGTAGCTTACAGGGAGTGTTTGCCAACACAAAGCAAAGTCGTGGAACAGAGGGAAAAGGCACAGATTGGCCTGCCCAAAATAGTGCTCTATAGAAACAGTCAAGTCTGGCTTGGCTACAGGAACCCAATCTCACTGACTTTTAGTGAGTCCTGTTTCTGAACTAAAGTTTATTCATCCCACACTGAATCCCAGACTCACATTCATTAGGAAAATGGACACTTAGGAATAGTCCACGAGTTATGATGTGTAGAGAGAAAAAGTCTTCTGGGGGTGGGTTGGTGGGTTTATTATTAATAATTATTATTAATATTAAATATGGATTCCTGTGATAGCAGTCATTTAGCCCATCCTGTGGAGGCCTCTCCGTTGATGTAAGCAAAGCCAGGAAAGTGTTGCATGTGCTCGTACTCAGAATTCCTGCGCGTGGTCAGGGGTGTATACATGTCACTAGAGTTTCCGTACCTCGTGGAATGCACAGACGGGCTTGTGTAGCACGTGTTGGCTGTGGGCACCTCTGGCCATCGGGGGGTGACTGGGGTAGGATGCAGTCTGGGAGTACTGCTCATCAAACAGGGTTCCATCCGGGAAGTGGGGCTATTGAAAGGGTACTTGTTGAGGGGAAAGAAATTCCACAAAGTTAAAATTAGCTTGGAAGTTGCATATACACAATATGGGTCATATTTACAAGTTAAGTTAAATTTCTTAAGATGCTATTAATGGAAGTTGATAGGAAGTAATCAGTGAACTCCTGAAAGATGGAACCTTGGTCTAGGAAGTAACCAACAGGAAAAAGGCAAAGGACTTCAAATCGAGAGTAGGGCTGGTGTTCCCTCAAATAGTAATATTGATTTTGTGCTCTTAATGTGGAATATTTGGGGAAGTCAAATCCAAAAGAAGGAACAGCCCCACTGGGAATACAGGGGGGGAGGGAGAGGAGGGAGGAAGGGAGAGGAGAGGGAGGGAGAGGGGGGAGAGAGGGAGAGGGAGAGGGGGGGAGAGAGGGAGAGGGAGAGGGGGAGAGAGAGAGAGGAGAGAGAGAGAGAGAGAGAAAACAAGTAACGGCATGTCCAAATAGATATGGATATATGGATGTATGGTTGTGAATTTTACCATTAGTTATGGAGATGTGCTAGGTCCCACTCCATCAACCCAAGAGAACAACACTACCAAGTAAACCACAGTGACATTATTAAAAATAGCATTTTACAGTTGATTCAATTATGAACTGCAGCCTAAAAGCAGGCATTTGAAGAGGAAGCAAGCCAACAGCTTCAAAGGTTATTATTAGTGCCTATCATTTAGAGAACATCTCTCTTTTGGGTTCACATTCACTGAAGTTCTGAAAGATGCACAAGTAGGAAATGGTAAATTGTTGGGCTTGGTGTGAATGTGGAGGAAGGAGTCCAGATAAGCCAATTGAGAGGGGATGGGAGGGGTGCTTTTGTATAGGACAGAGGAGGGGAAGCAGTTCTAGAAAGAATTAGGAATAAGAGAAGTGCCTCTGAAGTGCTTCTTCTACATTCTTCTCTGTTTCCAAGACAGCTATGCAAATAAGCCCCTTTTAGTGCAATCACAGGGGAGGAAGGGGAGGAGCTCTGGGCTCTCTTTGAGAGCTCCCGGTTTGCCGGCCAGGCCAGTCGACACAAAGATTTCCTCGCTGGGCTACGTTAGGGCCACCCCAACCAGGACAGGAGCCAGTCAACAAGGATGGCAAGGGCAGCGAGTAGGGGAGAGAGTGTGTGTGAATGTATGAATTCTTCTGCTCCCCATCTGTCTTCCCTGACAGTTGGAGAGTGGAGCCCCGAGGGATTAGGTGGGAGGCTGCCTCCTGTGAGGGAGACAGACAGGCTGAAGCCTAGACAGCTGAGAGAAGGGGTGATGACAACAATGGCTGTTCCCCATAGTCGAGGGGGCCAAAGGGAACCATTCTGCCTTTGACTAGGCGCCCGAAGGAAGCAGGGGAAGGCTGTTAGGCCCAAAGCAGGCAAAGAGAAACAGGTATTCATAGGTCAAGAAAGAGGGCTCCAACTTCTAGTAGCCAGGACTCTCTCTTACACGGGACGGCATGCCTTACACAGAAACGGCAGCCACTTCACAGTGAAAAGAACAGGTAGGAAGGAGGGAGAGAAGCGTGCAGGTGGTGTCTGGGAACTCAAGGGAGAAGGTACCCAGGGTGGTTGCCAAGGAGACTGTGGACAGCATACCAAGGCTTTCATATCCCCAAATCCGATCAAAGATGCTTAAGTGCATCCATGTGCCCATTATGGGAATCTACAGAACGCTGTTCGTATGGCAGCCATGGTGAACCCTCAGGCCTGAGACCATCGCAGGATTTGGCCCTGTCCAAGAAAACAAGATCCCAGGTATCAAACAGCTAACATTGAGAAATGTTATTATAAGACAGTCTCTAATGTTTTTCCAAAAGATTGCTCCCCCTCCTGATATACTCTCAGGTAAGCCCCCTGCACACGTCCCCTCACCTCATAGTGCTCTCCCTGGCACAGAGGCCTCCTCTCCCATCCTATGGCGGGCCAAGAAGGTTCCCCTCTCAGAGAATTTGTCCTACCTGTTCCCTCTGCCTAGAACACTTGTTTCCCACCCCTACCCCCACGCTCCTTGCACGCCTGTCTTTTCATCCTTCTTCAGGTCTCCGCTCAAATGTCACCTCCTCAGAGACTTTTCTGGACATCCTATCTCAAGAAGCTAAATGCTCCACCCTCTGCCTCTCCGGTCAGGAGCTCACCATCCTGCTTGTTAGCTGTCCGTTTCCACTGGCTTCTATTCATAAGCTCCTGGCATGGCTTTGTCATGTTCACTACCATATTCCCTGATATCTGGAATGATGCCTGGCATGCCAGTCACTATCTGGTGACTGAACCCCAGGGTGTCACCCCTAGACAGAAGCTTAGCGATCATATAATTCAACCTTGTGAATCTACATGAGAAAACCAGGACTCGTGAGGTGAAGCATCCTCACTGCCCACAGTCACTGCAGGCTAGCACAAAGACTGGCATAAAACCCAGTGCTGGGGTAGCATTTCCCCCCACATCGCTCTGATGCAAACTGGGCATAACCTGCCACCGCAGAATCACACAAGAGAGGAAGACGCCCTATTATACTTTAATGTCTTTGTTTCTCTTTCTTTAAGCTCCCTCCTCCCCTACACAGCACAGGGTCTTCCTGCCTGACCAGGCCTCATCTCGCTGGTGTGGACAGAGCCTCACTTGCCTTGGCCAGTGTAGGTAAAAATGTCACAGTAGGGACTTGGAGCCTCTTTCTCATAGAACCCCAGAGAGTGTGGCTTTTGTGCCTAATCGAGGACCCTAGATGCAGCTGTGCCCAGGGGTTGTGTCACAGACTCAAAAGAGTAATTGCCTGGAAATGAGACTGGCTCAAAATATCCCTAATGGGACAATAAAATCCTGTTACCACAGAATCCAGCATGGAAAAATCTGTCCCGTTAGGTCAGCTAATTGCAAATGAGTCAGTGACTCGTTTTCCCTGTGGTGAAGAGACCATTGAAAGACGAGAGGCTAAAGTGCCCGCTGCCTCAGCCTAGTGATTAACGCCACCAATGAAGCTTCTATTTAGCATGGTGGGAGCGGCTGAGGCTGGCCTGTGGCACCAGCCTCACCTTTCACACTTTACATCCGGTTTCATGCAGGGTGCTTAAGCATGCTGGGCACAAACTCTGGGGTCCAGGGAGCTCTGCGCAGAATAAAGGCGCTTTTTGTTGAGGGCCCATAACAGGAAGTTACCATTTTCTGGGTTAAATCACATGCTGTTGCTACTGATGTTAAACTGGAGATAAGTCCCCAGTTCCCACCCTTCAGAGAGGTGTGTGAGGGGGTACTTGTGGGCACACATGTGTGTGTGTGTGTGTGTGTGTGTGTGTGTGTGTCTGTGTGTGTGCGCGTGCGCATGAGTAGTCAAAGGTTCTGTCAGATGGCCGTCTCAGCTGTGATGGACTCTGGGCCTCTCTAGAATCATGAGGAAGTTCTATTTTGAGAAACAACTCCCCACACCAAGGCTGGCTCTCCTGCACTTGGAGAGGGGAAGAATAAGCCCTTTATCCCTGACCCTCACCAAACGGACTGCTACTTGAGCAAGGGGTGAAAGGTGGCCCAGTCAGGAGCGCAAACTGTTTTCCTATGAAAGGCGGCTCTCACACCGCACCAAAGTTCTGCCAGTGGGCCTGCCCCCAGGCAGGCTTCCTCTTAGCCTCTTCTGTAAGAGGATATAGCTCCCCCCAAATATTCGCCGGACAGTTCACATCCATTGAGCTTTTAGGGGTTGGACTGAGTTAATGGACATGAAACTCTTAGAATTCCCACATATAGTAAGTTTTCAAAATGTGTTAGCTATTACTAATATTCTTCTTCTTTGCTTCATAGGATCATGGTCCATTAATAACAGGAAGAGCCTTAGCGGCCGACCATCTCGTCCTACCTCTCATTTCACAGATGAGGAAACTGAAGTCAAGAGAGGGGGAAATGATCTGCTTGAGGGCACACAGCAGCTTAGTACCAGAGCAAGGATCCATTCATTCATTCATTCATTTCATTAACAAGTATTTAACTGAGTACCTACTAGCTAGTATAGCAAGAGACATAGATACCATGCAAAACATAACAACTGTGGTGTTATGAAAGATAATAATAATAATAATAAACACAAATAGTGTTGACTATGAGCCAGGCCCTGTTCTAACCTTTATCAACTTACTTAACCCTCACAACCCTAAGAAATATGTACTATAATTCTCCCCATTTTTTAGATAAGGAAATTGAAGCACAGAGCTAATTAGAGGCAAAGCGGGGATTTGAACCCAGGAAGCTTGGCTCTGTAGTCACAGATCTTATACCACTACGGTTGATTGATTTTTGTCCCCTTTGGCTCAAGATGCTATCCCAAAGTGGAACACCCTAAGCAAACTGGCCCTGGGCTGTGCTGGGCCACCAGAGATTTGGTGAAGAGTTACATGACTGGCTGGCAAGGTCGGGCCTTGGCCATACAGATGAGGAACAGAGAAAAGCTTTCTAGTCTACTGTACATGGGTTTCTAGCCATCGTTGATGAAATGGCTTTTGAGCTCAGGGACCCAATTCACATTCACGGCTGCTGACAGGGTAGAAGTTGCACAAACGCATGTTGAATGAGGCTCAGAAATATTTTGTAGCCGTGTATTTGGTCTGGCTTGTTTTCTCTTTTTGGTCGAGCATAAGAAGGGGCACCTGGGAAGGGGCAGCTGAGACCATCCCTTCCTTGTTCACTTAGTTTGATGTGAGCAAGTGTAGCGTAGTTGCAAGAAGGGTGTTTTTCTGAAATAATTCACGCCTTACACCTCCTTCACCTGGACTCACTAATGCAGAAATTACTAGAATTCAAGCAGGACTGGAGGTTTACCTTTGTTGTTACCCAAGAGGAAAGCATGTGTTGTGCAAATAAATAGTATAAATAAGAGCACACACATACTCTGTTTCAACAACCAAAGGACTTCAGATTATTTTGAGCTTATAAATGCTGGGGCGCGTGGAATCACCGCACTTCACAGATGTGTTGTATCCGCCTTTAAGACAGGTATTTATTCGCAGAAGTTAGTTTCAGTTACTCTTGTGCTGATGACCGCTTGGGATTCCTTAATCAATATTCTATAACTGTGGTTTTCCTTCAGTTCAGAGTCATCTTTTTCCCCAGTGAGTCTGACACAATGAAGTGTGATATTCACTACTCAGGACTGGAACAGCTTGAACTCTGCTCTGGAAAGCTAAAGAAACTAATTAGCCCTGCAGTGGATTTTTCCCCTCTCTGTTCAACATTAAACCAAAGTACCACAAGAGGAAAGAAAGTGAGTCTAGGGTATGTGATTCTTCTTTTGGGTAACTTGAAACTGACTGAGAACAGTTAGAGTAACTTCTTGAATTTGCGTCCTACCCTCCAAACCATACTGGGTGCAGTGTTCATTGCCCCGGGCTTGGGGTTCAAAGCTGGAGAATTTGCATGGGAGTCTGCTTTGCTACTTACTGGATACATAGGCTGGGGCAAATTACGTTATGAGACTGTTTCCTCCTTTTTAAAAACTGGAGGAAAAATGCCTTCTTCCTGAGGTTGCTATGAGAATTGAGTCCGTGTATTTGAAAGTGCCTAAAACAGAGCTTGATGCATAAATGTTAGTGAAAAACAAAGCAAAGGATTCTTTGTCTTTAGACACCCTACCTTCTCCAGGAGCATTATCCCCCACCCCCATCAACCTGGGTAGAGAGGTGATGTAAATAACTTCTCACCCTGCTGTATAAATGGAGGCCAAGGCACAACCCTTTAAGCACAGAGTGTGAATGCATGGTGGGGTCAGCAGTTGTCAAAAGACCTTGTTGAAAGGCCACTGTGTGTGGGGGGGGGGGGGGAGGGGGGGAGGGACGCTGAAAAGGCTGATTGACCCTGTCACCTCTTCCTCCATGGACTTTCAATTAGTCCTTGGCCCTTCGATTAAGAATTGCTATCAAATGATAGTGCTCCATTTGGGGGACTGTTGTGGCTTCCAGAGCGGAGGCTGCAAGACCTATCTGTGATCACCAGGGACCACATGGGCCTTTAGGAGACCCTGGTTTCTTTTCATGGCAATGTCTTTAAAAATAGTACCTCAGGGACAACTGGGTAGCTCAGTCAGTTAAACGTCTGACTCTTGATTTTGGCTCAGGTCATGACCTCATGATTCATGAGATCGAGCCCCACATTGGGCTCTGCACTGACAGCACAGAGCCTACTTGGGATTCATTCTCTCTCTCTCTCTCTCTCTCTCTCTCTCTTTTTCTCTCTCTCACTCTCACTCTCTCTCTCTCTTCCCCCCTTTCTCTGTCCCTCCCCTGCTCACATACCCTCCCTTTCAAAATAGATAAACATTAAAACAAATAAAAATAAAAATATCACCCCAGAAATTTCATGAGGATGGACAAGGGAGGGAAGAAAGAGGGAACACAATGCCCGTGGCTTGGAACTTCAGCTTGACCTCGCCACTGCTGCTTAGATGACGGTCTCCTACTGGAACATAAGTTCTCCAAGAGCAGGCCTACTTCTGTCCCCTTCTCCGCTATTATCAGAGGCTAGAGTGTGCTTGCCACGCAGTCAGCACCCAAGCATCATTCAAGAGTAAATGAATGAATGAGTGAACGTATGAATGCATGCATGATCTGCTTACACTGCTGTTAAGTGTGACCCAGGCTCTGGCAGCAGCTCTGAGTCATTTTGCAGATCACAGTGAGGAGCACAGACTCTGCTCCCGAGGGAAGCAGTACCTAAGGATCTGGCTTCTCTGTGTGACGCAGTTGGAGACCTATAATGAATGCCCCAGGTGATGGTTTAGTGGAATCAACTTCTCGGCTTGTTTGGGGATTATACCGGGGCTCCCCTTGGTACTGCAGATGGAAATCAAAACAGACGCTTGTTTGCCCCGAGTGCCATGTATTGTGGATACACTCTCCTCAGTGCCTTCCCCGAGAGGCCCATCCGTGTGCTGACAGCTGATGCAATCGTGGCCTCCACCCTCTCTCAAGTCCTGCTATCTCTATTCTAGACGTCTGCAAGTGCTTTGCAGCAGAGCTCCCTGCCTCCATTGGGCACCTTTCCAGTTTATCCTGAGTGCCCTCCTCAAGCAGAGCTCTCGGCTTACCTCCCGGGCTCCCACCCCACCAGCGGGATGGAGTGAATGTCCTCTGCACTCCTTTGTTTGTGTTGCCTCACTTCCTGTCTCCTCATCTGTTCAAGACACCTTTAGTGAATGCCGACACAGGAGACGTGGCAGAGAGCCATGTGCAAGAGCTTGGACACCCAGGGGTCACACTGCCTGGGTTCAAATCCTCAGGCAGGTGACACTCACTTCCTTTCTGCAAGGATTGCCATGACGATGTGTAAAGCGCTCAGCACAGAGCCTGGGGTGTGAGGAGGGTTACCAACAGAGGCGCTGTGCGAGTCTAGAGCAGTGGTATGTCATAAGGTCCTGGAAGAAGGAAGGGTTGGTGTCCTGAACAACAAGCAGAAGGTTGGAGAAGAAAGTCCCAGCCTGAGAGAACAATATCTGCGAATTGCACATGGGTTGGCAAGGCTGGAGCAAATGGTGGTGGGGTGGTTGGTAGGCCACAGAGGCAGGCAGAAGCCAGATGGTTACAAGTCATAGGAGGCATGCCAAGGAATTGAACTTGACTCTGAATGCGATGACATGAGAAGAAGGAGAGTGTTAATGGCCAGTCAAGTTTTTTTTCCAAAAGACTCCTCCAGCTACAGCATAGAGGATGGACCAGAAATGGTGCAAGTTTAGTGATACAGAAACCGATGGGAAGAATTTTGCCACAGTCTAGGTGAGACCTGAGCTAAGGCAAGGACAGTGGGGGCATTCAGAGACCTTGAGGATGTAGAATTGAATAGAACTGGTGACCGTCTGCCTTTGAGGCCAGAGCAACAGGAAGTGCCCGAGACAAGTAGAGGACCCAACGCTGACATTATAGGTACAACCACAATTTCCATTCACCACAGGCTGCAGGGAGTTGATATGGTTTGTTAGACAAGGGAAGAGCCAAAGGAAATGTGTGGCCTGAGAACAATCTGATAAAGGGCCCATTTTAGGAGGATTCTTCTGGTGAGGTTGTACGTGTGGACTAGACTGGAAAGGAACAGACGTGAGACCCGGGGACTAGTTACAATGACACTGAGGTAACAGTCCTGACAGGACTCGATGAGGGCCAGCACCGGGAGGATGGGAGACAAAAGATCCCATGTGAGGGGGGCTGCCTGAGAAAGGGCAGCAGACATCGCGGCTGACCGGATTCTGGGATTAGAGAGGCCAAAGTGAGGGTGGAACCAAAGACCACTGGTGCGCACCCACGTGCGTGAGAGAGAGTGGAGATGACTGCTGGCTGAGCACCCACTGTGGGCAGTTGCTGAAGGATGGGGGTGCCCCCTAGGAGAAGACCATCCTCTCCTTGGTGACACCCAGGCTGCACACAGTATCCAGAAGGTACTAATTAACTATGTTAAGTTGACTAGACCGGCCACCAAGCATACCAAGGCCTGGACAAAGAAGCAGGCCGCCCACTCACCTGTGCAGAGCTCCTGTGGTAAGGGGAGTAGTGCAGCGGTCCAGAGATGGCTGTGTCGTGGGGGAGGGCCGGGTACTGGCTCTGCATTGGGGGAGGATGCTGGTTGCCATAGCTCCCATAGTTATAGCTCCCCGTGTACCTAAACCGCAGTAAGCACATTGAATATTGTGAGTCACGGAAGGGACAGCAAGTCACTTTGACACCTTTAAAAATCAACCACATCTTTTCTTTCTCTTTTAGTTCTTCTTTCTCATTTTCCATTTTACTCCTCCTTTTTGGTTCTTACCATCTCCAACCCCGCTGTGGTGCGTTTAAACTCCCAAGTTGATTTTCCTTTTCTCCCTCCCAGCACACCTCCCTTACCACCCAGAGAGCGCTTAGGGAATGAAAAGCCAGCTCTGAGCAAAACATAATTAGTGATGGAAACCTCTACTCCTGCTCTGTGGAAAAGCCCGAAGTCAACCAGGAAAGAAAGAAGACATTACTTTGGGATTTATGCTTTGTATCATTCAGGCCTTTGCTTGCCTGTGAGGGGGAAGGATGTCGTGTGTTATGAGGAGCTCTCTCCAGCGGGGAAACACCGTGGCACGGTCAGCCAGCTCTCAAAGACTCCCGTGCTGAGGCTGGCTGCATCACTTTCCAGCTGTAGGAACATGGGCTACCCACAGCCTTGTTTCTCACATTTGTAAAAACGCTGCCCCTCGTTATTCTGGGGGTTCACGTATGTGAAGACAATCTATACAATAGAAATTCCTGTAAAACATGGGATATTCTTATCACTGTTCTCAATAACATCTTTACAGCAAAAATGCTGACATAAGACCGTGTGGGTGTCTATTCTGCCATTGCTCCAGAATCAGAAAGCTTCCTGAAACGGTTTTCAAAGTCTATTCTAAATGCGTGGGAAGATACTCTAAGAGAAGTAAACTCTGAGAAAATAACAGCTGCCCTATTCACTGGTCAAGGGCACCTGAACCCAGGCAGACAGCCAGGCCCGTGTCCAGCCTCGGGGTTGTCACCTGGCTGCGTGATGCTGGGCCACTGTGTGGAGGAAACCTGAGAGGGCCTCTTCCTGTGGTCTGCTGGTCAGCACCCACATGGCAGAGTCTTACCTTCTTCAGCATAAGGGCCCTTTTTTTAACGTCATAAGTAGTTTTCAGATTGCTGCACGTTAGACGTTATGAGATTAGTGTCTTTTAATGAAGACAATGCATGATGGCAAGAAGCTACTATGATTCAGGTAACACTTTTAATTTTTTTTTTTTAACGCTTATTTATTTTTGAGACAGAGAGAGACAGAGCATGAGTGGGGAGGGTCAGAGAGAGAGAAAGACACAGAATCCGAAACAGGCTCCAGGCTCCGAGCTGTCAGCCCAGAGCCCGACGCGGGGCTCGAACTCACGGACCGCGAGATCATGACCTGAGCCGAAGTCAGACGCCCAACCGACTGAGCCACCCAGGCGCCCCCAGGTAACACTTTTAAATGGATTTGCAGTTTATTCTTCACAGCAACACCACCACATGGATTTGGGAGAAAATGGGCAAAACAAAGGATTTCTTTCTTTGTGGCACAAAGCACCGTTGGAACACACAGGGATTCCTGAACCCTGTTAATAAGTGCTACCCTCCAGGGACCTTCAGCCCTCGGGTGGGGAAGTCCTCCTCTAATCCAGTCCTAGGAGACCCGGACCCCGCCATGAAACTTTCCCACCCGGGGGAACTGCTGGAAGGGAGTTCTCTGCTGAGGCTCTAAAGCAGAAAAGAAGGAAGA
The DNA here is from genome assembly GCF_007474595.2 of Lynx canadensis. Lineage (NCBI taxonomy): Eukaryota > Metazoa > Chordata > Mammalia > Carnivora > Felidae > Lynx > Lynx canadensis. Next base: position 125,846,657 of record NC_044309.1, on the reverse strand, counting down.
ACACAGGCTCTCGAGTCAGACAGATGCTCAGCCTGGGCCCTGCATTTACCAGCTGTGTGACCCTATGCAACAGAACTTGAACAAGTCTCAGTTTCCTCATCTGTGAAATGGGCTCCCTAATGCCCACCTCTCTGGCCTTGTGGGGACCGCAAGAGACGGTTCTCCGCAGTACCCTACAGTGCCGAGTGCACTGCCATCTTTGCGACAGGCACCATTCTTCCTGCCCTTTGAGAAAACAGCTGCAAGTGAACCCTGCTGTTTAAAACCAAATGTAAAAGTATGGTGGCATGCATTCCAGGAAGGTCACCTACCCGTGCTCCTCTCTGTGCGGATAAACTGGTATCCGGTGTGTGACGGAGGAAGAAGGCACATGAGTACTCCTCATGCAGGGCAGCTGCTGGGAGTTTTCAGCTGGGGACCCTGCTGCCGTTGTCACCGTATAGGTCAGAGACCACGTGTATGACTGCATTGCTCCTGCAGAGACCAAGTAAGATGCATAAATCACTAACACAGTTCTTCCATGCCCCATTCTTAGAACACTTTAGTGGCCTCCCACGCTCTTTAAGCTGAATGTCAAAATCTTTACAAAGCGTGTGTCTCAGTCCTTGCTGACCTCACAAGAAGCATCCCCCACCTCTGTCTTTGTTCTCTGATCCAGACACAAGATCTTTCATTTTTTTCCAGAGAACCACGATTCCCAGCACCCCGGGGCCTTTGCACATGCTGTTACTGCTGTCTGAAACCTCATTCTTCCCTTAGTACCCCCTGTGTCTTAAGCCCAGACTAAGTCAGATCCCCTACTGCACTATAGTCCTTCATGGTGCCTACCACAATTTGTAATCTTACACGCATTAATGAATGTGATTGATTTAATGCCATCCTCCCTCCTCCAGACTAGAAGCCCTATGAGGGTAGGTGCCTTGTCTGCTTTGTCCACTATTGGATTCCCAGTGCTTACTAGTGCAGAGCCTGGTGACCAAAAATTTTTCAATAAAAACTTTAAAAGGAAGAAAAGGGAAAGGAAAGGTAGAAAGAGAAAGAGGGAGGAAAGGAGAGAGGACAAAAGCTCAGGGAGGCACAGCCGAGTAACTTCTCAACGCTCAACTAAACAGGTGCTGGGGAGCCAACAAACCACTCTAAGCAGCCCTAAGTAGATTACTGGGCTCTGCCTACCCAGGTCTTTTTGAAGATTACTAGACAGTGACCTGAGCGGTGACCTATTCCATACATATTGCTAATTCCATTAATTTACTTTTTAATTGGATACCTTGAAAATGCTGGGGATTGGGAAGAGAAACTGACAAAATGCAAAACCCTCAAGATGCTTAAGACTTTTATGAGATGGTTAGAATATAAAGATGGTAATTTAATAAATCACTAAGTGATATACTCATTGATTTCTGATAAATTTGAGAATGTTGATATAGTGGAAATAATTAAGCCTATTTTAGGAGGTGGAGGGAAGACCATTCAACACCCCGTTGCAGACGCAGGAAAACTGAAGAATTGGTTAAGGGAAACCATTCTTAAGTGAAGTAAAACATGGTGCTCCGTTTCCGTGTTTTCTGCAGATCTTTTCTATCTCAGCATTCCTGGGGGAAGATAGAAGAGCGGTTCTTGTTAAAAACCGCAGTCCCTTCCATCCCAAGGACTTTGCAGATGGCACGTGAGTAGCTGCACTGGCATGGAGCAGGTGGAAGAAAGAGTTGGTGGACCAGCACTATGCCAATTACATGGCAGAAGTTCAGTGAGCGATGCTCTGAAAGGTGTGTGAAAATGCAATCCTACTTTGAACGCAGCTGTTTATTATTAAAAGAACTCTGTCTTGAACTCTTTCGTAAATTGGGAGAATCCTTTGGAATGCAAGTAATGCCCTTTGTTTTTAACGAAGTGACAAAGGTTCATTCCAAGAACATGACAAAGGGACACGACTTATTGAGCATTTGATAAAGCCCAGGCACTGTGCTTAGTGCTTTACCGATAACCTTGAGATAAATATCGTGCCTACTTCACAGATGAGGAAACTGAAGGTTAAATCTGAAGGAACTTAAGGGAGTGCATAAGAATACAGAAGATTCAAGAAGATAATGTGAACGGGGGAGTCAAGGGAGAAATTAAAATTGCAGCAAAAAGTGCAACAAGGAACGAGGCTAAACATGCATACTCTTCCTAGAGGCGGGCCTTAGACTTGGCGCAGAGACTTTCCAGGAAACAATGCCACAAGGGAAACCTGACAGGTCAGGAGCCATAAGATAGTAGACAAACTGCTCAGGAGTAAACCGTGCTTAGAATTATGATCAAACAAGAATTTCCTTCAGATGCCCCCATAAAAGGCAACTGTGAACTGCCTAACAGTGTCCTCAGCAACACCCTTACAGTGGGCTCCAACCTTGATTCTCAGGACCCTTCCTTATGTCAACACTCCAGGCTAGTGGCATCTCACTCAAGTCCAGTTCAGAGAAATTTCAAATGTTAACTTGCACGAGGTCCCAGGGGGTGGGGCCGGTGGGGCTCCGAACTCCAGTCTGCCCCATGCTTTGATTCTCTCTACCATATTGCTTCTTCACTCTGGCTCCGAGTCCTGCTGAGCCTCTTATACTTTAGGAGGCTTTCTCTCATCAACTGCAAAGCAAGCATGAGAATACGTATCTTGCAGAAGTGTTTTGAGGGTTAAGTGAGACGAGTCTGGGGCGTGGGAGGCTCTTAACGGTATTCATGCACTCCTCACCGTGAATTCAGGTATTCTTATACGAGACTTTCTTAGAGCAAACATTTCGATATGTCCCATTTCAGATGCCAGGGAAGAAAGACAAGTTTCTTGGGTCAGATTCTGTCACCAGGGATGAAAGGCTTGAATAGCGACAGAAATTCAGCTAATTACAGCAGACTTCTAAGTGTGTTTTTCCATAAAATCATAGGTGTTCTTATTCATCAGTATGGCTAAAAGTACCCCTTTTCCTGGTTTGCACATGTACATCATATACAAAAAGATAATGACTTCAGCAGGCTGTTAGGCATCATTTATGGTAACTGCAAGGAGACTGGAAAGAAAAAAATTCCAAAATGATCATGCCCCAGATGATTGGATTATGCATGACTGCACTCCTCTATATTTTGCACTTCATATGAAGTTATATTACTGTTATAATTTTTTAAAGGAGCCTTTCTATTAAAACAGGTTATCTCTAGGTGGTGGGGTGGAGGAGGGCTTTAAAGCATTTCTTCACTTTGCTTATCTGTATTTTTCTATAACGAATGTGTATTGTCTCCATGAAAAGAAAAACATTATTAAAATACATTAAACAAGCTTGATAATTGGAGATGGAATTGGAGGGAGGTGGGAAGTATGGGAGAACAATGAACCAGCCACAGCAAGCAAGTAATTAACCCTTCAAGCCCCTGGGACCTCAGGAGAGCACCGCAAGGTCAGTGGGTATTTAAAGGAGGCAGCTCAGGAAGCCAAATGATTTTCTCTTTTTCCCCAAGCAGTAGGAAGACAGAGTGATAATAGCCATCACCTGAGAGAATGGAGTAGAAGTTACTTTTGTATGAGCTCCTGGAGCACAGCAACTGTTCCTTATTCATCTCTGTATCCCCAACAGAGGGTCTGCCAAAAAGTAGGTGTTCAGTAAATTTTTGTTTCATTGAATTTGTTGTTGGAGGAGTAAATGCTGCTAGAAATAGACGTTATCAAACAAAAAGCTAGTGGAACTCTTGGAAAAATGGGCTCCCGTGGTCTGGGAAACAAAACCCCTAAATGGCCGTGTGCCAGCAATCTAACAGACCCACTCAGGCAGGCTTAAGCAGATTAACACCTACTGGCTTGGGTGAGAAACCCTTTTTGCCTGGGGACCAGAAAAGAACACCCCTTGCATTCCCTTTCCTATCAGTGGGACCTCCAGTGAGAATTGCTGCTGCTGCTGCTGCTGCTTTTTTAAGGAAACTAATAAAAGGAAATGTGTGCAGTTCACAGTTTTGCTTAATTTTTAAGACAACGCTAATGCTTTTTATTTATTGGTAAAACAATAACCTTCCCTAGTTGCCTAATTCCCCTTTCTCTTTTTCTCCATGACCTGTATGCCCACTCTTATTTCAAAGTCTGAGAATAGTGGAGAAAGCCCCCTGATCTCTAAGAATACGATAAAGATCCCCAAAGATCTGAGAATCCTATAAAGGTAAGTGTTGTCTGTGTTCTAGTCTTAAAACTGCAGGAGAAGAAGATTTTCTTTCCTTTCCATCCCCAACAAAAAGTTTTTCATTCCTGAGTTTTTGTTGTTGTTTTCTTGGAGGGGGTTTTCAACTCAGGACAGGAAGGGTGCTTGAAACATAACAGGCAGTCAGTAATGACTTGTCGAATAAATGAAAGAATGAATGATAAACCATCCAACATAAACCAGACCTCATGCTATTTTCTTTTTATACACCGACTCACTGAATCTTCACAATAACCTCTTGAGATGGGAGGTATTACCTCTTTCTTTCAGGTGAGAAAACTGAGGCCTAAGACTTGCTCAGGTGAGTGGCAGAGTTGGGATTTGAACCCAGATGTGCCCAACTCCAAAGCCTTTCCAAAAACAACAGTCGCCTCTCACACTTGAACGTGCATTTGAATCATAGGAGATCTTGTTAAAATGCAGATTCTGATTCAGTAGGTTGGGAGCTGAGCCAGCAATTCTGCATTTATAACAAATTTCTAAACGATGATAATGCTGTTGGTCTGTGGACCACACTTTGAGCAGCAAGGGTCTATAAACCACCCACTGCCTCCGGTCACACATGCGCCATGTTGAGGGCCATTAAAGATCAGAAGTTGTAAGGTTCTAGCACAGACTTGTGAAACTTCAGGCTACTTTCCAGTCTACCTGGCCATACCCTTCCTTCAGATCTTGGACTAAACCACTTGATCCTTTTCTCCACTAGGATTCTATGAACCATCACAGATGTTCAGGTTTTGATCTAACCTAAGCCTTTTGGTAGTACCTTCCTGAGAAATAAGCTCCTTTAAGTATGTCTGGATTCTGGAACTGCCTATACAGTAGCCACTAGACGTAGATGGCTATTTAAATTTAAATTAATTAAAACAAGGGGCCCCTGGGTGGTTCAGTTGGTTAAGCTCTTCGTCTCAGAGCATGATCTCGTGGTTTGTGGGTTTGAACCCCCGCATCGGGCTCTGTGCTGACAGCTCAGAGCCTGGAGCCTACTTCAGATTCTGTGTCTCCCTCTCTCTCAGCCCCTCCCCTGCTCGCTCTCTCTCTCTCTCTCTCTCAAAAATAAACATTAAAAGAATTAAAACAAAATACAATTAAAAATTCAGTTCCTTCATTGCACTAGCTACATTGCAAGTGCTCAGTAGCCCCATGTGGTTAGTGTCTACTATTTTGAATAGCTCAGATTAAAAAAAAAACAAAGTTGCCATCATCACAGAAAAATCTACTTGAACCGTGGGCTATCCATGGCTCTATCCCCCATTGGCTACCATCCATCCCTAAGGCAGTAGTGCTTAAGGAGAATACTTGCTGGAGTTGAAAACCTCATCTGTTTGTGTTACACTTTATCAGTAGCTCCATGACCAGGAGCAGCAAATGGATCCGTTCCCAGAGACAGATGGGGATTCAAGATCTGGCTGCCACCTACCTCTGCAACTGCCCCCACTGCCACTCTCCCCTTATGTGTGTCCGTTAGTCAATCCTCACTACGCTAGGCTCTTCTCTGCCTCAGGCATGTGCACGTGCTGTTCCCCACCACCTGAAATGTTCTTTTCCTCTCCCCAAACTTTATGCGCTGACTCTTTCTCATACTCCAGGTCTTGTATAAATGTCACCTCCTCAGGTGGGCCTTCTCTGACCATTTCGCAGCACACTATTATTCTCTTTATGACCACTTGAAATGGTTTATTTAGCTGGTTGTTTACTTCTGTATCGACTCTCCTACCCACCAGAATATAGGTATCACAGGGGCAGTGACAATGCCTGTTCTTTTCACTTCTGTACCCCCAGGACATGGCCCAGATTAGACACGGAATACATGGAGTGGACCAAAGAATGAATGAGCAAACCCAAAGGCCCCCAACACCAAGCCGTGACCTTGATGATGCGAGGTCAAGAAGAGATTAAGCAATCTATTTTCAATCCCAGCTTATATTTCCTAATTCCACTCCTTTACAGAAAAGGAAGCAGCAGGGATGGAGGAGGAGGTTCTGTAAATGAGTCATCGTGGGCTCTGGGGCAGGGCTGCTGTGTCCACCCTGTCCCACTCATTTTAGCTGCCCTCAGAATAACTGAGCTTTTGTTATTTGGAAAGAGTAGGGGCCAGTTATCTTTGTTACATCCTCAAGTGATGTAGAGAAAATGCAGCTGGGCAGGCCAGATGTTCTACAGTTAGGGCCATTTATAAGGAATTTGCCTTTATTTCTTTAGGCATCCTAGCATCTCAATGATTTAATTTGCTGGTTTTGTGTTGCAGGGAACCCATGGTGGGAAGGTGAAAACATGAGTTTAATAGTTAACTTTTATTGTCATTGCTAAAGGAGGGAATACTTCAAATGACATCATAAACCAGGTCTTAGAGCCCTTCCGAGGCCTCACCAGGACAGAGCGGGAGCTTTACAGTTTGCATTAAATGACAGTAAAGAATTGCAGCCCAATGTCATGGTAAGTGGGCCCGTCAGTTTGGCACCACCTGCCACGCTCCTAAAGAGGAAAAAGAGGCACTTTACCTTAATGGAAATTAAAGTTTCTGAACTTTGCTGGGCCAGGAGTGAGGGGGCAAGCTCACAAAGTTAGGGAAGAAAATGGATAAATGGGCTAGATTTTACCTTGTGGAAATCTGTTGAAATGGAATCCTTTGCTAGTCTCGTTTCATGGCCTTGCCGTAGACTTGAACATGCCCCGTCAAAATCAGCCACGTATCACAGTGTTAGGTGCCTGATATTCCTTTCCTTTCACTTTCTTCCACTCCCCCCGCCCCACCCCGGCTTTTAAAAACAATTAATGAAAACAGTCCTAAGAAAACAGAAACACATGTAAGTATGGACACAGAACAAGATAGATGAGCAGAGTGGCTGTTTCCCTAGTGAGTCATAACTCACTATCTATAATATACCACTTTGTATCCACTAGTCCTTGTACCAAAGGATGCCAAAAGATTATGTGCAATGAATTAATTTTCTCTTTGTGCTCACCAAGCAGACATAATACTGTTCTCTTTTCCGTAGCTGAAAAATGGGGAAGTGTCCATCAAAAGTGAGACACTGATAATGTGGAAGGGCTGCAGACACCTGATTGGCCTTGACTCTAAATCAAACTTGATGATATGTACATCATCTGAGCAATGATATTCAGAGTATGCTAGAGACCCAACAAAATTAACCAAGTCACATAAAATTTCATTTAACGTGTTAATGAACTGTTTTAGCCAGGAGTTGTTTTGTTTTAATATTCCCCACTTCTTCTTTATTTCTTGCTTCCTGATTTCCTTTTTAAAAATTGCTTTTTTAAAAAAAAAAATTGTTAACCACTTCAGATACTTTTTGGAAAGTAATGGTATATAAATCAACCAGTAATTTAAAGATGGAAATAAAATGGGACACCTGGGTAGCTCAGTCAGTTAAGCTTCCAACTTTGGCTCAGGTCACGATCTCACAGTTCCCTGAGTTCGAGCCCCGCATAGGGGGCTCTGTTCTGACAGTTCGGAGCCTGGAGCCGGCTTCAGATTCTGTGTCTCCCTCTCTTTCTGCCCCACCCCCATTTGCGCTCTATCTCTGTCTCTCAAAAATGAATAAAAGTTAAAAATAAGTAAATAAATAAAAATGAAAATAAAAATTAACTGGGCATAAAGACCATATGTTAACTTAAAAAAAAAGAAACATGACAAATGCATTTTATAAGATACACAATAATTGTTTTCAAATTTACAGTATTGGTCAATGAAATATTTGCACAAATCCTCAAATTTAAGAAACCTCCTATATTTCTTAATACCTAGATGTTTATCATGGCTAAATGTGCTTTATAATGCAATGTCTATAAAACCATACATGTTGTTAGGAAATTATGTTTATGTCTCCTTCAAGACTATGACCCACATGCATGCCAAGATCCAGTCTAATTTCACAAGGGAGTATTTCAAAAGTGGTACTTGAGAAAAATATTACACATAGTTTTATCTAGGATGACATTTTTAATGCCCCCTGGAGATATCTGAGAACAAAGCAGGAATGTGCCAAAATCTTCAAAGGTTACGATCATCTGAAAAGAACCTGTTTTACATTTGTATTTCTAAGAAGCTACTTTTATGACTCGTGAACACATTGCGCAGAAATCTCTGAACACATTTATGGTATTCCTGTGGCTTTGACTATCACACCTGCCACACCTTGGGGCCTCCAAAGTGCTGTGAAAAAAGCCAGGCAGACTCACTAGCTGGATGAGAATTATGAAGAGATCCTAGAAATCTTGCCTTCACACCTTCCCTATCCCCTTATCCCCTTAGAGTCTCCTCGCTGGATATGCTGCTGCACTGCAGGAAAGCTCCCCCTTGAACCCTTTCTGCTTCACAATGCAGAACTGCTTCATTTGCATAATTTCCCTGTTTATTTTAGAAGTAAGGATGTTATCACTAACTGGCTCACGTGGGTGCTTCCCAGAAGGGTAAGGGGTGGGGGGTGAGGGCGGGCAGGATTGTTCAGATGACCGGCTGTTCTTACTGGCCTGTTCTTACCGCCCTGGTTTCTTCCTGAGGCAGGAGACTGGGGGTTGCTGCCCCATATTCCGGCCTTGGATGGACCCCTGAGCAGCTGAGCAGCTGAGCAGCTGGAGAGCTGTGGACAGTGCTCAAGTTCTCTTCCCTTTTCATTTTCAGGGACTAAGGCTGTTCTTTTCTCTGTGGCTCTTCTTCTCAAGCCTCCTAAGCAGGAACTACAACGACCCAGTACAGAGAGAAAAGGGGAGGGACGAGGGAGGGGGGCGTGTTCTTCCCCCTCAAAGTGGACACAAAACATGATTCAGGTGCATCCATGTAAACAAATGTGATGCCAAAATTTAAATTTCCACAAAAGAGGAGGCCTTTTTCCAGCTGCGTACCCAAAGTGAAATCAAAGCTCCGTCTAGGGCCAGTTACTGACAACCCTACTTTTAAATACTCTGAAGAATCCAGTCTCCTTAACAGTCCCTGACAAAGGGCCACTGCGTCTGCCGGCAAGTTTCTGCCCCTGGCAAAGTACAGAAGAGGAAAGGCCTTATAGGCTCTTAAGTACCTGCTCATTTCCTCTCTGAGTAGTGCTAGTTCTGGAGAGAAAGGAAACTTGAGGGAAGGAATTAACCAAAGATTCTTAGCATACGTACTTTATGTTCTCTGAAAATGACATGCTGTCTCCTGCCTCCAGGCCTTTGTACCGCTTACTTCCTCTGCCAGACTACCTTCTCTTGCATTATTCAGCCTTCCCAGACCCTGCAGATACCAACCATGGCCTCCTTTTGTGCTCCTCTACCCTCTTCTCCCAACTTAGCCCAACTCTGCACTCATCACATTGTTTGTGACTGCCAGCTTGCCCATCAGAACCCTAACCTCTAAATCATAAACTGCCAGGGGATGGGAACCTGAAGTGTTTGGTACACAGAAGTCATTCGAGAAATATTTATTGGATAAATGGATAGATAAATGGATGGACATGTGAGTGAATGAATGGATAAAAGACAACATCCTAAATAGGGTAATCTCACCCTGTTTATTTGGTCTTCAAAAATATCCAATTTCAGTCCCCAGTCTATTCTGAAAATTATTCTAAGTAGAACTAGGATGTAAGTAGGACCGTGCTGTGAGCGTCTGGAGGAAGACTTTTTTTTTTTTTTTTTTTTTTTTTTTTGAAAAAGAGAGCGCACGAGGGAGAGGGGCAGAGGGAGAGAGAATCTGAAGCAGGCTCCACACGCTCAGTGTGGAGCTGGACACAGGGCTTGATCCCACAACCCTGGGATCATGACCTGAGCTAAAATCAAGAGTCAGGTGCTCAACTGCCTGAGCCACCCACTCAGGCGCCCCTGGAGGAAGATTCTAACCTAGAGGGTGAGGGCAATGAAGATGAGTAGGATTTCATCAGGTGGAGGTGGAAGGAGGAGACCCCAGAGGTGGAGCAGTGTGAGATACGATCTGGAGAATGAGAGTGCCCGAGGTCTTGGGAAATGAGCCTAGTGGGCAGCAAGAAAGTGGACAGACCAGATTGGAGGTGGATAACCAGTTTGAGAGTTGCTGGATGTCCGAGACGTGGGGAAGGCCTGAACAGATAGCAGTGGTGCCATGGGAAGGAATGGGCCCATCAAGATTTGGATTAGAACGACTGGCTTGGGAGGCATGGTAGAGAACGCTGTGTCCCCAAATCTATTCGCCCCCTTCCCTATCTGGGGACGTGCTACCCTACATCTCCCAGCCTCTCTGTGCAGTTAGTTACATGAGGCCATGGACTAAGCCCTCACTGGTGAAATGGAACTGGAAGTGACATGTGCTATTTCAGGCCAGGGCCTTTGAGGGACTGGGCTTTCCTCTCTATACCCACCTTCTACTTCTGTCAGCTGGTTGCAGACTTGGCAAAGCCCAGGGCAGTGGTCCTGAAGCTAGTGTGCATCAGAATCAATGGGAGGCTTGTTGAGCAAATCTCTGGGCCTTGCCGCTAGAGTTTCTGATTCAGTAGGTCTGTGATGGGACCTGATGATGAGCATTCCTAACAGGTTCCCAGGGGGTGCTGACACCCCTGGTCCGTGGACCACACTTTGAGAACCACTGCCCTGGAGTATGGTGCAACCTAACATGGAAAGAGCAAGTGTTTCCAAATGGCTGCATTGAAGAGAGCCTCCTCTCAGACCTAAGCACCCTGCCAGGACTGTCTGCGAGCACAGAATAGATTTCTCTTGTGTCAACTCCATACGTTTTGGATCTATTGTTAACAGTAGCTTAGCCTATTCTAACTAATACAGGAGCCGAGGGAGAGGAAAGATGAAGTCGACTCCCACATTTGGAGTTGGGTAATTGGGAGAATAGTTTAAGCAGGTTTGGAAAAAAGGTAATGAATTAATGATCACTGTCTCATGAGCCCTCTGCTCCACAAACACCGGTCTGTTCAGCTGGCCCAACCCCACCAAGGCCCATATAGGAAAAGGTGGTTTCTGCCTTTGGTTCCTCTCCTATGCATTCTTCCTCATCTTTTAAGGCTGCCTTTGAGTCTCCCCTCTCTCCTGCAGGCTTCTCTCCTGCCTGCCAGAGTTCGGGTGGGAAGGAAGGAGATTGCTTCTCCCTCTGATCCCCTATAGCATTCAGCGGTAGCCCTCATCTTAATCAATGGGACCCCTTCTATCTGATAGCACCTCACTACGAGCAAAGCACTTGGCCTTTCTTACGTCATCTCATGCCCACAGCAACCATGTGAGTTGCTCTAGAGGTGTGCGTGCACACACATACACGCACACTGTCATCACAGATTAGCTAACGCTTACTGAATATTCTGTATACACTTTACCATTTTCACAAGTCTTATGAGTAAGGACATTTGTTGAATGGCTGAGTGACTGTGGTGCCCAGAACAAGGAATTGACGCTTTCTCACCCTTTACTTTTCCTTTACAACCTTGAGGCGTTATTGTGAGATAATTACGTGAAGTGATAATGGACATCGGCAACTAGCTATTATTATCCTTGTATTACCTCTTCTTTTTCATTTCTAAACCATATGTTGGCATTCAAGATCCACCAGGATGTGACTGCAATTTGTGGTGTCTAGCCTCATAAGACCCTTCATGGACCTCCTACATTTTAATTTTAGCCCAAGTTTCACGTGGCCTGAGAAGGCGCCACATGTCCCTACCCCTATGCATCTGTTCATACTGTCCTCTTCCCAGAAGTCCCTTCTGCTCCACCTTCCTCAGTTAAAATGAAGTTCCAGCTCAGACCCATTCCTTTGCCAGGTCTTCTTGGTACCTCCAACCAGAGGGAGTCTCCCCTTGCTTGGAGACCCCACAGCATTAGTCTTACCTTGCTTATCACCCCCATCTCGATATGATTGCCATGTGTTAGCAAATGGCTTCCCGGATGCCCCACTTTCCAGAGATGCCTCTCAATCTCTGGTTCACAGAGAGTTCCTTTTCTCATTTTCAAGAAAGAATGGCTGTGTATCAATTTATGTCTTATATCATTTTAATCATTTCAAGTGTCTTAGCTGGGGGGGAAGGTGGAGATTTTATCATGTACTTAATTGGCCAACTTGAAAACAGAAGCATGTGGAGTATATACATGTGAGTAATGAATAACTGCAAGGCATCTGTAAATCCAGGCAAATACTACGGTCTTGGCATTGATTGGGTTAGAATGCTTTTCCAGAAAGCTCTTGCTGTAAGTCAACTCCCCACTCAAAGCCTTCAGGGGCCTTTCATTACCTGTAGTGCTGAGGCCAGTGTACTCAGGGGATGGATTGCTGACGGGGGAGGACGGAGGTGGCACTTCGACGGACGTGGCGGATTTGGCTGGCGAAAACGATGGCACTGGTGAAGGGGTTGGCGGGGCAGCCTCTGTCAAGATAATTTCTTCTCGGACTTCTGCTATGGGTAGAGAAAGGGTAGATTCTCAGAGCCAAAGGTCAAGGCAAGTTGTCTTCAAAGGACTTTAAAAATTGAAATATTCTTTCTGATCTGTGTGTCATGTCACCCCTCTGCTTAAAGCCCTTTGATGGTTTCGAATCACCATCAAGGCATGCAAGCAGTTCCCATACACAGCCATGCCCACTCCAAAGAAGAAAAGGACATCACTGCTTTCACACCACTTGGCCTGCCCACTACAACTAAATTCTTCGGAATAAAGAGCTAAAGCAACACAGAGCATAGAAGCAAGGATGCAAATCAAACTGCCAAGTAGGGCAATTCCGAGTGAAAAGCTGGCTTACCAGTGCTTCCTTCTCCCTTCATGGCTCGCATGAGCTCATTGGCCCGCTCCTGACAGTGCAGGGATTCTAATAGGTAGAGCACGTAGTCGTCAAACATCAAGTGAATTAAGTGAAAAGACCCTGGTGGGAGAAGATCCAAACAGAAAGGTAAGTCATGGCAGCGCACGTACGCCCCTCCACCTGGTTAACAGCCCGTGTCGTTGGGCTTGTACTCTAATGCTCTGTTCAAGACTCTCACTCCCTACTCCATTATCATCTCCACATGGTCAAAAGTTGCTCTTCTTTGCTGTGTCCTCAGCCTAGCCTAGTGCTCGACATAAGGTAAATGGCACTAACACTTTGTAGCAAGTGCGTCTTTTTCCTTGCTCAAACTAGCTCATCAAAAATGGTGCCCATTGAGCCATCTGTCCAAATGTTTCTGAGCCCTCACATACCCACTGGCCTCGTCCTCATTTGAGCACCACTTACTGTGTTCAGTGTGTGTTGACATGGTGTCTTTCATTTTTATCTCTTCTACAAGTATGTCCTATTTCCCTGATTGGACTTTAAGGATGTCCATGGCAGAGATTTTGCCTTCTAGTTCACTATACCAATGTTACCTGACAGGATTCCAGAAGCAGAACTGAAAATTGAAACCTGTAACAACTGAATTATTTCCTTAAATGTTTCTGAGACCTTTGTTTAACACACGGTTCTCAGAAAAGGTATTAGATTGGGGCGCCTGGGTGGCTCAGTCAGTTGAGCATCTGACTCTGGCTCAGGTCACGATCTTGTGGTCCGTGAGTTCGAGCCCCACGTCGGCCCCTGTGCTGACAGCTCAGAGCCTGGAGCCTGCTTCGGATTCTGTCTCCCTCTCTCTCTCTGCCCCTCCCCCGCTCACGCTCTGTCTCTCTCTCTCTCTCAAAAATGAATAGATGTTAGAAAAGGTATTAGATTGGAAATATGGTATTCTCAAATAAGACTCTTCATTCTTAATTTAGAGTAGACTGTTTCATAAAAAGGGATGTGATCATCTTAAGACATTTTTCCAATGTGCCAGTCTCTGTGTTCAAAGTCTTATATTCTCTAACTTAATCTCTTACCACCCTGTAAGATAGGTACTTTCATTCTTACTATAATACATTATTTCAAAACCATCTTTTCTGGCATGTCATGCTGCCACCATGGACAGTGGAATGATCCACATATGGAAGGGGCTCAGTTAATGTCTGCTGTAATCAAGCCTCAGGAATGCCAGGGTCAGAGGGGCCAAACCTTCATCTCTGGTCTCATGTTTCCAACTCCCAAGGGAACATCTCCATGTGGATATTCTACTTCCCATGAAAAGTCCAAAACTTCTCACCCACCTATCCTACAAGCTGACCTCCTCTTCCCATTTCCCTCCAGTCTGCTTTTTTAGAGGACCTCTGAGACTCTCTGGTATTACTTATACTGTGACTCCATCATCACCACCACCACTATTATCATTATCCTCGTCATCATCGTCATTATCTGCTGAATGCTTACTGTGTGCCAAAACTCTGCTAAGCAATTAACACAGGTCTCCTCCTTACTACAAACAGTGGGGTAGGTGGTACTGTCCTCCCTTATTGAGCAGGAAAGGAGTGTCTCCATTAGGAGTATGTAGGGATTTGCCTCAGTTTGATCTGGCTCCAAAATCTGTTCCCGTTCCCTTACAGATCATCCAGTCCAGTCTGCTCACAGCCCAGATGGGGGAAAAAGGCGTTGGTCCTAGCAGGGCCCTTTGAGTTGGGAGCTATGCCTTTTCAAGTCTCAGTTAGAAGGTGATGGGGCTATAGCTCCAGTTGCACAACTGGTTAGTGTGTAATACTTGTAAGAAATAAGGTGTTAGGGGTCTTCTGGGAGTGATGGGACAGCACCTTCTTGGTGGAATTTACTACCAATTTTCTTTTTAATTCTATCTTCTTGGTGGAACTTATCAATTTTCCTTTTAATTGTACCTGACTTTGTCAGACACACACACACACACACACACACACACACACACACACACGCACACACACACACACCACTTTCCATCCACTTCCCCTAAATGGGTCCTGTGAACCACTGAGGAGGTAGCACTGTGGGCAACTGTGTGGGCACTGGATCACTCTGCCCAGGTTGAGATCCAGCTCTGCCACTGCATCACTAAGACCCTGGATGAGTTACCCTTAGTAAATGTTACAAAATCAGCCATTTCTTGAGCCCTTGCTCTGTGGCAAATTCATTATCTGTGTAGATCTGTGTAAATGTGCAGACTTATTATAACACTTAACCCTCATCACAACTGTAAGAGATAAGGGATACTCTCCTTTTGCAAAGGAGGACATTGAGACTTACAGAGGGAAAGTAAGTGTCCAATGTCACATAATTATTAACTGGAGGAACTGGGACTTGAACCCAAGACTGTCTGATTCTGGAGTTCTTTGATCATTGTACAACATAGCTCTCTAAAAGGGGGGGCGGTAAAACCCCTTGTTTTGGTTACAGAAGTACTAACCATAATGAGGAAAGGGACAGACTAGATGTTTAATGAATGGTAACTGCTTGTTATTATTATCTGTAAAGTCCCTTTTGCTACTAATGTCCTAAGATCTCATAGGATATCATATCATAATATGATTGCTTTGTCCATATAGTCAAAGAATTCAGAAGAGAACATCAAATACTTTAAAGGAAAGGGTCTCCAAAAATGAAGAAATACTTGCTCCAATGTTGCTCTAGGTCAATAAGGATAGAAAGATAGAAACATGCTGTGAAACAATGAATTAAAATGGAAAACCCTAAATAATGAAAATGGCATTAGTAGTTGTATCACAGGCAAGCACCTTGGAAATCATCCATACACCCTCCTCTTTTATAGACAAGGAAACAAAGATCTGATACGGTGAAGAAATTTGCCTAAAACCACACTGTTAGAAACAGCAGATTGGGGCTTGGAGGCCAGTAATGTTCGGGCTACAGGCTCTCTTCCTTAATGGCTCCAATCAGTTACCCAACTGGTCTGATAATTTTCAATCACTTTTGAACACAGAGTTTGTAGAGCTACTGCTGTGTGCCTACTACTGTGCTAAGTGCTCCAAGTACAAAAGAAACCTGAAGCTCAGTTCCTGACTCCACAAAAGCTACAGGGTCCTTTGCAGCAGAAGTCAATCATTAAGACAACTGGGAAACAAACAGTTCAGTACTGGTGGGGGGGGGGCGGGGGGAGGGAGGAGGACGGAGGCAGGGTGGGGGGCGTCATGGCCACCGGAGTAGTGCCAGGAGAAGAGGAGGGCAAAGTAAAAAAGGGGATACAGAAAGACACAGAGAGGGTGGGGTGGGAGGAAAGGGGAGAAAGAGAGAAATATCGAAGACAGGTAAAAGGCAGTTGCAGCTAACATCCCCTGCTTTATTTCTCTCCCTAGCACTTATCACCATTACCTATACTATATAACCTATTTATCTTTATCATGTGCCTCCCTACACCAGACCATAAGCTCCATCAATGCAGTGTTTTCACTGTTCCCTATACCCAGTGTCTACAACAGTGCCAGGCACAGAGCAGAGGCTCAGTGACTGTCGGTTAGATCAACCAGTCAAATGCCCAAGCACTGTTTACCATATGCACTGTACTAAGTCCCCTTTCCAACACTGTGAGGAGGTATTACTATTGTCTTCAACTAATACATGGGGAAATGAAGGCTCAGAGGGTTTGAACAACTTGCCTAAAGTCACAGAGTTAACATCAGAGCCTGTCATGGAAAAAGGTATTAGGATACAGACAAAGGAGACTTTTGTTGTTGTTGCTACAGGTTAATATAGTTGATCACATTGCATAGAACCAAAGCATTTCTCTTTTCTTATGAAAAATTTCAAACATACAAAAAAGTACACAGAATTTTTAAATGAACATCAGTGTATTCAAGTCCTAGCTTTACAATATCTTATTATTTTTACTATATTTGAATCAGATTTGGGTGTTTTTGTTTGTTTGTTTTTTTAAGCAGGCTCCAAACCCAGGGCAGAGCCCAATGCTGGGCTTGAACTCATGACCCTGAGCTCAAGATCTGAACTGAGGTCAAGAGTCAGATACTTAACTGACAGAGCCACTCAGATGCCCCAGATTTGTTTTTTAATTGAAGATAAAGATGAAGCCTCTGTGTTCTCTTCCTTAATTGTATTTCTCTGCTTTCTTGTGTTCAACCCCTGAGGTAATCACTGACTTGAATCTGGTATTTATTTGTTCACATGCGTTTTTCTACTCTTACTATATGTATTTATGTATCCATAAATAAGATATGGTATTGTTTTCTGTTTTCAAACTTGATATAAATGGTATCATACTTTACAGAGCATTCTACAACTTGCTTTGGGCAATCTATCCACATGGATGCATATAGCCTAATTTGATGGCCACTGTTTGAGTATGCCACAATTTATTCATCCATTCTCCTGTTGATGGAATTTTGGTTGTTTGTAATTTCCCACTATTGGAAAATGGCCCTAATGAATATTTTCTCTACCTGTTTCTTGGGTCTGCTGGGTCCAAGAGCTGCCTGCATATTCACTCTTATGAGACAGTGTCAGATAGCTCACCAAAATTTTTTACATTCCTACTGGTAGTATATGAAATATAGTATTTGCCAGTCTGAAGGGTGTGAAATGTTATCTTATTGTGTTTATAGTTTGTATTACTCTAGTTACTAGAAAGGTGTACGTCTCTTCATATGATTATCGTCCATTTGAATTTCCCCTTCTGTGAATTGCCTATTCATATTCTCATTTTTCTAGTGGGATATCTGAATAATATTGCAGCATGTGAATTTCTTTGTGGGTATTTAAATAATTTATTTAGAGGGGTTTATTATATATTCTGGATAGTAACCCTTTGTTATATGCACTGCAAAACATGTTCTCCTCTTCTGTGACTTTTACCTTTTAACTTTGTTAATGGTGTGCTTATTAATCACAAGTGAAATCCAGATGTGGTTCATTTTTGCAATCTTTTCTTTATGACTGGTCCTTTTTTGTACCTTTTTAAAGAAATAAATTACTATGTCAAGGTCATAAAAATATCATTCCTTATTTTCGTCCAAAAGGTTTAAGGTCTTCCCCCCTCCCCCATTTAGATGTTTCTTTTCAGATGTTGTAGAGGAGGGGTCTAATATTTATGTACCCCAAAGTGCTTGTCCAGAAGAAATTTGCCTAATCCACTGACTTTTAATGCCATTTCTGTCATATATACAATCCTCTTGTTTAACAGACAAGGGGAAAAGCATCTGATGAGGCGAAAGCAAGTTTCGTGTCCATCTCTCTTGGGCACCTCTGTTCTGTTTCATTGCTCTACTGGTCTAATTATGTTACAAGCCCACACTGTCTTACTCCATAACAAACCTGAATATCAGGTAAGTGAGTCCCTATGTCTCGTTCTTCTTTCCCTTCAAAATGTCTTTACGACTCTTGGCCTTTTGAATTTTTACATCAGATTGTCAAAGGGAAAAAGGGACTGGATTGGAATTCTGTTGAATTTATGTATTAATTAGTAAGATCTCCTTGATGTTGACTCTTTGCAAACACGAACACGGTATATTTCAATAATAGTTTAAAAAATTCTCCTTGAAGATCTTCAGGCAATTTTTGTCAGAATTATTTTATAGGTATCCTTTAGTTTCTGTTGCTATTTTGAATGGTATATGCCTGCATATACTTAATATATATTGGTATATACTTAACACATACTTTATACACACACACACACACAATTATATTTTCTAATTAGGTTCTGGGTAGTGCTAAGAATGCCAGTGATTTTTAAAAAACTGAATTGAGTAATCCAGTTGAATTCTTATTTGTTCTATCAGTTTGTAGATTGTCTTTTGTCAACCATCATGACATCTGTAACTAAAGGCAATTTTGTGCTTTCTTTTCCAATTCTTACATTTCATTCCCTTTAGTTATTATATTGGCTAGGACCTCCAGTCAATAGTTATTAGAAACAGTGTTAAAGGCATTCTGGTCTTCATGATTTGAGTAAGAAAATTTCTAAAGTTGGAGCACTTGGGTGGCTCAGTTGGTTAAGCGTCCAACTTCGGCTCAGGTCATGATCTCATGGTTTGTGAGTTAAAGCCCTGTGTCAGGCTCTCTGCAGTCAGCAAGGAGCCTGCTTTGGATCTTCTGTCCCCTTCCTGCTTTGCTCCTCCCCCCCCACTCTCTCCCTCCCTCTCTTCTCAAAAATAAACAAACATTAAAAAAGAAAACTTCTAAAGTTTTACCAGTTAGTGTCATGTTCACTGCAGATTTTTGGTTGCCCTTTAACATTTAAAAAAAATTCCCCTGTATTCCCAGTTTGCTAAGAGTTTTTTTTTTTTTTTTTTAAATAATACTTGGGGAGCTGAATTATATCAAATGCTTTTTCCCTGTATATCTATAGAGAAGATCATATGATTTTTCTCTTTTCATCTGTTAATACTGTATGTTAGTTTCTTTTCTGACTTTGAATCATACTTGAGTTCTTGTCATAAACCTTATTAATCATGATTTAAAAATGTTTGCTGCTGGATTTGACCTGCTAGTATTTTACTTAGAATGTTTCATCTATATTTATGTGTGGTTGGGTAGGAATCATTTTTCCCCTACCATTCTTCCAAAGTTTTGAAATTGAGGTTGTATTAGCTTCATAATTGAGATGAGATTAGCTTCATGAGTTGTATAGGTTTCCTTTTGTTTTTATTGCCTGAAACCAATTTTCATAATCATTTTCATTAACTAAGGATTTTATGTTTCTTATAAGTTTAGTAAAAGTTGCCTGTAAAAACACTTATGTCAGATGTTTTTTTGAAGGAAGAGGCTTTTTCATCTACTGTGATGATTATTTGATCTTATTTCTAGCAATCTAATTTTATGTTTTTGTTTACCGTCTTTTATCTATGCTTCTTTTATCTTGCCATCTCTTTTCATAATTTTCCACTTTCCTTGGCAAATTTTAATTACTTAGTGATGATTCTTAATTTATTAACATATATCCCATACATTTTAAAAGTCCAAACTACTTTTTTTTCAGCGAAGTCTAAAGTTATTTAATATTCCGAGACAAAAACCTTTATGCTTTAACTGGTCTTTGGAGATTCTCTTCTCACCATCTCATGTTACATTGTAGCCTAAAACCTGCTTTGACAATTTTTAAACACACAAAAACTATTTTTTAAATTATAATCAGTAATTAAATGTGCTTACAAATTTAAGAATTTCTCTCATCTTAAAATAAGGCCTCCAAATGGTTTGACCTTCCTTCCCTGGATAAGGGGGGGTGTCTATGTGACCCGCTTCCATCTTGGTAGGTTTGTGACTCCTTTGACCAACACTGTGTGTGGGGGGGGAAGGGACACTTTAACTTTGGGGACTGGGTCATAAAAGGCGATGTGGTTCCCCCCTGGAACAGTGAGCCGCGATGTGAGAAGTTTTAACTGTTCAGGGGCCACCATGTGGTGTGGACGCTGAGCCACATGAAGTGGCCATCAAAGGCATCCTGATCGCAGTCCTATCTTGAAGTCATCCAAACCCAAGCACAGACATGTATGTGAGGGAAGAAGCCTCCAGATGATTCTAGCCTCTAGCTGTTGATGCCCTACTGTCTTTGAGTGTTCCCATCTGAGGTGCAGAGTAGAGATGAGGTCAGAGGTCATAAAGCAGAGACAAGCCATCCTTGCTGTGCTGTGTCCAAATTCCTGACCCACCAGAATCCGTAAGCATAACAAAAGGACTGTTTTAAGCCACTATGCTTCGGGGTAATTTGTCACACAACAACAATAACTAAAACATGGTTGTTTCTGTTGCCCAGACCTTAGCTATGGCTTTATTTTTCTTCTTGCTGAAATGCATCCTTTCAGTGCTTTTTAAAGTGATGTTCTATGGGGCCAGATTTTCTTAGTCTTTGTAGAACTGACTAGGTCTTTACTTTGCCCTCACTCTTGAATAATGGTTGACAGTTCTTTATTCTCAACAGTTGAAAGATATTATTTCTGGAGTCCCTTCTTACTCATGATAGACTAGTTATTGTTCTGTTCTCTCATAGCTTCAAAAAATATTTTAAATCTTATCAATACGGATTTTTAAAAGTCCACCAGGGAGGATTAAACAAATTTGTCCAGACTTCTGGTGCAATGCGTCTGAGCCCAGGGCGTTTGTGTGAGTTGTGGTAACTGAAGAAGCGTGGGTTTTGTGGCCAGGCAGATCTGATTTTGAAGCAGAGCTCTGGCCCCTTGCTCCCTTGCCATACTGATCTCAGGCGAGAAAATTCTCCAAGCTTCCTTTCCACCTCTTATTATCTGCCTTGCAGAGTTAACGGGAGAAGCCAACAGCGGCATGTGCCTCCTAGATGTCTGTTTCAACGAGCGTCATTATCCTGCCTTTGCTCTACGCTCTACCTCAGGCCTCACAGGTTGTTGCAAGAATTAAATGAAAACATGCCCAACATTATGTCTGGTGCATACTAGGCCCTCGATAAATGTTACCTTGTTTTTATGAGTACTATTCAACAGAAGAAAGTTAGATGAGGTGGTGGCTTAGCGGAAAGAACAGCAGCTCTAGCATGGAAAAGCTTCGGGGCGGGGCGGTGCCCAGCAGAGTCTGTGGTGCGTGCGTGGGCAAGTCCCGTGTCCTCTCTGGTCTGCTTCCCCCGAATACAGGAAAAGTAATTCCTGCCTCCTAGTGCTTGGTGGGGGCCTGGCTGACATGTGCAACATCTGGCAGGTTCTGGGTAAGAAAGCCGGGCCCGGCCCTCTAAGCCTGGAGAAGCAGCCTGGAAGGCTCGGTCGTGGCCACCTGGCGTGAGAGCCAATCTCTGACAGGGCTGCTCCTGTATGACCTCCCCAAGCGGGTGAGCCGTGACGCTAAGCCAGCAGACAAGTGCACAAGCAGGTGAACGAACACTTGGGCAGTCTGCAGTCCTGCCCCCTTGGCTGGCAAACACAGGGCCGCTTTTCAAACCGTTTGATGCCCCAGTCCTTCCAGATGTTCCTAACAGTGAAATCAGAGGCATTTGGTGAAAACCCAGAGTGAGACGGTAAAGGCACCTGCACTGGCTTGGGGTCCAGGTGTCCTATGAACTGAAATCACAGCAGCAAATGGAAAACACGGGGCATGTGTGTGTTTTAAAAGTAGAAACCCGGGGCGCCTGGGTGGCGCAGTCGGTTAAGCGTCCGACTTCAGCCAGGTCACGATCTCGCGGTCCGGGAGTTCGAGCCCCGCGTCGGGCTCTGGGCTGATGGCTCAGAGCCTGGAGCCTGTTTCCGATTCTGTGTCTCCCTCTCTCTCTGCTCCTCGCCCGTTCATGCTCTGTCTCTCTCTGTCCCAAAAATAAATAAACGTTGAAAAAAAAATTTAAAAAAAAAAAAAAAAAGTAGAAACCCTATTTTCCTCAGCTCCATTAGGATTCAAAGTTCATTGCCTGCCGGTCTACCTTTGCGGGCTAATTTTGCTAGAAACTGCTGCTTACAGCAAAGAAAGAACGTCTGGCTACTTTGGTTCACAGCATAGGCTCTTTCAGCGAGAAGGAATTAGGAAGAAAAGAGTGAAAAGGAATTAAGGAGAAGAAAGGAGTCAACTACCTTTGAAAGAGGCCGTTCTGGGAAGAGGTGGTAGAGACCCGCCGGGGTCATGGTGACAATCCCCACCGTCACGTAGTGGTCAGCCCGCGCCATTCACGGCGGCAAGGATCGTGTGGGAGTTATAAGATAGATGGAGCTGGCCCCTGTGGTTGGGGGAGGGGGCCCGTGAACAGAGGGCTCTTTTTCCTAATTAGCTGTTTTTATACAGGGAACACATGACCCAAACACAACCACCAACTGTGTCTTTGACATATACAGGCAGAAAGGGGGAGCTGGGCTTTTGTCTGCCGCAAATTCTTTCAACTTGTCCGTCACCCAAGCTGCAAAACCCAACAATGAGTCGGATGAGCAGGACCGTTGCAGACAGTTTGCTAAATGGACTTGGAAACAGGTATTATTTCAACCCACTTAGGCTTGGAAAATACTGTAAAAGTGAAATTGGGTTACTATCTCCGTCTTTTCTTTCCTAAGAGATTTGTGACCATTTCTGCCATTTGTCTGAGTTTCCGGTGTGTCCCCAAATAGCGCGTGGTTCAAAAAGAAATAAACACACTTCAAGTTTTTCTTAGTGATAAATGCAACGCTTTCGTAGAACCCTAACTGTTCTACTGCCCCAACTTCCTTTGTCACATTAACTTAATATGAACCAATGAATTTCAAAGAATACTGCCAAGTGAATTACTTTCCCTGTTGAATGAAGGGTACTCAGTAATATACATAATCAGTTTAAGACCCAGCAAACTGAAGAATAAGGGACAAAGCGAAAAGGGATGCTGGCTTTGTGGATGTGTGTTATGTATGTATATCGACAGGTGCGATCCTGTTCATTCTTTGATTTTGAAGCAATGAAAAAAATCTCAAATATTTTTCAAACATTCGCCTAACTGAAAGCAGTTACGCACAAGTGATTTTCCCAGAACCAGAGGTAACATGTGCTAACACTAAGTAGGCCGAGCTGGAAGTCATCAAAATGCCATGCTTGAGGGCACTGCCCAGGTAGCAGCCACCAGAGCACTTCCATCCGCGGCTCAGAGAGGACGACCCCCATCTGTAGCCATGGCGCAGACCAGCGCAGAGAACTTCCCAGTGCGGAGATTAAAGAAATCTACAACAAAACACTTCTCCAACTGGGGAAACACAGTCTTTCATGGACAGAGCTGTTTAGAAAAAATAGTGCCGCCTTTGTTTCACTACATACTCGCTCCGTTGTATAGCACAACTGGAAAATGGTGACAAGACCATAAAAAGCTGGATGGAAAAGTGTCAAATTAAACCCAGAGTGAAACCCAGAGCTGATTGGCTTAATTGGAGATAATGAGAAATGAAACCACATCTCTGCTTGCAAAGTAAAATAGTGAGCAAGACGCAATTACCCAGAAAACGTACCAACAGCCCTTTGCCGAAATGCCTAGAAATGTGAGGCCAAAGCACTTTGAGATTTCAAATGTCTGGATGATGCCTTAAAGTTTCCCTTCACTTTGCTAATGATGACCTGGACCCAATGCATCATCCATTCTTTCCAGTGACAAGTAGAAAACCACGTCCCACAATGCAGCATAGCAATCACCCCAAGTTGGTGTTAGGTTCCTGCCTGCAGACCATGATAAGCGCCCCTGGGCAGAGATTTCCAGGCCCGTTTACAATGGAAGCAGCAGGCATGTACTTGGGTAGGGAGGTGAGGAGGACCCAAGGGAAAAAGAACGTAAAAGTCCCCTTCTAGGGATCCGACTGGCGCACACTGTTAAAGAAGCTTTAGCTACTCTCCCCACTGCTGGAGCATCAATCGAGCCATGTGCAAATGTTCAAACTCAGAGGCTTCTTCTGCTTCCCAGTCTTGGGAAGTGCACACAGTGGAATTCTGCAAAATAGTCCCCGGAGGCAGGATTCACTGGGGACACCCGGCAACAGGGGTGCACAAACAGTGCTATCTACTCCTCTTTAAGCTCAGATAGTACTCTCTGTGTGAGAAACTGCATTTTCCAATTTGCATGCTTTTTAGCACGCAATGCCATCTTTCTCCCCGGAAGTCCTGATGATGATGTGTCCTTCCAGAACACACACATTTCAGGGTGATGTCCTTGTGGGCCCAGGGACAGGAAGTGAGATCACGGCTGGTTCTGGAGAGGTGGACTTCACACATGAAACCCAGAGAAACAGGGTTTGGATATGAGGGGGGCTGGGGCGGCCTTACCAAAGCTGGGGGCACTATGCAAGGTCATGTCCCGGATCACCCTGGTGCCGAAACAGGACCACATCAGGAGGAACTGCTGGGCCACTTTCTTCAGGGACCCTTGTCTCTTGGCAGCCACCTACAAGAAAGTGAACGGCTTAAACAGGGGTCAACTCAACCTTTCCTTTATGACTGTCTGTCTGAAAAATGATAGGAAGGCTTATGGATCTCCAAGTTCAATGCTATGGAACAATGGCTTTTTGACTTTCTGTTTCTACCAGCAAAAATTCACTTTAGAAAATGAAAGCTGATGTCGGGACCCAGTTTACACCGCAGACGAAAGAGAGACGCTGACCTGGCTGAATCAGGGGAAGGAGACTCAGGGTCCTGCCTCCTGCAACCCCCGCCTCCGGAGGGGGCCCAGGCCTCTGCTCAGAACCCCAGGGCTCCGTGGCTGCTGAGGAATGCTCAGACAGCTCAGTGCGGGGCTCTGCATCTCCCAAGTGCCACGAAGGTGAGTGTTGGGGGGCAGTGCCGGGGCTGCTCTTCCCGCTCCAGCTTACCAACCTTCACAACACACCGGTCCACCATGGTGTCTAGCCACTCGATGTAGGACTCGATGGGAGACTGCTCCTCCAGGAGGTGGTCAAACTCCTGGTACACTGTCAAACAAAGGAGAGCCCCCACACGTCACTGCAGCTGTGTCTACACAGAGCCACAGCTTAAAAGATCAAAGGAATAAAACTGAATAAAAACAAAACTCCAGCCTCAACGGAGCACTCAGACTTCAGAAAGCATGCCCCGACTTACCTTTCCAGGCTCATCTTTGCAGCCTGTGAACACCGGAAAGCCCTGCTACCATGGATAGCTTGCATTCCCCCCAACAAACCCTGCTTTTCTCAGGCAGTTCCCTTCTCTCGGACCGTCTGGTTCCTCAGGGCCCAGCCCAGCCGAAATGGCCCTTCTTGTGACATCCTTTTTCCCCTCCCCGGGCCCCTCGCCAGCAGAACTGATCGCTCATCCTCTGTGCTTCCACGGCATTTTATTATCCGTATTCCACGTTTACTGCATCAGTGATGCTGTGTTACGGTTGTGAGGGCGAGGGTGTCTCCCATGCCAGCTCTCTGTCCGACCTCTTTCTTAGCTGAGGCCGTCCCTAGCCTCACACAGCCGTTATCCAGGACGTGCTTCCTTGCACGAACGGGCACAGACATCGCAGCTCCCTTGCTCTCTGCCTCATGGTAGGGCTTCTGAACCACAGCTACGTCGGGCAAATAGCTCTAACCAGCCTCTCGGAGCTTGGCATGTAGCAGATGCTTACTCATTGTTCACAGCATAAAGGAGACAATCTCCACGCCCTTAGTTTCTGCACTAGTAACAGGAGGACCATTGTACCATTGATCACCTGTCTTCAGCTGCATGTCAGGTAACTGAGTCTGGAAGGGCTGTGTGATTGGTGAAGTCAGCAGAAAACAGAAACACTGCTGTGGTTTGGAACATCTCTTCTGATTGCCGTTTCTGTGTTTTTTTTTTTTTTTTTTTTTTTTTTTTAACATGTGGAGCTCAGTAAACCAAACCATGCATTCAGACCCACATGTTTCTACAGTTTTAAATTTGCCTGGGTGGTTTCTGTCGTCCCATTCTGTGGGCCTGGCCAATGCATTCCGTTTTCCTGAGCTGAGGACTGCCACGGAGGTCAGCTGCCGGGGCCAGGAGATCCAGACAGTTTAGAATGAGAAGGGGCTGAATGAGAAGTCTGCTGAATTGGTATCTGCGTCCTCTTATGGACGAGGAAGCTATGTCCCAATGAGATTAAGTGACCCCTCAAAGGCAAAGGGTAAGTGAGGGCGGCCAGAGAGGGACTGGAGCCCATGCCTCTGACTTCCCTGATGTTCCCGTTCTCCTGATAGCACTGTCACCTCGCAGGTGGTGAGGCAAATGCTTGCGGCTGACATTTACGGGGTTCTTGCTGTGTGCCAGGCACTTCCCTAATGACACGGACACTCTCACCCCACCTACAGCAACCTCGAGAATGTGATACAGCAGTTGCTCAAATGTTTGTTGAATGAACGGATGAACAGCCCGAGAAGGCAGGTATGATTTCTACTTCCCATTTTACAGATGAGGAAGTGGAGGCACTCGGAGGTGAGTGACTTTCTGCAGGTCTCACAGCTAGCGAATAGGAGAGGCAGGTTTCAAACACAGCCTGACTCGACGCTCGCCTCCTAACCCTGGCACTGTACCGGCTCCACACTGTGTGCCAGGCACCCACACGGTGCGCATGCTGCCCCATTTAATCCCTCCACATTGTCCCCGTGTCAGAGACTTGGAAGCCAGGGTCACAGTACACTGGAGCCAGGGTTTGAATCAAGGTCTGCTGGGCACCCCGACTGTCTGCTCTTACCACAGTTATTCTCATCAGTCTGCCCAAGTCCTGATGTGCACTTGTGAATTAAGGGGAGCCTTCCCAGGCAGGGCCTGATTCACAGAGGTGATGGAAACCCCCCTGAAGCAGGAATGGGTAGGTTTGACAACTAGCTGTAAGGAAAGGTCGATGCACACACACCATTGGTGCAGCACACAGCTGTGTTCAGGAACTTACTTCTCGGCTGTCTGGTGGGCGCTGCAGGATGACGCTTGTGTGCCAGGCCACCTGCCTTGAGGGCTGGTGCCCTTGCTCAATCCCCCCTGTTCCAGGCACTGCATCATATGGCATGTCCTCTTTGGAAACGTTCAACCATTCGTAAATTACTTGTTTGATTTCTGATTGGCCATTAGCTCTAAGCTCTACATGGGAAGGGCAGTATCCATATTATTCACTGCTTTTTGTCCAGCTTCTAACACAGTGCCTGGCCCAGGACAGGCATTCAGCAAGAACCAGCTAGGTGGACTGAACCTCGTCACCCCCTTCCATTAGAAGAGGAGTATGATCATGGGTCTAAAAGGTACCATTCGATCCCGGGCCTAAGAGAACTTGAAGAGAAAACTCCCCAAAGTTCCTTCTTGGAGACGCTGCAGTAACATCCGAGGGGCTCCAGCAAAGGCTCAGAGCCTGGTCCCCAAAGCAAGTGATGGTGACTTTCCCCTGTGCATTTCCCCTTTGTTTTCCTCCACAAAAGGTGCTGAGTGGGGAAGACAGCGGGGTCTCATGCTATTGGGAGTCGTATCATTCTGGGTTTCTGCTCATCTGTTTGGTCCTGCATAGACATTACTGGCATCTGTCCATGGCTGGCCTGGGACGAGACCCTGGGGACACAACGATCAGTGTGTTAGGGGGTCTAGTGCTGTTAGGGGGCAGACACCAGTGCTTTCCATTGGCCTTGTAGCGGGCAATAGGGACAAACAGGACAGGAGGCATGATTGCAAGAACTTGGAAAGACCCTGCAGCTTCTGGGACTTGTCCGTATCTCATCATTTTGTCTCCTCTGCTCTTCCCAGCGGGCAACACCAGTACGTGGTGGTGACATGCAGGTTTGAGCGCAGCCCTGTCGCCTGGGGTGAGGCTGAACACTCTCTGGGACTGAGTCTGGTCCTCTGTAAAACGGGGGTGGTGGGTATCTTCCCCACGGGCTGATGTAGAGAATTAATGAGATCCCGAGTGTGGTAGGTCTGACACAGACTAGGCAGTCCGTGAGCTCAGTCATTATTTTCGGGAGCAT
Organism: Lynx canadensis; assembly: GCF_007474595.2. Taxonomy (NCBI): domain Eukaryota; kingdom Metazoa; phylum Chordata; class Mammalia; order Carnivora; family Felidae; genus Lynx; species Lynx canadensis. The sequence goes on along the minus strand of NC_044309.1, from coordinate 125,818,320 downwards.
CTCTAAAGCTCTTACCAGGGGAAAGCAGGCTGGGGGCTGCTGTGGAAGATGGGACAGTGTCCATGGAGCTCTGGGGAAGAAGCCCTAGGGAAGGTCCAAGGGGTTCAGGTTTCAGCTGTTCCAGGTGCTTTTGGAAAGGGCTCAGTGGGAAAGAGGCCCCTAACAGGAACTTCCTTTTTTATAAACGCCACATGCTTAGGCTGGCTGAAGAAGGTTCCCTCAAGAGGACATACAGAAGGCATATACAGGAAATCTGAGGGGCCTGGGGCTCTTGGGAGAACAGACCCCTCTTCTCGGGACACAGCCACTGTGCAGCTTCCTGAATAATGTACTGTCAGGATCTGGGGCCTCACCCCACTCGGAAGGTAAGAGCACCCCAGCTGTCACATCCCCCCCACCTCCAGCCATACTCAGCACCCACCTTCCTGAGAGCTGGTGGGAGGAGTGTGGACTCACCGTTCCATACTCCTCTCCTCCAGAGGCATGAGAAAGGAAGGCTGAGCACTGAGGAAGTTGCCAGTAGACCCCCATCTGGGGCGGCCGGGTGCAGGATGCCCTGGGCAGCAGGCTGTGGGGGCGTTTGAGGAACAGCAGAGATGTGCTGACAGCGGTCATGGTCTCTGGCCTCCTCAAGTCCTCCACTACTAAGAACAACCAACCTGACCTTATCCAGAGAACACGAGGAGCGGTATTCCTCCAGTCTTGGTCCACAGGGACGTGAACATATATGCACAGAGGTAAACCACCATCCATTCCTTCTCCAACATTTACTGTGATTGAAAGGTTCACCTGCCAATAGGTGAGCTGACTGACCCTCTGCTGAAAAACAGGCAGCCCGTCTGCCTCCAGGCTGACATACACTCAGACAGACAACAAGCTTTTGTTCTCATTTTTGTATGCCACCTATGGAACTATTTCTGGCACCGAAGGGTCACATCCGGAGCCTTTTGCATAACACTGTGTGCTGCCCAACTGGACCAGGCCCCCTTTTCCCCAGCAATGTTGACACACGTCCTTTTAAATCAATTAGCCCTCCCATCTGGGCTGACCCATTTAACAGGAACAATAAGAGGGAAGGGATCCTAGGGGGAAGGACAGGGTGGGACTCTCACTTAAATATTTACCAAGATACATTTTCTTTCTTTCTTTCTTTTAAAAACAAAACCAGAAAAGACACAATCCTTGGTGGAACATCTTACACTGGATGATGAGTTTCCGGTGCTCGTCGCGGGAGTCTTCCATGGTATAGAGGGTTTGCTTGGTGATGCTGTTGAGATCCACGTTCCTCCAGTCTTCCAGCATTTGGAATGTGATGTCTGCACTGTGGATTACTGTCCGAGATGCCTATAATCCAATCCAATCAACTCATTAGCTCATGGGTTGTTAGGTTAAAACCCCTGCATGCTATTTTCTTTTTAATGAATCTGAATATGGTATTTTGCAAACTACTTTGAAATTAACTAAGGAAAACTCAATTTCAGGAAATCAGCAGATAAGCCCATAACTCAGAAGACCCATACACTCTTTTCCCTTGTGGCTCTCTTTTCTCATCTTTATAAAACATTACTCCAGGGTGGCCTAGGCTAGACCAAACCCTGCTGTTCCCAGTCCCTTTGGTCTTGACCCCTGGGGAACAATGGGATGAAGCCCAGAGATCTGTCAGCCTTCTGATGTAAGCCTGTGGGATGGGAGCTCTGTGCTTAATGATGTGTCTCTAGTGCCTGAGAAGCAACGGGCTCAGACCTGGGAATGGACCTGCTACCCGTGGGCCTATGGTAGCTTTAATCCCCCAAATTTTACAACGTGTGTTTTTCATATGAATGCATTCTGAAGCAGTTTATGGTCTGGCTTTCTATTTTTGCTTTTTGGTTTTTAGGTAACTATAGTGATGAAAACAAGTATGAATAACTGAGAGGGAAGGAAAGGAGACAACACCTTAAGACTCAGTTGCTTATTAATATGTATGTGGTGTGTGTGTGTGTGTGTGTGTGTATGTGCACGCACATGTGCATGCACGCACATGCTCCAGCACAGGCTTAACCTGTGGTTTCCTCAGCAAACCCTCATGACTGGAAAACTTAAATTTGCAAGTTGGAACAATATTTGGAACCACTGAGTTGGAACAATACTGATAAAAGTAAAGAAACATTTCCAGAATCATCTCCTTCACCTGCATATTTAAAAAAAATGTCTTTATAAAATGGAAAACAAAAGATTTCCAATACACAATGGACATTAAAAGTCTCTTAATGCTTGTGAATTTCCAGACAAAGGTAAATACTGATAACCCCTTTTACCCACAAACCGTCCAAGGACAAGTAAACTCCTGCTTAAATCACTGCAGAACTCTTTGAAGGTCAGAGGCCTAAACTATATGAATATATGAATATATGAGTTGGGTTAGTCTCTAATGATAATCAAAACAACTAAATGTAACGGTCTGGTATTCTGGACTAAAATATACTTAGTTCAAATCCTGGCCTTGCTGCTAACCAACTGACTGATTTGGGGCAGGCTAACAGATTCATCTCCGTTTCCTGATCTATAAAATGGAGATGTCCTAGTGTCTGCCTCTTAAGGAGGGCTGCCATTTGAGGACTCCTTAAGATAACGTTTGAGAGAGCATCAAATCCTAACCACTAGACCACCAGGGAACCTTCCCTGAGATAATGTTTGCAAAGGGCACAGTTTAGGGGGTAAGAACTCAATAAAGGAGCTGCTGTTATTTGGATCTGTTCTCTTTGTGGTGAGGCAGGGACACATCAGGGCCGTGGCACATGGCATCCCTGCCAGCTAGAGGTTTCTTCTCTCACCCTGCCATCACGTCACAACTGAAATGTCACACCCACGGACAGGCCTTCTCTAAGCACTCTTTCTAAATTGGACTTACATGCTCCATTACTCTCTATTTCCACTTTGTTTCCTTCATAACACTTATCACTTTTAATTGGTTTTTGTTTAAATGTTTTTGTTTTTGTTTTTCTGCTGAGGGCAAGTATCACTAAACACAGTGTCTGGCATACAGTAGGCACTCAAAAGACTTTGTGGAATGAACCGTTGAGCTAGGAATGCCAAGTTGCTTGCTTAGTGTATCCGAAAGGGCCTGGGTATTTAGAGCCTGGGTTTAAGTGTTACTTGTATGTGTTTAGGAAAGCTCGCTGGCATATTAGTCAAGATGTTCGATGGTCTTTCATTCCTATCACCAGCCCCAGTTCCTTTGGGCGATCCAGAAATGTGTCTGAGCGCTGTCCTGTGAAGACGGAAAGGTAGCATTTATACGAATTAAAATATGCACTGTCTGTGTGGGAAGTGGAGAGAGTGCACAGGTGTGTGCAGATGGCTGTAGGTACAGATATGGATGTTTTTACCTATGCGTGCATTAAAGGGTCAAAGGCTTTCCTAAACTGTCTGAGCTGAGGAGGGAGGCACCAAAGCCATGCCTAGTTCTCTGATACATCCCAAGCCCAGCTCTTCCGAGCTGGGGAAAGAACCAGAAGGCATACACCCTTGGACATATGGCAGTGTTTTTCTATTTTGCCAATATTTGTTTTCTCTCCCAAATCCCACTAATCTGTCAGCCTCTGCCCCATCCTGAACAGTGCCCAGGTATGGCCTCTCTCCCAGGCAGCAGAAACACAGAAGCGTTTCCCTCTGGTTTTCAAACCACCCACTGTGCCATTTACACCAGGGGCAGGGCAGGAAGAGTGAGTGCTTGTGGGTGTAGTTTTGTATTTTCGAGGTCCCGGCTGGGAGGCTTCCTTCAGGCCACTCTAAGCAGAAACCCCTTCCTTCAACCTTGACCTTGAATAACTGGCACCAACCCAGAACAAGCAGTATAAGGGAGAGGAGGCAAACCCAACACAGAGAGGGCAGGCAAGTGACAATGTGAGTGAGGTGGGCCAGCCAAGTATGAGAGGAAGTGGGGCTGACAGGGAGCACAGTGCCTGCTGGGGAGCTCAGCCCATCCACTTGATCCCTGACCTCAGAAATGTGGTGCTAGGGCTGTTTTGCTATCATCTCCCAGTTTCAACTTTTAATAAGGAAGTAAAAACAAGTTTGGAACACATGCAAACCACCCACCTGAGGGCCCATCTGCAGCCACCAGTTTGCCCCTTCTGCTTTAAGATCATTGATATTTCTTTTTTTTTTTTTTTTCAACGTTTATTTATTTTTGGGACAGAGAGAGACAGAGCATGAACGGGGGAGGGGCAGAGAGAGGGAGACACAGAATCGGAAACAGGCTCCAGGCTCCGAGCCATCAGCCCAGAGCCTGACGCGGGGCTCGAACTCACGGACCGCGAGATCGTGACCTGGCTGAAGTCGGACGCTTAACCGACTGCGCCACCCAGGCGCCCCTTGATATTTCTTTTTAAATGTAATGTTTGTTTATTTTTGAGAGAGAGAGAGAGAGAGAGCGCGCGCATGAGCAGGGGAGGGGCAGAGTGAGGTCGGGGGATGGGGGCGGGCAGAGGATCCCAAGCAGGCTCCATGCTAACAGCAGAGAGCCTGGATGCGGGGCTTGAACCCATGGAATTGTGAGATCATGACCTGAACCCAGTCGGAAGCTTAACTGGCTGAGCCACCCAGGTGTCCCTGAGATCACTGATATTTTCGTGAATGTTTACAGGCTGCCTTAATAGACTAAGATTCCCTTCCTTAAGGTACAAACTTAAGGTACAAACGCAAGGTTTTATACCATCAAGTTACAACTAAGGAGTTAAGAGTGGGCTCTTTCACATTTCATTGTACACATTTTTGTTATTTTTGAAATTTTTATAGTAAGCATATGTCACTTCTGTGCTAAAAAGAACAAAAATCTGGAAAAAATAAATAAAAGTGGGCAAATACTTAACATACTGTGTACAGGCTTTGAACTCTTCTGAATGACACATACGTAACAAACAAACCATGCTCTTTATCTGTTTGCATCATTTCTCTCTGTGGCTCACAACTGGGGGGGATGCAGTGTCTGGAGACATTCCTGACTGTCACAACCAGGGTGGTACCTGGGGGTGGGTGGTGCTTTTGGCATCTGGGCACTCGCGTGCGGGTAGAGGCCAGGGATGCTACTAAATTATCTCCAGTGCACAAAACGACTCCCCACAGCAAAGAATTATCCAGTCTCAGATGTCAACGGTGGCTGAGAAATGCCAATTTACTGAAGGGAAACGCAAGCTTGGGCACCAGAGAATATGTGTGAAGGGTTAAGGGGCAACTGACATCAGAAATTATTTTGTGTATTATCTCAACTATTTAGTGATTGCCTAATGTTTTTATTCTTTATCAGTAGAAATTAAAGGTAACAGTAGGAGTGTATCAAGCACCTACTGTACTGTATTAAACTATTAAACAGCCATACCCTGACAGATCCTCCCAGGAGTTGTTTTCATGATTTGTCTCCCATTTGCAATGACTTCGTGGTCATTAGAACACATGACACAGGACACATACCTGGCAGAGATGATTCAGTGATGTCTGCCGTCTCAGAATTTGGGAAAACCTTCTCGACACTGCAAGAGAAAAGCATTAGCTTAAAATATTGGCATGCTGTATGGTCCCACCCTGGATTTTCCAGGGACAGAATTCAAAAAGTAGCTTATTTCCCTAAATTTGTCTCACCGCCCAACCCCATTTTATGCACCCACTGGCAAAACTCTGCATTTGATTCTTTGTTCTCCCATGCGGACAACTATTCCTTAAAATGGCGATATTTGGGGTACATATTTCAAAGTCACCAGCCTGCCACACTGGCAGGTGTGAGAAATAGTGGTGTCAATCAACCGTGAGTAAAAGCAATTATTTACTTGTCTTTCATTTCGCTAATTGCAAGCTCCATCACTTCTCCCCATAAATAATTGCTGGAATCGAGTGGAAGCTTTGAAGAGGGCCCTGTAAAAGTAGTATATCTAATAGGGAAATCTGATTGAGCCTCAGTGGTGTGTGGCACTAGGGGCCGCTTTTAGGATGAAATCCTGGGCTGCACCTTGAATGTGGCTTTGCATTCATAATCGGCCATTTTTATCAAATGATCTCCATGATATATTTGCATGTTTTGATGATCCTGTTTACTATAGTGATATAGTGTGTGTGTGTGTGTGTATATATATATATATGTATATATATATATATATTATATACATATAGAGAGAAAGAGAGAGAGAGTATATAGCTGATGGTTTGAAGTGGGGTGATCTTAAATCTGCAGATTTCAGGACAGCAGGCAAGCCACGTCCCAGTCCCAGGTCTTCATTCCTGCAGAGCTGTCTGGAATGGCGTGTGTTTCCCCTCCTTGCACATTCTCCAAGTGCACCCGAGGTTCCCTGGGCAGAGCGGGTTCCTGCAGGCACCCACAGGTGGAGGGCCCAACAGAACTCCAGGCTGCCAACTTTCAACAGGTTTGTTTGGTCAGCACAATTAAAACGGGTGCAGGGCATTCTTCTCATTAATTTCTGAACTGGTCAAGAAACAGAAATTTCCCTGGGATTATTCTAATTTGTACTCAGAGCCAGCTTGGTTTGAAAAATAGGGCGTGGGGTGGAGGAATGGAGTGGGGGGGGGGGCTCGGGGCACAGATGAACTTCTAATTTTCCAGACCGATCAATCGTTAATCCTTCTCCTTAATTACTTTTTCTTTAACTTTGTGATGTGGAATTTAGTGCTCACGAAGAGAAAAGAACTGAGGGCTGCGAAATAAAGCAGGCTTTATCAATAGGTGATGGGCACTGCAGGCGGCCTCAAAGCATGTCTCAAAGGGCTCCCTTTGCCTGCAGAGAGAGGGTAATTTGATCGCCTTCATTTTCCTTGCTGGCACTTATTCCGGGCAAGAATGGCAAGCTGTATTCAAATAGTGCTTTAAGAAACATATCTTAAAACTTTGTTTTGCTTAAAATCATATCATCTTTGTTTAATAGCACATGAGTCTTCCCACAAGTACAGAAACATTGAGAAAGCGAAATAGGACCAGTTTTCTCAGGCAAAACTAATGATACAGAATGGCTGGTGATGCTTAGCAGAAAAAAAAAAAAATCACAGTCCTAATCCCCGTAGGAGAAATATTAATTTGGCTTTCTCATTAGGCAGAGAATTGAATATGTGAAGCCCTGAAGCGGTTTTCTGTCCCCTCTTACCACCATTTTGGGGGCAGGGGATTCTGGGAAATCTCCGAATTTTGGGGTCAGACAGACCTGAGTTTGACTTCTGGCCCCTTCTTACCAGCTGCATGTGGTAAGAGGGGAGGTTGTGTGGCTTTGGGGAGGTTTCTTTGCCTCTCAGAGCCTCATCTGCAGGATAGGGATACTGTTCCCTACATCACAGAGGAGGCATGAGGATTAATGAGAGGAGATGGCAGTGATGAACAGAAACTTTGGTGTCAACAGACAGACCCGGGAGCAAATCCTGCCTTTGCTACTTACCGCCTCTCTAAGCCTGTTCTATTTTCCACAAAAGGAGAAAGGTGCCACCTGTAATAAACCTCCTGTGAGGATCGAGTGAGTTAATGCAGGAAAAGCGCTAGGCTTAATACTTGGTGCTTTGTAAACAGTAAATGATAGCTGTTGTTGTTATTATTTTGTTAACAACCTATGTAAAATGTTTGGCACTAAAACATTGTTCTCCCTTCCCTCAGCTCCCAAAGTCAGTACTTACATTCAAACTTAATGTTTCGCAAATTTTCTGGAAGGTCATGGAGAGCCACTTTTAGCCACTCATCCAGCTGCTTGGCAAACTTACGGATCACCTGAGTTAAGCTAGAAAGAGAAATGATCCATTTTAAGTGCCGCGGTGTGTTGCCTAGTCCTCCCGATAGGCCCGGACAGGGTTTGGTTTCCCCTGGTGGTGTTCTGGCTGCACCAGTGTCACTGGGAGCAGTAACCTCAGGGGCAGGACGGGTGGCCCAAGCCCCACTGAGCACTGGTGGGTCTGAGCAGGGCATGCACAGTGCCCACGGTGGCCACCAGGGGACGTGGTGCCTGGACTCTGAGCAAGATGGTGCAGACAGGGGCCATGAGCCTGGGAACAGTGTTTTGCAGACAGTCTTGCCCAAGCGTTGGCCCACCCAGCCCAGCTCTGGCTGCCCCAGCCTCTGGCCACTCGGCAGGAACTGGGAAGCAACAGCCTGTCTTTGCACTGACAAACATCCCTGACCTTGAAACCATATCTGATGTGGAGAGCCCACGGCTGTTTGGGGCAAGGGGGTGAAGGGTGAAGGGACAGCAGGTTGCAGCATGAGATGAGAATCTGGGAGACCTTGTGCACCACTTTCAGGCTCTCACTGTGAACACAATGGGCTGGGTCACGCATTGTCCATGGAGTCCTCCTCTGGCATGGCCGCCACGGGGACCTCAGAGCCCGTGTTGAGCGTCCACACCATCCTCGCCCCCCGGCAACACTGCCTACCTTGCCCTCGCGGTGTCCCATGGACTCTCCTGTCAGACCCTGATCACCAACTTCCTCCCAAGGCAGTCCCCCCAGGCTTCTCACTCTTTAACTCTGCACTTCTTCACCAACCTTCTCCAAGACCCTCCCACCCACCTGCACACCCTCCACCAGCTGTGGGCACCACTCCCACGTTGCAGGGAACACAGCGCCAAGGGAGAACTTTCCAGCATTCCACCAGAACACAGATCTCCTCCCCGGCCATTCTGACAGAATCAAGGGCCAACTCCGTGTCATCCCCTCCTGCCTCCTCAGGAACCCCACATTACTAACCGCCCCTTCTCCAGGATATCCCACCTCTTCCTTTCACCATGCATGTCCCTCTTTAAAAATAAACCCTCTTAGAAATGGAAGGAAAACTTCCAAACTCTTTCTATGAAGCCAGCATTACCTTGATCCCCAAACCAGACAGAGGCCCCACTAAAGAGAAGAACCATAGACCAATTTCCCTGATGAACATAGATGCAAAAATCCTCAACAATATATTAGCCAACCAGATCCAACAATACATTAAAAAAATTATTCACCGCGACCAAGTGGGATTTATCCCTGGGATACAGGGCTGGTTCAATATCTGCAAAACAATCAATGTGATTCATCACATCAATAAAAGAAAAGACAAGAACCACACGATCCTCTCAGTAGATGCAGAGAAAGCATCTGACAAAATACAGCATCCTTTCTTGATAAAAACCCTCAAGAAAGTAGAGATAGAAGGATCATACCTCGAGATCACAAAAGCCATATGTGAAACACCCAACACTAATTTCATCCTCAATGGAGAAAAACTGAGAGCTTTCCCCCTAAGGTCAGGAAAAAGACTGGGATGTCCGCTCTCGCCACTGTTATTCAACATAGTATTGGAAGTCTTAGCCCCTGCAATCAGACAACACAAAGAAATGAAAGGCATCCAAATCAGCCAGGAGGAGGTCAAACTTCCACTCTTTACAGATGACATGATACTCTATATGGAAAACCCAAAAGATTCCACCAAAAAACTGCTAGAACTGATTCATGAATTCAGCAAAGTTGCAGGATATAAAATCAATGCACAGAAATCTGTTGCATTCCTATACACCAATAATGAAGCAACAGAAAGAGAAATCAAGGAATTGATCACATTTACAATTGCACCAAAAACCATAAAATACCTAGCAATAAATCTAACCAAAGAGGTGAAAAATCTATACACTGAAAACTATAGAAAGCTTATTAAATAATTGAAGAAGACACAAAATGGAAAAAGATTCCATGCTCCTGGATAGGAAGAACAAATATTGTTAAAATGTCAATACTACCCAAAGCAATCTACATATTCAATGCAATGCTTATCAAAATAACACCAGCGTTCTTCACAGAGCTAGAACAAACAATCCTAAAATTTGTATGGAACCAGAAAAGACCCCAAATAGCTGAGGCAATCTTGAAAAAGAAAACCAAGGCAGGAGGCATCTCCATCCTGGACTTCAAGCTGTATTGCAAAGCTGTAATCATCAAGACAGTATGGTACTGGTACAAAAACAGACACTCAGATCAATGGAACAGAATAGAGAACCCAGAAATGGACCCACAAATGTGTGGCCAACTAATCTTTGAGAAAGCAGGAAAGAATATCCAATGGAATAAAGACAATCTCTTCAGCAAGTGGTGCTGGGAAAACTGGACAGCGACATGCAGAAAAATGAACCTGGACCACTTTCTTACACCATTCACAAAAATAAACTCAAAATGGATGAAAGACCTAAATCTAAGACAAGAAGCCATCAAAATCCTTGAGGAGAAAGCAGGCAAAAACCTCTTTGACCTTGGCTGCAGCAAGTTCTTACTCAACACATCTCTGGAGGCAAGGGAAACAAAAGCAAAAATGAACTATTGGGACCTCATCAAAATAAAAAGCTTCTGCATAGCGAAGGAAACAATCAGCAAAACTCAAAGGCAACTGACAGAATGGGAGAAGATATTTGCAAATTACATATCAGATAAAGGGTTAGTATCCAAAATCTACAAAGAACTTATCAAACTCAACATCCAAAAAACAAATAATCCAGTGAAGAAATAGGCAAAAGACATGAATAGACACTTCTCCAAAGAAGACATCCAGATGGCCAACCAACACGTGAAACATCAGGGAAATACAAATCAAAACCACACTGAGATACCACCTTACACCTGTCAGAATGGCTAACATTAACAACTCAGGCAACAACAGATGTTGACGAGGATGAGGAGAAAGAGGATCTCTTTTGCATCGTTGGTGGGAATGCAAGCTGGTGCAGCCACTCTGGAAAACAGCATGGAGGTTCCTCAAAAAACTAAAAATAGAACTACCCTATGACCCAGCAATTGCACTACTAGGCATTTATCCAAGGGATACAGGGGTGCTGTTTCAAAGGGACACATGCACCCCCATGTTTATAGCAGCACTATCGACAATAGCCAAAGTATGGAAAGAGCCCAAATGTCCATCAATGGATGAATGGATAAAAAACATGTGGTATATATATACAATGGAGTTACAATGGAGTATTACTCGGCAATCAAAAAGAATGAAATCTTGCCATTTGCAACTATGTGGATGGAACTGGAGGGTATTATGCTAAGTGAAATTAGTCAGTCAGAGAAAGACAAAAATCATATGACTTCACTCATATGAGGACTTTAAGAGACAAAACAGATGAACATAAGGGAAGGGAAACAAAAATAATATAAAAACAGGGAGGGGACAAAACAAAAAGAGACTCATAAATATGGAGAACAAACTGAGGGTTGCTGGAGGGGTTGTGGGAAGGGGAATGGGCTAAGTGGGTAAGGGGCATTAAGAAATCTACTCCTGAAATCGTTGTTGCACTATATGCTAACTAACTTGGATGTAAATTATAAACAAACAAACCCTCTTATTTCTCTGCACTCTTTCTTCAAGGTACCACCCTCTGTCCTCCACTTCACACACATCCTTCTTCAGGAAGCCCATGGCTTCAGTCACCATCTATACTCACTCTCGCAGTTCCAGAGCAGAGGTCTCCAGAACTCCAGACCAACCACACACAGGTCCCCTCCATTTAGCATCCCAAAGGCACATCGACCTCAACATGTCCAAACTGAACTCCTCACTTCTCTGTCAGACTGGTTTCTTTTCTTACGTTCTCTATTTCATTGGGAACTCCACTTTTCATAAAGTTTTTGTTTGACTTTTTTATTATGAAAACATTTTAAATATACCCCAAGATAGAATAGTATAATAAACCTCCAAGAATCTGTGACCCAGCTTCCATAACTAGCAACGTTTTTCCAGTTCAATTTATCACATGCCATGCTTGCTTGTCTGGAATGCTTTGAGCAAATTCAAGATGTATGATTTCAAAAAGTTCGTGTGTGTTTCTAACATGCCCTTATATATGTATGTATGTATGCACTGCCACATTTAAAACCACCATGCCATTAGTGTACCTGACACGATGTACAGCAATTCCTATTAGCTAAAGCCCAGTTGGTACGCAAATTTCTCTATTTCTCTCAGAGATATCTTTTAGTCTCTTTGAATCAGGATCCAAATACGGTCTACACACTGCACAAAAACATTGCCTTGTTCTATTTCCAAAGACTTTTTAAAAATTCTGTTTCATGGCATTGGTTTGTTAGCAACATCATGCTATTTGTTCCCTGTCATGTTCCACACTCTGATTTGGTTCATGTCTTCCTTATAGTGCCATTTAACACGTTCATCTATCCTGCATACTTCTTATAGACTGGCAGTTAGGTCTAAAGAGGTGATCAAATTAAGTTACATTTTTTTTTAAGACACAAAAACTTTGTAGGTGGCCCTGTGCCACCCACTGCATTACACCACGAGACTTAAAATGGCTGGTTGTTCCTCTTTTAGTGTATCTAGTTTTGAGACTTAAATAGTCTCTCTTCCTATCACCACATACTACAGGTTTCATCTCCAAGTTGCCTCTCAACTTCATTCAGTTTTCCCCTTTTCTCTCTACTTTCAGCTATCCTCATCTCTCACCTGGGCCACTACAGCAGCTTCTACAAGTAAGTACAAGAGCCTACCCTGCTCTGCTCATCTTCCCACCTCAACCCCACATTGTGAGAGGGATTTCTCTAAAACACTTGCAATTTTGATCTGTTTCACTTCTGGTTAAACACCCCTCCCCTGCCCCCCAATGCTTTCACATTCTTTGTTTGTTTGTTTGTTTGTTTTTTTAAGAGTGTGAGCAGGGGAGGGGCACAGAGAGAAGAGGAGAGGAGGAGAGGGGAAGAGAGAGAATCCCAAGCAGGGTCTGCACCAGCAGTGGAGAGTCCAATGTGGGGCTCAAACTCATTACCTGAGCTGAAATCAAGAGTCTGACACTTAACCGATTGAGCCACCCAGGTGCCCCTCACATTATTCTTAGGATAAAAACCAAAATCTTCACCATGATCCCCAAAGACCAGCCTCATCTTAAATTTTCTCTCTTCATCTACATTTTGGCCCCACTTGCCTCCACCCTGTTCTTTCCCATCTCAGAGCCTTTGACCTGGGCATCTTTCCATCCAAGAGCATCCAACCCTTCCTTGCCTACTCAACTCCTCCTCAGGTGTCACATCCACAGGAAAACCTTCTCTGAAGCCCCCTAGACTAGACTGGAATCTCTGGTTTTTCCCCTTGAAGGACCTTGTAGTTGTGACATTTGGTAACTATGCACTAATTTGTGTGATTATCTGGTTAATATCCATCTTTCCCACTAGACTGCATGCTCCAATACAGACGGCAGGGACTGTGCCTATTTTGCTTATCACTGTATGTTCAGCCATTAGCATAGCACCTGACACCAAGTGGGCATATAAGGAATGTTTGTTAAATGAAATGAATGAGTGAATAGCCCCCAATCCCTAGCTGGGCAGACCTTCAACATATTCCCCACAGGACCCTATCCACACTGTCCCCACCTTTATTTCTCTGACTGCAGCTCCTCCCACTCCATCCCACCCCATCTCACCAGCTTACTCAGTTCCTACAGCACCAGTGCCCTTTCTGTTTCTTCAGGTCCTTGACAACCTCACCAGGGCCTTTGCATCTGCTGTTCCCTCAACCTGGAAATCTCCTGCCCCAGATTGCAGCCTGTTCCCTCCCTCCCCTAACAACTTCACAGGTTGGTTCAGTATTGACCACAGGATTTGAAACTGCCAGTCTCCCCACACTCCCAGCTCTACCAACTATTTCAACACTCTTGAGCCTGCCATGTGTTTTGATAAGAGTAGTTGGCTCCTGGGATGAACACTGAGTATAGAAAGGCAAGGACAGAGCAGGGGGAGATCTGCTTGAAGGTTATTGCAACAATCCAGGCAAGAGAGTGGCCTGGATGAGGGGTGGTAACCATGGAAATAATGCAATATAGTCAGATTAAAATATTTTGAAGGCAGAGCCAACCAGGATGCCCTGGTGAGTGGATGCGGGTGTATGAGGAAAGACTGTTGCCAAGGATGTCTTCATGAAAGAAAAATGGTATATGCACCCCCTGTGCCTAGCAGAGTGCCTGATACCCAGGAGGCACTTAATAAATGCTGAATACTGAGTGAACCAAAAGTACTGCACATGTAATAAAGCCAAAGTTCAAAACCACCATCAGTGATGAGCACACTGGATCCAACTTCTACGTGAGAAGACTTCCCAGAACATTTGGCCACTCTTGACAGAGGTCAAACTTTAGCTAAGTGTCTGGAGTGATCATCCTATCGCTGCCGGACCATCAAGGAGGGTGGCTTGCCATTCCCCACCCAGGGCACCTTTCCCAGGAGACATCACCTGCCGCTGGAGAAGAGGAGCCGCCCTTTGTGCGGTGCCGACTTCCCGTGTCCCCTTCTTCCATCTCGCTCCCCAGGCTGGCACTCCCAGGGTCGCCCTGCTCCTCTAGTGTCACACCTTCTCCTCCTCCCTTTTGTGCAGGTGGCTCCCACATCTATAACTCCAGCTTCGGCCCTGCTCCTGCATCTTAATTCCACACCTGTAACTCTCTGAATGACCTCCAGCCATGATGCTGGCACAACAGCAACAGTGCTAATGGCGGCCGCCTTGTAATGAGTGCAGCGTGCCAAGTGCTAAACCTTTCGCACATATTTCTTATTTAATCCTCACATCCACCCTACGAAGCAGGTACTATTGTTAGTCCCAGCAGAGAGGTGAGAAATCAAGGCTCAGAGAAGTTATTTTATTTGTCCAAGGAGATGCACCAAGTTATGTGGACAAGCCAAGACTGAAGCCCAGATGTGTCTGGCTCCAAAGCTCTAGTATCTCAGTCTTCTCTCGGCTTCTCTGATATCTCATCTTCCCTGCCCGGTCCACCACCCCTAAACACACACACACACACACACACAGACATGCACGCACGCACGGACGCACGCACACACACGCGCACGTGCGCTTCCTTACTTCTGCTAAACCAACCATTACCAACAACCACTATGCCAAGGTCACAAGAGGTGAAAAGTCCAAGTTTGAGAATGATCTACATTTCTTATAAATAAAGAACATATCGGGGTGTCTGGGTGGCTCAGCAGGTCAAGCATCCAACTTTCGCTCAGGTCATGACCTCACAGCTCGTGAGTTCAAGCCCCACATCGGGCTCTGTGCCGACAGCTCGGAGCCTGGAGCCTGCTTCTGATTCTGTATCTCCCTCTCTCTGCCCCTTCCCTGCTTGCTTACACACGCGCTTTCTCTCAAAAATAAATATACATTAAAAAAGCTGTAAAAAAAAAAAAGAGCATATGGTTCATGGTTATCTCTATATTACCACTTGTCCACCTGAATTTCAATATGCTTTACTGATAGAAGGTAAGAGGTGGGTCTGAGCTCATCAGCTCGTGAGAACCTCTAGAGTCAATTCTCGTTTCTACCCTGGCCAAGCACAGGACTGGGCATATAGAACACACTCAAACAGGTTTCAGGGATGAATGCATTCATAAAATTGTGAAAAATCGGCTGTCTGATGAAGTCTGGTCTTTTGAATAAGTTTTTTCTTCTTGATTTAATGGGAAAGGCACTGGATTTATAACTCAAAGGTCACTTTGGCAAGTTAACAATGTCCTTTTTTAAAAACTGGTCTCTCATGGGAGACTGGAAGCTCAGTCAGGGCAGGGAGTTTGTTTCTCTCTTTTAATGCAAAGTTCCAGGACTCAGCAGAGTGTCCAGCATGTTGTAGTAATCAACAGATATTGTTTAATGAAGAATGAATAGTTGACTCATGGCTGTTTCATTTGTTTGCAGGTGACTAAAGTCATTTCAGTCACTAAAGTGACTAAAATGATTTCAACTCTTAAGCTCCAATTTTTACATCTATAAAAACAAGCCAATTACAGGGAAGGAGGCAAGGGTTAGCATTTCATTAGCACACCACAAAATGCTCTATAACAAACTACAGATGCCCTTCATGTATGTAACACCTATTAAACAGTGCCAGAAGTATGTGAAACTCTCATATAACAGTGCATATACTTTTACTGACCCCCCCCCCCCAGGAGGTACCTTCTCATGATAAAACGAAGGTACACATTTGGTCACTATCTAGTTCACTTGAACAATGCACAAGAAAGAACAACTCAACGCTTATAGGGGTCTCCCTCCCTCCCTCTCTTTCCATATATATATATATATATATATATATATATATATAAATAATTTTATAATTCTATCCATATTTTAAATTCAGATATATATGTGCATATCTGTGTATACACATTATTATAAAAATAATCCAGTCTTAATTAAAACAGTACAAAAATGCAGAAAAGCACAAGACTAAAATTTGACTATAATCCCATTGGGAGGTAATCTTTGCTCCTATCTAGGTATGTGTCTGTTCCACCTAGAATGTGGAAAATTGGAAAAAGCAACACTCCCATCATAACAAGAGAAAGCCAGATAATCCACAAAATCCTAACTTTTCTTGAACCCACCAGACAACTGAGGTCACAACCACCTAGCCTGGAAGGCACAGAAAGACAGGCACCTCCAAAGAGAGAAGGACTTAGGAACTGGTTCATCTGTTCTGAGGGAGGAAAGCAGGATCTCTAGGTAAAAAGAATTCAATTCAGTTTTTAAGACAAATTGCTAAGGGCCAAGTGTGAACTAGCATGACAGTAAAGAACTCTGGGAGCCACAGATGCAAAGGAAGTTTACACCTATTCACAAGATCTTCCCCACAGGCCTCACCAGGTGCTCGTGAGGAATCCTGGAGAATGAAGGAAGCATATCTCCAAGATGCCTGCTTGGAGGAGGGGAGCAACCATGGCTGCAGGGAGACAGTGAAGTCCTAGCCAGCCAGCAGTCTCTCCCCTATGGAACAAAAGCCTCAAGTGGCCAGCGGGAGGATGGAAACACTGTTGACTGTGGGCATAGAAAGAGACCCAATGCAGGTGGGGAAAGTAAAAAGAAAAAGCTCTCTAACCTTGGCAGAAACCATCATGGGCTCAGACTATTAGAGATTCATATCTGGGGCAGGATAGGATCATGGAGAATGTCTGACTCAGAGCCAGCAACACAGAGCCTGCTGGGGACTAAACCAGGACAGCAGGGAAACCCCCACACCTCCATACCAGCCCCAAACAGGCCAATAAGTGTAAGAGAGGTACACAGGGAGGGCCTAAAGCTGAGGATGAGAACCCACCCCACCAACAAACTTTCAACCTAAGCACAGGGTACCGCAGAAGAATCTGGTAGTCCACTGAAGGTAACCCATAGCAACAACAAAACCCAAACCCAATCAACGCCTAAATAAGCTGACTCAACTCCCTACATCAAGAGCTAGGAGAGGAAGAGTCATGTCTATTTCCAGACATAAATACTATTTACTTCAGCCTTTACTCTTCTAACTACTGTTTGGAAGTCAATAAAAAATTATAGGACACACAGAAAATTAAGAAAAAGAATCGACTATGACTGAATGGATTAAAAAAAAAAAAAAAGGCCCATCCATACACTGCCTATAAGAGACTCACTTCAGACCTAAAGATACACACAGACTGAAAGTGAAGGGATACAAAAAGATATTCCATGCAAATGAGAGTGAAAAAAAAGAAAAAATAAAACAAAGTAGCAATACTTATATCAGACAAAGAAAGACTTTAAAATAAAGATTGTAACAGGAGACAAGCGCATTACATAATGATAAAGGTATCAATCCAAAAAGAATGTAAAACAATTGTAAATATCTATGCACTCAACACAGGAGCACCTAAATACATAAAGCAAATATTAACTGACATAAAAGGAGAAATTGACAGTAGTAGGGGACTTCAACATCCCACTTTCATCAATGGGTAGATCATCCAGGCAGAAAATCAACAAGGATACAGTGGCTTTGAACAATACATTAGACAAGATGGACTTAACAGATATATTCAAAACATTTCATCTAAAAACAGCAGAACAAACCAATTTGACAATAAATTTCATATTTAAAAAAATGCAAAAAAATAAAAATAAAAACAGCAGAACACACATTCTTTTCGAGTGCACATGGAACATTCTCCAGGACAGATCACATGTTAGGCCACAAAACAAGTCTCAATAAATGTAATATTTAAATCATATTAAGCATATTTTCTGATCATAAAAGTATGAAGCTAGAAATCAATTACAAGGAAAAAAACTGGAAAGAACACAAACACATGGAGGCTAAACAAAATGCTACCAAACAACCAATAGGTCAATGAAGAAATCAAAGAGGGAATTAGAAAAAAAAACATGGAGACAAATGAAACTGAAAATACAATGGTCCAAAATCTGTGGGATGCAGCAAAAGCAGTTCTAAGAGGGAAGTTTATGGTGATATAGGCCTACCTCAAGAAACATCAACAAAAAATCTCAGACAATGTAACTTTATGCCTAAAGGAACTAGAAAAAGAACAGACAAAGCCCAAAGTGAGTAGAAGGAAGGAAGGAATAAAGATCAGAGTTGAAATAAATGAAACAGAAACTTACAACACAATAGATCAATAAAACAAAGAGGTGCTTTTTTAAAAAGATAAACAAAAATGAGACACCTTTAGCCAGAGTCAGCAAGAAAAAAGATAGAGGACTCAAGAAAATCAAAAATGAAAGAAGAAAAATAACAACTGACATCACAGAAAAACAAACGATTATGAGAAACTATTAAAAAAATTATACAACAACAAACTGGACAACCTAGAAGAAATGGATAAATTCCTAGAAACATACGATTGTCCCAAACTGGATCAGGAAGAAACAGAAAATCTGAACAGACTGATTACTAGTAATGAAGTTGATCAGTAATAAAACAGAAGTCCAAAGTCAGACAGCTTCACAGGTGAATTCTACCAGCGATTTAAAGAAAAATTAATACTTATTATTCTCAAACTATTCCAAAACATAGAAAAGAAAGGAGAGCTTCCAAATTTATTCTACAAGGCATTACCCTGATACCAAAACCAGACAGACACTACCAAAAAAGAAAACTACAGGCCAGCATCCCCGATGAATACAGATGCAAAAATCCTTAACAAAATATTAGCAAACTACATTCAACAATACATTAACAATTGTTCACCATGATCAAGTGGGATTTATTGCCAAGATGAAAAGGTGGTTCCGTATACACAAATCAATCAAAGTGACACATCACATTAACAAAAGGAAGGATAAAAGCGATATGAACATCTGAATAGATGCAGAAAAAGCATTTGAAAAATTCAATGTCCATTCATGATAAAAAAAAACTCTCAACAAAGTGGGGTTTGGAGGAAACATACCAACATAATAAAGGCCATAAATGACCAATCCACAGCTAACATCATACTCAATAGTGAAAAACTGAAAGCTTTTCCTCTAAGATCAAGAATAAGACAAAGATGTTCACTCTCATTTTTATTCAACAAAGTACAGGAAATCCTAGCCATAGCAATCAGATGAGAGAAAGAAATAAAAGGCATCCAAATTGTGAAGTAGAAGTTAAACTGTCCCTATTTGCAGATGACATGATACTATGTATAGAAAACCCTAAAGATTCCACCATAAAACTATTAGAATAAATGAATTCAGTAAGTTATAGGACACAAAATCAATATACAGAAATCTGTTGCATTTCTATACACTAATAATGAAGTAGCAGAAAAACAAACTAAGAAAACAATTCCATTTACAATTGCACAAAACAGAATAAAATACCTAGGAATAAACTTAACCAAGGAAGTGAAAGACCTGTACTTTGAAAACTATAAAACAATAATGGAAGAAGCAGAACACAATATAAACAAATATAAAGAAACACATGCTCATGGGCTGGAAGAATTAATATTGTTAAAATGTCCATACTACCCAAAGCAATCTATAGATTGAATGCAATCTCTATCAAAATGCCAACAGTATTTTTCAGAGAACTTGAACAAATAATCCTAAAATTTGTGTGGAAACACAGAAGATCCCAAACAGCCAAAGCAATCTTGAGAAAGAAGAACGAAGCTGGAGGTACCACAATCCCGGATGTTAAAGTACACTACACAAAGCTAAAGTAATCAAAACAGTAAGGTACCGGCACAAAACAGACATATAGATCAATGGAACAGGAGGGAGAGTCAGAAATAAGCCCACGCTCATATGGTCAATTTATCTATGACAAAGGAGGCAAGAATATACGACGGGCAAAAGACAGTTTTTTCAACAAATGGTGTTGGGAAAACAAGACAGCTACATGCAAAAGAATGAAACTGGACCACTTTCTTACCACATACACAAAAATAAACTCAAAATGGATTAAAGACCTAAATATGAGACCTGAATTACTACTAAAAGAAAACCTAGGTAGTAAGCTCTTGGACATTCACCTTAGCAATACATTTATGGATATGTCTCCTCAGACAAGGGAAAAAAAAGCAAAAATAAACTTTTGCACAACAAAGGAAACCATCGACAAAACAAAAGGCAACTTACTTAATGGAGGAAGACATTTGCAAATGACATACCCAATAAGGGGTCAATATCCAAAATATATGAAGAACATATACAACTCAACACCAAAAATCAGACAATCCGATTAAAAATAAGCAGACCTGAATAGACATTTTTCAAAGGAAATATACAGGTGGCAACAGATACAGGAAAAGATGTTCAACATCACTAATCATCAAGGAAACGTGACTCAAAACCACAATGAAATATTACCTCATACCAGTCACAATGGCTAGTATCAAAAAAGTAAAAACTAAAAAGTGCTGGTGAAGATATGTAGCAAAGGGAACCCTCTGTACTGTTGATGGGAGTATAAATTAATGCAACCACTGTGGAAAACAGTATGGAGATTCCACAGAAAATTACAAATAGAAATACCATACAATTCAGTAAAAAATTCCACTGCTGGGTGTTTACCCAAAATGAAAACACTAACTCTGTGTTCACTGCAGCATATTTACAATAGCCAAGGTATGGACGCAACCCAAGTGTCCATCAATAAATAAACAAATAAAGAAGATGTGGCATATATACACAACGGAGTATTACTTAGCCATAAAAAAGAGTGAGATTTTGCCATTTGCAACAAAATGCATGACCCTAGAGAATATTATGTTAAGTGAAATAAGACAGACAGTAAAAGACAAATACCGTATGATTTCACTTATACGTGGAATCTGAAAAAGAAAACAGACAAATAAAAAACCAGAAACAGAGTCATAAATACAGAGAACACACTGGTGGTCGCCAGAGGGGAGGGGCATGGGAAGGATAGGCAAAATAGGTGAAGGGCATTAACATGTACAAACTTCCAGTTACAAAGCAAGTAAGTCACAGGGGTGAAAAGTACAGCATTGGGAATATAGTCAATAATATCTTAAGAACATTGTATAGTGACAGGTGGTAACTACACTTACTGGGGTGAGTGCTGCATAATGTACAGAACTTCCCAGTCACTATGTCGGATGCCTGAAACTAATATAACATTGTATGTCAACCATAATCCAATAAATTGGAGTAATACATATTTTTAAATAAAATAATACAAATAAATAATAAAAATAATACAAATTTTTTTTTGTTTTTTTTTTTGTTTTTTTAATTTTTTTTTTCAACGTTTATTTATTTTTGGGACAGAGAGAGACAGAGCATGAACGGGGGAGGGGCAGAGAGAGAGGGAGACACAGAATCGGAAACAGGCCCCAGGCTCTGAGCCATCAGCCCAGAGCCTGACGCGGGGCTCGAACTCACGGACCGCGAGATCGTGACCTGGCTGAAGTCGGACGCTTAACCGACTGCGCCACCCAGGCGCCCCAAATAATACAAATTTTAAAAAGAAAAAGAATCCACTCTCAAGAGATAAAGGCATGAAGAGAACCTATCAAACAGGCAATTTATTTATTTTTTATTTTATTTTTTTAAAATGGAACTGTAGTTGCCTTTTATTAAAACCATACGGTGTGTTGTTTTTAAGAGACTGGTTTTGCAGACCAGTTGGTTGTATACAACTATGCTGTCATTTCTCTTTCTGTACTGTAACTCATGTTTTAAATGAGTTTGATGAATGAAATAATACCATTATTCTTGAAAAATATATTTTTTTATTCTGTGTATAATTTTTCTAATGAAACTTTAAACCTTTGAAATGTGGTAGTATGTTTTCTGTAAGTGGAATTGCCTTTGTTACCAAATGAGTAAGGACTGACCTAAGATCAGACTCTTGTTTTGGTCTGTGATGCATTTTAGTAGCCATTCTGAGCTTTTCATTGGCTCAGATTATATGTAAAATAAGGTTATATTACACACACTAAAGACTCAGTTTGAAGATAAGGACTGAAAATAGATATAGGGTTGAGATCCTAAAAAGCCTGCTGAATTTAACTTGTTCAACCTTCAAACAGGCAATTTAAAATAACTATCATTGGGGCACCTGGGTGTCTCAGACAGCTGAGTGTCTGACTTCAGCTCAGGTCATGATCTCACGGTTCATGAGTTTGAGCCCCACGTCAGGCTCTCTGCTGTCAGCACAGAGCCCAATTCAGATCCGCTGTGCCCCCTCTCTCTGCCCCTCCCCTGCTTTCTCTCTCTCTCTCTCTCTCTCTCAAAAATAAACACTAAAAATTTTTTTTAAATAAATATGATTAATATGTTAAAGGTTCCCATGGAAAGGATAAACAATAAGTATGAACAGATGAGGAATTTCAGCAGAAACACAGAAATAATAAAAAGCCATCAAATGAAATGTTAGAAAATGAAAACAAAATATGGCAACAGAGGTGAAGAATGCCTTCAGCAATCTCATTAGCAAAGTCGACATATGCTAGAAAAAAATCAGTAAGCCTGAAGATAGGCCAATAAAAATGAATCTAACCAAAACACAAAACGAGTGAAAAAAGTTAAACAGAGCATCCAAGACAGTTGTGGGACAGTGTCAAATGGTCTGACATGCATGTAAGCTTAATCACATAAGGAGAAAAGGGAGAAAACACAGAGCAGAAGATAATGGCAGGGAGTTTTCCAACAATAATGAAACACATCAAAGCAAACAGATCCAAGAAGTTCAGAAAATCTCAAGCAGGGTTAACTAGACACATCATATTCAAACAGCTAAAACCAAAGGTAGAGAAAATCCCAAAGGCAGCCAGAGGAAAAAAGGCACATTGTATGCAAAGCAGAAAACATGTACAAAGATAAACATGCAAGCCGGAAAATGAACGGTTGAAATCTTTAAAATGCTGAACATAAAACCAAACAGAAAACTTTGAATCCAGGACACCATACCCACTGAAAGCATCTTTCAAAAATGAAAGAGAAATAATGACTTTTTCAGACCAACAAAAGCTGAGATGATTCATTAGCACCAAACCTGCAATACTAGAAATGTTTTAGACAACTCTTCAGGCAGGGGGATATTATAATCTCATCAAACACAGAAACCAGGATTTTATACAAAGAAATGAGGCTCAGAAATCACTAGGATGACAGTAAATTTAAAAGACTGTCTTCTGAATCTTTAATCACTCCAAAGGTGAATTGTCTAAAGCAAAAACAGTAACACCTGTGAGTGTAGAGCATCTACAAGACCAAAATGTGTGAAAGCAATGGCATAAAAAATGAGAGAATGAACTGGAGGTAGACTGCTGTGAGGTCCCTGCAGTCCCTGAGGCGCAGTATGATAGTACCTGAAGGTAGGCTGTGAATAACGAAGATCTACAAACCCAGAGGCATCCACTAAAACAATTTTTAAAACAGATCTAAGAAACAGTCTGATTATGGAGATAAAACAGAATGATTTTTAAAAAATTAACCTAAAACTAGGCACAAAAACAGGGGAAAAAAGGATAAAAACGGAAGGAACCACTAGAAAACAACTAGCGAGGTGGAAAATTTTAATCAACCATGTCATTAATAACATTAAATGCAATTCACATTAAATATGAAGGCCTAGACATAGCAACTAAAACTGGGAATTGTCAGACCGGGTGAAGAAGCAGGAGCTCACACTATACGTTGGCTACGTGAGATCTACTCTAACTATGAAGACACAGAGTAACAGAGTGGGAAAAGGCATGCCATGCAAACACTGAGTGATAAGTGGTTATCAGGCGATGACAGTGGGAATAAGAGGGGCATGAGAAAAGTTTTTAAAGTGATGAAATTGTTCTATGTTTCAATCGTACAATTGACCCTTGAACTTGTGAACTAAGTGAACATACTTACATATGAATTGATTTTCAATAAATACAGTAAATTTATTTTCTCTTCCTTATGATTTTCCTTTTTTTTTAAGTTTATTTATTTGAGAGACATAGAGATAGCACAAGTGGGGGGGAGGGGCAGAGAGAGAGACAGAGGCAGAGAGAGTGAGAGAGAGTGAGAGTGAGAGTGAGAGAGAGAGAGAGAGAGAGAGAGAGAGAATCCCAAGCAGGCTCCATGCTGTCAGCGCACAGGCCCAATGCAGGGCTAAAACCCACAAAGCTGCGAGATCATGACCTGAGCCGAAACCAAGAGTTGGACACTTAGCCAACTGAGCCACCCAGGTGCCCATTCCTCATAATTTTCTTAACAGCATTTTCTCCTCTCTTACTCTATTGTAAGAATACAGTATGTAATACACAGAGCAGACAAAAATATGTTTAATCGCCTGTTTGTATTACTGGTAAGGCTTCTGGTCAACAGTAGACTATTAGTACTTGGGCTTTGGAGGAGTCAAAAGTTATATGCAAATTTTTGACTGCACAGGGGTTTGGCACCTCTAGTCCCTGTGTTGTTCAAAGGTCAGCTGTATACACTAAAAATGGTGAATGTTACTATATATAAAGTATACTCCAAATAAACCTGAATTTCAAAAATAAAATGAAATGAACAGCTATAAACATATACATAACAATATAAAATGAAATGATAGAACTAAGAACAAAAGTATCTATTGTATCAGCAAATGTAATTGGGCTAGACCTTTTTAGTAAGAGAAAAAAATCTGATTGAACTATAAAATTCTAAATGGTTCTGCATATAAGCAAGTTATAAAGGTTAAATATAAAAAGATGGGCAAATGCATTTGGGACAGATGAAAACAAAGAGAAAATAGAGGTAATGATCTTAGTATCAGACAAGCTAAATTGTTGGCCCAAAAAAATTTCAATTAGACTTTATAATGCCAAGAGTACAATTTACAATGAAGATGTTACAATTCATAATGAAGCTGTTGCTCACATTGAAGATAAAGCAGCTAGAAATATCAAGGCATCATATAACATAGCATCAATATTCAAAAACAAAAATTATAGGAGATCCAAGGTGAAATAGGTTAGCACACATTAGTAGTAAGTCTTAAAACTTATTTACCTATCTTGATCCATAACAGTCTAAGTGGATGGCACTAAGACAAAAGAGAACTTAGTAACAACGTTGACCCAAATACATATATGTCAAAGTCTGTACTTTGAACGCAGTGTTTCTTCTTTCCAAGTGGCACAAAATTGACCATATATTAGACAACAAATAAAACCTCAAAAGAAGAAACAGTTCAGAAAACAATCCCTACTCAATAAAGGCTAAAATGAATAGCATAAGTAGAAGGTAATAGCTCCTAACAATTGGAAGTTTTAAAGTCCTCTTTTAAAGTTCTTAGGACATAGAGGAACTCCAATCCAAAGTTGCAAAATATCTAGAAAATAATGATGTTAAAATATTACATCTCGAAAACTATGGGATACAGGTAGAACAGTGTTCAAAGAAAGACCCAACCCTGAAATATCTATGTTATTAAACAAGAATGAAAGAAAGTAAGTAAATCAGCATCTGTTTTTTTGTCAGTTATTTTTGGTCACTGATAAAACAACAAACTATGTAGTGGGCATTCAATAAAATATTTGTTGAATACACGAAGAACAGAGTAAACTTAGGAAAGTAAAAGAAATGAGTTAAATAAAAGAAATCGATGTATTGGAAAAAAAGAAAGAGTAATAGCACCAATAAATATATCCAAGGGTATGTTCCTTGAAAAAAATAAGACAAAACAGGTAACTTAATCACAAAGTAGCAGCAGAAAGCACAACTCTACAACCTAAAACATAGTAACGCAGAAATAATCACAGACACAGAGGAAACTCAATGAGTCTATAGACTCACTTTGCCCAACCCCAAGCAAATAAATTTAAAGATCTAGAAGTGGACATTTTCTAGGAAGATATAATTTAACAAAACTTACCTCAGAGAAGATAGAAAATTGAAATTAACCAATTACTATAGAAAAACAAAATTCAAAGATTTACTCCCACAAAACACTACACCCAGATGCCTTCAAAGGGGAATTAATTATGTGTGTCTCCAAGAGCAAATCATTTCAATGCTATTTAAAGTGTGTCAGAGCTTAGAGAAAAAAGGGGGTGGAGAGAAGCTTCCACATTTCTTTCACAAAGCAAGAAAAACATTGATACCAACAACTAATGAAGATCAAACACAAAAAGAAAATTGCAGACCAATCTCACTTTATGATTTTGATGCAGAGACTCTACGTAAAACATTAGCAAATAAAATCCTGTAGCACATTAAAGAATATATACAGTGAGTAAGTGGGGTTTATTCTAGGAATGCAAGAATGGTTCAATATTAGGAGTTGAGTAAAATAATAATTTCCATAGATGATGAAAACCATTGGATAATATTCAACAACGCTTCTTGATAAAATATTTAATGAATTTTAAAAAGACAGACATTCCTTAATAAGATAAAATACGTCAGTCTTAATCCAAAATCCCACATGATGTTTAATGAAGAAACATTACATGCATTTTCATTAAAGTTGAGAACTTCAACCTGTTCTTGAGGTATAAGTCAATGTAACTAGACAAGAGAAATAAATGAGAGGTATAAAAATTAGAAAAACAGTGGTAAAATTATCTGTATTTGTAGATGATAGGATTCTAAACATGGAAAGTCTAAGAGAACCTCAAAAAATAAATGCAACAAGATAAGCTTGACATGGCCAGCTCAAAATAGAACACACAGATACCGGTAGCTTTCATATACACAACCCACCACCCATCAAGAGCTATGGAGGAAAAGAACGCGTTCACACTAGCATCAAAAAGATAAACATCTAAGAATAAATTTTTTAAATGTGTAAAATTTATATGAAAAAACATCTGCAATACTCCTGCAGTCACAACATTAAAGATCAGGATAAATGTCAAGGCAAACTATGTTTCCCATTAGGAATTCTCAATATCATTAATATACACTTTTCCCTAAATTGATTTCTAAATGTAATGTAATCTCAATAAGAATACATGTCTAAGTGCTATATATGTCTATATATTGAAATAGACAAACTGATGGCAAAGTAGTTCATACGGGAAAATAAGTGATAATAATAGGAAAATGGTTTTAAAAAGGAAAGTAAGTATGAGGAGTTAGTCCTACTAAATATTAAATATGTTTAAAAAGCACAAAACTAGGGGTGCCTGGGTGGCTCAGTCGGTTGGGCGTCCGACTTCGGCTCAGGTCATGATCTCGTGGTCCGTGAGTTCAAGCCCCACATCGGGCTCTGGGCTGACAGCTCAGAGCCCGGAGCCTGTTTCGGATTCTGTGTCTTCCTCTCTCTCTGACCCTCCCCTGCTCATGCTCTGTCTCTGTCTCAAAAATAAATAAATAAATAAATAAATAAATAAATAAATTTAAAAATTTATTAAAAAAAATAAAATTTTATTTTAAAAAAATAAAAAAAATAAATTAAAAAAAATAAAAAAAAATTTAAAAAAAATTAAAAAAATAAAATAAAAGCACAAAACTTAAAACAGAGTGACCCTGGGACATGAATGTATAGAAATATCAATGGCATAGGATAGGAAGTCAAGAAATAGCCCTTAATACATACAGAATTTATTATATAAAAAAAGAGACATCTCAAATCTATGAAGAAAAGATGGAATAATTAACATATGGTGTTGGGAGAACAGGATAGCTGCTGAGGAGAAAACAAAGCCACATTTTATATCCCAGACCAGGATGAATTCCAAATTGAACAAAAATTCAAAAGTACAAAATTAAACCATAAAGTTAGTGGGATAACCATGGGAAAATTAGTTAATCATTGGAGTGGGGAGGACTTTAAAAACTATGACACAAAATCCAGAAGCCATAAAAACAAGGGTTGATACATATAACTACATTTCTGTGAGGCAAAGACCAAAGAATGACAACAAAATGAGAAAAAAATTGCAATTCTTAATACAGAGAAATGGTTACTATATCTAATAAATAAACAGCTCCTAAAAATCAATGAGAAAAAACATCAACCACCAAATAGAAAAATAATCAAAGGATAAGAACTGAGTTCAAATTGTTGCAGCCACTCTGGAAAACAGTATGGAGGTTCCTCAAAAAATTAAAAACAGAACTACTCTACAACCCAGCAACTATACTACTAGGAATTTATCCAAAGGATACAAAAATGCAAATTCGAAGGGGCATATGCACCCCAATGTTTATAGCAGTGCTATCAACAATAGCCAAATTATGGAAAGAGCCCAAGTGTCCATAGACTGAAGAAAGGATAAAAAAGATGTGGAATACTACTTGGCAACGAAAAAGAATGGAATCTTGCCATTTGCAACAATGTAGATGGAACTAGAGGGTATTACGCTAAGTGAAATAAGCCAGAGAAAGATATCACATGATTACATTCGTATGTGGAATTTAAAAAACTCAACAAATGAACATAAGGGAAGGGAAGGAAAAAAAAAGAAAAAAACAGAGAGGGAGACAAACCGTAAGAGACTCTTAAATAAAGACAACAAACTGAGGGTTGCTGGAGTGGGGGGAGTGGGTTAAATGGGTGACAGGCATTAAGGAGGGCACTTCTGGGGATGAGCACAGGGTGTCATATGTAAGAAATGAATCACTGGGTTCTATTCCTGAAGCTAAGACTACACTGTATGCTAACTAACTTGAAAATAAAAATAAAAATTAAAAAACTGAGAGTTCATAGGAAAGAAAATAGAAATTGCTCTTAAAATACAAAGAGATACTCAATTTCACTCATAACAAGAGAAACGCACATTGCAACTTCACTGAGAAAAGTTTTAAGTCACATACCCGTTGAGCTAGAAATTCAGCCCTGTGGGAATTTATTCCTCACACACAGTTCACATATTGGGATAAGTGGTGCCCTCCCCACCAAATGTGCACCTGGAACCTGTGAAGATGACATTTTTTTGCAGATGTGATTATTAGGGATCTTGAGATGAGCTCCTGGATTAACTGGGTGGGCCTTAAATATGATGACAAGTATCCTTACAAGAGGCACAGAGACAGACAGAGTGGGAGTCAATGTGAAGACGGAGGCCGAGAATGGAGGGATGCATCTATAAGCCAAGGAACACCCAAGACTTCCAGCCACCACTAGAGGCTAGGAGAGAGGCATGGAGTAGATCTTTGCTCACGGTCCCTGGAAGGAACCACTCCTGCCTTGATTTCAGACTCCTGGCCTCCAAAACTGTGAGAGAATTCCTTACCGCTGTTTTAAGCCACCCAGTTTATGCTACTTTGCTGCCGCAGCCCCGGGAAGCTAACGCACTCCACCCAGAAAAAAGAATGTCCTTCAAACATCATTCATCACGGTGTTAATCTGTAGTGAAACAAGACTGGAAACATGAAGACAACTCACTGAATTCAGTACAGTGGAACAGTACGCAGGCATAAAAAAGAATAAAACCTCTTCACAGACTGATTTGAAATGTTCTCGAACAGTCCCAACAAGAAAGAGATGCCATTCAAAATCGGAGAGTTTATTTACAAGGGACAAGTCAAGCAGGTGTTGACAGGCATGTAGGAGCCCAGAAGGGAGACAGTTGCCATTGGAGACAGCAGCAAGCTCTCACCCACCCCATGTCTAAAGGAAAAACTTCCAACCTAAGCACAAGGCACTCCAGAAGAATTTGAATCTGGTGGTATGCTGGAAGGCCCCAGAGGCCTATGGATGGACACGGCCAGCCCGAGGTGACCTCATGGGGATGGAGACAGGATCTGTCTCCCTCCCTCTACTCTCCCCACTGGCTGAGCCCAGCTGGAAGCCACAGGAAAGGAGCCCTTCCAGAGGCGCTGCATTTGGTCCAGCCCCAGGGCAGGAGGCAGCATGGGGCACAGTAGGGGGTGATCTGGAGGGGCCTGGAAGCCCCAATATAAGCTCCAAGACTGTTTTTACTGTTCTGTATTTTACTCCAAGACTATATTATATTGCTCTATATTATACAGAACATTGTAATATAGTATATTTCTGTTTCAGTGAAAAAGAGAAAAAGAGCATGTTGGATGCATTGGTTGTATGTGCACAGCAGATCTGGACGGACCCCATTCCCCAAGAAAATGACTATATTTGATGCTATATAGAGGGGCCCGGGGTGTCCTGGGGAACAGGAGTCTATGGAGGGAGACTTTTCACTATATACTCTACTACACTTTTTGAATTTTGAACCATACAAATGGTTCAAAATATTAAAAATTTTATTTGCATTAAAAATTATAAATAAAACTGGAATCTTAAGACCCCAGTGTTAATGGTCTTTAAAGGGAGACCCCCAGACAGCGAGGGATCATGTTCAGTGAAAGAGAGGCAGGAAAGGTGAGTCTGTGGACCAGTCATGAGCGGAGACAGGAAGAAGCGTGCCCACCTGTCAGGTAATGCCTGCAGCACGGTGGGCATCAGCACCCCCGAGATAGCTTTGTAGAGGATGGAGTCACACACGCCGACGATGTTCACCACTGTGGAGGAGCCCAGCACGGGAAGCATGTGGGGCGGCATTCCTTGCCAAAAGTGCAGGAGGAAACTTTGAACCTGTATCAGTCCACAGAAAAAAATCACGAGGTTACAGAAGGTTCTCCCGACAGGGCCTGGGACCCCACTAGTCTGCAGTGGGGTCCTCTGCGTCCCCTGCTGTGGCACAGAAGGCCCTGTCCAGAGTCTCCCCCCACCCCCGGCCCAGTCCCCCTGTGTCCCGTGCCCACTGCTGCAGAACCACCTGGCCTGGCAGCCTGGGGGCTACCCTGCCCTGGGAGAGAGGAACAGTACATTAACCCATCAACCCCTTCATGCTCACCATGGTCTAGGAAAAGTTAAAGGGATATTGCTCTTAATGAGCTCAGAGCACTGTACTCACTATTCTTTGGGCCAGTTGGTGACCTCTGGGGGTTCTCACACAAAGAAGGAGATGATGTGGGATTGCTGGTAAAAGGAACGTATCTGGGAGGGAGGAAAATGGGTGCCACAAACAAGACTCCCTATTCAAATGTGTGCACTAAAAATGGAATAAAATGCTGGAGCCTCTTCCTCTCCAAATTCCTCCACTTCCCCAAAAAGCCCTGGCCGTTTGCTGCCACTATGGGATGCTAGATGGTGGTACGTGAGCAGTAAGCTACGTGGGCACCCAACCCAAAACACTAGTACAGAATGGAAATACAGTAGGCACTCAAGAGTGCATTATTAACTTGATGACAGCAGGAGCTGCAGCTGTGCTGTTGGGTGAGCAAGCAGCAGAGTCAATGTCTAAGGCAGAGAACTCTTCGGTGGCCTGTATACGTCTGTCTCTTACTATGTGAGATGGACAGGGAGAGAGCAGGGCAGGGGGGCCTGAGGTGTGGGACAAGAGAAGGGAAGTGAAGGAAACAGCAAAGATAGTTAACTGCTGTATATGATAACATTAAAAATACCTGGAGTTTAACTAACACTGGGGAGTGGCTCGTCTTGAAGACAGGGGACAAATTACTGAATTTTTGTGAATTCTCATAGGCTCGACTTGGTTCCTGGACCACGTGTCCTTCTTTCTCCCATGGATGGGGACTCTTGAACCCCCACATAACATTTATCCACATTCCTGGTTCCCTATCCAGGGATTCAACGCAATCCTGGACAACGTTGATCCCTGATTCAACGCAAAAGACAATTTAGTCTAACACTTTAGAGGTGGTGTTATGCCAGGCATTAGCTTTATTTATTTGTGACTACTATATGCCTGGTACTTTGCATTGGTTCTCTCACTTAGTACTTGTAATTCTACCACGGCTGAGAATCCTTACTTCCATTTGGCAGAGATATTAACTTATTTGTCCGAATCCAGACAGCAAGGGAGGAAATGGATGAAGTGGAGCCCCCATCTGCCTCAGTCTTTCCGCCAATCTGTCTCGTGGCTAGTTTGTTCCTCTCATGGTTACTGGCCTTCTTCTCCACTCCTGAGACCCATCTCTATCCTTGGACTGCTGCTCACCCCCCAGCTTCCTGCCC
Source organism: Lynx canadensis (assembly GCF_007474595.2). Taxonomy (NCBI): domain Eukaryota; kingdom Metazoa; phylum Chordata; class Mammalia; order Carnivora; family Felidae; genus Lynx; species Lynx canadensis. The sequence continues at coordinate 125,786,158 of NC_044309.1, read as the reverse complement.
TGGCCCTGGTGGCTTGCGGTGTCCTTCAGGCCCCTCTCAGGACTGGGGGGGGGTGGTCTTGCTTTCCCCAGGGGAAATCGCTGAGATCAGGCGACCTCAGACTCCAGCCTGGTGACCTGAGCTCCATCTCATCTGGGCAGGCCTTCCCTGACATTCACAGCCTGCGCTGGATGGTGGGAGGCTTGGGGGATAAGGATTGGGGTGAAAAGCATACCCCCTGACTCCCTAGGGGGCAAATGGTGGCTGATGATCAAAACCATGATCAAAGTGGTGCATGAAGTTCAGGTTTGTAAACTGTGCAACTTAAGTCACAGTTCCATTTATTCTGCAATAGTGAAAATACTGCAAAGTATTCAGCCAGATCAAAAATTAAAACAGAAAATCCAGATGAGTGAAGACTGTCTTCCAGAGTTCCAACTCTGGCTCCACTACCAACCAGGAGTATAGTAATATCTCCAAGTTCAGAGATAGCTAAGCTTCCTTACCTGTGAGATGACAATAAAAGTAATCTTTACTGCATAGGTTTTGGTAAAGATTCCCCCAAAAGTACTTATTTTAGTGCTTGGCACACAGCAGATACTTAATAAAGGGTAGTGGTGGTGGTTGTTATTGCATCATGGAGACACTACCACTACCAGGCCCAAGAAATCCATGGACTGCCCGAAGCAGTTATGACCCCCTGTCTAAGTGTCTAAGTGTCACCCAGCCAGGATTCCCACTGTGGCTCTGCTCATCTATCGTTGGGACACCTGGTGGTTGACTCCTCTTTTGGCCTTGGCTGGAGGTGGCCAGGCCTCTTGGAAAAGGTGCTTTCTCTCTCCAGCACTACTATTCCCTGACCCCAGCTTGTCCCTGAGCATCATCCTCAGGCCGAGTTCTGGACCTTCCTGCCTGCCCTTCCAACACTACCTAAGAAGCTCTGCCCAGTTGATTCCTACGATTTGGTAGATTCTGAATTCATTTGTCTTTCTTAGCTCTCTGTGCGTGCAGCCCAACTCCTTTTTTATATGTGAGCAGTCAATTTCAAACAGAAATTCTGGAAAAGATCAGCAGCTGTGTAGGTTAAAACAAACCTGTGGAAAATCAGTCTTTAGCAGACATCTGTCTGTTTCAAGCCTGCTCAAGTTGCATAGGGAGCCTGATCGGTCCTCAGTCTCCTGAGCAGCCTTTTGAGAGGGGCAGGGGGTGTTAGCCAGTTTTGGCCTCCCTTTCTACTCTCCACATTTCAGGCTATTTAACGTCCAAAGGTATTGGTTCCTTGGAGCAGGAAGGAAAAGGAAGGAGGGAGAAGAGTGGAAAGTTCAAGAGCAGGGACTTGGAAGGTGGGTGTGAAATGGACAGACATGGCGTTCTAGCAGGAGGTGGGGCTGGTGGGACCTCCCAAGGGACTGGATATGAAGGGCAAGGGAAAGAGAAGCATCAAGCCTCATGACTTGAGCAATTAGATGGGTGGTGGTGGCAATCTGAGATGGGAAAAACAAACTCAGGTGGAAAATTAGAGCTCTGATTTGACCATGTTAGGTTGGATGTCAAGTCAACTGAATCTGGAGCTCAGGCCTAAATATATAAATGTGAGAGCTATCAGCTGTTATGAAACGGAGACAATGATGTCTACCGCGTACTAGGATGCAATAAAGTCGCTGAGGAAAAATGCATGGCAGTGGGGAGGCATCTAACAAATGGAAACTCATTATCAGCCAAAAGGGAGAAGGTTTTCTTACTCCTGGTAAGCCTAAGTGGTGAAATCATCAGAGGCAAATGATGGAACAGCATTATCTAAAGTTTCCTAGATTATCTGCCTCAGCCCCCCCGAACTCTCAGCCCTTTCTCTCTTGTCTCAGTGACACATCAGGAGATGATTTCCTTAATGTATTCTTAAGAATAGCCATGTCAATTTTCTGTTTCTTTTCCATATCCATATTTACTTCATTATGAATATATTGGCACCTCGTGGAAACACATCTGATAGCTTCCGATCGGGGGCACTTAATTGCTACAGCATCGAAAGGATCTCAACAAAACACTAGCCACCAAAATACCTACTATTTATTATGCTCTGATTTTAAGATCAGACCCTTACATGAATTCTTACATAGATATAATTATTATCTCCATTTTATAGCAAAAGAAATTGAGGCTCAGAAGGGTCAAGTACCTTGCTCAAGGTCACAGACTGGTAAGTGGTGGATTTGGGACTCAAACACAAGACTATCTGACTTTACAGCTCTTCTTGAAATGCAGTCTGGAAAACGCTTTGCAGGGAGTCCCCTACACGCAGACTGGGGCTCTCTGTACTCTCTTGACAATGCTACAAGTCTATGATATCTTTACATCCATCCATCCATCCACCCACCCCAACCTTCCATACACTCATCCACCCAATAAATATTTACTGAGACTTTAAGAGTATGGCTTACATGGATAGTGTAGTAAACAAGCCAGACAAGGTCCCTGCCCTCAAGGGCTTACACTGTGATGGTAGGAGACAATGCACCAGCAAATAAGGAAGGTAATTTAAGAATGGGATACCAGCATTAGTTATAATCTCAACTCTTAAAGATCATGAAGACTGGAAACAAACTACAATGCCAAGGTCTACCAGATGCATCCACCATGCATCCATTTACTCATGACTTTTCTCAGCTGTGGGAGAAAGCCATGCCCCTCAAAGGGAAAATATCCCCCTTCATTCTTTTGTGGTTGGGTAGAATGAACCACATCTTGATTAGCCATTTTAAATTTTTTTTTTCAACGTTTATTTATTTTTGGGACAGAGAGAGACAGAGCATGAACGGGGGAGGGGCAGAGAGAGAGGGAGACACAGAATCGGAAACAGGCTCCAGGCTCTGAGCCATCAGCCCAGAGCCCGACGCGGGGCTCGAACTCACGGACCGCGAGATCGTGACCTGGCTGAAGTCGGACGCTTAACCGACTGCGCCACCCAGGCGCCCCATTGATTAGCCATTTTAAAAACAGCCACCAAATATCCCTGCCAAGGGAGTGGGAAGAATATTAGACTACTGGTGTCAGGTGACACAAGTTGCAGCCATGACTTTGGCCGTAACCAACTGTGTGACCTTGAGCAGGTCTTTTAACTCTCTGGTTGACATACACGATAACAGCAAGCATTTGTAGGACCTTTTATAGTTTACAAAGGGCTTTTGCTAGGCATTGTCTCATCTCCTCCTCCTCCTAGTAATCCTATGAATTAGACAGGCAGGGATGATATTTTTATCTTTATCTCTAGAACAAACAATATAGGCTTTGATGGCAAAGCCTGCACTCTGAGTCTGGCACTTTCCCCACAGGAGTGCTCAGCCCTCACCATATATTCTGCATCTTAACTCCTGGTGTGCATTCCTCCCACCACCACCACCACCACCCCCAGGCTGTGTCTTACTTCTCACCCCATTCTTGAGACCTATGGCAGTGGGTGGTACCATTAGATACCTGATGTGTTGGGATTCATGAATGGAATTAAGTATAATGAGATGATGAGAGTGAGTTGTGAGATGGATAAAGTACGTATGAATGTAAGAGAGGACTGTCACTAGTTCTGTGCTTAGTATTTGTGGCGGAGAGGGACAGCTGGCCACGAGAGCTCAGAGCTCCTCTTCTGTGGTAGTAAACTGCTACCTAGTGAGGGAGCAGATACCCTTGCATCAAGGTGGGGCCATGCGACCAGCTCTTGCCAATGGAATATGGGCAAAGTGATATGTTTTATTTCTGGGCTGGCAAGGTTAAGAAGGGGGTAGTCTTCCCGGTATTCCTCTTCCCCATCCGTCAGCTGAACAAAGAGGACACCAAGGCTCTAGGGCAGGGTATGGCCACAAGGTGGAAGGAGTCTGGGTCCCTGAACAACCCCCAGCAACCAGCCTTCCCCCTGTGAGCACCCACAATGGGTTGTGACATCAACGAGAAATAAACTTCTAATGTATTAAGACTTGGGGTTATTTGTTACAGAAGCCAGCGTTGTCTTCACTGAGCATGAGCCTTCATTTGGCCTCATGTCAGTGATCTCTGGGATTATAAGACATAGCCAAACCACAACATGAGGGAAAGCAGTGATATTTCTTTCTTTAGAAAAAAAAAAATCTACTTAAATGGTTGCTGAAGGAATTGGGAGATTTGAACAATCTCGGGAATAAAAGCCACGAGCAGGAAGGATGGCACTTCTCCACCAGCACACTGCTATCTCTTCTGGAGCTCTGTGTGGGGGCCGAGTGCCGGCACGCAAGAGACCGGACCACCACTGCCCAGGTGACTGAGGGAACAGCCCGTGAGTCAACTCAAGTAAGCGGGGTGCTCAATAAACGTTCGCTGCTGTGAGACACAGAGGCGAAAAGGCAGAGGAAGATGGGGGAGAGAGCATTTTGTGCCTTACGTCATTTCTTACCCTTCCGTCTCCCACAGTGCACACCCCCGAAACACACACTGGGGAACCTCTGGGATCTTTTCCACCAATAGCTACTGGTTTTTTATAGCCCCTCTGTAGCCTGCACTGTCCTCTCTCAAAGTCAATGTCACAACCTATGCCAGGATGTGGTTTTGGGTTTTTTTTGTTTTTTTGTTTTTTTTGGCCTGAAAGCATTTTCTGTAAACAGAAAGGCCTCAGGTTTATGGGGTGAAGCGTGTGGCTTCTTGCCAGCCCTCAGGAAGGCTCTTTTGGATGGCATTTTAGGCAAGAAGATTTTACTGTCTCTCTGGTGACGTAACTGGTACTTCACCCCTTCTTGTTTCCCCTCTCCGTTCTTTAACTGTAATATTTTAATATAAAAATCAAACGGGGCCCCGGGAAAAGACCAAATCCAAAATACAGGAAAGCCTTCCCTCAGTTTCTCTAAATCTCCAACACGAGGCGTATGCTATCCCTGCAAACTGTCTTCCTCGTTGGCCAGCGGGACAGGATGCAGTTCGCTGGCTTGATCAAGGACAACTGCCCGTTCTCGTAGCAGGTCTGCAAAATGGGCTAACAACAGAGCCTGCTTCCTAGGATCACTGTAAAGATTACGGGTGCTCACGCACATCAGGGATTTTCCCAAGGTCTGGCACCTAGTGGGAGCTACGGCTCCTATAATATTTTAATGCAGAGTATCCACAGCTCAACGCTTGTTGACCTACCTCATCAAAGTTGGCTCTTATTACAGTGTCCAGTATTCTCTGACAGTGCGTTCTGTACATCATAATAAAGGTAGAAACCTGTGGGGAGTGGGGGAGGGGGGGAGAGGATCAACAACAAAAGCATAATTAATACACATTACTGTGCCTTTGGAATTTCAGTTTTCAAGTCACTTATTCCCTGCTGAGGAGATGAAATTCACTTCACACCCACTCATCCTGGAAGACCCAGGTAAGTCTCGCTGTCACCAGTGGTGCTCTCTGACCCTGGGCTCCCTCCTCTGTGCTCCCATGGCACCTGCACGTCATTTCTCCATTGGAGCACCTGCCCTTTGGTATGGTGGAAAGCACGGGTTTCTCTCTCCCCCATTCTTCACCTCTGAGACTATGGGCTCTGGGAAAATTAGAAATGGCATGTTGTTCAGCCTCCTGTATCCAGCACTTTGCACAGCGCCTGGCACGTAGTAGAGTTCAGCGGGGCATATTAATGAAATTCTCCTCATCAGCTAAGACACGGAAAAGTTAAAACCCAGTGTGTACTTGTAAGAAGAGGTGTTTGCCAAAAATCACAAAAAGACATTCAGAAATTTCCTGGAGTCTGTCCAGCAAAAGAACTTCATCTCCAGCTCCATTTATCCAAGAATTTTAAAGCTATAGTATAGCAAGTTTGTTGACGGGGGCGGGGGGGGGGGGGGAGAAAGCAACTTTGAGAAAAAAAAGTATTTACTGGTTCTTAGATTTAAAGCATTATTTACAGATAATCTTTCTGCTTCAGAACACAGACATGCATTCATTTTTGTATAAACTTAGTTTGCTTAGGACATAAGCATCCGTCTCCCCACTTGGCTGTGAGATTGTTGGGAGCAGGACACCTCTCTCTGTTCCCGCTGCCTCCCAGCTCCCAGCTCCCAGGGTGATATGCAGACAGTGGGAGCTCAACACCTCCTGCTGCACTGGGCTGCATCTAGATAGGTGCCTTAGAGATGTAGGTCAGAATTTCCTGCAAATACCCTTTGACCCAAACTATCTGATTCCCTGTACCTATAAAGACTTCTTTGTCTATTGCACTAAGGTTTCACCACATCCTCTGCAGCACATGGGAAAATAAACTTTATCCTCTAAAATAACAATCAGGGTGCCTGGGTGGCTCAATGGGTTAAGCATCTGACTTTGGCTCAGGCCATGAGCTGACGGTTTGGGAGTTTGAGCCCCACATCGGGCTTACTGGTGTCAGCGTGGAGCCGGCTTGTCGTTAACTAAAGTCCACATTTTATTCGGATTTCTATCTTTACATTTTTAAACTCACCATTTTGCACTGAGAGAGAAAAAGAGAGGGAGAGGGGTTGTGTGCGTGGTGCGAGAGGAGAGAGAAAGGGGGGCCACCCACTCCCAGCAACACCTCAGACGTGGTCACCTTCTCCTCAGGCAGACTGGCTGGCAGATTTAGATCTTTGACATTTGGAAACTCTGGCAGCAACGTTCCAAGTTTGGACCGGGGTGAATATGCCACCGTCTGTTTGCTCACTTCTTTCTTGCCCGTCTCGCTCACCCAAGCAGCTCCTTTCTTGGAATACATCACATCATAATACTGGGAGCTTTCCTTCACCGCGATGCCATAGTAATGGTACCTGGGCCAGAGAGAGAGAGAGAGAAAGAGAGAGAATGAGAGAGAGAGAGAGAGAGAGAGAGACCCACATGTACTGTTACCAGGTGGAGTTTCCTGGGCAGGGGTACCCAAGACCAGAATGGCTGGGCCTATCCTCCCTGGGCTAGAAGAGTTAATTCTCCTGTGAGACTTGACATCTCAGAAATCTAGAATTAAACCAAAGTTCCATGTTGCAGCCATCAATCAGGCAGGTAAAAATAACCAAAATTGCCTCCTACAGAGAATGTTAAGTCAAATACTTTGCAAAGCAGAAAGGGGGGTGAAAAAAATTTCCATTTGTATTTAATCTCTTATATCTAGCCCCAAATGTGATCCCAGAAGTTCAGAACCTGAGTGTCCTTTTCTGTGGAGACCCAGGAAAAAGGGAGTGTTTGCAACTGCTAACTGTACCACCAACAAAAATTCATTTGGCCCATGTTTTCTTAATCAATAAATGGTAGCCTCAAAGAACCGCCTCTTTAAAAAGATAGACTCAGTATCTTAGTTGGCACTGAATGTAAAAGACTGAAACTTTTTATTAACTCAAATGGGCTTAATAACAGCAATGGTTTCAATAGAGACTAAGGAGGGATGGAAGGCACATTTTGTTTGGATGTTAGCTACAAGCTACTGAGCACTTGCTACATACTAGGCACTTTGCAAACTACTTTACCTACTTTAATTTGTAACATAATACTCTGCAATAGGGATTACTACAGTCTTTCTACAGATGAGAAAATGGAGAGCAAGAAAGCCTGAGAGTAATTTGCTCTCCATCATCCAGCTGTTGGGAAGAGGTTCTTCAAGACGGGTCTGTCTGGGGCGCCTGGGTGGCTCAGCTGGTTGAGCATCCAACTTCAGCTCAGGCCATGATCTCACGGTTTGTGAGTTCGAGCCCCACGTTGGGCTCTGTGCTGACAGCTCAGAGCCTGGAGCCTGCTTCGGATTCTGTCTCCTTCTCTCTCTGCCCCTCCCCACTTGTGCTGTCTCTCAAAAATAAATAAATGTGAATAAAAATTAAAAAAAAAAAAAAAAAAAAGACGGGTCTGACCACAAAGCCACTCCGCTGCCCTAACAGAAAACACTGCAGGACTGCTGTTACAGACTTGGGAGGTACATCAGAGTCACTAATGGAGCATAATAAAAATACAGATTCCTAGGCCCTCCCTTCCTACACCTGCTGATTCAGAAGGTGGGAGTGGGGCCCAAGAATCAACACCGACACAAGCACCACAAGCTAACGCAGATGCACATCAGTTTAAGATTGATAAGCCCGTTAGGCCGAGCGTCTGCATACATTGTGGCTCTATGATCCCCAGTCGGTGTCATTATCTACTCTTGTAAATCAATGCTCTTCATAGCAACTAACATGGTGCAAAGTGCTTTACACATATTACCTTATTCAATCCCACAAAGCCCCTGTAAAGCTGGAATTAAGTATTATCCCCATTTTGCAGATTAGGAAACTAAGGACCAGGGAATTTAAGTCACACACCCACGATCACGCAGTGAGTGGACACAGGATTTGAACCTCTAAAGTGAGCTAACCACTAAGCCAGTGATTCTCAAACTTTACTACTAATAAGAATCACCGACAAAACATTAAAAGACAGACTCCTGGGGCTCCACCCCCGAAGATTCTGATTTAGTATGTCTAGATTTCTAGACATAGATTTCTAGTCTAGATTTCTGCACCGCAACGCTAATGTAAGTAACTCATGGTCCTCGCTTTCAGAAACTCTGTACAACACATCAATTACTCGTTTCTGCTTGTGGAGATGTGGTTGCTGGTGCATTCTGAGTTATGGAAGAGGCTTCCCGGGGAGGGGAGATGAGCACACATAACCTCCCCTTCTCCCCACCCCCCCTTACTCCTGATACCATTCTGTGATATTTCTGCTTAGTGGGCATCTCGCCTCCATCTGAATGCCTCCTGGGACGAAGAACTCAGGCCCTCCGAAGGCAGCCCTGTTCATTTTGGGTCGGGACCGTGATCAGAAAGTTCTTCTTTGTGTTGAGCTGCTCTCTGTCTTCTGCAGCTTCTACTTCCCAACTGTCATAACTGCCTCCCAGAGAGCCACCGTCTGGGCGGGGGAGGGGAAGGTTCCGGGCTCTCCAGGGGGCCGGGCAGTTAGGACACGCCTCCCTAACCTTAACAAAGTTCCCCCTTTACAATCTCTTAAGATCAAGGTAGTGACAACACATTCAGATCATACCACTTCTTGATTTTCCCCAGCGTGTGTTGCTGAAATCAGCAACTGCAGCGAAGCTATTGCTCTGATCACTTCTCGGTTTTTCTATTTCAGTTCTATAGACATGTCAACACACTCCACGGTCACCCTGATTGATTCTGTCAAGGTAAAAGTGCCGGGGGTTTTCTCTAGAAGGCCAAGTTGGACACTAAACCTTCTTGTTACCTTTGCACTGGTTCCTTACTGAGCTATCAATTTGACACCACCAAATTGTTAAGGAAGATACCGCCCAATTCGTTAACTTCTGGGTTAAAGAAGACAAAAACAAAAACAACAAAAAATAAATAAAAACAGGCTCTCACATGTAGACAGAGGGAAACTTTCTCCAAGTTTCTGTAGGATAGGAAGCCCTTCTATCTTTATTATCTTTCTTCACTGTCTCTACTACGTATCTATTTCTACAGTCTATTTCTACTCTCCTTAGAGATGGGCAACAACGTATCTCTTCAAAGACTTGCTCCATTCTTCCAACCACCCACTTAATCTCTGGACTGAACTGCCCCTTGCGTACCAGCCACATGCTTACCAGCAAATAAGTAAGGGGGCATCTGGTTTTGTACTCTATATATACTCTTCACAAGACTGACACCTCATTTTTAAGTTTTAAATTTTAGAAACTGGAATTTTTCTTTATGGACGAGATTTATTCTTCAGAGCAGTCAGTCACCTTGGAAAATTATTAGAAATTTATTCCAAAATGTCCCCTGCTCAAAATTTTCTGTAAATCTCTTTGAAAATTGCCCCCAGAGCTTCTGAGCCACACACACACACACACACACACACACACACACACACACACACAGTCCTATTTTCAGAGCTTTACCAAAAAGGGTTTCTCCCAGTATGATCACCCACTTTCTTTACCTAACTTGACTCCAAACTTAAATCCACCCTCGGAGGATAAGAATGCTGCCCAGGGTGGGCACCGGGTTGGCTCTACCAGTCGAGCATCCAACTTGATTTCAGCTCAGGTCACGATCTCACAGTTCATAATGGAGCCTATGTCAGGCTCTGTGCTGACAACTCAAGCCAGCTTGATTCTCTCTCTCCCTCTCTGTCCGTCCCTCCCCCCATTCAAAATAAATAAATAAACAAACAAACAAAAAGAATGCTGCTCAGAGATGGCAGCAGCAGGGGGGAGTGAGGTGACAGTATGGAACACACTGCTTTAGAAGTACCCTCAGGTTCAAGTGTTACTAGTTCTATATGGTTGTTTGTTTAAGTGTCGGTGTTTTTTTAAGTCAGTATGTGCCGATCTGCTACTCAACATGGTCAAAATGTTTAGAAATGCTGCATGATAAGGCACCCTCTAGTGGAGTCACCAAGTAATCAACATAATAAAGGTTCTGAAAAGTCCTGCAGGAAGGAACCTGTTGAACTCAGTGTTTCCCAAACTTACGTGGCCAACAGACCTTTTCCATGGAACACCTGTTAACGTCCAGCAACTTTTGAAATATCCCTTGAGGCAAGTCTTATAAGTCCTGTGCAGTGAAGGCAGAGATTCCCTTCCCACCAACTCACACCTAAGAGAAGGGGTCCACGCATCCTTCTCACTTTTCAGGACTCCTCCAGGAAGGACTTCCCAGGCTACCCTCTCTAAACTAAGCTACCCTCCTGTTACTCTACAACAAGCCTCTTTGACACAATCTGATTATCTCTTTTTGATCTGTCTTCCCCACCAGAGCATATGCTCCGTGAGGGCAGGTGACCTACACCTCATGCCGCACATCCAACACACAAAATGTGAAGCAAGGACGGGTTGGTCGGTTCCCAGAACTGATGGCTGGGAGGCACTGTGCCCTGTGTACCAGGGCATGGCTGGACCTCTCTGTCCCATCTCCCCTGTGGGAACTGGTACAGGTTGCTTCTCTGCCGAATGGATACTATCAGAGCAGAGAATTCGTTCAGTGAAACAATCCAAGTAACCTGGAAATTGTCCAAGAAGCCACAAAGTGCTCTTTTAAGTGATGCCCTGGACCATTTGACAAACACATCTAAAGGCAGGGTGGCACTAAGTTGGATTCCTTAAAACAGCTGGGCCAGATGGCTCAGGGTTTCGGGCAGCCTCTCTCTTGGGCGTCCTGGGAGAGGGAGGCCTGTTGTCTAAAGCTCTTCATGCCAGGCACAGACTTCCCGCCGGGCCTGTGAACTGAGCTCAGGATCAAAGGCCTGGGGCCCGAGCCTGACTCAGAGACGTGCGTTCTGCAGGCGCAATGGCTCTTGGTGCTTACTTGGACTGTCCTCGGGTCCCGAGTCTTCTGGTGGTCAACTGAGGAAACTGCTGCCTTATGATCTGTAAGTCAACACAAGAACCGGTTACCCGTGGGGAAAGCGGGGAGCACAGCGACTGATTTTACAAACAGCAATCCAAAGGGGGAACGCACGTGTCCTTGACTGCAATAACCTATCAAGAGGCCATCGGGACCCTGGAGAGGATACGGGCGTTGGGGAGCTGGGAGGGGAGCACTGGAGTAACTGTGAGGCCCTGTACTCTGAAAGGGTCTCACTTGGCTGCTCTGTGCTTCCCCCCCACCCCCACTCACAATGTAGGGGGAGTACTGGCTGATCCAGAACGTGTCACCGCCCCGCTTAGAGCCTTCCAATGGACTCCATCGCGCCTGGGACAAAGACCCACCCTCAGTCTCTTTAACGAGTCCCTGCTCTTACCTCCTGGCCTTCCTCTCCTATGACTCACCCTTACTCACCAGACTCCAGCCACGCTGGCTTTTTTTTTTTCTTTTTCTTTTTTACTATTCCTGAAACACACTAGACTCACTGCCCACTGGGGCCTTTGTAGGGCAGCTCCCTCTGCCAGGAGTGCAACTTCATCACATCCTCACGGGACGGGCTCCTTTTCTTACAACATCCAGGCCTCTGCCCAGAGGCCTCCTCTAACGAGCCAGCAGGAGTAGCACAAGCAATCCTTTATCATCCTGTTCCCCTGCTTTGCATGGTCTTCTTCTCACTCTGCACTCTCTGAAATTACCTTGTTCACGTACTCTCTGCGTGCCTATTTTATGTCTCCCCCTACCTCAGCGTAAACACACACCCATCAGATAAACACACACTAGCTGCCTAGGAAGAGCAGAGATCTCTTTTGCATGTTGGTCTAGGACATTTCCCCCATACTGCAGGCTTGGCCCAGGCGAGGAGCTCAAACCATGCTGCTGAGTGGAGGAATGAAGCCCGACCTCTGCCCCAAGGGTATATCCTTGACTCTTCTGCAGTGTTGCCCAGGATATTCATATGCATTTGCAAGGAACCTGGGAGGAGAGGCCATGTGCCAAATAAAGACACAACCAACAGGCCTCATCCTTGGTGTTTGCAGAGATGATGTTTGTGGACAGGCAGGATAATGCAGGGGTTCCGTGTGAGGGCTTTGGAACTAAGCTCCCTGGATTAGACAGATCCAAACTTAGCCATTTGTTAGCTGGGGGCCCTTATTTAGGCATTCAAATGGCTCAGTTTCTTCATTTGTAAAATAGGTATGATAAGCCCTACCTTAGAGAATTCTTGTAAAATCTATAAGTAAACATATGTGGATAATTTGCAACAATGCCTTGCACTTAGTAAGGGCTCAATAAACGTTACCCATTATTACCACTGACTGTCCTGATCATTCATTCCTTTTTACTTCCACGGACTACTTCTGAAGTCCCAGCAAATTATTCCAGCTTCCCTCCCCTTTTAGAACAGCACCACGCGGGTAGGCACGGTCAGGGAGACCCCATGCGCAAGCTGCCCTTGGTGAGTTGAGACACGCCTGCCGACTTCCCTGGCGAGGCATGAACATACAGTGCCTTCTCAGAGACAGGGATGAGTCTCTCCTGACCCAGCACACCCTCTCCCATCCACACTGGTATTCTCAGTGACTGACCTCTCAGTCATTCAACTGACATTTACTGTGACCCTGTTAGTTATTCGAACATGGAGGTGCTGTTTAACCTCTCTGATGTCTGGGGACTCAGGGGTTTATATATTCATCCCCAGGAGCACCCGGGTAGCTCAGTAGGTTATACGTCTGACTTCGGCTCAGGTCATGATCTCACAGTTTGTGAATTCAAGCCCTGTGTTGGGCTCTGTGCTGACAGTTGGAGCCTGGAGCCTGGAGCCTGCTTTGGATCCTGCGTCTCCTTCTCTCTCTCTGCCCCTCCCTCTCTCTCTCAAAAAATGAATAAACAGTTTTTAAAAATTACATACTCATCCCCAGATCAGAGGGATAGGTGCTGGTGGCCTCAACTAAATTGGCATCAGTGGCATGGAAGGAAGTGGACAGAGAATCTGGAATGGGTGAAGTAAGGATCGACCATTTCTGTACACTGGGAAGCTACCTCCGGTATGAATAATGGGGCAGCATTTCCTCATCTGAAAATGGGTGTAAAAGATGCATTCCTTAAAAGGATGGTTAGAAAATCTAATAAGATAACATGACGATACTACTTTGAGAAATAAAAAAGGCCTTCTAAAATGTTCGCTCACAGCGATGATACTGTTTCAGAATTCTCTGAAATTTTTCTGTATTGACAGAGACAGCCCTGGTTTCTCTCACCCTCACTCCCATAAGCTGAGGATATGGGTCCTCACTTGGACTACGTCCCTCTCAAAATGCTGTGACCTGAGGGAAATGCAGTATTCGGGGTGGGGTCTCAGCGACAGCACTCTGCCCCAAGGTGCGCACCACGGTTTTAGTGGCCTCACCACCTCCGGCCAAGTACACCCTCCAGACTTTCATCACAGAACTGATTTCAGAGCCAAGATATGAAGTAGCTGTTCACAACAGTACAAACGTGAATGGCTACAGATATGCCGATACAGGTCGAGGGAAAATAACACAAAGCGTGAAGATGAAGTCCAGGTTAAAAGTGGGTTATGATTTGGGTTCAGAGTTTGCTACCTGACCAATACAGTAAAGTCACGGGAGTCCCAGTACCCATCAGATAAACACACACTAGCTGCCTAGGAAGAGCAGAGATCTCTTTTGCATGTTGGTCTAGGACATTTCCCCCATACTGCAGGCACGACAGTGAGGTACCATGTTTAATGCTCTGATATTAGCAGGCATTTGGAAAATGATACTACCGGGTGCAGTCAAAGGTGTGGCAAAACTGAAACTCTCAAAGATTGCTCATGACATTATTTATTATCGTACTACCACTCCGCAAACGTTATTACGATACATCTCATGAACCACAAAATATTCATACTTTTTGATCTATGAATTCCAAGGAAGTAATCTGAAACATGAAGAAGCTATGTGCAGGGTTACTAATAAGAGAAAAAATTGGAAGCAGCATGAAGGGTCCAATGACAGGGAGCTGGCTAAATAAATGATCATATATACATTCAACAGACCGTTATGCAGGTGTTAAAAACGACGGTAACAAAAATTATGTCATGGCACAGAAAACTTATGTATGACATGATGTTAAATAAAAATAGTATACCTCAAAACTACATTTATACTATGCTTATAGTTTGTTTTTACAAATATAGGAAATGGAAAAGGAACGTGGAAAAGTAAAAATGGGATATCTATTAAGGTGGTAGGATTGTTATGAGAACAAAAAGATTTTTGTATAGCATTTGTGTACAAGGTCAACATTTTTTCCAGATAGAAAAGGATTTTCTCATTAGAAATATTTCTAGGGGCACCTGGGTGGCTCAGTTGGCTAAGTGTCCAACTTCAGCTCAGGTCATGATCTCACAGTTTGTGAGTTCAAGCCCCGCGTCAGGCTCTGTGCTGACAGCTTGCTCAGAGCCTGAAGGCTGCTCCGGATTCTGTCTCCCTTTCTCTCTGCCCCTCCCCCACTCACACTCTGTCTCTGTCTCTCTCAAGAATAAACATTAAAAAAAAAAAAAGAAATATTTCTAATTCACAAAAGACATTCACGATAACCTTGAAGGAAGCACCAAAAATCTTCCAGAATGTTATAGTGGCTGTTTTTCTTTTTCTTTTCTTTAAAAATATAAATAAATCATTCCCTATTCCCTGCAAACAATATGTAGATAATTTTTAAAAGCAGCATTTGGGGGGGGGGATGCTAAGCTTTATCATTATGTGATTTAAGAGAATGAGTATAAAATTCTGAATCTCTCTAAGTATTTATCCAAATGGCATCGTACATAATATCCTGGCCCCAGGCTAGGTACTAGGCACTAGGGCCACAGACTCTGGTCTAGAGATGTTCTAAAAAGCCCCCGGGGAAACAAAGCCTTCAGAAGCTGTCTGTTCTACCTCGAAGAGGCAATAAAACATACAATCAGTGTGTTTGCAATTCTCTGTGCTATGATCTTGAGGAATTATCAAGTTGTGGAATTGGGCCTTCAAATGCACAGATCCATTCATCCTAGGATTTCCTCCATAGCTCAAGGGCTTTACTTACTCCTTTTGAATAATGTGCGGATCTATATGTGCAGTTTTACTATCTTGTGGCCAGCACCACACTCCACTGAGTCGCCCAAGACAGAAGAGGAGAGACTGTGCTCTCTCTTCCCGACCCTGCACAACCCCATGTCGCACTGATTCTGACGAAGACGCCTGCTGAGCCCGGCCACTTCTCTCTGTCCCCGCGCGGCGCCCCTAGCCCACCCTGGCCTCACCCGGACCACAGACACACCCTCCTAACTTGGCTGCCCTGAACATGACCGTTTCACTTCCTCATTGGAAACACTAGGTGCCTGCTCACTGCCTACACTGAGCTGCGGCCCCAAGAGCCACAATAGGTTGCCTGACGGTACATAGTTTGGATTCACTCAACAATAACTATTTACTAAGCTCCTCCTATATGCCAGACACTTTGCTAGGCACTGAGGGACACAACACTGAGCTGAACAGAAACAGCCTTTGGTGAGGAAGCTTACATCTAGTGGGAGAAGACCAAAAATAAATAAATTAAAATGTCAATATATCTTGTATCAGGTTAAGTGCTACAGAGAGGAACAAAAGGAACAGCGTGAGTGGAATGGAGAAAGTAGGGGTGGGGGGAGGGTTTTTTTTTGTTGTTTTTTTACGGTGATAAGGGCTAAGTGGTAATGTGGCATTAGAGTGGCGACCTGAAGGAAATGCGAGAATGAGCCTCATGGATATGGTGGTGGTGGTGGTGGTGGGGGGCAGGTTTCAAGCCCAGAGAACAGCCAGTGCAAAGACCCTGGGGTAGGAGCTTGTTTGATGCGTGTCAGGAAGAGCAAGGAGGCCAAGTGGCTGGAGCACAGTAAGTGCTCAGGAGAGCAGGAGAACAGGAGGTCGGGAGTGGCTGATGGAGCATGGTTCATGTGGGGCCTTGTAGGTCTTTATGAACACTTCTGCTTTTACCCACAATGAGATGGGGAAACCTTAGAGGGCTCCAAGCAGGAACGTGGGGAATAAGTCTGACTTACCTTTCCAAAGGGTGGCCCTGGCTGCTGGATGGAAAAGTGACATCAGGGGGCAAGGGTAGAAACAGGGAGACCATGAAAAGGCCACTGTGTAGTCCAGGCAGGAGACATTATGGCTCAGTACCTTAATCCACTGATTCAATAAATCAAAGAATAAATGAAACCCCTCTCTTTGGCTGGCCATGGAAGTTGTTTCTAATATTGTATTAACGTAAATAATGCTATAAAGCAGTACCTTTGGGATAATGATTTTTCTTTCTATTTATTTATTTTGAGACAGAGAGAGAGAGAGAGGGTGCAGAGGACAGGCAGAGAGAGGGAAAGAGAGAGAATCCCAAGCAAGCTCTGCACTGTCAGCACACAGCCTGACACAGGGCTTGATCTCACGACCTGTGAGATCATGACCTGAGTCAAAACCAAGAGTCGGACGCTTAACTGACTGAGCCACCTATGTGCCCCGATTATTATTTTTATTGGCCAGTATTTTGGTTTTTTTCCCACTTTATAATAGTTTCTCAAATATGGAGCTGCCTGATTAAAGGGGAGAAATATTTCAAGGTTTGGGAGAGGTACCGTCAGTTGCTTTCTATGAAGTGCAGAAGGCTATTATCACTTTTTAAAAATGTGCGAAATTGAAGGGCCAAAAGAGACCTTCCATTTGAGCATCAGGTTTCTTGTCTATCAAACAGAGATAAAACACTGGCTCAGCTAATCTCACAGGCTTGCGGGGGTACCAAAGGAGTTAGGGAATGGATGCCCAGCCCTGCCTCCTGGGCCACATCAGCCTGGGATGGGAGCAGGAAGGAGGGTAAGAGCTCTGCCTCGGCGCGCTTTCAAAACTGCACAGGACAGTGACCTGCTTCCAGGCAGGGTGCTGGAGCAGAGGGGTCCACGTGTGTTAACACCCCGCTCTGTCTCCACAGTCTTCATCCTCTTCTAGCCCGTTCTCTTCATTGGCACCCTCTAGTAAGATCCTTTGACGGATTTTCGGAGGATCCTCATTGAACTCCTTTTTTTTTTTTTTTTTTTTTTCAGACTTCTGTGGTATATCCTGGTCTCCCAAGCAATATTACTCGTGCGGTTAGAATATTTAGTTCTTTTTGTGACAACACATTTTATCTAGAAATCCTGGAAGACAAATCCTCTCCTCCTCCTCGAAAAGAGAAAGATGATTTCAAACAGGGAACTAAGAGGAAGGGACGTTTGCTGAGTAGGGGGTGGGGGGTGGGGGACGCCGTACAGCATCGCGTTCTTCCCAAACGGAGGTCAAGACTTTTCCCACTCTGAGCAAAGAAAGGGCTGTTACAGATTGCACCCCTCCTTCTAGCCGCAACAAAAACCTGTGGGAAGGGGGTTTGCTGCCTTTTTTTTTTTTAAGTGTTTCTTACGGGCTCCAAATTACAAATTATTCTCTTCTCTTGTCACCAAATAATCGGCTGGTCCCAGAATCTGAAAGCCCAGCACAATTTAGTTTGAGTCTCAAAATGCAGGGTCGGTTCAGCCCCACTAAGGCTGTTCAGCTTTTAATTTCTGCAGCAAGACTCAGCAAACAGTCAAACACTTTTGTGGAGCTGTGAAAGCTGAGTTTCGCTGTTTGATAAATGAGCAGGCGGCAGGCAGCCCCTCTTTCTCTTTTTGTATGGATTCAATGAAGCCTGCCTAAAGAACACCACATGCTGTTCTAGCTACTGATCTAACATTCCGCAACATCCCAGCCTTCCAAATTCCCTTTAATTACTCGGGAATCCCACCCTTCTCCCTTTGAGCCGAGGCAGCCAGGGCCGGGGGCTCCACGGGGCTAGGGGTGGGAAGCAGAGCAGCCCTGCAGAACTCCCCTCCCTGGAGCTGCCGGATTTCTTCTAGGTGGTGGTGGCCAGGCTATCCATCTCTCCTGCCCACTCTTCTCCCCGGTCAACCACGTGTGGCTCTAGGCTGAAGGCAATTCCACACGTGGGCGGGCTCTCCTGACGTGATTTCGTGGGCACAGCCTTTCAAGAAATGTGAGTTTTAGGCACATGTTTCTGAAATGACATATTCAAACCACGCCCCCCCCCCCCCCCCCTTAACAGAAGGAAGGGAAGGAGGGAAAGAGGAGCAGCCTCCAACCTGAGCATCAGCAAGAACCAGGCACTGGATGAGGTGTTTGACATGCAACGTTGATTTCATCCTAAAGACGATGCTGGAGGGAAAAATATGGTGATCCCCATTTCACAGATGAGATACAAGGATCTACGTCTGTTCAAGCCTCCTCAGATTCACAGACTCCAATTCGACTGTCTCTCCTGTTCTTCAATATGGCTGGTACCCACGGGAGCCAGCAAGGGGTCCACTAACTGTGTGTGAAAACCCTGATGTCCTGTCTAGATGCCGCCTCGGGACACCTTTACAGCCACTCCAGAAAGCCACTCTGTCTTGTTACTCTTACAGACAGGCTTTGTTTGATTTTGATCTCAAAGTGTATGATCTTGATCCAGCTTGATCTCCAAACTTAAGTCATGAGGGACAGGCTTTGAAAAAAGGCTGTGGTTGTTTCCAAAAATTCAATCCACCCTCAGGAGGCAACGATTTGCCACCAACAAGGATTGATCCAAAAGGAGCTCCAAGGTAATGGGATAAGTGCACATCCTCCCACACTTTGAAGGAGACAAACTCGTGTGTATAAGGAGTCAAGTACGCTCAGAACAGTTCAAAAATAAGAGCTGTGGGTCTGAGTTGAGAGGTTTTTTGGGTGTGGGAAAAGTAGAGGGGCTTTTCAAATAGCAAGAGGTGAGAAACTCAGTATAAGGGCAAGTTGTTTTGTAACTATGTATTGCAAAAGTCCCGTGCCTTCTCTTAACACACACGCACAATTGTTTTGAACACGAGAAAGAGATGATTAAGAAAAGAGGTTGTTCCAAGGGATTCTAATTGTCACAACTTCAAGTGTGAAAGTGAGAAACGTACTCACTTTCTTTGTTGACGAGAGACCTCACCCCTTTAGCAGAGAAGAAAATATAATTAAGTTAGTGGTATCAATAAGATTTTGAAACAGCCTGCCTCCACACTTTCACTTTGAAATGGGTGTTTGCCAGAGCGATTACACTATCCTGATGCACCTCTGGCCATTCAAGAGTTTTCTGGCAACACCTACTAGGCGCCAGGTGCTGGGCGGGGGGGTGGCTGCAGGAAATTCCCCCGAGAGAAATTTCACATATTTACGAGAAACTCCTATCTAGTGCGATGAGACAGAAATGGAATTTCAAATCCCATGCATGGGTTGATGAAGGATTCTGTGAAAACTCCCGGAGCTACAAGCATAACAGCGAACGTGTTGTCCCTCGAGAGGTAGGTACCATGGATGACAATTCTGAGAAGCCCCCAACCCATACGTGAGCCCAGTCTCATCCTGAGGCTGCCTGGATGGTGTGTCACGTGTTTAAGTACAAGAAGAGACAGTCCTCACACACGGGCTTAGCTAGAATGAGGTGAGTTACATAAGCTACAGGTTAAGTCAAGACCGGAATAACTCCGAAGGCGACAACAGGAGCGGGTGAGGGTGGTAATGGCAGCATGCGCGCCAGGCAGGACATTTTTAGAACAATTGTTCTCAAAATTGTTCAGAAGGAAGAGCAGCGGCAAGAGCCAAAACATCGATGTTAGCGGTGATATATTAAAAACACGATGTATCAAAGTCATGGAATGCTGCCATGGTGAACTGAAATCATAATCATAGCTGACATGCACGGAGTGTTTATATTTACCAGGCACTGAGCTGAGGAAGCCCCCTCCCCCAATAGCCATTATGACAACAACTCTCCACGCGGTTGCTGCCATGTTCCCATTTTCTGCATGAAGAAACTGAGAGAGGTCCAGAGTGGTTTGGAAATCGTCTGAGCTCACCCAGCTGGTAACTGGTGGGGACGGGACTCGAGCCCAGACAGTCTGACTTCTGAGCTTGGGCACTGCGTGACACGTAGAGACACCTGAAATCACACACTGTGGGGTCGGGTATGAAAGCAGACCTTCTGACGTGGACACCCCACAGCAGATACTCAAGGTGAAGAAAAACACACGCAGGAATTTACAGTTGCAGGGAACTCCATCAATGGAATTAGTGTTTTCCTTTGAAAACTGGCAACAGAGCATTCCTGAAGGATCCTGATGCCTCAAGAGCACCTTCATCTTCCTGCGCCCCCACAGGGCCCTGCACGTGACTTGGGGTCAGTGAGGGGAATGGAAGGACTCTCGAGGAAGAGGGCAGGCACGTCAAGCAAGAAGGATCTTTGGCTCCTACCCCAGGTATACGCAGCTGCCCCAAGCACTGGTCCCCAGAACACACTTGGCATTTTCTGGCATCGCTTGAGCACGGCTGGCAGTGAGGAAGGAGCCAAGCATTCAAGGAGGAACCACCCACAGCCCAAACTGCCAATTACCTCAAGTCCTCACGAGGAAAAGGCAGCATATAAATACATTCAATTCATATATCTGTCGCCCCACCTTCCCCTTCTCTGGTCTCCCTGCTGCTTCCTGGTCTCCCCACCCCGCAGCAGGCGTCCCGCGTTCCCCCACCCCTTAGATCCAGCCCCGCCACTCCACGTGTGACCTGGGGAAAACCACTCAATTCCTCTCAACTCCCTCAGCTAAAAAATGATGGGGTCTCACCAACCAATCTCCGAGTCCCTGAAATAGATTAAACTCCTTTATATTGATATGTCAGTAACCGATATATATTAATGACTCATCCCGCTCTGTTCTAATTGCATTTTTACAGACTTAATCAAAGGAACGGAGGGTTCCGGAAATCAACAAAGCCTTCAGGGGACACACAGTTTTGAGGCTAAATGGCCTCTCCACATATTCAAATGGCACTATCTCCTAGCCGTCTAGTGCCCATCCACGAGAGCCTCTTGCTGACGAGCTGACTATAAATCACGTTACCTGCCCACTGTCTTTAAGTGATCACTCTGTGCCACCTGTGTCCTTCTCCTGGGCTCCTAACCTGACAGTATTCCATACATGTTTTCAGGATCCTGGGTTCCATTTCATCGTTGTGACACTTACAAAAGGACACACAGGGACAATGTGGGGGAAATGGGTCAAAAGGTCCAAACTTCCAGTTGTGAGATAAAAAAATGTCCTGAGGACACCACCTGTCAGCATGGTGACCATAGTTCATACTGTGCTGTACATTTGAAAGCTGCTGAGAGGGGCACCTGGGTGGCTCACTCGGTTGAGCTTCCGACTTCGGCTCAGGTCATGATCTCACGGTCTGTGAGTTCGAGCCCCGCGTCGGGCTCTGTGCTGACAGCTCAGAGCCTGGAGCCTGCTTCTGATTCTGTGTCTCCCTCTCTCTCTGACCCTCCCCCATTCACGCTCTGTCTCTCTCTGTCTCAAAAATAAACATTTAAAAAAAAAAAAGAAAGAAAGAAAGCTGCTGAGAGAGTAGATCTTAAAAGTTCTCATCACAAGAAAGAAAAAATTATAACTCTGGGTAGTGACAGATGTTCACTGAACTTATCTGGTGATTGTTGCACATTATACACATATATCAAACCATTGTGCCATACACCTAGAACTAATGCAATGTTATATGTTAATTATAGCTCAATGTTTAAAAAAAATGAATACACGTATTTCTAAAATGCTCGTATGTGGATAAAATGGTTCATTGTTTACCCCTTTCTCCTTGCTAACCAAACTCTAATTTTTTATTCCAGGAGGCGATGGTCTACATTTTCCTGCTTCCCTGACAACCAAGGGCAGCCAGTGAGATGTAGGGGAGATCACTGGGCAGGGCTCTGGGAAGGCTCTTGAAGATAGCCGATTTGGCTGGAGTTTTGACCTGTCTCTTCTTACCCCCTTTTCCCCCTTCTGGCCTGGAATCTAAGCCTTTGTTGTCCAGCAGCCACTTTGGACCATGAGGTGATACAGAAGTTGGAAGCCATCCGCTACAAATGGTAGGGCATAGAAAGAGGAGGAGCCCAGGTCCCCGATGCTCTTAAAGGGCTGTTATGCCGGTGTTGGGTTATCATCTTTTATATTTAATGTGAAGAAAAGGAAAACCACTCATTTATTTAAGTCACTGTTTGGGGATGGAGAGGGGCATTTTTCACCCACAGCCCCACAATACAATTCCTAACTGATCCACCTTCTGATTTCCACCCAGAATTAACTTCCCAGAGAAGGTTCCAGTAGCCGTGGAGTCAGCCATGCCATCTTTGTCCAAAGGGAACAAAACGAGCATCCAGTTCACAGGGCTGGGGGAGGACTGCACGAGATAGTGTGTGCAGAGGGCTTGGCACAGAATCAGCGTCACTGCCCATCCCAGTTTCTAACTGAAAAGTATTTCCAACTAATGCAGTAAAAAGATCCCCGTATGTTTGTAGACTAACTTCCCCATTTGATAGATGGAGGGACTGAGGTTCAGAGAGGGAAAGGGACCTGTCCATGGTCACAGAGAGAGTAAGGGCAACGGATCCTCAAGTTGAGGACTCAAAACCTGGCATTATTGGAAACTCCTGGCCAATGCCCATGGCCCCACCTGCTGTCTCCCTCAGCAGACAAGTTTTTGCCTCACAACCTCTCTGCAATGCATGTGACAGATAAGTGGAAAGCAATCTGCTTATAAGTCAGAGATGTGCTCTTGGCTCAGAAATCTGAGGCCCGGTTTTTCTTTCTGAAAAAGCTTAGCTTGCTGCTAAACATAGAGATGCTCCACCTTTGTGAAGGCAGAGCTTTTGCTTAGAGATCCCCCAAAAAACCAAGTGGAGATGCAGGAGAGAGAAGTATTTGGTGAAATCAAAACACCTTCCTCAGCTTCCGTGGATCCCACAAGGCTGCAGGTCGGGAGAGGGCAGTAGTGCATCCCTGGGGCTCTTCCCAGATTGACCTTATTCTCAGGCCACCAGTCACCCCCCACCCTTGAGGAGGCAGAAGTCTCCTCCCTTTGTCCCCCCAGTCATGGGTGTTCCAGCTCAGGGGCACATCTGCCATCTTGTTCTGTGGTTTCCCATGGGCACGTGTCCCTTCTGCAGCCCACTCCCCTGGAGGACAGACTATCTTCTTCACCCTACTTCCCATCTGCCAGCACAGAGCTGGGGCCACAAGGGATCAAGATAAATGAGTATCTAATAAGTGGGGGAACACAAGTGTCGAGGGGGAACCAGCATGGGAAATACTGGCTGCAGGGTTCACAGTGCCCAGAACACCTGGGTGGGGAAAGATTTGAGGGGCATTTCTCAACTGTGATACCAGCACTCATGTCTCTGAGAGACAGGCCGAGATTTCAGTCCCAAATTCCATCATCTAACAGGTGCCAGGTGGTTGCTAATGACCGCACCACGGTCAAAAGGCCCAGTATTTTGTTCTCCACATACACCTACCTCCAGCCCCCCCCCCCACATACATACCCTACCCCCAAAATAACTTGCCCTGGGTAAACTGAGATAAGTTGAAGTGCACGCACTCTAAGAGCCAGACTTTCCAGGTTCACATCCATCTACTGTCTGTGTGGCCTTGGGCAAATTACCTTATCTCTCTGGGACTCGGTTCACCCATCTACAAAATGGGGATAACAAAAGTTCCTACCTCATAGAGTAGTTTGGAGGAGGCAGATATATGTAAAATGCTTAGAAGAGTGCCAGGTCATAGAAAGCCCTAGGTGTTTGTTATTTTTATTAATTTTATAAAAAGCTCTCTAACATCTGTTAAAAAGAATGGTCTATTAATAAGCTTGGGCAATCTAGGGGTCCCTGGGTGGTTCAGGCAGTTAAGTGTCAGGTCATGATCTCGCAGTTCGTGAGTTCAAGCCCCACTCTGTGCTGACAGCTCAGAGCCTGGAGCCTGCTTCAGATTCTGTCTCCCTCTCTCTCTCTCAAAAATAAACAAACATTAAAAAAATAAGCTTGGACAATTTAGCTGGGTATGATGTCACGTGTAGGCCAATTCTGATCCCCATGATTTTGTTTCAATTTACAGTTCCACTCACTGTTCTCTAAAAATTTACTTTACTGCTTTTTACTAGAGAACTGGGGTTACCATTTTGGAAGTATTTTTTTTTTTTTTCTCAACCTGGCAAGCCTGTAAGCACCAGCAGCAGGAGGAAAAGGTCAGGGACGAGCAGGAGGTCAGACCACATGCCCCACTTCCCCTCTGTAGGTCCTCAGGCCACACGTGCTCAGGGCTGAGCTGCGAGTCTGGGAGGAGTTTCCAAGTGGATGTGAGGCTGCAGGTTTTGATTGGAGCCCTGGACCAGACTTCAATGTCTAACAGAGAGCCTACATTATTGAAAAGAGGCTTGTTTTTATAATCAAGAATCAAACAGCAATTAAGCCTGCCATGAAGCCACCGGGGGTCAGGGAAGGAGGCTGGGCCATAGCGTGAGCAAAATCACTTTCTGTGTGTACACTGCTGAGTTCGTCCCGTTCCACACACCGGTTACATCTGTGGGGGCTCATCTGGGCATCTCTAAGAATCAGGGTGTAAGAGCAGGTATGCAGTGAGCTGGTTAAAACCCTCCAACACTAGAACGGAGCCGGATGGGGGATCCTCAGCGGAGGAGCAAGAGCAGCCTGGGGGTGGGTGGTGGAAAGTCAGCTGGAGAGCACATCCCTTCAGCCATTGTGGATGGAGATCCATGGGGTTCCCCCCAACCCATGATTGGACTCATTGCTGTAGCCGGATGGATGGCCATTCCAGCAGAGGGCGCTGGCAGGAAGAGCCCTCAAAATGAGTCCCGCTGACTTTCCTTCTTTCACACTCCTCTGATGCCCCTCTGCTCCAGCCCTGGAGAAGCCAGAAGACAGAGGGAGGAAGGAAGCACCCACCCTGCCCCTCTTTGACAGAGCAAATTCTGAGCCCCAGGAAGGGAGAGGCTCTGCCTTGCATGTGAGATGCATGTTTTAAACTGGACCGAGTGGGACTTTTTCATAGCTGAAAATGAGTTAATCTTCTAACCAACACCAATACGATGGCTGAACATGGTTGGGATGCTGTGGGGTTTCCCTGTGATGTCATCGGAGGGCAGAGCAGGACAGCTGAGCAGAGGACTTTGAAGGTAGCCCTTCAAAGTAAGTGAAAATACAACCAGTTTCCATTGGTACCTGGACAAGTTCATCCGTGCCCAGCAAATGGGTAAGGGAAAATTGATACAATGCCTGTTTCATATGGGCATCATACAGGCTAAACACATTCACGTGTATCAAATGATTTCAGCGTCCTTGGCAAATAGCAATAACACAAGTCATTCAATCTTCGATAAATATCTGAGGGTCTATTATGTGCCAGGCGCTATTCTGGGAGTTAGGGATGCACAGTGAACAAAAAAAAAGGCCTCATGGAGCTGCCATTCTAGAGAAGGAGGCAAATAAAACACAAGCAACTAACAGATATATATATATATGTGTGTATGTATATATATATATATATATATACATACACACACACACATATACATACATATATGATTAACATATATATGTACATGTATATTATGTCATATGAATATTATCTGTAATATACTGAGGTAGAATAACAGGCAATGATGCCATACAGATAATTATACATATAACATGTAATATATTAGTTATATCACATATGTAACAGTTCAGACAGTTATAAGTGCTATAAAGAAAAAGCATGGTAGGAAACAGAGGAAACAGGATGGAGTGAGGCCAGTCTTAGATAACGGTGGCTTCTTCCATTGGTAGAATGCCTTACAATGTTAAAAATGCTCTCCTAAGCAGCGTCTCATTTTATCCCTAGAGTCATTTGTGAGGGATTATTCCCGTCTAGAGGTAAGGGGTGACCTTTCGTTACCCTAGCCAACAGAAAGGCAGGCACAAGCCCAGTACAGCTTGAAGCTTCAGCATTCTCTGTGATGCCTCAATCAATTCTGGGACCCAAAGTCAATACGGGCTTACGGGAAGCCAGTGCTTATGGGGCTTGGCCGCAGTGCTGGAAAGAGGATCTCTTTCAGTTCTTCCCTGCAGCAAAACCATTGCTGCCGTCCACTCGCTTTATCAAGGACAGTATCCCCACCAGGCCACACGGGAGGGGGGGCGGAGAGCCTCACCACTGATGCTGTTTCACCTCAGCCCATTTGCAAGCTGGGGAGGAGAGTGGGGGGTTGCCCAGATGGCGGGGGGCGGGGGCGGCGGCGTGGTGGAAGACTATCACCAAATTTTTCTCTAAAAATGAAGCTGAAATATTGAACCTTGCCTACGCAGAGTTAAAAGTTCATAGATGAATAGCAGCAAGTTTGGATGGATCTGCTCAAAGGAAGGCTGCCCACAATTACACCCCAGGCTTCACAGAACAACCAGTCCCTTTCTCTCCGGGGGGATGGCAGCTGCAGCTGGGAGCCCTTAGGAAGGGCGAGCATGGCTGGGATTTCAGTTCAACAAGCTCAGTGTAGAAACCCTCAGCGGGCTCCTTCTGTCCTCTGTGGCTGGAAGGACAGCCCGAATTTCCAGTGCATTTGAAATCAATGGCAAGGTACCTGCAAAGCACTTTTGCATTTGTGCTTTTAATACCATTAGAGTATGTCATTGCTTTTGGACTGAGTTTGGATGCCTTTTTTTAATGACTATTTTGGAAGCAGCTGGCACTGTAATTCTTAGAGAGAAAAGTTATTATTTGGAAACAATATTTTGAAAGTAAGACCCGTGGACATAGATGTCAGTAGGACCAAGGATTAGAGAACAGAGGTGATCTGGTGGAGGCTGTCCCGAGGAGGAAGGGGGGCTGAGCAGTGGGAGGTGGCAGAAGGGGAAAGGGGGGGGTGGCAGAGCAGAGGGGGCTGGGACTGGCTGTGGGGAACTGGCAGGGGGAGGCCCAGGGAGCCTCCAGTGTGGTATGGAGGTGGGAGAGCATTCTGGAATGGGGATGTCTGTTCCATTAGATGCTGTCCGGGATGTAAATCCCTCCTTCAAACTTCAGTCTACTGGGGTCACAAATGCTTTCTGCGGGCTGTCTTGTGCAAATCAAAGAGGACTCTGAGTTTCATCCTTGGCTCATGGTGGTTCAGAACAGGGCCGTCCAAGAATACTTTCTGTGATGATGGAAATGTTCTATGTGCACTGTCCAATACGACAGCCTCTAGTGACATGTGGCCAGTGAGCATCTGAAATATGGCTCATGTGACTGAGGAACTGAATTTTTAATTCTGTTTAAGTTGAACAACCATATGTGGCTCACACTACCGTCTTGAACAGCACAGGTAGAGAGAAGTGGTGTAGACAGAAGAAAGAGTCTCAGGTCAAGGTGGGTCTGAGAAAGCTAACACCCAGGGAGTGGAGAGGAGGGGCTGAGTTAAATCGATTTTACCTAGATCACAAAGTCAAGTAAACCCTGAGCTGACGATAGTGTTACAGAAGTGAGAAAAAGGAAAGAAAAGGTCCTTATTTGGGCAAAATGGAGTTTCTAGATATGGCGAGGATTTGTGTTTTTATGGTCTTTCCCCCACCCCAGAATCTGTGCACAAACAGCTCATGGGGAAATTCATAACAACAACTGCAATGGCACGTGTGGGTGTCACTGTACCTGACCTATCAGATGACTGAGGGAATAGTACCTGAAGATTCATTTCCTGGTTTCTCCAAGGCTTTTGCATTACCAAGCCAAGCCACTTGCCTGCCCCGGACAGGGACACACATATACCACACATCATCCACTGACAATCATCTCCCTTGAATTCTGCAGCATCCCCATGAGGAAGGGAGGGGTTGATTCCCAGTTCACAGCAGAGAGGGCTGAGGCTCAGAGAAGTTAAGCGATTAGTCCAGAAGAGTTAGATTCTTGATCTCTTGGTTCACCCCACCTGTCCCTCCATCTGAGGCCCTATCCTGGACTCTCCACTGTGGCCGCCATGAGGAAGTGTGGATGCGAGTGAATGTCCCAGGACCCCAGACGTGTGACAAAGCTCCAGGATCCCCTGGATTCCGGGTGTGCTCTTCCGTCTCCCACCTGCTGAGGAGCTCACCGACTCCCTCCCTAGACCGTGAGCCTCTCCACAAGCGGGACCCATACTGGATTCCCTTCTCGTTTTCCCCAGAACACAGTGCCGCCCACGCAGCCCATCTCAGCCAACACTGATGGACTGAAGACACAAACGGAAGAAACAGCAAAGGTGGTGTCTCCACTGACTTAAACAAAAAATTATTATCACGTATGAAAAACAGGGTTAATGCATCACAAAAACATATGCCCTTCCCTACGTCACCACGGAGCATCTTCCCATTTATTGAGTGGAGCCAATTCCCAGCCACTCAGTTTTAAACCCTCCAGGGGGGTGGGCTCAGACCTGACACTACTCTCTTTTCTCTTTTTCCTGCTGATGATTTTATCTGTTGGGAAAAGGGAATTCCCGAAACTTAAACAGTGACTTGTTTTTGCCGGTTCAGTCCGTGTTATGCCCGCACTCAGAAAACTGGTGAGGAACAGTGGTGCCAAATCAGCCTGCCTATCTTTTTGTTAGTGGATGCAGTAAAAAACTATACATAGGAAAAAGAAGCTAAGGAGAAACAGTTCGGATGTATTGTCTCAAATTAAATTGGGTATTTTGCAGGTGTAAAACTCCATATTTTTATCTATCAAATAGACAAATGATCAGTCTTTAAAAGTACTCTGGGGCACCTGGGTGGCTCACTTGGTTAAGCGTCCGACTTTGGCTTGGTCATGATCTCACGGTTTGTGAGTTCAAACCCCACATAGGGCTCTGTGCTGACAGCTCAGAGCCTGGAGCCTCCTTCAGATTCTATGTCTCCCTCTCTCTGCCCCTCCCCTGCTCTCTCTCTCTCTCTCTCTCTCAAAAATAAACATTAAAAAAAAGAAAGAGTGCTCCAACAGCTTTCCTTGGCCTGTTAAATGTGAATGATCAGTGACAATGAGTTTTTGCGGACAGAGTCCTAAGTGTGGAAAATGTTTTTGTCATGAGACAGACAGCAGCCAAGCCTGCGGTAATATTGCAAATAAGACCACTCCCAGCAGAGGATTCTCAGATCTCTAAGCTAATGATGTAAGGCCATCTTCCAGCTTCTCCAAGGCTTTCACATTACAGACGCAAGCAGTTTGCCTGCCCCAGACTCACTGACAGACATGGAACACACTTGGGAGTCTAATATTTGTCCCTCGGAAGGAAAGAAGTCACTTCCTGCAAATTGAGTACTGAGGAAAGTCCAGTTAGGTGTTCCCTTTTTACTCTATGACCTGTCTGAATTGTGTGGAAGTTTTCATACTTCGGTATTACTTTGTTTTGGTATTGGGCTTGGTATTACCTTGCTAATAAGCCTTTGAACTTTTTACAGCAAAGTATTATAGCAAAGTTACCAAAGTATTTAAGTTACCAAAGCAACTTTAAAAAAAAGCAATTAAGATGTTCAAAATGATTAAGAACAGTGCAAAAAATTACTGGGAAGAGGGGAAGGATAGGAATAAGCCCGGGGAGGCTGGACTCACCTTTCCAAAGCTGGCCGCGTTGACAGGCTGGGTGTCATTCTTCTCGCAGAAGTCCAGGTAATGCATGTAGAGGGCGCTGCGAGGGATGCAGACCCCCTCCGCGATCTCATAGTTCTCCTCCAGCCTGTGGAATGAATGCCCAATGAGCAAGCCTCAAGCAAGAAGGGCATGGTCTTTCTAGCTCTCCTCCAGAGGAGGACTTGAAGAGAAGTGTTCCTACAGATGGGGAAACTGAAGCCCAGGAGGACAAAGCCACATGGTCACGCGTGAAGTTGGTAGGTCGGCAGGATCGGACTTCTAGCCCCCGTGGCTGTGTGACCTCGGATCACTTTCAGCTCAGATTCCCAGTCCCTCTCTTCCATGCTGCCATTGGTCTGGGTGGATCAGGTTCCCCCAAACTCCCAAAGTGATATACAGGATCCTGTAGGTGCCCCAGTCAGTCGAGCTTCGAACCACACATCACTCATGTAGCCATTTCTAACAGGTGTCCCAGTGTCGGAGCATCTTTGCTAACAAGAGCAGTGCGGTGGGATAGCCGTGGGAAAACAAACACCCAAGGAGAAACCAGACAGTGGGACAGCCAGTAATCCACTGACTGAAGGAATGTTTTAGGATCACAGCGGGAGCCGAACCCTCTGGTTTCTTCAGGATCGCCTCTGCTGTGCTGGAATTACGATTCTATACCCATCACCTTCGTAATGACCCTAGTTTAAGGGTCTAGGGTAGGGACTTTCCATGGGGATTCAAACCCCAGTGTTGTCACTTGCTGGCTTGGTGACCTTGAGCAAGTTATTTACCCTTAGGTAGGGTTTCCTTTTGGAGGCGCTGTGATCGCCTCATAAGCTGTTGTGACAGTCGAACGTGTGACATGTGCAGGCATGGTGCCTGGCACACGATAAACACTTAGTAGGTGTTGGACCTCACCATCATACACCTATCCTCTCCTTAAAACATCTTTGGGTGCCCATATGTCCTGAATGGGTGCTAGATCTTGGGATATAAAAATAAACTAGATACAGTTTATCCTATTTTCCCCTCTTTCACCTAAACACCAGAGTGTAGGCATCAAAAAGAATCCTGCCCCCTTTTTCATAGACACATTGAAAGGTTTAAGAACACTTCTTCCAGCAGAACTGCCAGGGCACATGACAACTTGGGGACGTCTCTTTGGGTCTGCTGCTTTCAGAGCCTGGGGCACACACTGTTCAATTAACTCACGAACAGAAGATATTTCTCTTTGGATCACAAACTGGATTTTTGGAAACGACCCAAAGTCATTTGGAACCAAGTTTGAGGAATAAAGTGACTGGAATAGCCCTTTCATCTCAAACATTTGTTGTGGGGTGGGGAGTGGGGGCAGAGACAAAAATAAGGCAAGATTCTAGAGCAGTGAAATAAATATCCTCAGATGGCTTCTAACTTCTCAGGGGCACTTGCCAAAGAAGTGGTCCAGTCCTGCCGTGACTGTGAAGCAGAATGAGGACACGGCCTCCTGAGGTGGCCACTTGAAAGGGCAGTGCTCACTGTGCTCATTCCAGCATGTGGTTGAAAGAAAATCAATTCAATCATTTCACATCCAAACCCTACCAATGAATATGACCCTAGGCACGCCCAGATAAATGAAGAAGCCTGGTGCTGAGTGGTCTCATCACCTCACCTAGTCCCCCTTCTTCTGGGAAGGGGAGCACTGAGTAACTCCTGATCATTTTTAGAAGTGTTCCGGGAAACCGTTTATGCAATCCTTTCTGGGTGACCTAATTCCTTGAGGTTGGCATGGTATCTGAGTCACTCCTGCATCCTTGAAGGCCAACATATTCCTTGGCACACAGCAGGTGCTCAATTAAGTGTCTGGTGGATGCATCGTTGCAGTTATATATTCATTCAACAAATACTTATTGATCTCCTACCACCTGCCAAGTGCTGGGGGAGCACTTGGTGAGCAAGATAGTCCTTGTTTGCATGTAGGGAATAGATTAAATGGTGGGCAGATGGATAGAGATACAGGTAATCTTTAAAATTCAACAAATATTGGGGCGCCTGGGTGGCGTAGTCGGTTAAGCGTCCGACTTCAGCCAGGTCACGATCTCGCGGTCCGTGAGTTCGAGCCCCGCGTCAGGCTCTGGGCTGATGGCTCAGAGCCTGGAGCCTGTTTCCGATTCTGTGTCTCTCTCTCTCTCTCTCTGCCCCTCCCCCGTTCATGCTCTGTCTCTCTCTGTCCCAAAAAATAAATGAACGTTGAAAAAAAAAATTTTAAATTCAACAAATATTTATTGAGTTCCAGGCACTGCTCTCGACATTAAGGAAACAGCAGAGAGCAAAACAAAGGCCCTGGCCTGAAAGGGCTTACATTCTAGTATACATGTCCCTGACATCGGAAATTAGAACAAACACTAGATGTGGCTCCCCGTGGGAAAATGCTTTCACATAGAGATGAGATTTCTTGGGACTGTCCTAAGCTTCAGGTCTGGAAATGGGAATCAGCCTTCTAGCTTAGCCTGGACCCCTAACTGCCATTCACAGCACTGTTTCTCTATAAAAGTGAGTTCAGAGGTCCACATGACCAGTTTACATACAAACTTGTATGGACCATCCAAATACGGCAGCTTTCACAAACTGGGGTCTCACAGACATGCTTTGCGTGGCCTCAATATTGTTGGCCTGGCTTTTAAAATTCAGGACATTTCCCCTAAGAATCTGGCTTCTTGTGAAAAGGCTGAGATCTGGCAATGCTGGGCCCATATTCCCGCATGACAATAATTGGCCAGAGGTAGGTGTGCCCTCGAGTTGGCCAGAGTCCTCACTCCTCCCTACTTTTCTGACACCAATCTATTTTCTGTTCCTTGTCTGGCTCCTGTAGCCTCTTGTGTTGACATAAGGCATGATCTATGCCCTGGTTCACTTTGCAGTCTATCTGGGAAGAATAATAATGCATCAAAATATGAAAAATTAACTACTATAAGAGCAGTCAAAGGTGGGAGAACAGAGAGATTCCTGTGTAGATGAGAAGATGTAATTAAGGTTTCATGGATGAACTGGGATTTGAATTTTGTGACAGCTAGCATCAGTTGCTCTTTTCCCAGGTGCCAGGCACTGGGTATCTGGTATCTCTTTCCATCCTCACAATAACCATATAAGGTAGGTTTTATACCCATGTGTCCAATGAGGAAACTGGATACATGGGTATAAAGCCTACCTTGTGTGGTAGGTTTATATGGCTCAGAGAGTGGAACTCATGTGCCCATGGTCGCGCAGGCAGTAAATGGGAGAGTCTTCCTCTAACCCACTACAGTGTCCTGCTGTGGTAGATGGAGGGGATTCTAGGCAATGGAGAACAGCAAGGGTGAGAGACAATGTGCTTTGGATGATGGAGACAGTGGTCTGAGTGGAGAAAGGGCTTGCAAAGGAGCCTTTAAAAAAACAAAGGGGGAGGGGGTATGGAGAATCTTCCAATGTCCCCAAGAGAATATGGCCTGGAATAGAAGTTTGGCAACCCTCGGAGTTCAAGAATTACTGCAGAAATGTCATTTACGGGAGGCGATGGAGCAGTACTCAGTGAACTGAAAAAATAAAGACTCAGAGGCAGGAAGACCAGAGTGTTTCTGGGATGCTGTAGAAATAATAATAATGTCATCAATAACAACAGTCACTAATATGAATTTAAAGCTTACTATGTTCTATTAGCCAACAACGGATTGATTGTAAACGAATATAACAATAAAAACAAAAACCATCCAAGTTTCCTTGGTTTCATCTTAGACTACTGAGAGTCCCATTAAGCAATTTCCTCTCAGGGGCACCTGGGTGGCTCAGTCGGTTAAGCATCCGACTCTTGACTTCCGCTCAGGTCATGATCTCACAGTTCATGGGTTCGAGCCCCACACTGGGCTCCACGCTGACAGTGTGGAGCCTGCTTGGGATTCTCTGTCTTCCTTTCTCCGCCCCTCCCTGCTCCAATAAATGAATAAATAAACTTTAAAAAAAAAAGCAATTTCTTTTCAAAGCTTTGATTTCAACTCTGTAGACTATGGTAGAACATTTTCCAGTCTAACACACACACACACACCTTGGATGGCTGCAACTTTGTGCAGGACAAGCTGTGGGGAGGAGAAGTATCCCTTTTTGCTTATCCTTGCTAATCATTTCCTAAAATTAACTTTGGCCAGAAAAATCCATAGGTACATTCAATATACATGCATTTCAAGCCATTCAGAGTTCATCTTACAAAAGGCATATGACCCTTTAAAATGATAGAGGGCCATTTTTTTCTTTTTTTTTTTTTTGAGTTTATTTCTGTATTTTGAGAGACAGACAGAGACAGAGAGTGGGGGAAGGGCAGAGAGAGAGGGAGAGAGAGAATCCCAAGCAGGCTCCTCACTGTCAGCATGGGGCTTGAACCCATGAACCATGAGACCACGACCTGAACCGAAACCAAGAGTGGGACACTTAACCGACTGAGCCACTCAGGCACCCCTAGGGGGCCAGTTAAGTTTTCTTAGGCATGGTTGCAGCATGATCAGATTCACTCTTTGGCAGGTCATCCTGGCACCTCTACTGTAGGAGGACAAGGCTGACTAGTGAGGCCTGGCACATGGCGACTAACTCGTATCTGTTGAACAAATGAATGAACAAACGAGACCAGTTAGGGGCTACTACAAGACTTCAGGCAAAAAGTGATGGGGTGTAAACTGGAGGGGTGGCCGTGGGGGCAGGGATAACCCTCAGTGCGTGTGGTTCTTATGCTGCCAGATGTGAGATGGATGGCACCAACCAAGGCAAGCTCTCAGGTTCCTCACTGGACTGAAGGATGACCGGAGGCGCCATTCCTCATGGTTCAGAACTGCAAGGGAGTAATGGAGGGCGGTGATAATGTGGTGTCAGCACAGTCTCCCGGGTGGGTTCCTGGCTCCCCCTTACCACTAGCTATTTTGCTTAAGACCCCCACACCCCGTGCCTGAGTTTATATTTGATATTCTTGTGGCTTGCTCGCTCACTAAGTACGGCCAAGGGATCAGCATTAAAATAGAAGACCAGGGTTAAAATACATCCCATTAAATGAACCCATAGCAGCAACAAACTATCTGAATCCAGATGAGTGTAAGTCACAGTTCACACAGGCTGAATTAATTAAGCAGTTACCTGCCAAAGGCCAGAGCCTTCTAAATAACTACAATGCTATCCACATTTTGTTCCTCTTCCCAGAGCTTCTTCGCCTCAAGGTATCTAGGTGGCTTATGACTATGAAGCATTTTAATAAGCTCTACAAATGAATAGATGTAACTGGCATTAAGGGCAACTTTGATGCTTGATGAGTTTCCGCAGAAAGAGCGTCATGATACCTTTCCCCAAACCTCCTTACAAAATCCAGAGGGTCCGTGCATGTACTGAAGTTGCTAATTGGAATGTCTGCTTCGCTGACCAAGGCATGGCAGAAAGAAAGGCAGTTAATTATTTCTCTTCATATCTGATGAAATTTCCCCTTCTCCTCACTTGTAGAGGACATCATTAGTCTGACATGGTGAACAATACTCCATTATACCTGGATATTTTTAATGATCACCAAAAAATTCCCCACTTCTTCCACTTTTCTGATCTTCTATTTAATAACTTGATCATATTTGAATTGAACCTATCCTATTATGGGGAGATAATGAACTCAGTCTACTAGCCAACAGGAGTCATTATCTGCGGTATACATTTTGAAAAAGATCTCCTCATGAGGCTTTGGCTGCAGCAACCCAGGGCAGGGGAGGAAGCTCCGTATCAGCACTTGACAATGAAGACCAAATGTTTCAGCACCCAGCATAATTATTCCTGCTGCTCTCCTTTGAAACCTGTTCTCTTCTCTGTACGTGTGAGATTTCAGTTCAGAGTCTCCACTACCTGGGTCTTTGCGGACATGTCTACAACAGAAACTTTCTCTTCTATTTTACCAGAAGATCAGACAGCAGGACTTTTAAAAGCCTTGCAGGACATAGTAACTTATTACTCAGGTTGACCCAGAGACTGAAAAATACGTGAAAACAACCTTGCTAAGCAGAGGCCAGACAGTAATCTAAACCCATCAGTTACTCCCCTCTGCCTCTGTGGAGAAGTTCTAATTCCCTCCCTTGGCATGTACGGCCCCCACCATATGACCCCTGACTACTTCTCCAGGCTTCTCTCGACCCACTGCTCTGCACATACACTTCTCCCCAGCCAAAGGACTGTTGATCTTGCACATGCTCCCCACCCCGTATGTTCCAGGGCATTCCACCACGAGAGGTGAGCCCCTCTAGGCTCAGCTCAAATTTCTCTCCCTGACAACTATGTTTAATTCCCACCCAGCCCCATCTGCTCATGGCCTCTTAGTCGGTTCCTCATTCTTGTCAGATTCATAGATTCATTCACCCGATAACATGCAGAGTGTTGCGATGGGCATCCGCCAGGCACGGAGTTGCATCTGTGGAGGAGAAAGTCTTGACAGGAAGCGCAGCCTCTGCCCCCAAAGCTCTCATCACTTCCTGGGAGTTTCCACAGCCCTTCATATCTGTCTGCGGCTCCAACTGCCCTCACTGAGAAGCAGCACTGGGTTCAGAGGCAGGGGACGCTGAGGTTAAATCCTGCCCACACCACTTGCAAGGCACCACAGGCTCGGGTGTGTTGCTTGAACCCTCAGATCCTTGTCTCTTTCATCAGTAACATGATGCAAAGGATACTAATACCCATCTCCCAAGGCCGCTGAGGGGATTAACAAGAATCCACGCACAACCCACAGCCCTCTAGGTGGCAGAGGGGGACGCTGGATAAGGGGCACCTGTCAGTATTATTCTAGGTTACTGTGGAATATTCTGGTAACACTTTACATCTTAGACTGAGAGTCCTTTGAAGGCAGGGACCAAACAGCATCCCTATTTATGTTAGCACAGTTCCTACTACTGTGCCCTGAACACAGTCAGTCAACCCTGCAGAAGGAAGAGAGAAGGAGGTGCGAAGGAAGGAAAGCGGACTTTTACACAGACGTTTGCACAGATCAGAAAAGCACTTTTTTTTTTTAACCTTAAGACCTGGGTGATTAAGGAAAAACCCCCAATTAATATGAACATATTTGCTTTATATTTTCTGTGCCAGGGATATTCACATTTGCTATCACTACTCACACAAGATGGGTAACATCATCTCCATGACATGGAGGAAGAAAGGGAGGGCCAGGCAAAGTGACTGCCCAAAGCCACTCTCCTGGGAAAAGCCAGGTATGGAGTATGAACTCAGGTACGAGGCTCCTAAAGCTCTCACTGTGTGCTATGGACTGACATTCCTTTGGTCAGTGAGCCGGCACACATTTACTGAGCACCTACTGTGTGCCAGGCACTCTAGAATACAGCAGTGAGCAACAACACGCAATCCCTGCCATTGCCTTTAGGAAGCTGACAATTGATCAGAAGAAAATGGGAACCAAGGAGAGGACTTCACTGGACAAGAAACACGAACAAAATGGTGGGCATTGGCTCTGGCTAGGTCTGAGGCTGAATCTATAAAAAGCCAAAACAAGCAAAGAAACAAAACTGATCCATTTTTCTTTAAACAGCACTTAAGCCTACGACTTGCTGCTAGGTAGACAAACCAACCAGAAACACATGTTCAGATGGATCTGGTATTTCTCCCAGGGCCTCGGCTGGCTCTCTCTCCCCTTTGAGGGCCTTCTTGGGAATCAGGCAATCCCCCCCTCGGGTGGAGTGAGACTGTGACCCTCTGTTGTGTTCAGTTGCCTGCCTTGGTTTCTTCTTCTTTAAATAGGGGTAACAGTCCTGCCAACTCGACAGGGTTTTCATGAGCAGCAGAAGAGCTTGGCTGGTGAAGTCTCCAGCCAGGCACAAGCCTGGTTTGCCACTGGCATCTGGTTAACCTGTAGGTTTGGCTGATGCAGAGTGATGGGCTGAATCGGGGATTTAGTGCTGCCACTGTGATGATGGAATCATCATCCAATCCAGAACCTGGAGTCCTCTAATCCATATCCTGTGTTTGGCCCATGAGCTACTGGGTTGGTATTCCAGAAAGGCCTGGAATTAGCCAGGTTCAAGAATCCCTATGCTCAGTGTTTGGTTAAAGTCGCCCCCCCTCCCCCCCCTCCGCTTTTTTTTTTTTTGACAAAAACTAGGCACTATATAATAGCACAGTGTCACAAGTTCAACTGTTGCCAATGCTTCTTTCTGTCATGGCTGGGCCAGGGGTAGGCAGCCCAGAGCTCCGGTGGCCACCAATGACAGCTGAGGTGATTTGGGTACCATTCTCTATCATAAACCATCCCCCTCAACATTCTCTTTCCATCCCTTCCCTGCCTCTACTCAGTTCTACTTCACCATTACAAAGAAGGCTGCAAAGAACATCTTCATAAGCCCCCCTTGCACACCTGTGGGAGTGTTCTCCATAATGGTGTGAAGAAGTTCTGGGTGTTCACGGCGAAATGTTAGTGGGACTACAAAATTGCCCACTCAAGCGGCTTTACCGTTAGACCTTAGAATTACACCTTAACCACGGCACAAGATACTTTAAAAAAAAAAAAAAAAGGATCATAGCTCCACACCCTAGTATCTCCTTGTCTGAGACATGCCCTTCACACTGTCCTGCTTAGTTACCTTTCTGCCTCTGCGGTAGAGGGTTTCTAGCAGGGCACCGGTCACACCTACAGGCATTATCGGACATCTCCGGCTGTTTTCAGTGCTAAAAATGTTCAGCCTCCCTTTCTGGAACAAGACGGCCTAACTAATATTATGGAAGCGAATAATGTTCTGTCACTGTTGAATAAAGGATCAAGTCAGAGATGGGTACCGAACATCGGGTACTGGTTACTCTGTGACTCTGGTCTAGGAGCGGTGACCTGGTCCGAAACTTCAACAAACTTCTTTGGAACAGTACCCAGTCCAGCTTTCTACCTGCGGCCTCCAAGGACATTCTAAAGAGAAACGTGAAATTTCCTTTGTTTTATATTAATTTGAAGGATTGAAAGGCCATCAATCACCCAAGACCTCTTTTTAATTTTTTTGAAAGAAAGAAAAAAAACACCCCCCCAAGAAAGAGATGATTTGGTCTTCTACCCTCTTCCTTTGGGGAAGGGCCTCCCCCTGCACCCCATAAACTGCTGAAAGGGGAGATGCCTCTGCCCTGACTGGTGCACAGGGAGCCAGAAGTGACACAGGCGACAAGGGAGGTGTGTGAGAGGGTAGGGCTCTGGAGGGGGACATGGGCTGGCAGCAAGCAGGCCAGGATGGTAGAACAGGCCGCTTACCATTCCAAAATCCTCTGCGTGAATAGAGGTTATTGTGTGGCCAGGATTCCAGCAGCGCTCCCCGTCCCCAGCGGCTTGGGCTTTACTAACCCTCGTGACCGAGGATGCTGGAAAGTGTTTGGCAGAAGGCATTTGACAATATTTGCCTGTTTTCTGCTGGGAACTGCCTCCAGATCACGTGGCCCCAATTATTTTAGGCTGCTTGGGCACTGTATTGTTTGTTCTTGGAGTGGAGATGGTCTCCGGGGCGATGGGGAGGGTGCTCGTGGCGAGGAGGGAGCAGGTGGAGGAGCAAATAGCCCCTAACCCAATTCCCAAAACAAACCAAGTGTCCCAGGAGAGCTTGGCATTGTCGGGAGACCAATGTCCTTTCCTGGGCCTACACACCTCCGTCCTGAGGGCCTGCACGCTGCCGTTGCAGAGAGCAGACAGCACGAAGGATGCACATGTCTCAGAGAATGAGATGCCATGGTGTGGAGCTAGGTTCTTTTTTTTTTTTAAGTATCTTATACTGTGGGTGAAGATACAAAATGGCAAAGCCATTTGAGGGGGCAAATATCAGTCCCATTAATATTTTCCGGGTACCCAGCTCTCCTTCTCGACGCCAACACAGAGAACACTCCAACAGGTGTGCAAGGGGACATATGAAGATGCTCTCTGCGGCCCTGTCTGTAAGGGCGGAGATGAGATTTGGACACGACGTAAACGGCCAGCAGGAGGAAAGTGGTGAAATCGATCTGCCCTTGTCATATGTGGAATCGTGCGCAGCAGCTAAAATGCGGCTGTGCTCTATGGACTAACGTGGGTATGGCTTCGGGACATTCCAGTGAGGAAAGGGCAAGTTGTGGGTCAACGCAGTGCAGCAGGTTGTAGGACAGTATCCTTAGTGTGATATGTCTGCATTCCTCTTGGAAAGGAGAAAATCCGAAATTAAAAAATCCACAAGTCAGAAACTTCTGTTGACACACATGCTTATAAAAGCATAGGCAAGGGGCGCCTGGGTGGCTCAGTCGGTTGAGCGTCCGACTTCAGCTCAGGTCACGATCTCGCGGTCCGTGAGTTCGAGCCCCGCGTCGGGCTCTGGGCTGATGGCTCGGAGCCTGGAGCCTGCTTCTGATTCTGTGTCTCCCTCTCTCTCTGCCCCTCCCCCGTTCATGCTCTGTCTCTCTCTGTCTCAAAAATAAATAAACGTAAAAAAAAATAAAAAAAAAAATTTTAAAAGCATAGGCAAGACACTGTAAACACACACACACACACACACACACACACACACACACACACACACACTTCCCACTGGCCAGAGGGTCGCTCTGGATGAGCCCCGAACAACAACAAAGAACGGACAACAGCCTTATCTAGGATGTTTCAGTTTTCAAGTGAGGAAACCTATCACTTGTATTAATAAAATAAAATAAAAACAAAGTAAGGGCTTATTG
Source organism: Lynx canadensis (assembly GCF_007474595.2). Classification (NCBI taxonomy): domain Eukaryota; kingdom Metazoa; phylum Chordata; class Mammalia; order Carnivora; family Felidae; genus Lynx; species Lynx canadensis. The sequence goes on along the minus strand of NC_044309.1, from coordinate 125,745,637 downwards.
AATGTATTCATATCTTGCCTTTTTCTAAAAAGCTAACAAAGGAAAAAGAAGACATTCAAACAAAAGAGATGGAAAAGTGCATAAACATCTGAACTCGCTGGCGACCAGAGCACAAGGGGAACATGGTATAACTGACCTCACTTTCCCTTGCAAAATGGTTGGGGGCGGGGCGTGGGGGGCCGTGTTCCTTTTGAGAGACAAAGTATTTACACTGAAACTACATTCTAAAAACTTTACTCGTGTGGAAGTTTATATAGGAGGTCACATGTCCTCCACCATGAATTTAAGCGTGACTGTTTTACTTAAGAGAAATGTCCTCCTTCTTCTTCCCTGCTGTTTACAGACCCTCTCCCCTGCCTCCCTCTCCCACCTCATCGGTATCCTTCTCCTCTCACTCGCTGTGCCCCACGCTGGCCACCTTCTGTAGTTCCTCCAACAAACTCAGCCTGCCTCCCACCCTGGAGGGAGCAGCAGATGCTGTGAGATGTGCCCAAGTTACCCCTGAGGACCGACGTGTCCTTCTCCTCTGCTGGGGGGCTGCTTGCTGAGGCTGAATCCTTCCTGAGGAGTTGTCCTCAGCAGAACGTGAAGGGAACTGCCTTGCCCAAAGCTTCACCCCCCTTCATGGGGGAGCCGATATTCAATGGTGGGCAAGGTGGGGGATAAAGGCCTGGACCCAATGCCTGGACTCTGGTCTCTCTGAAGGGCCAGCCCAGCCTCAGAACTCCCCACAGGATTGCTGAGGACTCTACTGCAGCCTCCTGTCAGCCTGACACCCCCTCTGCCTCTCCCAGTGTCCCTCACACCCCCATGTGTCAATATTGGATGCATGCCCGAATAAACCACCTGCACACCCATCTCTGCTCAGTCTGCCTCTGGGAAAGCCCAACCTACATTAGTACAGCCTTTTAAATTTTTTTTTTTTTCAACGTTTATTTATTTTTGGGACAGAGAGAGACAGAGCATGAACGGGGGAGGGGCAGAGAGAGAGGGAGACACAGAATCGGAAACAGGTTCCAGGCTCTGAGCCATCAGCCCAGAGCCTGACGCGGGGCTCGAACTCACGGACCGCGAGATCGTGACCTGGCTGAAGTCGGACGCTTAACCGACTGCGCCACCCAGGCGCCCCAGTACAGCCTTTTAAGAAACTGTTCCCTCTGCCTAGAATGTTCCCTGCCCCTGATTTTCACATTGTCATGTTGTGGACTTCTTGTTATACAAATGTGTACTTAAATGTCACCTCCTCCAGGAAGCTTTCCCACACCACTCAACCTAAAAAATCCTCTCAGACACTACCCTGTCAGCCAGTTCTAACTCTAGGCACAGCACTTGTCAGTATCTAATGCATTCCTTGTTTATTTATTTATCATTAATATGATACTTTTATATCACAAAACTTTCCCCCTCATCATTCCTGGTCTATATTACTCACCGTTGCACTCTCAGAGCCTAGAACAGGGTGTAGCAATAGTAGGTGCACAGCCAACATTTCTTCAATTAGTGACTGAAATTCTATCTCATACATATAAAGGGAATTGGAGGACCATCTGATGTTCTTTGAACAACTTGATGTCTTTTGATAATAACAAAACAAAAATTTATAAATTCTTGAATCTGATTTGGCCTTGAAAGCAAATTTATTTAAAAAAAAAAATCCCCTGCCTGACTCTGTGAATTGGAAAATGAAATGTCTTTTGGAATGATCTATGTGACACTATGTAGAAAAGGACATTCTGTACAGATTTAGGTACAGTAGGGGTGAACTGACTGCATACATCAGGAAGGAGGGAAGGCCTACTCCAGGATGCCCTGGGGGACCCAGAAGGGAGGGTGTGCTGAGCGCTGGCTCTACGTCAGATGCTTCAAGTGCTTTCTTTGTACTAACTCAGTTTCCTCTTGGCGACTACCCCTAGGAGTTTGATACCACTGCTATTCCCATTTTACAGGTGAGGAGACTGAGGCACAGAGAGGTTAAGGACTGCACCCAAGGCTACCCAGCTGGGAGTTAATTTCTGGCAGTCTGATTTAAGACGCTGCACTGTCCGCAGACTCACTGTTGCCAGGCAGATATCAGAGAATCACAGAAAATTAGGAATGAACAAGGTGATTTTCTTCTACTCACTCTCAAATTTTTTATTCTGAAACGTGCAACATGCTCAGGTTTTTAAAGTCAGTGTGTCTGCCAATTCCTTGCATTTCTAGAAATTCTCATGCCCAAAGTCCTTTATATTGATACCTCATTAGATGTCCTGGCATTATGGGAATTTGTGTGGCCATGATTTGGGGGAGGAAGGGTGCAGGCACAGGTTTGACCAGGGAAATAGAGTAGAATTTTAAAGAAAACGAAAAGCAGCAAATGCAATGAGAAAAAGAAGACAGGGAAAAAATGATGGAAACAAGCCAAAGTCTGGAAATCAAGCTCTTGAAAATAACCTTTGCTGTCCTTGCAGCCAAGCAAGCTGACTGTGGAGACTCTTGTTAGAAAAGATTGAGTTACGCTCCTGAATGCTTTCTCCCGATGCAGTCTTCCTCTCACCTGTGCATGGATTAGTCAGGAGAATCTAATGTGATTTGCTCCTTAAAGCCCATCTGCTCTCTTTTCTCATTTGTCCTCTCTTCTCCACCCCATCCTTTCTTCCAAAGCAGGGGCTTTGCAGTTAAAGAGACCCAGCCTGTGCCCCTTCGTGGCCCTGTGTATATTCAGGCAAATGATTTAACTGTCTAAGCTTTATTTTCCTCATCTGTGAAATGGGCATAAATGATACCAACTTCAGAGAATTGTGAGAATTCAGGGCACCTACAGGAAGTGCCTGGCATGGAGGAGGCTGGCACATAATAGCTCTTAGTGCCTACACCTCCCCACTTCTCCTTCCTCCCTCCCCTTCCTTCCTTAATCCCCTCAGGTTAGCTGGGCTGTGCTGCCAGGGGAATCATAGCCCTAACTGACATGGAGTTTTGAGGAATAAATCTCAGGTGTAGACAGCTCTTGTGCTCAAAGCTACAAAACAACTTCTAAGTAAAGCTCTTAGAGGAGAATGTACCTATAAACCTCAAACATGAAAGCAACCACTTACAACATCATCCATCAAATATTTCACCAAGTCCAGGAATTCCAAATAATAAAGTAAAGCCACTAAAGGAGATAATGCTTGTTAATATTACTAATGTTAAAATAATTGTAGTATAGTTGCAATTAAGGATTAATTCATTAAGGGACCATTGATAGGGGTGAACAGACCACCATTTCTATAATTTGTTGCATCCTTATTAACTATAACAATGGATTCCATTAAATCAGTTAACAACACCCACATGGCAGCCAGTCCTTGCCAGGATCTTGGTGATGGAAAACAAAATCTACACCCAAATAAAATAAATACGAAAATCCCAATCTCCAGGCTGGACCTAGGTTGAGTAGTTTACACAGAGCTGCAAATTAAATTGACTGCATGTTAGGCTCCTGGATGTCAAGTTCTCATGCTGATGTCAAACTTTTCAGCGATACCCTATTGTATCAGCAGGAAGCTGAAGTTACACGAGCACCGCATCAAGAGAGAACTTGCTGAAAATGAACTTACCATTGCAGAGTAGCAGGAGTGGAGTGGGGCTTGGATGCTCTATTGTTTTCTTTTTCCTCATCTGTTAAAGGAAAGAAAAAGGAGCTACCTTCAGTAGGAAAAGTAAAAGGCTTCTCAGCTCTCCCAAAGTTCCCTCAAATATGGATGATTTGAAAGCAACCGTACTTTGGCTTTTCCGACATGTTAGACTTCTTCTCGAGTGAGAAAAAAAAGGGGAAACTGACTTACACAGAAAACTCTTTTACATCACTTTGCATTTTGATCTGATGTAACTAACCCGTGAAAAGTTGAGGAACTGTCTCTCTTTATCACTGAGCAGCATGACTGCGTTCACCCGACTTGCTTTTTTCCCACCTGCAGCTGGACACCTGACTCTAGATTCTGACCTAAGAACTTCTAGACCTCACTGACCGTTTGCTCCTGGTAACGCCTATGGAATAGACAGCGGTGTCAGGTAAGGGAAGAAGAGTGTAAGGGTTCGGGAGAATTAGGATAGCAGTACAACAGAGCAGAGATTGGCAATTCTTTTTCTGTAAGGGGCCAGAGAGCAAATATTTTAGGGACTGGGGGCCAAGAGGCAAAATCAAAACTATTATACAGTATTTATATAACAAAAGAAAAAACAAATTTCCACAAAACTTTAATTGACAATATTCAAAATGTAATAATAGTAATTGAGTACAGTTTTTGTAACATAGGTCTATTAATAAGGATAATGGAACTGTTTGGGGGGAAGAGGCAACATTTTTCTTAACTGGAATTCAAAGTTCACATCTCTACCACTGAACAGATTATAAATACTCACCTGTAAAAACCATTCTTAATTTACAGCCCTATGAAAACAGGCATCAGGCAACATTTGGACTGTGAGGTCCTGGTTTGCTGATTGCTACAACCCAGCAATCTGAACAATAGATCAATCTTTGTGTCTATGAAGAACTACTCACAATTTCATCGTGGATTAACTGAGAAATACATAGTAATTAGCCTCAACCAATTCCTAATAAAGATTATTAATAGAAACAGTCAACACAAAATTTCTTGATCCACAAAATTTGACCCAAGAAGACTGGTATGAGTAACAATCTCAAGAGAAAATTAATAACATCAAAACCTACAAATATAATCAACAAAATTTACTAAGAACATGTAAAATGGTCAAAGAAATAAGTCTGTGGTGTAAAATTTATATGGAAAAGAATCTGTATATCCACAAAAAATATTTTAAGTAAAGCAAAAATGAAAGTGGAAGAAAATGAAATATGGTATAGGGAAAAAACATTAAAAACAAATAAATTAGCTTAGGGGCACATGGTTGGCTCAGTTGGTTGAGCATCTGACTCTTGATTTCAGCTCAGGTCATGATCTCACGGGTTGTGGGTTCGAGCCCTGCATCAGGCTCTGCACTGACAGTGTGGAGCCTGCTTCCTGCTCTTTATCTCCCTCTCTTTTGCCCCTCCCCCACTCATGCTCTCCCACTCTCTCAAAATAAATATTTAAAAAATAAAGAAATAAATTAGCTTAATAAAGTTGAGTTCAGAAAACATTTTCTTGATGGAAATGTATAAAGACTGGTATAATTCTGATTAAAATGTGTATTCATAAACACCATAAGACACTGCTGTTGCTTATACAACAAGTGTACATATTCAGCTTCTTCCTTATTAAACAGAAGTGCAATTTAGAGGGGACCGTGTGTCCAGGGAGGGTGATTCCCTCTCAAACCCTAGAGAGGTGAATGTTGATTAATTTAAATCTAACACAGTTTTATCTACCATCAAGCCACTGATGGGGTAGGTGTGACATGATGGGGGGGGCGGGTGACACGATGCTGGCCTTTAGGACTTACGGAGAAGCTCTCTGGGGGCCTCTGGGAAAGATATTTTTCCCCTGATAAGAAGAGATGGAAGGGCTTGATTTTGAACTTCCGCCCTCCAAAACCGTGAAAACACAAGTATCTATTGTTTTATGCAAAAGCAAGCAAGCAAACACATAGGTGAGAGAGTCTGGCCTGTGCTGGTCTTGAACATGGCTGAGCGGACACGAGAGTGAGGCAGCAAGCTTTCAACTGGGAAAAGAGCAGCCTGGGGATGAAGTCCACACTGAGGCAGCAGAGAGGAAAGGTGGAAAGACTGGGGGTTCCAAATGTCATGTTGTGCCTCATCAGCCGACCCCCCAAACAGCTGCCTCTTTGTTTGGTCAGATGATAAAATTTTCTTAGTCAATAAAACCTCTTTTCATTGGGTATTCTCTTCCCTACCACCAAAACCATCCTAACCAATACAAACACTCACACGAAATGTTCTCAGGGACAAAGTGTCCCAGTCCATCATGGGCTCGACACCTGCTCACGGTGCTTCGTCAACCTAGAGCTCCTTCTAAATGCTTCTCATCCTTTCCAACTAGAATAAACGACACCACTTCCTTGAAGCCTTCCCTGATACTCTCCAAGTCAGGCATCATTGATCCTAACTCTTCTTCTACAACCTATTATGACTTGTCTCTTGGTTGGACAGTTTAGCCACCTGGATCATTATTTCTGTACACAGCCACATCCATCTCTCCAACTTCAGTATCCTACTTAAGAAACTCCTACTTAAGAAAGGGATGATATCTTAGTAATTTTTGTGTTTCCTCTTGCTAGTGCCTCCCACCTGGCACTTAACAGTTGAGTCTGCCTTCCACAAACGTCTTCAACAATCTTAAAAGAAATGAAAAGCACAATAAGGAGCATGAACACGTGGGTCTCACAACAATATAGACACACACAAAAAATACTAACCTCAGTTGTTCACAAAGAAACAAATAGGAAATAATAAGGAGGCACAAGTTTACATCTCTGAGAGTAACACTGAGAGTTTTAAATAATGATAATCCCTAATGCTGGGGTGTAAATGGTAAAACTGACAGTCACATATTTTTCTGAAGGTAGTGTTAACTCGTACAAAGTTCTGGCAAGCAAACTGGCCGTAATAGTGACACCCATCTAAAATGTCCAGTCACTTGACCTCACAACCCAACTCCTAGAAATGATACTAAGCAAATAATCCAAAATAAATAAAAGACTATGTTAAGAAACACATGATTGATTTTCTTCTCAAACAAGGAAAAGTACATAAATGACCTAAATATACCTCCTGGCGTATGCTGGAACATGATTAACATTTCCATTCCCACTAGAACTGGCAGACTATCTCCCCCACCCCCTGCTTCTTTACATTTTAGCATTTCGGCCAAGCTGGACTAGATATCAAAAGACCTGTGTTCTAGAATCAATGCCAAAACTTACTGGCCATGACTGAGCAAACCCCTCAACCTTTGAGCTTCATGTTCCTTCATTTGTAAATGGTCATTTTATAGGGCCAGTGAAAGGATTATATTAATTAATTCAAAAAATATTCACTGAATAGCTAATTTATGCCAGCTAGACACCGAGGATAAAGAAATTAAACTCCTGTCCTTCTGTCTGGTTGGAGAGCGAGAAAGACAAACAACGGAGAGAAAGGCCAAGTTCAGTGAGAAGTGATAAACGCTATGACACGGGTAGGCAAGGAGGAGCCTGCTGACACAGACTGGGTGAAAAAGCAGAGCCCATCGCGGAAGGCTTACTGGAAGAAGCAGTGATAAGTGAGCTAAGTCTCAGTGTGCCAGAGATGGGAACCAGATGGCAAGGAAGGGGGGACCAAGTCAGGGGAAAAGAAGGTGGAGAAGGTGAGGAACAGACCGAGACAGGGGACCCAGAAGCTCATGACCCCCTCCCAGGAGGAAGATGGCTACAACGCGGGTTGGGTGTGGCGCAGGGAGCTGGAGAGGGGCTCTTCTGACAACGTAATAACTCTGTTTAAGCTTCAAGACAGTTGCTTAAACTGAGGATAATAAGCACGCCTGCCTTGAAAGGCTGCCGGCGGAATTAGTGGAATGAACTCAACACAGGCTAAGAGCTCCCAAATCTCATTTTCAGGGCTGCGTGGCAAAGACCGCCCTCGGCTGCTCTGGTGGCCAGGAGCCCCCGGAGCACTTCTGCTCAGCCGTGGCTGCTGTGGGAAGCAGGCCAGGGAGGCCGCGCTTCTGCTCGCTTCTGCTCGGAAAGACTTCCAGGGACAAAGACAAATGCGTGGATGGAGACCCCGCCAGGCAAACACACACTGGGCGACATCACAGCTCCAAACAGGAGGTGGCATTTGAGCTGCGCCCTGAAGAGACAGTCAGGGTTTTTAAAATAACTTTGTTTTCTGTTCGCAAAAGTAATCCATGTCCATTTTTTGACTTTGGGAAAATAGACAGAAAATAGAAATCTCTGGAAATCTAAGCCCCTCTCAACACAGAGAACTATTGTTTTCATCTTATTTACCTCCAGTCTGCTTTCAACGTTCTCTTTCACACCCAAGGACACACATACCCCAAACTTAAAACAAGTGGGGGCCACACAGTCACCCTGGCTTGTCGCCTGTCCCCTTCGCCTTTACAAGGACAGGTCAGACTTTGAGAGGAGGACGCTGAGGGAGGGGGTGTTCCAGGGGAGGAAGCAGCACTCGAAAAGTCTTGGAGGACAAAAGCCGCGGCCCAAGGGAGAACGCACACCGTCCACTTGGCTGGAGCCACAAAAGTCCCTTGTTCTGGGACTCCGTCTCAGTGCCCGCCCCACCTCAGGTCACACCTGTCTCTACTGTGTCAGATGTCTCTCCCCAGTGAAGCTCTGCGATGGCCCATTTCTGGTACCAGCGAATGCAAAGAGACCTGGCTTTGAGGGCAAGGCAGGCCTGGGTGCGAGTCCCAGCTCTGCCCTCAACTCTGGTTGGAACCCTGGGCAGCTACTCCACTAAAGGCCCGGGGGGTCCTTTACCTAAAACATGAGAATCATAACTTATACCACAAGCACAGTTTGAAAATTAAGTGTGTTCAGAACTAGACACCTTAAAAAAGAATACCACCACAACAATAATAGCATTTATTGGCCAAGTACTTAAGCCAGGCATTGTGCATGCCTAGGTTTTCGTGCACTCTCTCACTGTATTCCTCCCAAGGGTGCCATGAAGAAGTTTTATATCTGATTTCATAAAGAAGGAGATCGAACTTTGGAGAGTCTGAATCACTTGCACCAGGCCCTGCAGCCAACGAATGGAGACTGGACTTCACTCTGTGCTCAGCACATGGTGGCTACTGACGGTGCTTGGACAAGAACTGGTCGATGCCGGAGCCAGTGCAGACTCTCCAGCTTGGTCACCAAAGAGGTGCCTTCCACCCCTGCAGGCCCCTTTCTAGACCCCTAGTGACTCTGTGCCCAGGGTCCCAAAGCCCAGCCTCTCTCTCCCAAAAAGGGGTGTGTGTGTCACAGCCAGGCCCCTCCTATTTGATGGCTGTCAAGCCTGATTCGCCAGAAGTGCTGGTTACTCACTTACTCATTCATCAAATACCGATCGTCTGCTAGGTTCCAGCCCTAGGCCAGGGGCTAAAGGGTGAGACCAGACAAACATTGTCTCTGCTCTTTAAAAACAAATTTTTTTTAATATTTCTCTATTTTTGACAGAGAGGAGTAGGGAAGGGGCAGAGAGACAGGGAGACACAGAATCGGAAGCAGGCTCCAGGCTCTGAGCTGTCAGCACAGAGCCCGATGCAGGGCTTGAACTCACGAACTGCAAGATCATGACCTGAGCTGAAGTTGAATGTTTAACTGACTGAGTCACCCAGGCGCCCTGTCTCTGCTCTTTTAAGATCAGAGTCAAATTATCAGCAAATAAAATGTAAGGGCAAGTCCAGGATGTTACAGCAGCACCAAATGTGGGGTGTGACTTGCGTCTTGGTATCTGAAGGAGGAGAAGGAACCACCTGGGTGACGAGCACAGGAGAGCACATTTTAGGTACAAGGAAATAGCCACAGTTGATAGAAACTTTACTCTGCCAAATGCCTTTTCTTTTTAACAGGCAAAAATGCCGCAAACGAAATAAGATTCATGCCATAAGGCAGAATTTCCAGCCAGCAAGGCTCCTGGAGGCACTCACAGCACACGCTGGGCCACCCATTCTCAAGGCCCACCCTGCTCATCCTACCAAAGCCAGAGAGCAGCCGTTTGCTTAAAACCTCCCAGCGAGATGCAGCCCACTGCCTGGCCTTCCAGCCACTCTGTCCTGCTCTCACTTTGCAGTCATGTCTCCAAACACGCTCCAGGGAATCTCAGTCAATTTCCCAGTGGAAATTCTCTGCTCCCCTCTCTGGATCTATGTCCTGATAGAAAGTCTGAGGCCAAATTTCCAGGCTCAAACACTGGCTCCACCACCTGCCAGCTGTGCGACTTTGAACAACCTTTTGGTGCCTTATTTTCCTTATCTGAAAAACAGGGGTAACAATAGCATCAAGCACATACTGTGAGGATTAGTTAACCACTCCTGGCACAAGATACATGCTACCTATGTATTCGCTGTTACTACAATAGTTGTCACTCTTCTGCAGGGGCCATGCACCTGGATCCCCATCCTGTCCCTGGGGCTGCGATTGGCAAGCCCAGCCCCTGGGACACAGCTATTTGCTCCTCCCCTGTGCTCCTGCAGCACCCCAACTAGCCCCTCGCAAAGACCTCATCACAGGGTATGGTCACTGCCTGCCCACCAGTGTGTCTGCCTTGCTAGTCTGTAAGCTTTGTAGGGCACAGACTGCCTCACCACTGTGGCTCCAGTACCCACACAGGGTAGGGGCTCAAGAAGTATTTGTGGAGGGGTGCCTGGGTGGCTCAGTAGGTTGAGCATCTGACTCTTGATTTCAGCTCAGTCATGATCCCAGGGTCATGGGATCGAGCCCCATGTCAGGCTTAGAGCCTGCTTAAGATTCTCTCTCTCTCTCTCTCTCTCTCTCTCTCTCTCTCTCCCTCCCTCCCTCCCTCCCTCCCTCTCCCTCTGCCCCTCTTCCCTGCTCTCTCTAATAATTTTTTTTAAAAAGAAGTATTTGTGGAATGAATGGATGAATGGCTAAGATAATACCACAATTAAATTCTGAGACTACCCATCTTCATAAACATACAAATAATAATTCTATCAGAGAACCTTTACTGAGGACTTATAATGTGCCAGGCACTTTTCACTGCATTTACTTTTCACAGCTGCCCAAGACAGTGAATGATTTAAAATATGTGAAACACCAAATATAGTGCTTAATGTATACTTAGTGCTTAATCAATTTTAGGTCTAATTACTAGTATTATCCCCCTTTACAGAGAAAGACAATGAGGCTCAGAGAAGTGGGAAGCAAGCTGTCTGAGGTCACACAGCTAGTGGGGGAGCCAGGAGAGGACCCACTGTAGTTGACATGAAAACTTCCCGAGCCCAAACATTTTGAGCCTCAGTCTCTCTTGCAACCTCTAGTACTGCACTAAATGTGGTACAGAACATAGTCTCTGCCTAATATCTGCTGATTGAATTCACAATATTTGGGAACCTATTTTAGAATATTTCCTGCCTGGAGCCGGTGTGGCAGAGTTTAATATTAAGGGAGAACGTTTCTAAATTAATTACTTCTGTTCAGATCCCAGGAAAGGTTCAAGTTTATGCAAGTCTCGAGTTTCACTTCAAAGTCCTAATTCTATTTCCTTTCATTATGTTAACCTGGCTGCACCTGGCCAGACCTCACCTGTTGGGAACATGCGCTGGCCAAACATTTCATTTCCCCTTATCCAACCTCTTCCCAGCCACTGCAAAGGACGCCAGCAGATGATCAGGGTGCCTGGACCTAGGCCTTTGGCAGTGGGCATCAGCCCCTGGCAGCAAACCCTTCTCCCCGTGGGAACAGGGCTGAGCCCCAAACAAAACTGTGATGTTGGCAGGCATTGCTCTGAGGGGGCCCCACACCTGCCTCCTTTTACCTCCTCTGGGTGAATTCCTTCCTAACCTTGGAGTTAGAAAAGGCCTTTCTAATTTTCATACAAAACCCAAAAGCCATAAAAGGAAATGTTGATAAATTTCCTACATAAGAAATCCAAAGCTTCTATGTGGGGGTGTGGGGGAACCACACCTTAAGTAGAAAGATAATACCGTGCTTGGGAAAACTTCAGTCATGCCGCAGACAACAATCTCATCTCCCCACCACAGACAGAGTGCCAATAAAACCGAAAGGAAAAGGACTAAGAACCAAGAGGAAAAAAAAGACAAAACAAAAAACAAAACAAAACAAAACCAAGCAAGGCACATGACACACAGTTGATGGAAAAAATACAAATGTTCTTGAAATGTGAAGAGATGATTAATTTCAATTAGTGAGAAGGAAAACTACACTGAAGTACCATTTCTCAATCAGATTGGCAAAAATCCAAACTGCGACCACACAACTGTGCGTGAGGTTGTGGGAAAGAGGTGCCCTCCCACCTTGCGGGGGTAGCATGACAGGGTACCTCCGCATGTGGAAGGTCATCTGGCCCAATGTACTGAAGTCCCACATGCTCTTTAGCCAGCGGTCCCATGTCTAGGAACAGATCCTACAGCTATGGGTGGGACACATGGGAGGTGACCATACGCATCGCAACTTATCTGAAATGGTAAACATTCAGAAACAGCTCAGCGCTCACCTGTTTAGCTAAACTATGCTACATCCTCACAGAATGCCACACAACTGTGAAAAAAAAAAGACTGAAAACAAGAAAAGAATGAGGACGTTCTCTGTTCTTACTGATAGGGAGCATTCTGGGGTTTAGTATTAAGTGAAAAAAGCAAGTCACAACAAAATGCATTGAGGCTGCTGCCTTTTCATCTTAGAAAGTGGCATAAAAGGGGGTGCCTGCGTGGCTCAGTTGGTGGAGCACGCGACTCCTGGTCTTGGGTTGTGGGTTCGAGCCCCATGTTGGGTGTAGAGATCACTTAAAGATAAAATCTTCAAAAAAAGAAGTGGCAAAAAAGAACATATACTTGAATTTTTATTTGCATAAAGAAATAAAATACTGGCAGAATGCACAAAAAGCACCAGAAATACTGGAAAAATACACAATAAACAAATGCACATACCACTGGGGAGTTGAGGTGGGACTGAGACTTCTCAATGAGTACCTTTAAGGCATTCTGATTTTTGAACCATACGAACACCTTATCTATTCCAAAATACTCTGAGTTTGAACAAATTAAAAACTCCTCTGTTCGGGAGGGAGCAACTGAAGGAAGAATCTATTCATACTTGGTTAAGTGATACTGGAATGCCAAAAACCGAAAGCAAATTACCAATACTGATAACCTGACGGCTTTACAGTGTTTTGCTTTCCTAATATCCATTTACCTAATAAACACATACTGTGCACCTACTAGGCACCAGGCCCTATCAAATTAAATGACACACAATCAGAAGACATTCTCTCTTCCCCTCAGGGAGTTATGGCCCACGGAGGGACTGAGTGGAGGTGTCGAGGGGCCCTGGCAGTGAGCTCCAAGCACAGAGGACAGACTAGAGCCTTCTCCACAAGAGGAGAGGACAGACAGACACTCAGAGGGACACAAGAAGGGCAGCCTGAGATGGAAGAGTGGGTGGGTGAGGAAGGGGAGGAGTCTGGGGGGTTGTCTTTAACCATGGCCTCATCAGCCAGCCAGCGGTCTTGCGCTGTGGTTCCCAGCTAGGACTAAACTGCCCCACACGGGCAGTCCGACTGTTACAAGCCATCATGCGAAGACTCTGGGAACTTCCCACTCCAAGTCCTTGCCCTTGCTCTGGGAGCTGTCGAACACCTTCCTGCTATCAGCAGGAGGCTTTCATCCACCACTGGGTGGACATGAGAAAAAGTTTAGCTACATTTCCTTTTCTCTGGAACCCACCGTAGGAGGTCACAAGATCCCAAACTGGAGACACCTGCCCAGTGAGTGGATTAGGGTGAGGGAGATATGTGGCTTTCACACACACAGCCCTGAGATGCAATGAGATCTTAAAACGATAATGATGCATCACATGAAGCTGGGACCCACTGAGACCCCAGTTCTATGCCATCATGCCACTGAACTCCAACTTTCCTCTTCCTTGTGCTGTAAAAATTCTCCGTCACCACCCAACAGTGGATAACAGCCATGACGAGTGGGGGAGGGGTCGGGGAGGGTAAAAGAAGAAGGGCTGAATTCAGAGAGAGGCAAACATGACAGAGCAGCCACTGGTAGCAATGGCCAAGAGAGAGTAGAGACACAGTGTGGACTGTCTCAGGAGAAACAGCAGCCCTTCCCATATTTCCACCCCCCCCCCCCAGCACACACAATCTGGTAACCCTTGGAGATATAGGGCAGACTCTGGACTCCCACCTAAGATATAGGATGGAGGCTGGAGTCACTGACTTAGATGTGCCCTGAAGGCTAGAGGACTTGGGCACATCTGGGTCACATTGAACTTATACTCTTTCCCAAGGAGGGCAACAGGAATCCCAAGGAATCTCACTGGGTTCCTACTGTGTGGACCCATCCTACGGCCCTCATCTCCCCAACTCTCTCCATCCCACTAACACTGCCCTAGACTGCAGCCTCATTCCCTCAAACCTGGACTAGGTGGAAACCCCCAAAGTGTCCTCCACGCTCGAATGCACCTGCACAGACTCTCCACATTAATCTTCTGAAAATGCCGCTCTGATTTGTCACTCCTCCACCCAGCTCCCTCAGAGGCACCTTAGCTATCAGACTCCAAACCCCTTGTCTGGAATTCAAGTTGCTCAGTGATACGGACCAAACTCACCTTCCCAGCCCATGATCCTTCAACCTCTGCTTAAGCCAATCTGGAAAACTCTCCAAGCTCAAAACCTTCCTTGTGGCTTTCTGTCCCCCAACCCTTTACCATCACCACTTAAAGGACCCACATGGAGGTTTCAGCACAGAGGCCACCTCCTCTAAGATTCCTTCCCTAGTCACCTTCCAGCCTGTGACCTCTCCCAAACAGTAGCATGCATTCTAATTACCTGGGGGTTGTGTTTAGATGCAGAGCATGCTTCAGTGGTTCTGGAGGAGGCCTGAGACTCTGCATTTCTAACAAGCTTCCAATGAGGTTGTGCCGGAGCCCAGGAGCACGCCCGGTATGGCAAGGGACCCTGCATCATTCAAATGGCATGGATCACATATGACCTCGTATTATTCTTCAGGGCCTGAGCTCCCATTCTAGATTAGAAATTCCACGAGAGCAGAGAGCCACAGAAGGATGCTCATGTGGTAGGAAGAGAGACAGCTGTAAAATCAGACAGCACTAAGTTCAAGTCTTAACTCTGCCACTTATTTGCCATGACAAGTGAATAAGTCCCACAACCTCTGAATCTCAGTTTCCTCATCTGTAAAATGGGGATTAAAAAAATACCTCCCTCCCAGGAAATTAAAGAAAACTGTGGCTGTGATTATGCCTAGCACACTGCCTGATGCTAAATATACTTGGAATTGAATATAATATGATAATATTCAATATATTAGGAAACACTAAATAATATTTCATATATTTTATATTTTAATGCCCAGTTCTCTGCTCTTTCCTTCCTCACATAACTTTGAGTTTTCTATACAGTCCTGTATGTAGTAGGTGCTCAGGGAATCTTCTGAAGGAACTTCTATTCTACTTGTACAATTCCGCTCAATCCACACCGCTGGGCTCTCCTCCCTGGACATGATGTGCCAACAAGTTCTGACTTGATAATGCTTTACATTCAAAGTCTTCCTTTTGGTTGGTGACTATGCCATCAGAAACATGAAAATCTACTGACATCTGCCTGAGAGAAAATGCAATTTTTTTCTGGTTGGAAATGAGCATTTATGAAACCTGAATTATGGTAAATAACCCACCCACTCCCGTTCAGACTCTCACTCATCAGACATTTAAGGCTTGACCTCACTGATCCAGGGTTTTCTTCCCAGCTGCATTCCATCAAAATGTCTCATGTCCCATCTCCTCATGCTCATAGAACCTCTTGTTAATCAATTAAATCCCTGTCTTCTGAGCTGATATAAGGGGTGTAATAAGAAGAGCACTGCATAGAAATCAGAAGATGTGCACAGTAGTTCTGATTCTAACACTACCCAAGTATGATTCTGAGCAAATAACCTCGCTTTTCTGAGGCTTAGCTTTTTTATTCTAGGCTAATAAATTGATTATTCTCCCACTCCATTTCATTTTAACCAGGACTCCCAGTACTAATGCCCAGCTCTCACTCAGGCCAGAGGAAAACAATCTTTTGTCAGCAGGTGGAATGTTAACTTCTCCTCACATGACCCTGGGAAGGCATTTTTACCTACTTGGACTGGTTCACAGGCAAACTCTATGGCAGACCCTTTAGCTAGCCACTCAATAGCCAATCTTTCATTTTTTCCCCTGCTTGCTAATAAAAACCCTGGTTTATTCAGGGCAGTGATGTGACAGCCCAGAGGAAAATCCTAATTTGTCTAAGCCAGGGGATGGCAAACTTTTTCTATAAAGAGCTAGACAGTAAACATTTTAGGCTTTTGGAGGCCGTAGATGATGTTTGTCACATATTCTTCTTCACTTTTCCCCACTCTTTAAAATTAAAAACAAAAATAAAAACATCTTAGACCCTAGGCTGTATAAAAACAGGAGCCAAGCTGAGCTTGGCCTGGGGTGGTCCAACCATTAAGAGTAATTATATTTTTTCTATTCTTCTGACAAATATTCACTTGCCTATCTTCCCTTTCAGCTACAGACGGTAGAATTCTTAACATAAATGACATAAGGAAAGTCTACTGGGGGCTCTTGGGAAAGATACTGCTGTTTTCTAACAAGAGTGAGACATATGAGAGGAAAACTCACTGGTGTCTCCTCTTTCTCCATCTACTTGTCTTGAATGTGGACCGGATGCCTATTATCTAAAACAGCTCAGGGCATCTGGGTGGCTCATTTGGTTAAGTGTCCAACTTTGGCTCAGGCCATGATCTCATGGTTTTTGAGTTCGAGCCCTGCATTGGGCTCTGTGCTAATAGCTCGAAGCCTGGAGCCTGCTTTGGATTCTGTGTCTCCCTCTCTCTCTGCCCCTCCCCTGCTCCACTCTGTCTCTCTCTCTCTCTCAAAACTAAATAAACATTTAGAAAATTCTTTTTTAAACAGCTTGTGACCATGAGATATTAACAGGAGGACAAAAGCTAACAATTCAGGAGGATTTTATAGTAAGACACACAGAGTCTGGGTCCGGGATGATATTGAGCTGTTAAATAAACCCTGAAACCTCCTACCTCCCATCTTTTAGTTAAATAAGATAATAAATACCTACATTGTTTAAACCACGGTCAGATTTCTCACAATCCAGAGCATTCTTAAAATAGTAAATCGGAGAGGATTTTTTTTTTAATAACTTCAACCACCTCCTAAGCCCTCCTCTATGTACCAGGCCCTGGGGATACAACAGTGAACCCCACAACTGTTCTCAGGAGCCTCCAGTCTAGTAGAAGATGTGACAAGACACAGACAAGTACCGACATACCCATCAGCCACTGAGAGCACTCTTAGCTCTGGTCCTGGTATTCCTGTGGACAAGTTATGAAATCCGTGATGCCAAGTCTTCAAAGCACTGCCTTCTGAGATGCAGAAGGGTGCTAGATGAAATGGCCAACGTTCAAAGGCAGACATACAGACCTGGGTTCAAATCCTAGCTCTACCACTCACCAGCTATGTAATGTGGAGCGAATTACTTAACTCCTTTGAGCCTTAGTTTTCAAATGTGCAAGATGAAGCTCATTATAAGCTACCTCCTAAGACTGTTGTGAGATGTGAACGAGGTAATGGAATTAGAGCACTTGTCATTGCTCAGTGGATGACAGGCATATATCCCTGAAACTATGAGCATATACATATAGAGACGTGTGCTTAACAATATATGCTTGGGAAGAAAGACTAGAAGGATATCAGGAGTGGTTGCCTCTGGGCAGTGAGATTAGAGGCGGTTATTTTTCTTCCTCATATATTTTTTCTTAGACTTTCCAAATATATACACACATGCCTCAAAGCCAGGGGATCTATCTTTTAATGTAATTTTTGTATTTTGAAAATAAAAACATGTGAACTGTAACTTTTTTGTTCTTTTATCCAGGTAGAGTCAGGTGGCCCCTATTCTAGACTGAGCCCTGGCATGGACTTGCTGTGCAATCTTAGAAAGTCACTTCACCAGTTTAAGTCTCAATTTCCCTATCTAAAGTAGACGATAACCAGACTTCCAATCTCTCCATGATGAGACAGCTCACTCATTGACTGAAACAACTGTAAAAGCTAGAACAACTGTTTGAAGACATTGGAGAGCAATCAATGCAGACAGGACTAGAGAAGCCATAGGCTTTGAGAGAAAGGAAACACAGGATGTGCCCTCCACATTCACACTGGGTTTCCCTGGGGATGCTTCTCAACTGCTGCACCAGGAAACAGAACCCAAGCAAGGAGTGTGGTCTGTTAGGCTCGAGTCAGAGCTGGGGATGACAAAGGGTCAGATCTAAGCAACAATGTTCCAGAGAAGACACACAATAGGAGGAAACACACACACTTGCATTCAAATTCCCCTCAAATTTTTAGCCCACTCACTCATACAGTGAGAAACCAAAAAACTGAGAAGACATCAGCTTAGAGACTGAAGAACTGATCACTGATTAGCAGGGGAGTCAGAGGTTGAAATTCAAGCTAGGTCAGGTAGAAGGAACTTGGTAAACACCCAGAGATTTTAGCTATGACCCAGAAAGGCTCTGAGCTAGGAGTAGAGACCACTTCCTAGTAGCACAGACAAGACTAAAACATACCAGACTTAACCAAAGCTTGACAGGATCGAGGAGACCTGCTGGTGTTCTACCTGCCTGTTACAACAAAATTTAACACCCTTCGGGGTAAGTTAATGTAATTCACCCAAAGCCTCTCCATCTTTGCGTCCAACATCAAATCAAAAACTATAAGGCATCCTGAAAAACAGGACCAAAAACTTGAAATCCATAGAAAAATCCCAATCATAGAAGTTAATACAGAGATGACTCAAAAATCAGAGTTACCAGACAGAAACTTTAAAATAACAATGGTTAATATGGCTAAGGAGAGAGGAAAAGATGGTCACGATAGAGGAAATGATGGATACAACAGATAAAAAAAGGAAAATATCAACTGAGATTTGGGGAAAAAAAAAAAGAAGAATCAAAAGGACATCTACCATAGAAAAAAATAATACACTATCTTAAATTAAGGTCACTTGGATAGGCTTACCACCAGGTGGCACAGAACAGAAAATGAGATTTGAGAACTGAAAGGGAAGTCAACAGCAAATACCAAACTGAGGTACAAAGAGTGAAAAATGGACAAATCAGAGCAGAGCATAAGAAATGTAGGTACTGTCAAAAGGTTTAGTATTCATCTAACTGGAGTCCCAGAAGAAGGTAAGAGAGAATGGGGCAGAAAAAATATTTGAACAGACAGCAGCCAAGAATTTTACCAATTTTATGAACAACAATTCACAGGTTCAAGAAGTTCAGTGAACCCCAAGAAGAAAAACTATAAGAAAACCGTATCTACACCTTGTAGTCAAAGTGCTGGAAACTAAAGAGCAAAAAAAAAAAAAAAAAAAATCTTAAAGGCAGCCAGAGACAAAAAGACATATTGTATTTAAAGGGGTAAAAATAAGTCTGATGACTAATTTTTGGAAGCCAGAAGACCATCAAATGACAACTTTAAAGTAGTGAAAGGGGGTTAAAAAAACAACAAAAAACCCACTTCCCAACCTAGAATTCTATATCCAGCAAAAATGTCCTTTAAAAATACAAGTGAGGGGCACCTGGGTGGCTGAGTAAGTTAATGGTTTTGCTCAGGTCATGATCTCACGGTTGTAGGCCTGAGCCCAATGTTAGGCTCCACACACAGTGGAGATTCTGCTTGGGATTCTCTTTCTCCCTCTCTCTCTGCCCCTCCCCTGCTCTCTCTTGCTTGCTCTCTCTCAAAATAAATAAATAAATATAACAAAACACAGGTGAAGGGGTGCCTGGGTGGCTCAGTCAATTAAGTGTCTGACTTTGGCTCAGGTCATGATCTCATGGTTCGTGGGTTTGAGCCCTGCATTGGGCTCTGAGCTGACAACTCAGAACCTGAAGCCTGCTTCACATTCTGTGTCTGCCCCTCTCTTTGCCCCTCTCCCACTCACACTCTGTCTCTCTCTGTCTCTCAAAAATGAATAAACATTTTTAAAAAATGTTTAAAAACACAGGTGAAATAAAGATATTTTTCATGCTCTATACTACACTATACTGCACTACCCAAAATACGAAAGTTGTTTTTTTGGCTTGAAGTAAAAATGATCCCCAGTGGAAGCACAGACTTTCTGATAGGAATCAAGAGCCCTGGAAAGGGTCAATATGTGAATAAATAAAAATAAATATTGACTATTTAAAACAACAATAGCAATGTCTTATGGGGCTTAAAACGTAGAAGTAAAATACATTAAGGCAACAGTACAGAGGGCGGGAGAGAGGTAAATGGGGTTCAAGTGTGTGTGTGTTTGTGCACTGGGCTTGAAACTGGAGGAGTGACGTGAGGCAGACGTGAGAGGAGGGGTGCATGTCGTAACCCCAAAGATAGCCACTAGTAAAGACTATGTCATTGGAAAGTCAGCAGAGGAAAACGTCAAAGAAAAAATTTTAAACTGCACCATCCCTCTCAAAAAAGGCACAAAAAAATAAAGACAGATGTGACAAATCAAAATTAAATACTACATTTGTTGATTTAAGCCCAAAAGTGTAATTTAACTTAAATGCGTTACATTAAATGATCTAAATATTCCAATTTAGATATAGATTGTCATAGGGGATTTTTTCAAACACATATTAAAAACCTTAATATTGAATTCATAAAGGTTGGAAATAGGAAGATTAAAAAAAGATATACCATTAACAGCTTGATCTGACTTCATCCATATCTTGAATACACATTCTTTATGAGTCTACATGGACATTTGCCAAAATAAACCATCTGTCAGGACAAAAAGCAAGTCTTGACAATTTCAAATATTGAAATTGGGCAGAATATGTTCTCTGACCACAGTGGAATTACAACAGAAAACAATAACAGAAAGATAACTAGGAAATAGCCAATGTTTGGAAAATTAAGCAATAGATTTCTAAATAAACCAAGAGTAAAAAGAAGAAATCACAATAAATATGAGAACATGAGTTTAAATGAATGATAATGGAAGTATGAAAAATTATGGGATGCACTTAAGCAGTGCTTAGAGGAAAATTTGTAACTTTAAGTGCCTATCTCAGAAAAGGTTGAAATCAATGATCTAAGAGTCTGTCTCAAAAGCTAGAAAAAGACAAAACATTAAACTCAAAGAAAATAGAAGAAAGAGAAACAATATACAGGAGAGAAGCAGAAATAAAAGAAATAGAAAAAAGATGTCAGTTGAGAAAAACAAGGCTAAAAGTTGGATCTTTGAAAAGATCAATTTTATTAAAAATTGATAACATGAAAAATATCTTAATGACCCAGGGGTAGGCAAAGATTTCTTAATACAAAACAAAAAGCACTAACAACGAAAGAAAGACACTGACAAACTGGATGCTATTCGAACAAAGAACTTCTGTTCACCAAAAGATGCCACTAAGAGAAAGAAAGGCAGACTACAAACTGAGAGATGTTTGCAATACTTTTGACAAACATCTCCTACTAGGAATATAAAAACAACTCTTACAAATCATTAAGGAAAAGACAAACAGCACAACTTAAAAAGAAACCAACAGGCAAACGATGTGAACAGGCAGATCACAAAAGAGGATATCTGCAAGAATGTTTATTAGTCCTTCTCAAGCTCTCCCAAAAAATGCAAGAGGAGGGAACACTTCCAAACTCATTCTATGAGGCCTGCATTACCCTCATACCAAGGCCAGGCAAAGACACTACAAGGAAAGAAAACTTTGGATCCACAGCCCTCATGAATATTAATGCAAAAACCCTCAACAAAATACTAGCAAACAGAATTCGACAGTGTGTTAAAGCATTGTACACCATGACCAGCTGCAGTTTTTTCTTCCTAGAATGCAAGGATGGTTCAACATAGAAAAATCAATCAGTGGAGTACACTGTACTAACAGGATAGCCACATGATCATCTCAATGGATGCAAAACAAGCATTTGGCAGAATTTAACACCCTATCATGATAAAAACACTCAACAATAATAGGAATAGAAGAAAGCTATTTCAACACACTAAAAGCCTATATGAACAATTAATTCATGGTAAACATCATACTCAATGGTGAAAGCCTGAAAACTTTTCCTCTAAAATCAGGAACAAACAAAGATGCTCACTTTTGCCACTTTTATTTAACACAGTCCTGGAAGGCCTAGTCAGAGCAATTAGGCAAGAAGATCACACACACATACACACACACACACACACACACACATACACAACTTAATACAAAGCTACAGTTTCAAAATAGTGTGGTGTTGGCATAAAGATAGGCATACAGACCAATAGAATAGAATAGAATAGAATAGAATAGAATAGAATAGAGAGACTAGGAATAGACCCTCACATACATGGTTAAATGATTTTTAGCAAAGATGTCAAGACCATTAATGAAGAACAGTTTTCAACAAATGGTGCTGGGAAAACTAGATATCCACATGCAAAAAAAAAAAAAAAAAAAAAAAAAGAATTTGTGGACTCTTACCTTATGCCATATAAAAAATTAACTCAAAGAAGATCAAAGACCTAAACATAAGAGACAAAACTATACAACTCTCATACAGGAAAATCTTCCTGGTGTTGGATTTGGCAATGATTTCTTGGGTCTGACACCAACAGTACAGACAACAAAAGAAAATTGGATAAGCTAGGCTACATCAAAATTAAAAACTTTTGTGCATCAATGTTACACAGGTAACAGAGTAAAAGGCAACCCATGGAATGGAAGAAAATATTTGTAAATCACATATCTGATAAAGGGTTAATATGCAAAATATATAAAGAATTCCAACAATTCAGTAACAAGAAAAAAACAATTCAAATAAAAAATGGATAAAAGACTGAACAGACATTTCTCCAAAGACAATATACAAATGATTAATAAGTAAATGAAAAGATGCTCAACATCACTAATCACTAGGGAAATAAAATACAAATCAAAATCATGAGATGCCATTTTGCACGCATTAGGATGATTATTTTAAAAAAAACACAGAAAATCACAAGTATTGGCAAGAATGTGGAAACACTGGAATGTTTATGCATTTCTAACGGTAATACAAAATGGTGCAGCTGCTGGGGAAAGCAGTATGGTGATAACTCAAGATATTAAAAATAGAATTACCATATGTCCAGCAATTCCACTCCCGGGTATATACTCAAAAGACAGAAAGCAGGAATTTGAACAGACATTTGTACATCCATGTTCATAGCAGTATCATTTGCAATAGCCAAAAAGTGGAAACAACCCAAATGTCTATCAATGGATGAATGGATAAACCAAACGGGGAATATACATAAAATGGAATTCCTGATACATGCTGCAGTATGGATGAAGCCTGAAATAAGTGAAATAAGCCAGTTACATAAAAACAAATACTATGTGATTCTATTTTTTAATTTTTTTAAATGTTTATTTCTTTTTGAGAGACAGAGAGACTGCAGGCAAGGTAGGGGCAGAAAGAGAGGGAGACAGAATCTGAAGCAGGTTCCAGGCTCTGAGCTGTGAGCACAGAGCCCAACGTGGGACTCAAACTCAGGAACAGTGAGATCATGAGCCAAAGTTGGACGCTTACCTGACTGAGCCACCCAGGCGTCCCTCTATTTTATATAGTCAAATTCATAGAGTCAGAAAGTAGAATAGTAATTGCCAGGGACTGGAGGGAGAAGGAATGGGGAGTTATTGTTAAAGCTTCAGTTTGGGAAGATGAAAAACGTTTTGGAGATGGATGGCAGCAATGGCTGCACAAGGTGAATGTACTTAATGCCACCAAGTGTACGTTTAAAATGGTTAAAATGGTCAATTTTACGTTACACATATATTAGCACAGTAAAACAAAGAATGCTCAGAGATGTTAAGAATTAAAAAAAAGAGACAATTTAAATACCATCAACATTTAAATGGATGTGTAAACCGTCGTATATGCATACAATGGAATACTATATGACAATGAAAAAGTACTACATACACCAGCATGGCTACATGACACAGACATTGAGTGAAAAGAGCCACAGACAAAAGAATGCAGACTCTGTAAGTCCATTTATATAATGTTTCAGAAACAGGCAAAAGCAAACCATAGTGATAAAATTCAGGACAGTACTTATTCATAGGGATGAAACATGAAGGAACTTCCCAGGGTGCTATAAATGTTCTCTTTTCTGGTTGATGGTTACATAGGTAGAGACAAAATGGGGGCAAAAGGATATTCATCAGACCATTCACATAAGATTTATGTATTTTATGTTCAATTTATCTCAGCTTTATAAAATGAAGCAAAATCGTGATGACAGAATGCTAATATCGGAAGGGACTCCAGAAGAAGGCTGTTCAGAGTATCTAGCAAGCACCATTGGGGCTTATGGAGCAGGTGTCCCTGGCCATGCTTTGAGAAACCTGCACTAAGGAGATGCACATTACCAGCCAAGGGAGGACACCTGTCCCTGCTGGGAATTACATTTACAATGAGCTGTCCCCTTTTTTAGTGTTTAGGGAGCAAGTACAAGTCCCACTTAGTCTTCTCTCTTAATATGAGGCACCCAGAAGACCCAATCTAACATAACCCAAGAAAAGGTGTAAACACAGCAGTTTATATCGGCCCATTAACTCCAATTCTCTAGTCCAAGACCCCGGAAAAATCTGTACTTTCAAAGAGCAAGGGCATTCATGACTCTGAAACAATGGTGCCATGACACCCTACTTTAATCCCACATCTACAGTGACACCGAGAATGGCCTTTCCCATTTCCCATCCAGGGTCCACATTTGCCCAAATGGGGCATCACTGTAATCGGGTCTCTCTGAGGACTTAGACAATATGAACATGTAAACAGCAAGTGTCTGCTGTGTCCCCATTTCTGTGGCTACCTGACTACATTACACTCCCCACCACAGAATATACCAGGGAGGGCCTAACGTATTCCATAAATGGCTTCAGAGTCTCTTGTTCCAGGTGACATGCCCCAGCCTAGCATTTAAGAAGCACTATCCCTCCCACGAGGACACTGGCCATGTCTAGGACATTGTGGAAGAATGAGTTTCAAGCACTTACTTTCATCATTAGAAACATTCCCCAGAGATGTGTGGCTGGAATAACGTTTGTTTTCACTTTCATTGAGACATCTTTCAATCCAGCTCTCTAAAAAAAAAAAACAAAAAACAAAAAAAGAAACAAAAACAGAAAGAAAGAGAGAAAGAGGAAAGAAAATCACAGAATTGCAGAAATGCTGTTGGTGTTTGTGAAGAGACAAGAACATCATAAACACATTAGATTCAATTGCCCATCAGCTTTCATCTGAGACTGGCCCCGACTGGAATTTGACTTTCAATGAAGCCCCACAGCAGCCACCATTGCTGATGAGCCTTTGCTGAGTAGTTGGAGACAAAATGGTGATTGAAGCTCACTTGAGTATTTCCTGGTCAGATTCTACTACTTCTGGAGTATTCACAGCCCAACAGTACCAACTGAGAATTATCTGTCTTTGCAAAGAAGATACGTTCCTGAGAAGTTGTTTGTAAAACAAAGTTTGGTCAACTAAATCACTGGTGGTGGTTTGCAGATGGTAAGTTAGCAGCAGAACACTTTATTTAAACAAAAACAAAAAGGAAAGCAGATAAAACCCTGAGGGCTCTGGTTGAAGTGGAGAAAGAGGGCAGGGAACCTTATAGCTCACTACCCTTTGCCCGGGGACCCTCGAAGGGGCACTTCCAAGCACAGGCCGAAAAGCCACTGCGGGAGGACATATTAAAAACTCTACAATAGATATGTAGGACTTTTAAAATTCAAAAGACTATGTTCTTTTAATCCAATTCCAAAGTCTACAAAAGTACTTTCCACACTGTGGCGTAATGCTTATTCCATTGTCTGGACCAGCTACATGCATGCATGCATGCATGCATGGATGCATGCATGCATTCATTCATTCAACATCAGCTAAGTACAGTCAGTTCTGCTAGAATGCTTGTTTTGAAAATAAGAATGTGTTCCAGTGCAAGTAATACATTGGGGAATGATTTGAGCAGAGAGCAAACTTCATGTTTGCTTATGCTCAATTTCTTGCCTAAGAAGCATCAGGGGAATGCAGAAAAGCACACATAGCTGCACTGAAGCCCACAGGAATATGCAGAATCCACACGTGCTCACACCTCGGCCATCTACCAGTTACTTTAGTTCACCACATGTGTTATGAACCACACCTGCCTGGGTAACCCATGTTTTATCACTTCATAGTAACTCACAAGCTGCAGCCTTTCTGACATCTGCTTCCAAAAGCAGGGCTTTTGGGGCTTTCAAGGCTTTCAGGGCTTTTCCAAGGTGAAGTGTCATATTCATTGTATTTGTGTACCTCTTAACCATTAACATGTGCAAAACTATGCTATCGTCTTCATTACGTTCCAGTTTTTTAAATGTGTCACTGACAAAGGTTTTGAGTGTTATGCCCCTAGTTTATTTTTCTAATCAACGCTGTGGTTTTTATTGTGCAGTTTTGCAGGGCACCAAGCTCAGTTAGGAGTTTTAGGAATGCATATGTGGTGTTAGAGCAGAGCTGACTAGACCTATGGCCATGTGCTTCTGAACAGTGCAGTCTCCCATTGCCGGCTTTATAATATAGGAGCTGGCATTTACTGAACACCTGTTCTAATATGCCAGGCCCTTTACATATGTTATCCTGTTGAAGTCGGGCAACAACTTCCAGAAGAAAAGATTTTCACTCCCATTTTTTTCCTAGAAAGCAACTGAAGTTTAGATTAAGTAATGTGACTCCACGTAGCTCAAAAGGCCAAGGCCAAGATCATTAGTTAACATCTTGGGAAACATATTCTCAAAAGAAACCATGCTGATGCTGACGAGTGAGCTATGGGGTGGGGGTGGGGGGACGCAGGGAGACATGTTGGGTTTTTTCTTTTATATCCCAACAAACTGCTCTTTTAAAAGCTGCTCCCTAAATGGTAAATAAGTAAGGGGAAATATCCAAGGGGAGGAACAGGAGCCAGCTTGTTCAGAGGAAATGGAAATCTGGTATTTCTGAGGAAACACTGAGCAACAGAGAAATTCAAAACATGAAAACACCGCCCCTTCCAGACATCAGCCGCGCAACGTAGAAACAAATGGCTTGTGATGTTTTCAAAGCTGGGACGGCGCAAGGTGGGGTGTTCGTCATCACGTCGCCTCCAAAGATGCATCTGGATACAAATCTCCAGAATTCTTTTCAGGAGTCTCCAGAATATCTCCACTCGGATCTTCTAATCCCTTGGAGTTCTGGCACAATTTCCTTGGCAACAGCCGTGGCTGCTTTTGGATGGCAGCTACTGAAATCTGCAGCCCCTTCCTCCGCCAAACCACACCACCAAAAGCAATTGCTATTGTTCTGGACCAGCCCTGGTCTTCCTAGTGAGATATTCACATCTAGTTACTCTCATATGCGTGTGGGCATGCACACGCTCGCACATGCACACATGCACACACAAATACACACACTCTTTTCAGCAGACACAGGGAACTAAGAGAAACACTCTCCCTCTCACCCATTTGCCTGTGCCAGATGAGGCCTGTTAAATTTGGAGTCCTCGGAAGGGCCTATTCCTGCAGGTGAGAACCCCCAGTGGTTGGTGTGACAGTCTCTGAAGAACTCACGGTAACATTCCGGAGGGGAGCTGGCTCTGAACACCAAGGGCCAAGACAGTGCAACACCAGCCCACAAGAGCCCAAGTCGAGGAAGAACTTTCCAGATGATGTGCCTCTCCCCCATGTTGCCCAACACTGGAGAGAGATGAGAGCAGGGTTATGAGAAGAGAGAGAGGGCCGGAAGCACCAGGAAAGAAACAGAATGTCACCAAATTACCCTTTCCTCCACCCCCTGCTCCTTCTCAGGTCTGACATCATCACTTGTGCCTGTGGCCACTCTGCTACCCTGTCCTTCTCCCCGGGGCAACACAGAGTAAGTGTGGCCTGTCCTGCACATGGCAGATATGAGCAGATAGCCACCATGGCTCCATTTTTCTGGTCAAAGTACCTCACTTGTTTTGGCTCTTGCTCAGAAGGAATTGTTCCCACATCTTTGCCATCCAGTTCACCTGCATCTGGCTGTCTTCTAGTTAATCAATATCTATTTGAACATGTGCCATCCAGGATGAACTCTGAGGGTCCAGACCATGGTCTGAGCAGTGCCAAAGATAATATGGCGGAACCATCACCTCTGCTGCTCTGGACATGTGGAGTTTTCAGAGCATTCAAAGGTCTTACATTCCAGACTGCACATATGAAAGTGAGACGTCTAAACAGGCCACAGGCCTTGGATCCACAGGTGCTCTTTGACCTTTGTCCTCTTCCCAAATGGGGCTCTCAGCAGCAGCATCTCTAACTCATGTCCCCTAAGTCAGGCTGCTCCATATGATTGGAAGGCTTCTTTTTAGGTAAAAAGAGGTAATACGAAGTAAAATGTATATACTTTAAAACTACTAACAGTGTATTTTGGTCTTGCAAAGATCAAGAGTTACTCAACCAGAATGATAGGTATACCGAATTTTTAATAAGGTGCATTGTTCATCTAACTAATTTATTTGTAGATTATGTGATTTAAAAATAATAATAAAGGCTGCCATACCTTGGGTCTTTATGGGCTAAGCATTATGCATGTATACCATCATACTTAATCCTCATAACAACCTTGAGGTAGGTGGTATTAAAAAAATTAAGGTTCAGTGACATTAGGTGACTTGTCCAAAGTCACCCAGCTAGTAAGAGGCAGATCGGCATTCAGACTTAGTCCGTAACCAGTAAGCTCTCTCCCAGTGTGGGCTGAGCTCCCTGCTCCTACATTCCACGCGGGCTCTAGCACCCGGTGCCAATACTGTATCACTGATCACAGTCTGCCTTGCATTCGAACTTCTGCTAACGTTCTACTTACATATTACAATTTTTGCTAAATTCATTCACATATCTCTTTGCCAGCCTTTGTTATACATAACAGGCCCTTCTGTTTAGGTCCTAAATATCTTAAGAATGAAGTCCATGTTACTCTATTTCTTTTGACTCTCACTTCACCTGGTATGAAGTTTTTCCTATAGGATGGTCTCAATAAATGTTACATTATTGACACACATGACATCAAAGAATGCACAGCTTATAAGCAGACACATCCACTACCTATAGAATTTCCTAATTTTTTTTTCTACCACATAAGGCATGAAATAGTACAACACATCAAAGGTGATCTTCCAAATACAGAAAGCAATTTTCAACCAATGTCTGTGTTGTACCTTCTAGATAGAAAAAGCTACAATAAAAAGCTGTGAGTGAAACAGACATGAAGACTGGCTTCTGCCCTGCAGCTGCCATCTAGAAAGCGAGGCAGATGCTACTCCCCAAACTCATGAGTGCAAGGACCCTGGCCTTTCTGCCCACCTTGTACCCAGAGGCTGGCACTGTGACCGTCCCTGTAGATATTGCCCAATAATATGTGTCATTGAATGCCTTGCTTTTTTTTTTGAAAAATAACATTAAGTTCCTACTGTATGCCAGGTCTTCTGCAAGGCATTTTCACATACATGGTTTAAATTAAAGGGATCTCAGAACAACAGTATGTGGTATGTATTAATATCTCTGTTTATAGACATGAAAACTGAGGCTTGAAGCAGAGGTGCTAACCCAAGGCAGACTGTGATCACACTGCTGTACGGGCGCTGGGTCCTGGGACACAGGAGGAGAGCTCCGTTCACACTTGGCTAATCTCCCTGCTCCCAACTGCCTCTTTCTTGATCCACAAAAATCATCTGATCTTTTAGTAAGAACCAAACTTGCTCTAAGTTCCCAACAGGATGTACTGACGGCTGTGAGTGTCGGCTCCTGGGCTGAGAAGCATCACTACATCTGACTCATCTGGGATCACGGGCAGGAAGGAGGATGCCAATCAGGACTTGTGGATTTTCACTTTCCAAGGAGTTTACCCCGCACTCCTTAAAGGCAGATCTTCATGACTCCCCACTTTAGACTGGATTTCATAGAAGGTTTGATTCCGTTTGCAGTAGCAAAGAACAACTAGGAAGTATCTGCATCAGGGACCCAGCACGCCCCAGGCTCAGAGCAATATTGGTCTGGCAGGAGAAACTGGGCAAGATGGCAGTCCAAAGCCAGGTAATCCTTGAAGTTTACAGAGTGCACTGACATGAGAAACCGATCTGAACTTCACAGTCCACCTCATGAGACAGAAATTCACCCCCCTTTACACATCAGGAAACTGGAGTCCAGACCAGGACAGTGGTTTGGCTGAGGTCACACACAGTCAGAGGGATCAAAGTCAGAATTCAAACCCAGATCTTCAATCTCAAGGCCTATGCTTATTCTACTTGCTAATTCATACTGGGCACAGACAAGTCACTCTAGGCTTAGGCTATCCATCCACCCATTCGTTCATTTTGCAAATAATTATCAAGTGCCTTCATGTAAAGTTGTAACAGAAGATGACAAATACATTTTAACAGGGAGCCAATATATCACAGCAAGATATCGCTGGTGGACCAAGGTCTCTGGACCTGAGAATATCTTGTTTATGTATTCTTGTTTTATTCTTTATTTTCCCTACCTTAAAAATATAACTTCTAACAACAATGTCTGTCTTTTCCATGCTTAGTCCCCCAGAGCCTGGCACAGTGTCAGGCTCACAGCTGGTGGTGATGGGTTGTGACGAAGCAAAGTAGGATGAGAGAACAGGATGAAGGAAAGCACCCTCATCCCAGGAAGGCCTCTGAGAAGCAGCAGCATTTGAGCACAGACTGAGTACAGTGAGGGAGGCTCACAGGGAGGGGACCACAGAGGCCAAGGCCCTGAGGGGAGATCATGGGTGACCCACGATCATGGGACAAGGGACGGCAAGAAGGTTCAGTGGTTGACAGAGTGACCAAGGGAGAGACAGTACCAGATGAAAGAGAGGACAGAAGCAGGCTGGGAAGTGTGTGGAGTTCACAGTTACGACAACTGGATTTCAAATCCCAGCCTTGCCACTTCCTAGCTATGTAACATCGGAATGATTCCTGAGCTTTCCAAAAAGCCCTACCTTCCAAGTTTCCAAAGATTAACTGAAATACTACAGGTGAAGCACTTCGCATGGTTGGCTTTGTGGGCCATGGGAAGGTGAGGAAAGCATGGTCTCTGTCCACCAGGAGCTCACGCCGAGTAATGAGGACAGACAGTTCAGCATTTATGTCGGGCATTTCCCCCACATCAGTCCCCCTGCTTCATATGCCTCCTCTCTACTCCCCACGGCAACCCTGAAGCAGAGACTCAACAAATTCCAATCCCTGAGGAGGAACAGAGACTCAGAGAAGCTGGGTAAAGCCAGCCAGTGAGGTGGTGGCCGAGCTGGGTCAGGTCTGTCTGCCTCTGAGGCTGGCTTGCTCTCACTGGGACACACTGCCTCGAGGAGCCAGCAGTAACCAGGGGCAGGTCTCTTATTCTAATAAGGCGCAACGGAATCACAGAGAAGGGAGCTTCCATCTTGGCCTTCACATAGGAGGTGGCATTTCAGCTGGTCCTTAAAGGATTAGGCACCTGCCAGACCAAAGAGGGCAGGAGGGCCACGTCATGGTCAAAAGCCCAAAGTGGGTTCTGGGACAGGGGACGAGTCCACTGACTGGTGACTGGAGGAGGAGGGGCAGGGGGCAGGTGGGAGCGTCTGTGAGGAGCAGATTGCCAAGGCCTTGCCCACCAGGCCAAGAAGCCAGCAGGCAGCTGGGAGCCAGCCGTCATTTTGAAGCAGTGGGGGAGTGAACACGACGAGCTTTGTTTCTGAGGAACTAGATGGGAACAGGGAGTTCTTGACTTATGCAATACCTGAAGAAAATGCCGCCTGACTTAGAAAGTGTCACCAGGTTTTAATAGAAGGCGTTATTCATATTCTTTGTATCAACAGTCTTTCAGGGCACTGTGCTGGGGCCTATTTTAGGAACTCACAGCTTTAGAAATGCTACATCAAAAAGTTGACACGTCACACTCACTAGCAGCTGCCAAGGGAGGACCAGGCCCCAGGTCCTGGAGGTACCAGCACGCCTCCTAGTCCCCCCTCCCTTCCCCTCCCTTCCCCTCCCCCCGGGGCCCTGGCCATTACCAGTAGAACCATGCCAACAAGGCCCGCTCCTGTCTCCCCAGGCACCAGGGTGTGATTTCCTCTTCATCATTCTCTGTCTCTCAGCCCCGTTTTCCCTCTGTCCTGGGCTCCCCACAGTGGTGACACACAGGAACACGTGGAAAGTCTGGGCCCAGGAAGTGGGCAGCTGTGTGGCCTCTCCAGGGGGTGGGGGGGTGGGCCTTAGGTCAGTGGGTTGCCATGGCAACACCACAGGCCCTGCCCCAGGGGCCACTGGGTTCCAGGAAGGGGCCCCTGCCCTGCCTCCAGGGGGCCATCCCACCCTGCCCCTTCATTCATTCCTTCCCTCGTTCACCAAATACTGCTTTAGCACCAACCATTTGCCAGGCTCTGAGGTTCTAGTGACAGACATCGCAGACAAGGTCCCTGCTCTCAGGGAGCTTGTATTCTGTGGTGGAGATGGGACAAAAACAAATAAGGTGCCTCCAGGGCACAATGAGTGTCAGGAGGAAAATGAAGCTACTGAATGGGAGATGGGGGTGCTGTCTTAGGCAGCGGGACACTGAGGGCCTGCTGGAGGAGGTGATGTTGGAGCAAGGGCAGAGGTCTGAGAAGGAAGGGGCTTGAAAACCAGTATGTGGGAGAGCGTGAGGATGAGTGAGAGCAGCAGGAAATGGAGGCAGAGGTAGGAAGGGCCAAAAGCGTGTAGGCACTTGCCGGAGATAGTAATAACTGCACACTTACCCCAAATGTGCTAAGAAGCAAGTGGCCTGAACCGCACTGGCTCGGGAAGCATAGCCTACTAGGGGATGCACATTCATTCATCCCACTCACTACCGCTTTCTCAACTATTTGTGGAGTACCATGCGCCAGGCACTGTGCTACACAACAGGGGCATAGCAGGAAACCAGACAGCGTCTGTCACAGGGAAGGTTAGAGTTTAGTGTGAGAGTCAGCTGTTAAATAATAGACATGTAATTCCCAAGAGAGCCAAAGGACGGGGGGGAGGGAGAGAGAGAAAGAGAGAGAGAGAGGGAGAGTCTGGTCTAATCCGTGAGTCAAGGAAGCTTCTCAGAGGAAGTAGGATTAAACTGACAGCTAAAGATTAAGAAGGCATCATGTTACTCCCCCAGGTAAACAGGGAGGGAGGAGTATTCCTGGCAGAAGGAACATCACGTGCAAAGGTCCTGAAGCTGGCTGAAGAATTATGCGTTCAAAAAATTGACAAGCAGGGGCGCCTGGGTGGCTCCGTCGGTTAAGCTTCAACTCTTGATTTCAGCTCAGGTCATGATGTCACGGTCCCTGAGTTTGAGCCCTGCGTCAGCCTCTGTGCTGCTGGCTGGTACGGAGCATGCTTGGGATTCTGTCTCCCTTTCTCTCTGTCCCTCCCCCTCTTGCTCTCTCTCTCTCCCTCTCTCTCAAATAAAAATAAACTTTAGAGGGGCGCCTGGGTGGCTTGGTCAGTTAAGCGTCCGACTTCGGCTCAGGTCATGATCTCACACTCCGTGAGTTCGAGCCCCGCGTTGGGCTCTGTGCTGACAGCTCAGAGCCTGGAGCCTGCTTCGGATTCTGTGTCTCCCTCTCCCTCTGACCCTCCCCCGTTCATGCCCTGTCTCTCCCTGTCTCAAAAATAAATAAACGTTAAAAAAAAAATAAAAATAAACTTTAGAAAAATGAAACATTAAAAAAGAGAGAGAGAGAAAGAAAAGAAATTGACAAGCAACCTGAGCCTGAATGCCCACGCTCATTCAGGGATTAAGCCAACGTGTATTTGTTGAGACTATCCTGTTTGACTAGCACCCCGCACGTAAAAGCCCTGCCCCCTGTCCTTAGGACTGAGTTAAGGAGTCTGGACTTTATTCAATAGGTGGCTGGGAACCTCTTTACTGAAAGTTTTTGTGTGGAGTGTGACAGAAGCAAAACCGTTCCATGGGCAGCTCCATCTGCCATTGCTAAACACAATCTCAGAGGGGAGAGAAAGGGAAGTGGGAAACCACATCACATATCATCCAAACTTCTGAGACTGAGAAGCCGCATCATTAATAATTTTGCCAGGACCACAAGCATACATCAGGACTGTCCCAGGCAAACCCGGACTTCACAGCACCCCTGGGTGGAGGCCACTGCAAGAGTGTAATTAAGTCTGAGAGGCTTAGGACAGAGGCGGTGAGATGCCAAAAGATAGGAACTCTGCCTTCTTTCTACCTAACTGTACTCACAACTCTAGCCAATCCATGTACCCAGTGTCCCCAGGTCCCCACATCTCTTCCTCATCTGCTGGGGCCTCAGTCACAGCAAGAAAAAGGAGGTGAGTCGGAGGTGACGGTAATGACACTTCCTACTGTCTTCATCCACATCATCGTCAGAGCCCAGTCTTTGAGCATCAGCACTACACTCCAGCAATAGTTATTTACATGGATTATCTCATTTAATTACAGCAATACAGATGGGGAAGGTATGCTTTACACAGATGTGTGGCCAGGACAAAGATGAGTGTGAATGGCTTTGTGCACAGTTAACCCCCCCCACCCCGGGCCTAAGGATGTACCTTCTGGGTTGTCTTTGTCCCTGTAGCTGATTGGTGCCCACTGCATACAGAGGCCAGGATGTTCAGATGCTATGGACACAGAAACATCAGCCTACTTATTGTCTGCTCAACGCCGTATGGCCTGGGCCTGTCTCTTTGCAAAGATCGGGACAGGATTCGCTTTCTCTTTCAATTGAACACTTGACCCTCAGGGACGAGATTCCAACCCATAACCCCACTGACTCCTCACGGTACTTGCGAAGAACCACCCTCACCAGTTTGCCTTTTTACTTTTCTTCTTTTCCTTAAAAATCTGAGCAGTATTTTCATCTCTTTCCCAATTCTAATATATTCCTTTAAAAAATAATCCTCCCCAAACTCCCACCGTATTTATGCCTCAGTTTCCACATCACTCCGATACGAAATCCTGCTTCAGAAGATTCAGCCTCAGGTGGTGATGGTGATGTACGAAGAAGTCTCAGAGGCTAACGTGCTACCGTGACACAAGGCGATCTTACTTCTACATTCAGCACCGCTCTTCCTTAACACCCTACAGCCTCAGTGCTCTCTCATCTGCCCAAACTACTCACTCTTTTTGTTTCTAGCTGCCTCTCCAGACTCCTGAGGTGCGCCTGCTGCCTGTGCCAGCTCCTGCTTCGTACCCTGGGGAATCTCTCCCGCAGGTCTGGAAACCAGCAAGTGTAGGTGCCTGAACCAATGAGCTCATCACCACAGTGAGGAAGCCCCTTCCTGTGGGCCGGGGGAACCCAATACAGAAAAAAGGATGAGAAGGCCTGACTGCTAAGCCTCGCTGTCTCACTAGTTTAAGAACCTGACCAAGTACTTTCACCTTTTGAGCCCCAGTTTCTCTATCTGTTAGGGTTACAATAACCACCACTGTCTAAGTTCCCATTTGTACCACTGTGCTAAACTATTCACTTACCTCTTCATATACAGGAATCATTATCCCATTTTATAGATGGGGGAAGTAAGGCCCAGAGAAAAAGGCCTGGACGAGAAAAGATAAGCACTCTGCTTACCGTTTGGCCAACTAGATTCACTCTCCCAGCCGGGCCACGTGGCCACTGTCCCCGTGTGTCTTCCTCATCAGCTGGGGTCTCAACCACGGTGTAATGCAGGTGAGTCCACCTGTCATCTCCTGGAATGTGGCCGCCAGCGCGAGCACCACCACCTTCATGAACATCGTAGCAGCTGAGCCGGGATCTGAACCTGACTCTAACCTAACCATGAACTTATTCTTTCCTAAGTTAGTCATTCAGAAATCATTTATTGGGCAACTACTATCAGACACTATTCTGGGCTCTGAAGATACAACAGCAAACAAAAAACATGAAGTCGCGATTCACACGCAAACAACAAAAATAGAACTTAAAAGCGCCCCCAGGTGAAAGAATATACTTAAAGTATGACAACTCGACTAAAAACAAGTCAGCGGTTACACCTAACCATTAACTTATATTATAATACTCATAGTTATATATGCCTTGAAGTCTCACCGTGAGTACTGAGCTGCGTCTAACATAATACCAAATACACAACAGGTACTAGGTAATGTTACTGCCTTTTCTCACTTTTAGGAAAACCCAAAACATAAAACTCTGAAGCGGTCAAAGAGATTCACGAAAGGGTCATTATTTGCAATATACGAAAATTAATGAGGACACCCCGAAGGTATACCAGTGCCGTTAGCTCAACAGATCATCAACTCACCAACAGTCCCAGAGCCTAGAAAAAGTGAAAGCTAAGGTGTTCGGTGCCACCTCCTGTCGAAGATAGGTTCCATGTAAAAGCAGATCTCTGCTCTAAAAACATCCCTGGGAACGCCAGAATTCATGCGTGTAACTGCATAAGCAGGCTGTAAAAATTTCACCTCCCCTCAATGTTTATGGGGGACCATACCAACTACTACCTAATGTCGGCAGGCCTTCACTTTGTTTCTATTTCTATCATTACAATTTTATTAAAACGTGTAAAAGTCTGTTAAAAAAAGGTTATTGGGGCCAAGGCTGCTCCCTGTGCACAGCATCCGATGGTATTTGATCCCTGACATCACTGCCTTTTCTAGTTTCTTTGTGTATTTTGCCTCTTCTGCATTTCTTTTCACACCCTCTGTTGGGGATGTAGGTTTCCCCCAAAACCTCAGGAGCCAGGCACTCCTGACCGCAGGACCCAAACAGACTTCAAACTAGCCCGAACTTTTGAGATGAATCACCAAAACATCCTTCTCTTAGGCAAAATGCTTTTTTCTTTCCTGTGTTCATCTATTGTAGAAGTTGTATTTTTAAGTGTTGAAAGGAAAGACATACTCATCCACAATCCCACCCCTCTCACATGTGAACTATCTGTCCTTTATCTGTGTTGCTGCCTGGTCTCATGTCCACATGTGCATATGCATGAACTATATCCCCAGTGAATGAACACACCCTTCCTCATTTTTCCCTTAACATTCTATCATACAGAGTTGTCTCATTTTGCTACAGCCCTCACACCTATCATTGATAGATGCCCAGTGTTCCCCTGAGCTAATATTCCTATTTTTATAGCATCTTGATGAACAATTTGGTACATATTTTTTCTCTCTCTCAAATCATTTCTGGCGAGTCACTAGGAGAAGGAAAAGCAAGCATGTGGGCTTAGTAACTAGCTACATGAGAATGGCCTGAATTCCAGCCTTAGCACTTACTAGTTGAATGGCTTTAGGCAAAGTCTCTAAACCTCCATGTCCCCTTGTGTAAAATGTGGAGAATGATAATCTGCCCACCCCATCTTAATGGTGTGAGATGTGGAAAGCATTTAGCATAGCGCCCAGCACAGGGTGAGTTCCGGAACCATTGTGATTCCCAAGTACCTGTCTGTGTCAGAGGCACTTCGTGTGTCTTAATGACAGTGTAGGTGTTAAGCACACAGACAGTGGAGCTCAACTGCCAGGTTCAAGTCTGATTTCCTTGCTGTATGACCTTGGGTGAGTGACTCAACCTCTTTGAACCTCAGGATTTTTTTTTAACCTGCAAAGTGGGGGTGCGAATAACAGCACCTCACGCAGTTTGCATGAGGTTTAAGTGAACAAGGCACAGAGAGTGTTTGCATGATAAGCACTATGCAAATCTTAGCTATTATAATTTTTACATCATGCCCACCCCCAAAGCCTGACACTCTAGTCTCTTCTGTTACCATTCCTTCGGTTTGACTCTTAGATGTTTTGGTACAGTGAAAAGCCTTGGAAGCCAGACGGACACTAATTCTGCTGCTCCCCTTACAAGTGACCAAGCTCTGCAACCCCAGACAAATTACTTAACCTCAAGATCCTCAATTTCCTTCATACACATATATATATATATATATATACATATATATATATACACATATATATACATATATATATACACATATATATATACACATATATATATACACATATATATACACATATATATATATACACATATATATATACATATATATATATATACACATATATATATATATTAAAACAAACAAACAAAAAACTACCCCCTGAAGTTACTATGAGGATTAGGACAAATAATATAAGCTCCTTAAGAGCTGACTGTACCTTATTCACCCCACTGTTCCCTGCAATTAGAGCCTGGCACAGAACTGCAGATCTATGAGGAGAGGGCGGAAGGGAAGGAATTAATAACACCAGCACCATGCCTGGCACCTAGTAGGGGCTCAGAAGAGGGTCACCTCATCTGTAGTTAATCAAGGACTTGTTTGCATGGAGCCATGAGCCAAGTTTCCTAGAAAGCAAGCAAAAAGAGGCAGCGTTCTTCACACTATAATATCTTAAGTAAACATTTATTGAGCACTGACTTGTGCAAGACATCCTAGTGAATGCTTTGCACTGTGCTAAGAGCAGATAATGACAACACGAGAAAATCGTGAGAAACGAAGAAGTGTCAAACACGTAAAATGAGGATGGAAAATATGTGCACTTTAGACACATGCGGTAGGTGAGTGCACAATGAAGCAAAGTTAAGACAGTCAGCTCTATGCAGGGGGCGTGGGGGAGAACCACCAGCCCCTTCATTACAGCCCTATGTTTTTAACTAGTTTGGAGACAGACTGGTTTAAAGACATAACTGACCTCAGTGAGGATACTCTCTCACGATAGGAGCCAATGCATGTGACTGAGTCCCCAGAGGGGCAGTTTCGCTAAGAATGAACTGGGAAAGATCCCACCTAGCTCACAGGTTTACGGGATCATGTACTGAAAAAAACTGAACACAGTGCAGTGTGCATAAAATTTTGTTTTCTCCCCCCGTATGGGCCTTGTATCGGGGGAGAAGGCGGATCTTGGAAGCTACCAGGGCATCTTAAGAAGCGTGTGGTGCTCAAAGCACCTCTTGTTTATTGAGCTTTTATGCCATGCCAAGGCCCTGTGCCTAACCTTTTACATGCGTTACTTCGTTTAATCCTCACAATGCCGGGGTGCCTGGGTGGCTCAGTCAGCTGAGCGTCCACCTTTGACTCAGGTCATGATCTCACGGTCTGTGAGTTCGAGCCCCGCGTCGGGCTCTGTGCTGACAGCTCAGAGCCTGGAGCCTGTTTCAGATTCTGTGTCTCCCTCTCTCTCTGCCCCTCCCCCGCTCATGCTCCATCTCTCTCTCTCTCTCTCTCTCTCTCTCTCTCTGTCAAAAATAAACAAACATTAAAAAAAAATTTAATCCTCACAATGCCATGGCCCCACTTTGCTGGCAAACAAACTGAGACTCGGAGAGGTCACCTCCCTTGTTGAGTCTGTACATCCAGCTTATGGCAAAGGGAATTCTCACCAAGCCTTTGGGATTCCAGAGCCATTAATGATTGTATCAGTGATTGTAAATTGTAACATGCTATGCAGATGCAAGGTGCTGTTATTTTAACACCACGGTTTTTATGCTGAACCTATTATGAGAAAGTCATGTCTGTAAGTAAATAGACACTAAGCACCGATGATGTGCCTGAGATGTCAAATGTGCCAAAGTAACCGGCAGGCGGGGGACACCTACCCAGTGGTGGTGCCAGGATGAATTTAGAAGCTTGGAAAATGATTTGAGATGAAAGGCACACGTTGCACCCAGGTGCTCCCACAGGAAGGAGCACCCGTGGGCGTCCTCAGTCAGCAGCCTGCTGCCAAAGTCACATTGAGGTCCCCAGAGCATCCAGACACCCACTGCCACCCCGTGACAGTGTGCTCCAAAGAACTGCAGTGTGAACTGCTGCCCCCCCCACCCCCACCCCCCGGTCAGGATCAGGGATGACTGGACCTCCTGAACTTCTTTATGTAGAAGAGGAGTTGAGTTGGCATGGACATCTCTAAGGTTTTCCTTCTAACTCCAGGTGTTGGGAGGCGAGGAGGCAGCCTGGCTTCAAAATCAGAATAATCTGTGTTCAAAACCTGGCTTGACACTAGCTGTTTGGCCTGGACATATTAACTAGGCTGAGTCTCAGTTTCCTCACCCGTAAAATGGGGATAACAATATCAAAGGGTCGACATAAGAATTAAATGAAGTAACAAGCATGAGCATTTAGCACTGTGCCTGGAAAACATTATAAATTTTTGTTAATCTGCTACCCAGTTTCAAAAAGGGGGTCCCTTGGGTCGCCTGGGTGGCTCAGTGGGTTAAGTGTCTGACTACAGCTCAGGTCGTGATCTCACAGCTCGTGAGTTCAAGCCCCATGTCGGGCTCTGCTCTGTGCTGACAGCTCAGAGCCCGGAGTCTGCTTCCGATTCTGTGTCTCCCTCTCTCTCTGCCCCTCTCCCACTCGTTCTCACTCTCTCTCAAAAATAAATAAACATTAAAAAAAAATTGCTACAAAAGGGAGTCCCTTTAGTAAAAAAAAAAAAAAAAAGTAACTAACAATTTTGAAAATAACTCATTAAGTGAGCCTGACATCAATCACCAAAATGATTTCAACGTAGTTTCTTCCTTTCCACCCATCTTCCCTCCATCTCTTCCTGCCTTCCTCTCCCCCGCCCCCACCCCGGTGCTTCCTTCATTCTTTCCTTCTCAAAAGTGATCTATATATCAATATATAGTCACCAGGTACTATCTACAACCATACAGCTTTGCTGGAGCTTTTTATTTGTTTGTGTTTTAGTCTCTCAATACCACGAAAACCTTTGAACAAAACACAGACCCACAGGGAATCCCGTTTTTTTTAGGCTCCTCATCTCTGGGATCCCTCTGCATCCTTCCAGAACCTCCCCCACCCCCACCCCCGCATGCACTTTCCCAGCTCTGCTCTGGATGAGGCTCCCTGGTGCCCGGTGCCTTCCTGCCAAGTAGGTCTCCCCGCTCCCAACACACCTCTTCAGCTGTGAACCCTGAGGTAGCTCAGGCAGAGAATGCCCCGAAGCCCAGGCACCCAGAAGAAACTCCAAAGAAGCAGAGAAATAATTCATTCTTCTAATCACAGCAAAGTTTTCAAACTTTAAAACAGGGCCTTGATTAGAAGAAAAGCTGCGTTTTTGTTTTGTTTTTTTTCTAAAAGCCTGGCATTTCTGAAAAGGTCCCCTACCCCAAGCACAGCAACCTAAAGACCCTGCCCACTGAGTTGAAAATAAAAGTTCATAGAGACCAAAGGCCCTCGCATAACAACCGCTCAACACTTTAGAAATCTTTCCAATGCTTGGAAGTTTCAACGTTTTAACTGAGGGTCTCCAGCCCTCTGGAATCTTCCTTCCGTGTAAACTCCCAGGCTAACGTTATTTTATTTTCTATGACGTCAAAGTTTTTATAGAGAATCTACATCACTTTTGTAAAAGGAGTCATCCAGTAGAAGAAATTAAGCTCCTAGAAACAGAGATAATATAGCCTTTTTAGTAGCTATATAAGGATGACACAGAACTAGTTAGTTTTCTTTTGGGTGGAACAAAAAACTATTGTAGAGGCATCCTAATCCCCCTCCCACTCCAGATTTATTATCAGCAGTGGAACTGAACCCCACAAAGAAAATTTGGCAAAATGTTTAAAGTAATCAATACGACCTCATAAATAAGTTTGAGTGTATGCCAATGAGCCCAATTCTGGAACTCTATAAAATCATAATCACTTCAGTAAGAACCTGGGCCTACCCGTGAGCATTTAGAATCAGTACTCAATTTAGAAATACATTATGCCCCATGTGAACATCCTACATATAGACTAATCATTCTGAAGAAGATGATGTGGGACTCAAAAAACCACTCATGCTCATGTTTTTTAAATGATACATTCATTAACTGTAACATTCAAAGAAACACCTCTGTCTTCTAAAGTCTAGTATTAGCTTGAAATGAGCTCACAGCAATCACAAGATTCAAAACAAACATGTTGCCATAATTTCCTTCACGAAATGCAGCTATGCCCCAAAATTTAGCTGCTGCTAGTGTAATTAGCAATCGCTAATCACTCTTCAGATTATTCAAATGGCAGTTCAAAATCTAGTTCAAGAGTAAGTTCGCTTGTGTTGACTGAGTGCATTTTCTCCAACAAGATGGATTCAGGGGATCAATGCTTATGAAGTGGTAATTCTCCATTCCGATTAAATAAAAATCTGCCATACTCATCAATCTCATTTAGGCTGCGTCTAAACAACACTGACCTTTAGCACAATTGGATAGTCAGAAAACACACAGGACACAAAGTGCTAACTAACCTTCACTGGGCTACAGCCTTTTCAAAGGCTTTCTTATTATCCCTTTAAATTAAAACAAGACAATCACGACAATCCAAACTCATCATGTCCAAGCTCACCTGTTTACTAATAATTATTGATTGCTCAGAAGCAGATTAAGCATAATTTTATGCTTTATGGGGGATTAACCAACCACAAAAGTGGAAACTACATACATATTTTGAAGTAATTCTGCTCTGAGGATGAGATCTAACACAGCAAAACCCAGATAATCTACTAGTACAGGTCAATCCAGTCTAGTCGCCTATATCTGGACCATATTTAGCTGAAAACATGATGGCTCAATTTCATTTCATTCTTTTCTGCTTTTTATAATACCCCTCTCTCTCTTTCTCTCAAAGAAAGTGGCTTAAAATTTCAAAAATTTTAACTTAAAAAACACAACGTAGGTAAAGATCACATTATAAAGACAGGAAGAGAACAAATGAACATTTTTTTTTTCTCCTTGCATTAAAAAATAGGCAAGGAAGGCAAAAGAACTAAAGTCTTTCTGTGCGTCTCACTCAACCGAGTTTCAGAGAGTGGTTCATCTGAAACAGAATTTTCCACTTCCTGAAAATCAAGTGCAAAATGGTTGTCTTTAAAACAGCAATGCCTAGAAGCAGAAGGTGGCGGGGGGGGGGGGCAGGGAATGAAGAACACAGGTCTTCATATTCCAGAACCAAAGGGTGTCAGGACCTGTGGAGGGGCCTCAGTCAAGGGTGTAGAACATATGTCTTCTCTGAGTGCTCCTTCCAGGATTCAAGTTCCAGCTACCAGGTTTTGCCTCTACAAAGACACATTTTCTACTCCCTTTAACAAACTGGACAACACAAAGATAAAAGCATCATACGGGCATATGAGATGCCTTCTTCATGGGAAATGTCAGGGAATGAGAATGAACTTAATTCTTCGGTCTAAACTTTAGAAAAAAAGAAAAAAGATTTACCTTGACATTAGCACTGAGGCTGTCTACACAGTACAGACAACATCTAGGCATGCCGAAACGGTTTACATTTGTTTCAGGATTCTTATCCCCCTTTCCCAACTAGACACATGGAACTAGGCATAGGAAGACTAGGTAATTATTTTTAATAATAAAATGTGCCGTTACTGAGCATGCATTCTTCATGTGCATGATCTCATTCTATTCTCCTAACCCTGGAAAGTACTGCGCAGACGCTTTCACAAAGAAGAAAACTGAGAGCCTGGGGAAGTTGGGTCATTTGCCCTGGGTCACACAGCTAGCAAGCAGCTGAGCTGGGACTTAAACTTTGGTCTATATTGACGGCAAACCTCATGTTCTTTTCATTAAGTCAGACCACATTCACCTCCAGTCACATGTTAACATATGTCTGTGGATGACTTTTACCTGCAATATACTGTTTGTTCAGTCACCTAAAGGCTATGTATATTCACCCATGACCTAATGGCTTCTATCTTATTAATCTTGCAGAGGTATGTCTGTGTGCAATGAAGCAAGCTTTGACATTCTTAGGGACAAAGCAAATGTCCCAAATGAATCCCAAAGAAAACTAAAATACGTTTCACACCTGTAGTAAAGATGTGAATGCTTTATCTCCTGATTTTTGCCAACAGTTAAAAATTTTGTCTCCACAGTTTAATGGACTATCCTGCCACTCTCATTTGTGGAGAAAACAGCAAGTCCTTTGCTTTCACTAAAATCATATATGCTTGCGACGCCTGGGTCACTCAGTCAGTTAGGCGTCCATCCCTTGCCCTGATTTCTGCCCAGGTCATGAGCTCATGGTTCATGGGACTGAGCCCCTCACTGGGCTCTGCAATGACAGCAGGGAGCCTGACTGGGATTCTCTCTCCCTCTCTCTCTTTCTTTCCCCCTCCTCTCAAAAGATATAAACTTTCAAAATAAAATAAAATGATACAGGCTTTATTGGACACCCTTTCCAACACAACTCTCTCCTTCACTAAAGATGAAGGAGAAAGAGAAGAAGGATAAAGAGAAGAAAAAGTAGAATAAGGAGTAGGAGGAGAAGGGGGGAGGAGGGGGAGGAAGGGGAAGAGGGGGAGGAGGGGGAGAGGGAGGGGGAGGAGGAGAAGGGGGAGGAGGGGGAAGAGGGGGAGGAGGGGGAGAGGGAGGGGGAGGAGGGGGAAGAGGGGGAGGAGGGGGAAGAGGGGGAGGAGGGGGAAGAGGGGAAGGAGAAAGAGGAGGAGTAGGAGAATTCATCAGTATAGCCTTACAACTAAGAGTGTGGACACTCGTAGATGAGGTCGCCTGCTCCCTTCATGGGTATCCTTCCACTGCATATAATGGGGTAGATCATAACAGTACCCATAACATGTTTTAAAATACAACTAATAATGCATTTAAAGCACTTAGCTCATACCTGGCATGTGAAAGGCACTTAATAAACTTTTAAAAACATAAATAAAAAGCTAGATTTAGCACTGGGATTCTGCACCAGGGAAGTCAGGTGCTCACAGTGAAGATCGATAATGCTCTCCGTGCAGCCCAGCTTCTAAAGCTCAGAAACTCACTGAACACTTTAGCTTCTAGCTTTAATTTTTGTCTTTAGCCTATTGGTTTCCCCACTTAAAATGTGAATAATAACTGTTCCTTCTTTA
This sequence comes from Lynx canadensis, assembly GCF_007474595.2. Taxonomy (NCBI): domain Eukaryota; kingdom Metazoa; phylum Chordata; class Mammalia; order Carnivora; family Felidae; genus Lynx; species Lynx canadensis. The sequence goes on along the minus strand of NC_044309.1, from coordinate 125,701,041 downwards.
TAGGGTTGTTGTGAGCATTACGTAGACAATGCACTTAAATAAAAATGCTTAGTGGCAAAGTGGAGACATGTATTGACTATATGTTACCTATGGCCATCTTCACATTTCATACAAGAGCCCTCTCAGATGCTTAGATCAGTTCCATAAGAAAACTGGGGTTCAGCAATAGTAAGCTTCCAGATCAAGAGCATCCAGCTTTATGGGGCACCCAGAAGGCAGCAACCTTCCTATCACCATGCTCTACCTTCTTCCCCCCAATAATGCTTTCTTCTTCATTGTGCTTATCACTCACTGAAATTAACTATTTTTTGTGTGTTTACTTGTTTGTCTATAATTTATACTCCATAGGAGCACTGCTGGCGCTTTTGTTAAACCCAGCATCCAGCAGAGTGTCTGGCACAAAGGAGGCATGTAGTTTTCTTGAATGAAGGAAACAAGCTAAAATGTGTCCAAAATCATCATTCAACCACTATGATACACTGCCTCCCATCACTGCCATCAGTTAAAACCCTCTCCAAATGCAGAATCACACAACTCCTTCAGAGAGGTTTTCTCTGGGGTCCAAGACTGAAACTTTCCATGACTCTTCACTTCCGTCCATACGTTTCCCTTCTCACCAAGTGAGATTCAAATCCATCTCAAGGCCAGAGGCGTAACCAAGCCCTGCCAGGCTAGTATTCTATCAGGGTCCACAAGAAGTGGGCTGCATGGGGCGAGGGAACAGGCTTTCCCAGTCTGGTGTCATACAAGCTGTAGCCCCACACAAGTTCCAGACCCTCTTTCATCCTACAAAGGGACAACAGAGAATTATGCTAAGACTTAAATGGCTAGTGTGTGAAAAAGTGCTGGGCTGACTCATGGTAGGTATTGACAAGGGAGCCCATCCTTTCCTTCAGGCTCCACGAGGAAATGATTTCTGTGTCCCTTAGCACCCTGACCACTCTCAACCTGCCCATGCCTTCCCTTGTCAAACACATTGCAAAGTCCTTGAAGGCAGAGACTGTGTGTCCTTATCCATTCTGCCACCCAGCAGGTGCTCAGTGAATGAGACTGAATAAAAATCCCCCGATAAATTCACACAAACTATTTTCTTTTACTTTTACCTGACACTTCCAAATCACCTGTCTCTGAGTTCATTCTCTCTCCCCTAACCTTCATAAAATTGCAAAGATATCTCAGAGTAGAAGGGGCAAAAACATCAGACATTTCCTGCAACCTTTCCATTCTGCGGAGCTCTGGAGGGGCAGCCTGAAGAGTGTCCCAAAACCTGCAGAACACCTAGGGTGGGCTCTCAGGGGCCTGTGCAAGTGGAGACCTGTCTGGCAGTCCATGTTGTGATGTCATCATTCTGTGCCTTCTCGGTCTTTTTCACGCAGACACCAAGGCTAATAAACACACCAACCTGACTTAGAATCACAACCTTACACTGTTAGAAATGGAAGAGAACCCCTGTGTTTGATGCAGGTCACATTTACACTTCTCTCATGGAGTGCTTGTGAGGACCAGTGTCCGTAAAACTACTTTACAAAGTACCTGGCTTTGTACTCCGATTCCACAGACGCAGTACAGGCGTGTAATTGTATGGAAAAAGTTTAGGTGGACCATAGCAATCTTTACATCCAATTCATTCAACTATAGATGAGGCAACGGAGTATCAGAGAAGGGCTCCTCTGCTCAAATTATCACCAGGAGGGGTGGCTAGGCATGAGAAGACCCTCACTTCTTTCTAAAAGCTTGAGCAAGGGAGGATAGAGTCTGGTTTTCCTTTGATGGCAACATTTCTCTACGCTGGCCAGCGTGCATACCTCTCCCAGGTATGTGAAGGTCTGTGATGCTGGTCTCATCATCTAAAGGCATTTCAGTGCTTCCTAAACGGACGCTGGGTACAGCCCCCCCCCCCAATTCAGTGTCTTAAGGAATGCACCTTAGGTGTAATTAAGAAAGGAAATTATAGGCCTTTAAAAAGTGGTTATCCAAGGTTCTTCTTGACTCTCAAAATCCTAATAGATGATTCATCAAAATATTTTAGGTTATTATTAGTGTGGGGAGAAATGCACTAATTGTACAGTGGGTCACAGTTCAGATAGTGGTAACCAGCTCACATATGCTTCCTGGATTCTATCGTAAAGAGGTTTATGAGTAATTATCAGAAAATCCCAGACTGTAAGCTGCCTAAGCCTTCATCTTACAGACAATGAAAATTAATCTAAGAGAGGCTATAAGATTCACCTAAAGTAACATTAAAAGCGGCTGAGTCAGAATTGTAACTCGGAGCTTTTTCCCACTGTACAAAGGAGGGGGAAATGGATAGGAACTCCCTGCTCCTCTGTCCTCAGATTTCTGAGCGGGCAACTCCTTCTCTTCTCTTTCCAGCCTAATCCTATCCCCTCAACCTTTTAAGATTCGATTTGAGAAGGAAGGATGAGAAATGCATCCCGGGTGACCCACGTGTCGTGAGGAAGAAAAGCCAGGACCTTTCACGTTGGTGAGAGTGTGGCTCATGGGGGAGGTGGGCGCCCTGCCCAGCTGGCGCCTAACCCTCGGGATGGGGAGTCAGGCTGCAGGACAACCAGGTGAGGAGGAGTGGGAAGAAGGGCACACAGGTGAGCCTAGAAAAGGTGTAGCTGCTGGAGAGAAATTAGAGACCTCAGTGCCTCTGGGGAGCAGGTCAGTCTAGCGCTCACAGAGCGGCAGGGAGGCCCGAGCAAACTCTCTCCAACTCGCACCAGGTCCTTTGTTGTCGGTCTGTGCCTCTGGCTCCCGCTCATGCCCTCCGGTCCCCCGCCCCCCCATGAAGTCACCCCAACTGCACTCATAATATTTTGCTTTGCGCCGGGTCTGTTTTCCACCACCAACTTCCAGCGGTCACCATGGCGACGCGCCGGGGAGGGGGGGCGGGCGCGGCTAAGGAAATCCTCCGGCCTAGCCGCCCGGCGGCCCCTACCAACTTTTCCAGGTCTCTGGGTCCTGCAGGCCGGGTGGGAAAGCGCGCTGTCACGGCCGCCGGGCGGAGTCGCTTGCGGAGCTCCCCGGACCCGGCCTGAGAGCCTCGTCCGCGCGGGCGAGGGCTGCTGCCACCGGCCTGGGGACCCCAAGACCACGCAGCTCTCACTTGACCCTACTTCCAAACTCACGGACGCCGGCGCTTTGGCAGGTGGCGAGGGTGGGGACGCGCATGCCCCCTCGCCGGCCACACACACACACACACACACGAACATACACACGCCCGGGGAGGGAGAGACAGTCTGATTTGGGTCCAAGAGCAAAGGGCGGACCCCCGGCCCTTTGCTCCCTTGAGCCCGCAGACGTGGTCCCCGGGCGGGAGACGGTAGCTCCTAACCGAGCTCCGCAGCTGGGAGCGGGAGGAAGAGGCCCGGGTTCTGTTCCGACCAGGGCGCTCTCTGCCCCAGGGGCCCCAAGCCAGGGCGACTGAACGTCCCCACCTGGGGGCCAAGGAGCCAGGTCGGGGCCTTGTGCTGAGCCGGGGCCCGTAGACGAGCGTGCCTTCCCGCCGTTGTGGCCCGTGGTGCTCAAATCCGACTCCAGGGGTACTTCGGCCGCCCCAACTCTGGATACTGGATTTCGGGGCAGAAAGTGGTAGAGACGGAAGTTTCTAATTCGGGCTGGGCGGTGCCCCTCTCTAAGGCGCCATCCCGTTTAACAAGAAACAACCCTTCTGTTGCGTAGCCGACCGACCCCGCCCCGGGCCACCTGGCACAAGTTCTCGGTGGCCTAAAATTCTACCTACTTTTCTCCCTCGTTCTCGAATTCCCGGGTACCTTGAGGAACCGAGCAACGCTCGCTGGGACAGGGCAGCCGGGTCCGGACCCACCGGGCCGGGCACGCGTGGCGGCCGCGCTTGGCTCACGAGGGGAGGGTGGGCCCCGCGCTGGGTGCTCGCTGGTGCGCGGCGTGCGGCGGCGGCGGCGGCGCCGGCCGGGAGGGGCGTGCGCCCGCCCCAACCGCAAGCCGCGCACGGGCCGGACGGCGCGTCGACGGCCTCACGCGCGCGCCTGCGGCCTTCGCCGTCCGCCCGAGCCCCGCTGCGCCGCCAGTCTCCCGGGAGAGGGGCTCCGCTTTGTCGCGCTCCGCCGCGAGCGCGCGGAAGGCCCAGGAGGCGCGCGCCGGCGCGCCGGCCTCCCCCGACGGGGCCATTGTCTTAGCCCCGCACTTGAGGAGTATTTGGGGAAAACTGGAGGAATATATTACCGACTCGGTGCGCGGAACAAAGGGGCGCGTTTCCGCAGGTCATGCTGAAGTGGCCCCGAGGCAGACCACTAGAGCCCCGGCCCCTGCAAAACTGTTCTCCCGGGCCGAAGGCACTTTGCGGGGATTTTCCTTTTAAGAGTAGGGGACGGAGGCCTGGCTCCCCGGCCTCACTGATCTGGACGCTCCCGACTTCGCCCCAGCACTTGCTGCGAATCGGTTGTTGGAGCCCTTTCAGAATGAAATATTAAGTAATAACACCCGTGGTTCCAGTCGCACGCAATCTGCTGGAAAGGGAGCAGAATCGAACTGCTCCCGGGAGCGCTAGGCTCCGCTAGCGGGGAGAAAGGACCTTTACATAACAAGGGAAACGCTGAAGAAAAGCTAATTGGATTAAGTTCTCTGGAAGGGAGGTGAGGGGAGGCTCCTGGACCGGACCGCGCGACGCTGCATTTCCCTCGTCGTCGGTTTTGCAACTCCGAGTGAAATGTCACCTGGTGCGCCGCGTGTCATTTCCTTCACGCTGCCAGCTCCCAGAACTTTTTATTTTGATTTCAGGACGGCGATCTGGGGAGGTCTCCGATTTTCGAAAACAGGGAGGGGAGCGGATGTGGAAAAGATTGCTGTTTCAGAACCAGTTTGGGGTGTCTGCAGTTGGAGTAAAAGTGACCAGGTGCCTCCGCGACCACCAGCTACATCGAAGACAGAAAACAGAACGTTTCCACAACCCCACAGCTCTACCCCAGAACGCACAAGAAGTTCCAGTCGTGTGGACAGGGCAGTTAAAACCCCCCAACTGGGTCTTGGCGGGTGTGTGGTGCCGGGAGACCCCAAGTCCCTACGTGAGCCCCTTGTGAATAGTTGACCACAAACAATGCAGACATAGGTTTAATTTTGTTCAAAGATGTTCGCCTCTCAATTTGGGGTGGCCGGGAGGTGAGTAGTGGCGCAAACCCTTGACATAAAAATAGAGAGGGAGGGGCTCTTTTCCTTCTGTGGTGCCTTCTTTACCGACAGCAGAGAGTACTCAGGCAGGGCCCGCCACTACCCGCAGCCGGGCTCGTGCGGCAGGAGACGCCTCTCCTTGCCTAGGTTATCTTCTGTGGGAGGGAAGACCGCGGGGCTCAGCCTTTCCCCACTCCCAGGGGGCCCACACCCACTCAGCGAGAGAGGGACTTGGCTCTTGGGATCAAAGATAAGCCCTGGAAAAACCGAAGATCCCCCTGACCCGAGGGGGTGGGTATCCTGGCCAGCAGGGCCTCTGGCAGAAGCCTGGAGGGGCTGGAAATCGCTGCGTGGACCGAAGAAAGACCATCTGGGTCGAGGCCCGGATGACCCCTACCCCCACCCAACGTGCATTTCCAGCCTGCTTCGGAGGGAGGTGGGGAAACATTCTGGTGGTGTTTATTTGCTCCAAGGAAGGGACGCGTGTGTGTTAAGGGATGCAGAGGCTGGAAGGCACTTGTTGCTCTGCGCTGCAAAGCCCAGCCACAGATGCTCCGAGGCACGGTCCCCAGCATCTCGTTAAGCTGCCGCCTCGGCCCAGGCTGCGCTCACCGCCCTGCCTCTGCCTCTCCCCAGGCTTACCTCCCCCCAGAATCCCCAAGGCCGCATCCGGCTGGTGTGGACTGGTTGGGGACTGCAGTTGGGAATTCGGGGGGGGGGGGGGCTTCCAGAGAACTTCTTCCACTTGGAAGGGGCGTAGGGAGCATTGCTTAGATCTACAAGTTTGGCGGCTCGTCCAAGGTGCTAGAAGTGGAAGGTGGAGAAAGTTCTACTGGAGAACGGAGACGCTGGGCTTTTTCGTTGTAAGAGACTCTTTGGTTTCCCTCCTCAGTAGTTACGGATTGCCGCGACCCCAAAACCTGACGCCCACAGCCCCCAAAGTACCTAGCGGTTTGCAGACCCGGACGCCAGGCCTCGCCGGCCGCACTGCGTCCTGCCCCCCTTGCAGCAGAGTTACAGCCGCGCAGCGGAGCGCGTGGTCGGATGCCCCTTCCGGGCAAGGAGGTTACACCCCGCCTCGGACAGCCCGGGGCTCCCACCTCCCGACCCCGCGCGGATTCCCTAGGACCACCGTGTTCGCCGCCGCCACTCCCTCCAGCTGCGCGTCTCCACCAGTCTGAGCCTCCGTCCCCACCTCCCAGGCGCTGTGCGAAGCCTTCGCCCTCCCCCGCCTCTGGGGAGTTCCGCTCGGCTTCCTGGCCCTAGCCACCAGCCTCAGAGCGCACCGCTATTCCGGGGCCCCCAAACCCGGGGGAGGAGCCGGGCCCGGGAGGGGGCGGTCGGCCCGCAAAGTTTCTGCGAGCGGCACCTCGAGCTCGCCGCGAGCCAGAGAATCTTTACGTAACTTTGTGTTCAGGGCAAGCAAAAGCGCGCTCCTCAGCGCGCGCGCGCACACACACTCACTCGTTTACACAATCACACGCTTACACACACACACACTTCCACGTATCCACTTACATCGCACATCGCGACGGATTGAAAACTTGTGCACGCTCTCCGTTATTTCCTAGGGTTCCACTGTCAAGTTGAGCCTTCTGAAGTTTTTGCAACTCTTTCTGAAGTTCCCCTTCTCCCTTTTCTTCCCCCCCCCATGTCTCCCCCCAACCCCCACCAGTAGGACTGACCTGTGGAATCCATGTCGGGTTCCTCCAGTAACCCACAATGCATGCTCTTCCCATGGACAGCACGGGCGCCCCCCAAAAGTCCTGAGGTTTGGGGATCCCCTGTGCTAGAGATGCCCAGGGAGGAAGGGAGTGAGGAGAGAAAGAGACGTAGAGAGAGACTGCAAGGGCGAAAGGATAGAGGAGGAAAGGAAAAGGAAGAGAAAGAAGAAAGAAAAGAGAAGAAAGAGGAGAGAGAGAGAGAGAGAGAGAGAGAGAGAGAGAGAGAAGGGAGAGAGCGCAGAGAAGGGGGAGAGAGAAAGAGCGAGCGAGTGAGGGGACACTCAGTAATCCAGCCGGGCAAAGCCAAACCCGTCAAAATGTTTGCGGATGTTTCATGGGAAAAAGCATCATTTTATAGGAGCCCCGATGGGAGCAATGTCATTGATAGGCCAGCCGGCCTGATGAATGGCCGCTCGTCAGATGGGGCCGTGGCGAGGCGCACTGTGAAGCCCATTGTGGGCCTGTTTTGAATAAGAAAAGCCGCCTCCGAAAAGGGGGGCTCAGAGCGACGCAATCCCAGCCCTCCGACTTCCCCCTTCTATTATAGCATTAGCAACGTTTTTCTTATTTAAAGTTCCAGAGGCCTTCTCCAGCCTTCGCCCGGCACTCATTATAGGCGAAATCAAAATTGGCTTAGATGTGGCCCCCTCCTCCCTCCCCACCCCTCCCCCATCGGGCCGGGCGGGGCGGTGGGGGGGGGGGCGGCAGGGGACTTCGGGGAGCCTGGGGAGTCGCCTAAACGGCCACGAGTGGGCCCCACTCCTTTTCCTCTCCTCTTGTGCCCCCCCCCTCCCGGTTCGGTCCCGGGTCAGATTTTGAGTGGGGGCCCTGGGAATGCGGGAGGAGGTATGCCTCGACTTCCTTCCACGCGGATCCGCGGACACGCGTGGGGGAGTGGAGCGAGCTGAGGGTGAAAGGTGTGTGTGTGTGTGGGGGGGTGACTTAAGACCCCAGCCCCTGGTGACGAGGCCGCCAGGCAGGGAGGATGTGAGGGGCTGACTCGTCTCCTCCAGAACTTTCTGTCTTCCTCTGGATTTATCCATCTCCTTCACTGGGTCTCTCCCCTTTCCCTGCATCTCTCTCCTTCTCTGCTTCTCTCCCCGTCTCTGTCTCTCACTCTGTCCTTCTCCCGGCCTCTGTGTCCCTCTATTTCTCCTGTTTTGGCTGCCTATCTTTCTGTCCAGCCCCTGCCCCCACGTCTCTTTGTCTCTCCCTAGGACTCTGCCCCTCTGTCTCTATCCCCCTTGGTCTCTCTGACACCCCCCTCCCCGCCTCTTCCCGTAACTCTGTCAGTCTGTCTGTGTCCCAGACCCTCCCTCCCCGCCTCCCTCCCTCCTCCCGCCCTCGCCTCCGCCCCCCAGCCGGCCGCGAAGTTTGTGAGAAGACCGGCGTCCAAGTGGGGACGCGGTTTTCCCAGGGACCCCCTCCCCGGCTGAGTTTAAAGTGCAGAAAGAGGGGGGCGAGGAGCTGGGGGGCTGGAAGTGGAAGTGGGGGGGCAGGCTGCGTCTCCGCGGGCCCCGATAAAGTGGCCGTTCGCGGGCCGGCAGCGCTGTGATTAGAATATGAATGGGGCTCGGCAGGCGGAAGAGAAAGGCGGATTACCCCGGGTGCTTTGACCATGGACAGAGGCAGCGCCGGCCCGGCCGCGGAAGGGGCGGGGCGGCCGGGCGGGGTCCCTAACGCCGGGCGAGGGGGGGGTGGTCTCTAACCCAGGCCCCCAAGCTGGGTGAGGTACCCGCGGTCCCTTGCGAAGGCCCCCAGTCTGCCCTCCCCAAGAAGGACTAAGTGGGACAATGCGGGAGGGGGGGCACAAGGGGCCAGCACGTGCCGAGTTAAGGTCACGGCGCGGGAGGAAGGAGGCGGCGCAAGATACGGGCTGGACAGAGCCCGGGTTGGGCATATTTCAGAGTCCTGGGTTCCAATTCTGCCTCGGTAAATTCCTTAATCCTTCTGGGCCTCGGCTTCCTTGTCTGTAAAACGGGGCAAAGATGCCCCCCCCCAAGTTAGGGGGAAGAGTAAACGACGCAGTGGGTGTGGAAGGAGTCCAACACCCGCTGTTCCCTCTGCTTGCAGCTCTCTTTACCATCTACCCCTCCCAGCACTTCGCCGCATGGCCAGCTCCTTCCCACCACCCTGGTCTCACCCTGGTCTCGGCTAAGCGTTGCCTCCCCAGAGTGGCTGTGCCTGAGCACTCTGTGCGGGTCCCTTCTCGCTCCGGCCGCTGCCCCATTCATTACCCGTTTGTTTCTGCAGGAACCGTATTCACTGCCACAAGCCCGGGAGCCCAGAACAGAGCCTGGCATTCATTCCAGCTGCGACGGCTGGTGACGGGAAAGCGGACGATGAAAACCTGTGGTGACCGAAGGCGACAGTGGCGATCACCACACGTGCATGGCGGTGAAGACAGGAGGATTCTCTCGCACCCTCGATTTCTCCCTGGGAGATAAAAGCGGGAGCTTGACCAGCGCCCGCAGGTGGCGCCACCTGGAGTGTTGGGTGTCCCTGGGAGTTCTTGGGGGATGCTGGGGGACCAAGGCGGTCTGTTATTGCAGCCGTTGTTATTATTCTTATTTTAATTATACATGAAAAATGCAGGTGGGGTGAGGTGGGGTGGGCTGGCGAGGAAAGTGAGGAGAAAAAACTGGCAGGTGGGCAGTGGGGGCTGGTGCATGCCGTCCCCGCCCTGTGCTGTCTAACCTGGGATGGCACCAGCTGTCCACCCTGACAGTGCTGCAGCACCTGGGAGCTTAAAGAAATGAAAATAAGCGGGTATTCATTCATTCCTTGGCAAATTTTTATTGTGCACCTACTATGTGCCCAGCACTAGTCTAGGAGTTGGGGACACAGCTGTGAACAAAGTAGACTTTTAAAAAATCCCTACCTTCCTGGAACTTATACTGGAATGAAGGGAGACAGATGATAGGTAAAATATGTAACTAGATTCTATAGGTTGTCCAGCGATGAGGGCTATGTAGCAGGCGGGGACCGGGGAGGACCTCTGTGAGGTGGTAACACACTTGGGTTTACAAACAGTGCTGTCTAGGGGCTGGTAACAAGAACGTGTTCATTTATGGAAATTCACTGAGCTACGTACACTTATGATTTTATGCATTTTTCTGAATGTATTTCGAACTTCAATAAAATGCTTGTTCAGTTTCAGTGCGAACATCGTAATAGTAATAGCTACCATTTATGTATGGACTGTGCCTCCACTGTGATAGGCATTTCCATGCACTATCTCATTTAATCCACACAATACAACTGACATAAGATTGTTGTCCGCACTTTTCAGAGGAGGACCACTGGGGTTCAGTGTGGCTCTCTTGCCCCTGGACACAATAGTGAATGATGCAGTTTTTATTCTCCAGAGCTCAAAATCTAAAGCAAATATAGCAAGGCCTGCCTGCCGTGAGGGAGAGTGTGAGTATGGCGGGGACCAAGAGAGGAGATAGGAAACTGAGCCTAGGAGGCTGGTTCCCCCAGAGGAAGTGATGATTAAGCCAAGAGCCGAATTCGTAAGGCAGTTGAGGGGGTTAAGGGGTGTTACAGACAGCAGTAAGGACACGAAAGAGGGCATATGCAGTATGTTTGAGGACTGGAGCCTGGCATGGCCACACATGCCCATGGGAATGAGAGGTATTGGGCAATTTCTTGGGGAGGTAGGTGAGGATCAGATTGGGAGGGTCATGCTAAGAAATTTATCCCAGAAGGGTTCTGAGCATACAGGACTTGATTTGTGGTCAAGTGGTGCCCGCAGGTTGTTACTAGAGGCAGAGGTCATTGGGAAAGAGATCACAATGGTCTGAAATAGAGACTTCGTAGTGGGGGCAGGGAGAGGTGACTCATCCACCACCCTTGGTAGTGACTGGATGTGGCCAGTGAGGGGCACAGAAGGGTGATGTCCAGTTTTCTGACTTGGCTTATTTATGCCATTCGCAGAAATCATCCAGTGAGGAGGGGGTGATGGGAGGGGCAGGATTAGGGATTTGGCAGTAAGACAGAGGTGACTTATGCTCATAATGCTTCCCGAGTAGCCCTCTAGCAGGCATTCCCACAAAGGCGTGGAGTTGGTGCTGCTTGTACAGACCTGGGAGGCTGCTAGAGCCCTCGGAGTGGATGCGTGAGCAGCCCAGAAGGGGACAGTGCAGGACTCATCACTTTCAGATCGCCTGGCGTGCCCTCTGCCTCCACTGTTGCAGCCTCCGTGTGCCCTGTCCTTCCCGAGCCTAACATTTTATTGTAATTGCTTGCCTGGTGTTTTATTTTCTCTACCCAGCTCACCACTGTCTAAAATTGTTTGTTTCCTTGTTCATTGTATGCCTCTCCACATCAGAATACAAGCCTCAGGAGGGCTGGGTCCTTGTCCTTCTTGCTCGCTGCTGTCACCTCTGTCTCTGGACAGCATTTATTGACCACCACAAACAGCCCATCCATTGGCTTGACTGGAAGCAGGTGACACAGGTCCACAAGAGCACAGGATGGTGGGTTTCCTTGAGCACTGAAGCCACCAGACGTGAGATTTACACTTTGCATGGTACTGAAAGGCTCAGAGGTGAACAAGGTAGACAAGTGTCCTCCTCTCCCCTCCACCTCCTGGAGTTTACATTCTATTGAGAGACACAATAAACAAAGAAACTAAGACAACAATATTCCTACCTTCGTGGATCTTATATAGTAAAGATTATATTATTATAGTAAAGACATGAGCCCCAACCTTATGTTTGTTAATGATTCATTTGCTAATCAGGTAAATAATAATTTCAATAAACATTGCCTGAGCACCTTCTATGTACCTCTGCGAGGTGTGGGGATAAATAGTTTGGTATGACCGTGTTTGTCGTAAGTTGTCTTGGTTCAGTGAAGGAGAAAGTTGAGAACTATAAAACAGCTGGATAAGTGCTCTACAAGAGAGGTGCCTGGGGCTGCTATGGGAGGAAGGGACACCCCCCACCCCAGGTCACTCTAGAAGCACCTGAAGGCTAAATTAATTTCTGCCCACAACTGTCTTTTATAGTCAGAAAATGCAAATGGATATATGCAGACTTTGAAAAGGTTGGAAGTTTGGTTTCTTGCCTTCTGAGTCATTGAACACTGTTTCTTAAATGTTGGTGTGCAGCAGAATCAGCTGGAGAACTTGTTAACAATACACACTGGTGAGCCCTGTCCTCAGGGATTCTGATTCAGAAGGTCTGCAGTGGGCTCAGTAACATGTACTTAAAATATTTTTATTATTATTACAAAATTTCAAACAAATGTAAACGAAGAGGGAATAGTACCATGAACCTCCAAAATGATAAGGTAACTTCAATTATAATCCAAATGTGGTCACTGCTGTTTCATCTGTAATTCATCCAATGGCCCTCCCACCCACACCCATGAATAGGTTAATTTTGATGCAAATTCCAGACATCATATAATTTCATCCATAAATACTCTTAACATGTACCTCTGAAATAGAAGACTTTTACAAAATCACTATCATATTACTGTTGTCACACCTAAAATATCAACAATAATTCCATAACCATCAAAAACTCATGGTTCAGGGGCACCTGGATGGCTCAGTTGGTTAAAGTGTCCGACTTCAGCTCATGATCTCATGGTTCATGGGTTCGAGCCCTACATTGGGCTCTACGCTGAATGCTTGCTTAGAGCCTGGAGCCTGCTTCTCTCTCAGCCCCTCCCCTGCTTGTGCTCTGTCTCTCAAAAATAAATAAATGTAAAAAAAAATTTTTTTTTAATTCACTGTTCAAACTTGCCTGATTGCCTGAAATTTTTCAAAAGTGGGTTTGCTTGAATCAAACCAGATCCACACAATGCATTTGACTGCTATGTCTCTTAAGTCTCTTTAAGTCTGGAGATTTCCCCTCCCTATTTTATTCCTTCTAATTTATTTGTTGACAAAAGCCAAGTTGTCTGTCCTGTTGCGTGCCCAGCATTCTGCAATATGTTCATTGCATCCCTGCTGTGTCATTTAACATGTTCTTCCATCCCCTATAGTTCCTGTAAATTGTTAGTTGGGTCTAGAGAATTGATCAGGTTCAGATCAAGTTTATGGCAAAAAATAGCACACAGGTGATGAATGTGTACTTCCTATTGTATCACATAGGGATTCACATGGTGTCCCTCTGGGTTGTTAAGAAGATGAGAGGTTCAGGTGTTATCAGGCTCTAGGTTCTTTCCACTTACACTCAGTGTCCTGCTCTTCTTGTCTTCTGCTATTAGGACACGATCACAAGTTCATTCATTCTTCATGATCACAAGGTGGCTGTAATTGCTCAAGTACCACAGCCTCCCTCACACACTTCTCAAAGACTGGAAAAAGAAAAGAGATTATGTCCTTTTTCCTTCCTTTCTTAAGGCTTCTCTGAAGCCACTTGGATTTTTTTCTCCTGTCCCATTGGACAATTAATTTCCCTATCCATCCCTTAACCGATACCTTCTAGTCTTTTTCTTTCATCTGTTTGCCTTTTCCTCATGCCTGGATCCAGGCACTGGATCGAGTGCCTGTTGCCACTCGATTTTTATCACTATGCCCCTGCCACACTTCTTTGCATCTGGTAAGCAAGGTCTCCCTTCCATTCTTTTCCAAATCGATTTAGCTATTCATGGAACTAGTTTTTTCTCATATATATTTTAGAATAAATTTGTCAGATTTACTAAAAATTCTTGAGATATTTTAACGAGACCCAAATTAAAATTAAAGTTGTTTTAAGTTGAACCAGCAGGTTTACATGTTATTCATTCCATATATGAACATAGCATAATCTCACACTGCAAAATTGTCACACTGGAAAAATTGTGCTCTTTAATTGAGTTTCTTGTTAAAAAGTCTTTGCTTTGGGGGCACCTGATGGCTCAGTCAGTTAAGCCTCTGACTTCAGCTCAGGTCATGATCTCACAGCTCATGAGTTTGAGCCCTGCATCCGGCTCTCTGCTGTCAGCGCAGAGCCTGCTTCAGATCCTCTGTCTCCCTCTCTCTATGCCCCTACATGGCTTTCACATGCTCTCTTTCTCTCTCAAAAATAAATAAACATTTGAAAAGAAAAAAGTCTTTGCTTTGGTTTGATTTATTCCAGAAGGCTTTATGGTTGGTTTGCTGCTGTGTATGATATCTTGTTTGCTATATTTTATATGTACTTACTGCTGGTGTAGAGGAACATGGTTGCATTATTTTCTCATAATTTTATTTAGGCATGTGCCAGTCATGGAGAGGTGCCACTCAGGTCTCCTTCGAGAGAACCTGCTGCAGACAGCACGGTTGACTGGCATTCCCTGCTGCTACCACTCTGAATTCACCCTCACATTCTTGCCTCCTGAGGCCACACTTCACTGACTGGGCACAGCAGGGTGATCGGGCTCGTTCACTCTTACGGGATGCAGACTTTGGCTTGAGGTCTCCCTCTTTGCCTAACGGAAACATTCTTAGAACCACGGGGACATCTGAGGGAAATTCCTACCCAATCTGCCTTCCTCCTTTCCTTTCACAGGTATCAAACATGCACTGCAGGGAAGATTCTCCCCATCTTTTTCTGTTCTATTCCCTAGAATAGAACCCTAGAATAGCTCATAATTACTATTTATGAGCATTTCTCCTCAATGCATTTCTTGCATGTCTCATCTTGTTTTGGCTCCTGCTTCTTGGAAGATGTGTACTGAAACAAGGAATAAGTTACATACAATAAAATGCACAGATCTTGCTTACTGTTTCATAAGTACGACAAATGCTTACACCCGTGTATCTTATTCTACCAACTACACTTGCTGACTTAATTATTTCTTTCAATGGTCATTAAAAAATATATATTATATATATTTCAGAGAATCCTTAGGCGATTATATGTATATGATCTCTTTATCTATTGAAATATGTTTTTTTAAGTTTTCTTAATGTTTATTTATTCTTGAGACAGAGACAGAGCATGAGTGGGGGAGGGGCAGAGTGAGAGAGGGAGACACAGAATCTGAAGCAGGCTCCAGGCTCCGAGCTGTCAGCACAGAGCCAGAGGCAGCACTTGAACTCAGGAATGGTGAGATCATGACCTGAGCCAAAGTCGGATGCTTACTGACTGAGCTACTCAGGTGCTCATATTGAATTATGTTTTTATAAAAGTATAGCATCCTTTTTGTTGTATCTATTTGTTCTGATAATAACATTGCTACAGTCTTAAAAATTTCATATTTCTCTGGTTTGTCTTTCTCCATCCGTATATTTTTAATCTTTTTATAATCTTTTGCTTTAAGACTTTCTCTTATAGATAATATTACACATTAATCCTGAGCCTTTATATTTTTGTACTGAGTTTGATCTATTTCTACTTATTCCCATTATTCTATTTAAATTCTTAAAAAATCATATCAGCATTTTTTCATGTATTCTATTCATCACACTTTTTTTTCTGTTTCCTTTTTTTCTTTTCTTCCTTGTTACTCGCCATTACAAGGGGAAAATTAACATCAAGTTTGGGTTTAGTAGTTAGGAGCAACTACGAGGAGAATAAAACTGAATGTAAAATTTCAAGCAAAAGAAATTTCAATTTATCTGATCAATTATAGTTACTGATTGCTGTGTATGTAAAATTTTGTTTGCTTATTTTGTTATAAGTTTTACCACAGTGACACTTACTGAGTTATTTTTTTATACCTCCATTTTTAGTCACAACCTCCTGGTGTTTTTTTCTTCTTACTGGAGCACTACTTCTAAGAAGGTTTTAAAAGAGGGTCTTTGTATGGTAAACAGTAATTATATTGACATCACATTTAAATGAGAGTTTAGCTGCATACAGAATTTTAAGCCCCAAGGTTTTTGGTGTTGTTGTTGTTGTTGTTGTTGTTGTTTTTACTGAAAATATTGCTATTTAGTCTCCCTGCAAATGTTGCTGTTGAGAAATAACATTGGTCTAATTCTTTTTCCTTCATAGACAATTTGCTTTGCATCTAGAAAAGTTTAAGTTTTTCTCTGTCCTTGATGCTATTAAGTGATACAAAAGTGTACCTAGGTATGTTTTTCCTCAATTAAATTTCTTTAAGTACTTGCATTTGTACTTTGAGGTTTTAAAACTTTCTTTAATCTGAGAATTCCTCTGTAACTAATTACTTAAATATTCCACTCTATATTTTCCCTCTTCTTCTGAGATTTCCATTATTTGAATGTTGTTGCTTCCATTTCTATTTTCCATGTCTCTTAACTTTTCTTTTTATATTTCAGCTGTATGACCCATCCTGATACTTTCTGGAACCAATCCTCCACTTCTTTGATTTATTCTATATTTACTCTGCTATTCAACCTACCAAGTCTTTTGTTTCCATTTTCTTTTTCATACTCAGAAATTCCTCTCAGAGCTTCTTTATGCCTTTGCCTTTACAACACCATTTCTTTTTTATTTAATATACTGATTTTTATTTCTTGTTGTTGTCTTTGGTCTGTTAAATTTACTTCACCTGCATTTTTTCCAGGTGTTTTTTTTTTTTCATATCCCAGTGGCCCTCTCAATAAGCTAATTATTATTTTTCCTATGAGTTACACTACAACACAGGGGACTTATACCCATCCTTCCAGAATAGAGATTCTCAACTAGAGGTGATTTTGCCCCAACAGGAGACATTTAGAAATTTCCGGAGACATTTTGGGTTGCTACAATCTGGGCTGCAGGAAAAGGGAAGCAGTATTAGAGCATTGCTACTGGCTTCTAGTGGGTAACAGCCAGGGATCTCTTAAAAACCCGGCAATGTACTAGAAATCCTCTCACAACAATAATTTATCTTCCCAAAACCTCACTACAGCCAAGGTTGAGAAATCCTATCCTAGAAGTATTAGATGCCTGAGCTGATGAGAAGGGCCAAAGCATAAACCATAGCTTCTGTCTGTCCTGATAAGTTTGACATGGGTTTTGCAGGCAGAGTGAGAACACATCTCAGGATATTATGATTCAGACTTCCATCCTGGATCCGCTCTTTTTCAAGAATTACCCATGAAGCAGGAGTCACCATAAAGCAGAGTAGGGCCAGCAGGGAATACTATGGGGATGTCCAGTCAGCTTGTACACACTGTTAACTGGTTCTTAACCGCCCAGCTTGGCTAGAGTGCCCACTCTGATGTTACACTGGCAGTCCTGACAATACAGGGATGGCCACTGTCTTTTCTGCTTCACTGTGGTACTAGACTAGGCAAAATCTGCCCAGGACAATGTTAAAGAGCACAAGGTGCATCTCAAAGTCTCTGCAACCCAAGTGCCCCAGTCTCCATCCTGGAGACTATCCATCCATGATCTCCATCCATCCATCTATCCATCCTTCCGTCATGTGTGGCTGTGAGCTTCCACTTCTCCCTCACACCAGGACCTAAACACCTCCTGTTGCTCCAGAGACTCTTCTCATATCTACACTAGTTTCACACAACTTTCTTCTGGATTCTGTGGCATTTATGAGGTGGGGCTTGAAGGAAGGAATCAGGGAGGCTAAGCTGATCCCTCATCTTATCAGAAACTGGAACTCACAAATTATTTAGATTTCAAAACTGTATATACATATCTCTTTGATAAAACAAAAAATAATTTTAAAATCAAAAGAAGAACAAGAAACTGAAGAAACAGAGAATGTGCAAAAGTTACTATTTGAGTGGTGCCTGAGAGTGAGTCAGTATAGGTTCAACTTGAGTAAGAGACCCAAAACAACAGTGGCTTATTCAAGATCAAAATTTCTTTCTTTCTTTTAGGTATGGGTATGTGTGTGTATATGTATGCATATGTATATATGTTTTTATATATATAGTTTTTTCTCTTGCATGACCTACATTCTTAGGATTAACTCATAGTCTAAGATGGTTGCTTTGACTCTATGTATTATGTATATATTCCAGCCAACAGGAAGCAAAAAGGGGGAAAGAAGACGAAAGAGCATAGGATAACTATATTTTAAGGAATGTGTTTTTGTTTTCTAGTTCAGTATAACAAACCACCCCAAAACTAAGTGGCTTAACACAACAGTGATTTATTATAAATCATGATCCTGTGAGCAGGATGCATAGTTCTGATTACATGGTGTTGGCCAGCATTCTGGGACAGTTGATAGGTCCAAAATGATCTCAACCACATGGTTGGCAAGTTGGCACTGGTTATTAGCTAGGAGCTTAGATGGGCCATTGCCTGAAGCCTCAGTTCTCCTTTCTGAGCGTTCTTCTTCACAGCTGCTTGAGCTCCCTCACAACATGGAATCTGCATTCAAAAAAGGATCATTCCAGGGGCGTCTGGGTGCTCAGTCAGTTGAGTGTTGGACTTTGGCTCAGGTCATGATCTCACATTTCATGGGTTTGAACCCCACACTGGGCTCTGTGCTAACAGCGCGGAGCCTAAAGTCTATTTCAGATTCTGTGTCTCCCTCTCTCTCTGCCTATTCCCTGCTCGCACTCTGTCTCTCTCTCTCTCTCAAAAATAAACATTAAAAAACTTTTTAAAAAGGATCATTCCAAGCATGAGAGTCCCAAGAGGAAGGAAATTAAAGCTCTAATCCTCTTTTTTTTTATTTTAAAATCTTTATTTTGGCATAAGTTTAGAAATTTAGAAATTAGAAAACTTGCAAAGGTAAGATAGAGAATTTTTGTATACACTTTACTCAGCTTCCCCCAATGATAACATCTTATATAACCATGGCACATTTATCAAAACAAAGAAATTAATATTGGTACAGTACTATTACATAACTACACACTTTTATTTCAATTTCACCAGTTTTTCACAAATGTCATTTTTTTTCCTGGTTCTGGGTCCAATCCAAGATACAACAATGCATTTTAAATCACCCCATTCTGATCATTATATTGTACATTGTACATTGTAATGAATATATTCCTAAAAACTTAAGTGCCAACTGGATTTCTGTACATCGAATAGTTCACATCATAAATGGTAAACATAACATCTGTGCTGTGTTTTATAACTGCAGAGTTTATTTATATGCACTTTTTCACTTTATAGTCCTGAGTTACTGAACATTAGCACAGGAAGGATACTTAACAGTCATCTACATGTACAACCTCATTGTTTTACTAAGGATGACTCAAAACGGTTACATGTCTTGAATCAATTCACATAATTGGAGGTGAAAAGCCAAGACTAGGACCCAATTTTATTTCTCATTGAGTATTTTCCTAATATAGTATGTTAAGATTCCCAAAACTGGAACACTTGTTTCATGATCATCAAAAAGAATAGGAAATACCGAGTCCTTCGTGAACATAGTTGGAAAGCAGCCAATCTCCTGAAAGCTCTAATCCTCTTAAGGCCTGAGTTTGGAAGTCCTTGAACGTCTCTCCTGCTGCATTCTATTGGTCAAAGCAGTCCCAGGACCAGCCCAAGGAAGGGGTGGTGGTGGACAGACTCTACTTCTTGATGTGAAGATTGGCATGCACATCCCGGAGGGGAGGAATCGTTGCAAGATATCTTTGGAGGCTAGCGACCATAGACATTTCCTGGAAGTTGTCATGGGACACCTCTGCTCACCTCCTGGCATCCAGAACTAAGCTGAAGTTATATGACCATAATTAGCTACAAAGGAGGTTGGAAAATCTACTTTTTAAGCTGACATCCATGTACCTGGATCAAAACTGAGGGTTCAACCTCTGTGGAAGAATGAGGAATCTCTAACAGAGAGTTGAAATGAGTCATCAAAACATAAATAGCCTGAAGTGGTTACGGGGAACCAGGATACAAAACCGAGGGGCAGAAGAGCCAGAGACCAGCAAAAAGAATGGCAAGCGTAATGGAAAGACAAAATAGCTCACTGTGAGAATGCAGCTTAGCAATCTGATGACAAAACATACTCTTAGAAATTACATTTTATTCATCAGTTTACCATCGATTGTCAAACACTTATCAATTCCCCTCTACAGACCAGGCCCTGGGCTAAGTTCCAGGAATATAACAATAATAAGACATTGTTCCTATACTTGGGGATAGATGTAAGGCAAAGGCAAAAATAAAAGACAAGGCTTTGTGCCTCTTCCTCTGCCACTTCCCAATGTAGGAGACCCTTCACTAATGTCACAGAAAGACAGAAGCAATAAAAGGCACCAAGGATCTTTGTTCAGAAGAGTGGTAAATATTTGCATATTTGGTAGAATTTTCTAAATCTTCATATTAAATTCCACTTTGCAAAGTAGCCACTCCTGGGTTTCCAGGCTAGGTTAAGCTCCAATTGTAGCCATCTGTAGGTTTTGTGTGCTCAGCATCTATCTCTTCACACTCATTCTATTAAAAACAGGTCTGTTTTTCTTCCATCTACTTCAGTCTATGTGGCTGAACTATATGGAATTAACTGCATTCCCATTCCAGGGGGTGGGCATGTGACCCAAACATACCCTGGGCTCCTATTAGAATTCTTGCAAATGAGGGTTTAAACAGGAAGGGTAAATTGCTGGATCTGCTGGAGGCAGCCGAAGAGGAGAGCTTGCTTGAGGTTGAGTCCTGTTAGGATGGAAGCAGAACCAAAACATGGAGGGGCAGGCCCAATGACTGGATCCAACCATGCCTGAAGTACAGACCTTTCATGTGTGAGCCGATAAATTGGCCTTTTTGTTTAAGGCAGTTTGGGTTTTGTTTTTGCTACTTGCAAACAAGTGGCCCAATAAATAATCTCTTTTGTCAGAGACTTTTATCATACCTGTTCTTCTCCTTTGAGACCCCTTGTCAATGTCTTTCAATTACTATTTCAGTGTTGATCTCTTTCATGGATCCATCTCCTTTGACCATGTGTTCATTGAGTGGAATGGTGAATAGGACTTTCCACACTATTTACTGCTTGCCTTCCCTCTTCCTGCTTGCCTCCCTCTTCCTGAACACAGGGCTGAATTCTCCAAGGTAAATATAAGTGTGTACTGCCTCCATCACACTGACCTCCCCCCTGGTGGTGGTAGATGAATGCTATGCCACTTATCAACATTCCATCGGTGTAAAAGTATCTCATCCATGTTCTGCCACATGGAAAAGCGTCTGTCTCGTAATAAATGTTCCATAAATACTAGTGATATTAATGATAATAACTAAAAGTAATAATTTAAAAGCATAATTTAAATTATTGTTCTCGTGGGGCACCTGGGTTGCTCAGTTGGTTGAGCATCTGACTCTTGGTTTTGGCTCATGTCATGATCCCAGGGTCATGGGATCAAGCTCGCATAGGGCTTCATGCTTCTCTCTCTCTCTGCCCTTCTCCCTTTGTACTCTCTCTAAAACTAAAAAAATTAAAAAAATAAATTATTCTTTTTATTTTATTTTTATATTAAATATAATTTGTCAAATTGGTTTTCATACTACACCCAGTGCTCATCCCAACAGGTGCCCTCCTCAATGCCCATCACCCACTTTCCCCTCTCCCCCAGCCCCCATCAACCCTCAGTTGTACTCTGTATTTAAGAGTCTCTTATGGTTTGCCTCCCTCCCTCTCTGCAACTTTTTTTTCCCCTTCCCCTCCCCCATGGTCTTCTGTTAAGCTTCTTAGGATCCACATATGAGTGAAAACATATGGTATCTGTCTTTCTCTGCCTGACTTATTTCACTTAGCATAATACCCTCCAGTTCCATCCACGTTGCTGCAAATGGCAGGATTTCATTCTTTCTCATTGCCAAGTAGTATTCCACTGTATATATAAACCACATCTTCTTTATCCATTTGTCAGTTGATGCACATTTAGGCTCTTTCCATAATTTGGCTATTGTTGAAAGCGCTGCTATAAACATTGGGATACAAGTACCCCTATGCATCAGTACTCCTGTATCCCTTGGGTAAATTCCTAGCAGTGCTATTTCTGGGTCACAGGATAGATCTATTTTTAATTTTTTGAGGAACCTCCACACTGTTTTCCAGAGTGGCTTTATATTCTGCTCTTTTTCACTTAACAATGTATGTGGGAGTTCATAATATATATGCACATGGAGCTGGATTGGTCTTTAAAAATATTTTTATGGTATTTCTTTGTATGGATGTTCCATAATTTATTTAATCAGTTCCATCTTTGTTGATATTAAGTTGTTTCCAATCTTTTTTTTTTCTGGTATAAACAATGCTACAGTGAATTTCTTTGTACATTCACTTTGCCTACATGTGAAAGTATATGTGGAATATATTTTACTGGAAACAGAATTGCTGGATCAAAGAGAACATGTATTTTAGAATCAGCTTACCAAGTTCCATGAACATCTTGCTGGGACTGTGACTGTAATTTTATTGAATCTATAAATCATTTTGGGGAGAACTGGCATCTTTATGTTATTATCCTATTCATAAAAATAATAGATTTCTTTATTTAGATCTTTATTGTCTCTTAATTAAAAAAAATTTTTTTTTCAACGTTTATTTATTTTTGGGACAGAGAGAGACAGAGCATGAACGGGGGAGGGGCAGAGAGAGAGGGAGACACAGAATCGGAAACAGGCTCCAGGCTCCGAGCCATCAGCCCAGAGCCCGACGCGGGGCTCGAACTCACGGACCGCGAGATCGTGACCTGGCTGAAGTCGGACGCTTAACCGACTGCGCCACCCAGGCGCCCCTATTGTCTCTTAATTTATATAGAAGAGTGATAAGCCCAAATAAGTCAATATCTTCTAGAGACGCAAAGTACGGAGGAGAGACTTGTCCTATCAGCAATTGGGACTTATTATGCAGCTATAGTTATCAAGATAACATGGTATAGGGGCAGGGATAAAAAATTTGAACACTGGATAGAATAGAGATTCCAGAAACAGATTCACTTATCTGTTATGGCAGATCAGTGGTGAAAAGAAGGATTATTCCACAAATGGATCTGAAAAGAAAAAAATGTTGTTCATATTGGGAAAAAAAATGGAACTCATCCCTACCTCATACCACAGATAATTAACCCAGATGGATCCCAGACTTACAGGTCAAGAGAAAAACTTTATAAGTTTTGATATAAAATATAGGTAAATATTATTCTGATTTTGGGAGATAAAAGAATATCTTAAACAAAAAGTGTTAACTAGAAACAAAATATTGATACATTTACCTCTATCAAATTAAGAACTGTTCATCAAAGACACTGGAGAAAAAAGTGAAAATGCAAGTTATAAGTTGTCTGTATTGATATTGCTATATCAACTTTTTTATTAGCATTTCCTCAGTGTGTGTGTGTGTATGTGTGTGTGTGTGTATGTATGTGTGTGTGTGTGTGTGTGTGTGTGTATATATATATATATATATTCCCCTTCCTTTTCAGTCATTATAGGTGATTTATTTATCTTTAGGTATATCATTTGTAATTGGTGTGTAGCTGGATTTTAAAAATCCAATTTGATAGTCTCTTTTTGTATAGTAGGTAAATTAACCTGTGTAGTGGGCTGAATGGTGACCCCTAAAAAGACATGTCCATTTCCTGACCTCAGAGTCTGTGAATGTGACCACATTTGGAAAAAGGATCTTTGTGGATGTAAGCTAAGGGTTTTGAGATGAGATCATCCTGGATTATCCAGATGGACCCTAAACCCAATGACACGTGTCCTTATAAGAGACACACAAGGGACAGACAAAGAAAGAAGGCCGTGAGAAGGAGGCAGGATTAGAATTATGTAGCCACAAGGTGCCTGGGTGGCTCAGTCCATTGAGTATCTGATTCTTGATTTTGGGTCTGGTCACGATCTCACGGTTTGTGAGTTCAAGCCTCACATTGGGCTCTGCACTGGCAGCGCGGAGCCTGCTTGTGGTCCTCTCTCTCTGCCCCTTCCCTGTTTGCTTGTGTACTCTCTCTTTCTCTCAAAATGCATAAAATAAATATGAAAAAAAAGAAGAAGAATTATGTACCCACAAGTCAAAGGTGGAAGCTGCAAAGGAAGGGTTCTCTCTTAGAGCCTTCAGGGAGCATGACCTTGCTGAGACCTTGATTTTGGACTTCTGGCTTCCAGCACACTGAAAGAGTAAATTTTAGTTGTTTTAGGCTACCAAGTTTGTGGTAATTTGTTATAGCAGTCCTGGAAAACTAATATAACCTATTTACATATATTGTGATAAATAGGACAGCTGGATTTATATTTAACATCTGTTTTTGTGTTTTGTTTACCGTCTTTTTTCTGCTTCATTTTCTTTCCTGCTTTCTGTTGGATTGATAAGATTTTCCGCATTCTTTTACTTCCTTTTGTGCTGATTGTATTTCTGTTTTTCTAATGGTTGGCCTTCAAGTTTTAGCAGAAATAATTAGTCTTATAAAAAGCCTAGTCACAAAACAAGAATCTTAACATGATTTAACTGCCCAATTAACATAAAGCCCACCGAATACAGATTCCTATCATTTGTTTCACTTTTTTGTACATAAAAAGTTAACGGTTTTATCGTGTCTTGAACCCCACAGCTTTCCTCCTTTTTCCTGCTAAAGAACACATTTAATGTATAATAATCTCTTTTAGTCTTGGTGTCGTAGAAACGATTTTGTCATCACTCCCCTCCCTGCCCCCCTTTCTTGGCTCTCCTACCAGCCAGCCCAGTGGATCCACCCAGCTCTCTTAGTCCTCAACAGGTCTTATCTGGCAGTTCCTGCCCCATGGCGATATTGAAGCAATGGCAAATATGCTGTCAGGCTGTCAGTGGATAGCTTGATTTAATTCCCGGTCATGAACCATGCTGTGTTCTTTGCCTCCCTAGGACCACAGCTTCATGCAAGCCTTGTACCAGGCACAGTTGGCAATGGTTTTTCAGCCTTCCTGTCACAGATGTAGGAGCCCTGGTGCAGCCTCTGTTTTCCAGCGATGACCCTGGCTGCATAGGGTCCTGCTTAGACTCGGTGACCCTACAGAAGAGAAAATCCCAGCTGCCCTGGCAGGCCCCGAGCCCAGTTTGCCAGCTTCTGTAGCTGAGGTTTACACCTTGTGTTCCCACTGCATGGAGATATTTGTTTTTGAAATTGGCCATGCTTGTTAAATTTTCCGTTCGTGGATTTTGTCCATTATTGCTGTTTGGAAAAAAGGGAGAACCTCAATGCGTGAACTTTCAGAACCATATTCTTTAATTTTCCAGAAAAAAAATGCAAAGCATTAGAGTTCCTTAACATTTTGGTTCAATTCTACCTGGGAAAACATGTCAGCCTTTTTGGTGGAAGACAGCTGACTAAATCTTTAAAACTTAATGTTTTCTAACTAATGTTCTGTTTAGATATTTCTCTCTTTTCTAAGGTTAGTATTAGACATTCATGTTTTCCTGGAAAGTCATCTTATGTCATTTTGAAACTGAACAAATAAGACATATAATTATTTTAGTTTTCTCTAAGTCTGAGATTATTCTCATCACTCCTCTTTGTGTTTTTTATGCTTTCTCATTTTTTTTCTTGATTATCAGGTTGTTTTTCATCCTAAATAACCCTGCTTACTTCTTATATTTTTTTTCCTTTCTGATACATCAAAATCTATATTAGTTTTTCTTTCTGCCTTCCTTGTGTTTATTCTATTATTTTCTTTTTAAAAAATTTTTTTAATGCTTTTATTTATTTTTGAGACAGAGAGAGACAGAGCATGAGCAGGGGAGGGGCAGAGACAGAGGGAGACACAGAATCTGAAGCAGGCTCCAGGCTCTGAGCTGTCAGCACAGAGCCCGACGTGGGGCTTGAACTCACAGAGTGTGAGATCATGACCTGAGCTGATGTCAGATGCCCAACCGAATGAGCCACCCAGGCACCCCTATTCTATTATTTTCTAATTTCTTGAATTAGATTAATTTTCATTTTTTAGTATTTATATTTTTAAGTAATCTCTACACCCAACGTGGGGCTTAAACTTACACACCTGAGATCAAAAGCCAGTCAGGTGCCCCTAGTGTTTATAAATATTCATGTCTTTAGCTATGAATTTTTCTCTCTACACTATTTTATTCATATCTCATAAGTCTGAATATGAAGTGTTTCATTATGGTTATTTTCTAAATACTCTCTGATTTTTGTTTTGATTTCCTGTTTGATTTAACAGTTGTGATGGTTGCTTGTTTTCCTTTGCTTTCTAGTTTTGTTATTTATTGTTAGTTTCCATGTACTGCTACTGGAGAATGTTATATCTTGTGCGGTTCTTGAGAAGATACTGACTATCCGTTCTGTGAGCTCAATGCATTAAATGTGTCTTAAATATTTTATGTAGGTCTTCTCTCAGCTTATTTATTATTTTATGAACTTTATCTGTCGTAGGTTGAGATAAAGTCTCCTATTTCTACCTCTTTTATTTCTTTATATTTTTTGCTTTGTGAATTTGAATGGTTTTGTAATTGGTATATAAATATATATAAGGCTTTCCTTGGATAGTTTTCTCCTTACTATAAATTGCCTTTATTTGCCCCCATTTAATGTGTTTTTTGCCCTGAATTCTATTAAGTGATAATTTTTTTCTTTCTTTTTATTTATATAGCCCAGAATTTTACCCCATATCTCAATTTTAAACTTCCTTGGTTATCACGTTTTGTGTCTGCTCATTCCTGCAAATGGCTGAGTTTTGCTTTGTGATCTTGTCTGAGTATTTTCATTTTAATAAGTTTATCCATTTGAATTTATCCAAAACAACTGATTCACTTGATGTTTTTAATAGCCTTTTATGTTACAATATGTGTTGTTCATTCCTTTAAAAATCTTCTTATTATGTGATTTGTGTTTTCTGTATTTCATTTTGTCACACATCTCCTGATGATCTGAAAGGTTTTTTAGTTGACTTTTAGTTATTTTAATGACTAGTGTTTTCAAAGTCATAGTGGTTTAATTTTATATAAATAATCTTCTTTTTCTTCAGATAGCAATGATCAATTCTTGATTATGTACAATCAAAAAGTTAGTATGTGTCTACCTCTTCCCAGCTTGCCTATCAAGTTTCTCCCTTCTATCACCAATTTTTCGTTAATTGTATTGTACTGTGGTTGTTAGCTCTTCTAGCATGTATGTCTAAATATCCTTTAAATATCCTTTACCTGTCCTTATATAACTTTATACCCTTAAAACCCGTTTACATCTGTTAGTTGACTTATCAGTTTTAATACCGTTTGAACTCAGGTAATAAAAGACGAGCTTCTCAGTACAGCTAAACTAGTCCATGCCTTCTGTCCTCTTCTCCTCCAGGCACTTATTAGTTACATTATTTCTAAGTTATCATGGCTAATAAAATGTACATGATTTCTAAAGTTGTTACAGGAGTGAGTCTACCTTAAAAAAAATTCACTCCTCACCCCTAGTCTTCTTTTCCTGTTCATCTTGCATTTGACTGGGATTGCCTACAGCTTCTTTAATAAGGCTTCTGGGCCTTATGTTCCCTGTATGTTCAAAATTATTTGTTTGCTTTTATTTTTGAAAGAAGAATTGGAAGGGTACAGATTTTTTACTTCACTGAGGAATTTGTAGGCATTGCCCAGCTGTTACCCAGGGTTGGTGCTGCAGTGGAGAACCATGTGGCCAGCCCTAATTTCTCCCATCATGGTGATTTTTTTTTTTTTTTTACACGGAAGGCCTCAAATATTTCTTATTTCCCTTTGGTGCTCAGTAGACCTTCTAATTTCAGTGTTGATTCTTCCACATCAAATAGTCCTGGGATATGAAGGGTCTGTCAGGCTGTGGTTTGAGGCTTTTAGTTTTTTTAAAAAGGACTTCTGGAATTGTATTTTTAAAGTTTTTTTTTTCCTCAATTTCTTTGGTCTTCTTCTTGGGATGCCAGTTTTGTATAAGCTTAATTCCATCATCTTCCAACTTGTCATCTACTCCTTTTTTAAAAATCAACTCCATTGCAAAATAATTTATATACAATAAAAGGTATACATTTTAAGTTTACAGTTGGATGAGTGTCAATACACATGTACACCTGTATAACCACAACAGTCAATATGGAATATTTTCATTATTCTAACAAGTCCCCTTTTGCCCCATCTCAATTTCCACCTCCCATCTTCGGCCCCAAGTAACCACTGCTCTGCTTTCTATCACCATAGATTAGATTTGTCTTTCCTTGAGTTTCATAAAAATGGAATCACATAGTATGTACTTTTCTGGCTGGCTTCTTCCATTCAGTATGATATTTTTGATATTGATCTACTTTGTTGTATGTGTCAGTAGGTTTGTTCCCTTTTAATCCTGAGTAGTATTCCAGTGTATAAAAACACCAACCACAATGTGTTTAGTCATCCACCTAATTGGGCGGTTACCAGCCTGGGGCTACTATGAGTAAAACTTGTATGAGCATTCATGAACAAGTCTTTGTGTGTATGTAGGCTTTCAGATTTCTTGTGGAAACACCTAGAAGTTAAACTGTTGGATCATGTTTAACTTACAAAAAAACTGTCAAACAGTTTTCCAAAGAGGTATCATTTTTACATTTTCATCAGCACTGTATGAGAGTTCCAGTGTCTCCACATCATCACCAACATCATCTCTCATGTCAAATTAAGAAATGTTAGTCATCCTAATGGGTGCAGTGGTATCTCATAATTTTCTCCAATCCTTTCTTCAAAATTTTAGCATTCACTATTATTGTTTCACTTATTATTTTACCAGAATACATAGATGAAATATAAACTTAAATCATTCTAATTACAGTTCAAAGAAACTCTCTACAATTTTTTTTAAATGTAAACTTTTATTTTAGGACAACTTAAATTTACAGAACTATTGCAAAGATCATACAGAGAGTTTACATACACTCCACATCTCCTTATTATTAACAGCTAACACTAATATAGTATACTCAGTTAACCGACCAAAATTGATTCATGATTAACTAAAGTTGGTACTTCATCCAGATTTCCTTAGCATTGACCTAAGGTCTTTTTCTGATTTCAGAATCCCATTCAAGATACATATTACATTTAGTAGTCCTGTCTCTTTAGGGTTCTCTTGGCCCTCCCTCTTGCCCTTCCCACTCAAATAGTGAGGATCCTGGCCCCCACCATAAACTACCATTTACTTATTGTTCAAATCCAGTGTATATGTATAGTGGCACCAGAATTGTTATCTCATACCCCCATAGGGAACAACTTTATCAACTAGAGTACAGGGCTTATGTACACTTTCTTGTGCCTATAATCATAAAACTACTAATTTCCAAAGTTACTTAGGTCAGCACCTTTTCCTTCCACCCCCTTCAATGAAGTTGCTTCATACATGTGTAAAACAGTTAGGCTTCTTTTGTCACATTCTACATTCTATCCTGGGATCCCCCTTAAATGATTTTTTAAAAAATTTTACATACGTTAAAGCTCACTCTTTGTGCTATAAAGTTCTGTGGGTTTTGACAATTGCATGGTATCATTCATTCACTATTACAGTATCATATACAATAATTTCTTCACCCTAAAAAAGTCTCCAGTGTCACTTCCTCCATTTCCCCCAAACCTCTCACAACCACCAATGTCTTTACCACCTCTTTTTGATCAAAGTGTTTTGCCTTTTGTAGACTCTTCCACTTAGTAATATATAATTAAGATTCATCCATGTCTTTTATGGCTTGGATTGTTCATTTCTTTTGATTGCTGAATAATGTCCCACTGTATGTATGTGCCATGGTTTGATTATCCATTCACCTATTGAAGGACATTGTGGTGGCTTCCCTTTTCTGGTAATTCTGAATAAAGGTGCTATAAACATTCCTATCAGATTTTTGTGTGTGCACAAGTTTTTGAATACAGTGGATGAATCTCTAGCAGCACAGTTGCTGGATAGAATGGTAGGACTATGCTTAGTTTTGTAAAAACCTGCCAGACTGTCTTCCAAAGTAGCTGTACCATTTTGCATTTCCACTAGCAATGAATGAGAAGTCCCGTTGCTTCAAAACCTCACCAGTGATTTATATTGTCAGCTAGGAGTCTTGCCATTCTAAAGGTGTGTACTAGCATCTCATTGTTGTTTTATTTTGCAACTTACTAATGACAAATGATGTTGAGCATCTTTTCATATGCTTATTTGACATCTATGTGTCTTTGTTGAGGTGTCTGCTCAGATCTTCTGCTCATTTTAAATTGAGTTGTTTTCTTATGATGGAGCTTATGAATTCCTTGCATATGCTGAACACAAGCCTTTTATCAGATGTGTGTTTTGCAAATATTTTCTTCCAGTCTGTGGTTTGTCTTTCACAAAGCAGATTTTTCAATTTTAATAAATTTTCTTTCATGGCTCACGAGTTTAGTGTTGTGTCTGGAAACTCATTGCCAAACATAGATTTTCTCCTGTTTTCTTCTAGATGTTTTTGGTTTTGAATTTTACATTTAGGTCTGTAATTCAGTTTGAGTTACATTTTGTGAAAAGTGTAAATCTGGGTCTAGGTTCATTTTTGTTTGCATGTGGACATCCTGTTGTCCCAGCGCCATTTGTTAAAAAGATTGTTTTTGCTCTACTGGATCTCCTTTCCTTTTTTGTCAAAGATAAGTTGACTCTATCTGTGTAAGCCTATTTCTGGGTTTCCTAATTTGTTCCATGAATCAACGTGTCTATTCTTTCACCAATACCACACTGTCTTGATTACTGAGATTTATAGTATGTCTTGAAATTGGGTAGGTGAGTTCCCCAATTTTGTTCTTCTTTTTTAAGATTATTTTGGCTACTCTAGATGTTTTGCCTTTCCACTATAAATGTTAGAATGAATTTTGGTTATATCTACAAAATAACTTCCTAGGATTTGGATTAGGATTGCATTGCATCTATAAATTAAGCTGGGAAAATGGACATCTTAACGATACTGAGTTTCTAATCCATGAGCATGGAATATCTCTTCATTATCTAGATCTTCTTTGCTTTCTTTTATCAGAGTATTGCAGTTTCTTCATGAAGATACCAAACCTATTTTGTTAAGTTATGTGTTATGGTCCAGAATGTGGTCTTGGGTGAATGTTCCACATAAGTTTGAGAAGAATGCATATTCCGCTCTTGTTGGATGGAGTACTCTAGAAATGTCAAATAGATTGAGGTGATTGATAATGCTGTTCAAGCCACACGTCCTTATGATTTTCTGTCTGCTTTATTTATCAGTTACCGGAAACAGGGGTACTGATCAAACAAACTGTAACAGTGAATTTGTCTATTTCCCACTCAGTCCTATCAGTTTTTGATTTATGTATTTTGATGCTTTCTTGTTAGGTTCCTTCACATTAAGGATTGTTTTGTATTCTTAGACAACAGACTCCTGTATTATTATCTGTCTCATATTATTCCTGATAATTTTCCTTGTCCTGAAACCTGTTTTGTTTGAAATTAATATAGCTACTATATCTTTCTTTTCTTTCTTTTTGAGACAGAGAGAGCACACAAGTGGGGGAGAGAGGTAGAGGGAGAGAATCTTGAGCAGGCTCCATTCCATGACCCTGGGATCATGACCTGAGCCAAAATCAAGAGTCAGAAGTTCAATGGACTGAGCCACCCAGGTGCCTACATCTTTCTTTTGGATACTGTTAGAATAGTATATCTTTTCCATCCCATTATTTTCCCCTCCCTGGTAGCTATGCTAAAAACATGGCAACCTTTATGCTTCCTTCTGTCCTATTTCTCAGGTGCTCCAAATAATCAGATGAAACCTTCCACACTATGCATTTTTTTTTTTAGCTAGTCATGTTACACTTCATAGGATATACAATTTTTATAGGAAGGTATATGTACTCCCAAGCTGACTCAATGCTCTTTGCAGAGGCAATTTCCTTCCTTCCTTCTCTCATTTCCTCCTTCATTTCCTTCCTCCTTCCTTCCTTCCTCCCTCCCTTTCTTTCTTCAAGTATAATTAACATACAGTGTTAGTTTCATTGTTTTTGTCTTTGTGATGTGTGTAAACATTTTCTTGTCTTTGCAGATTGCATTCTTCTGTAGAGTAGTGGTTTGTAAGATAGCTTAAGAAAAAAATAGGAAACTTATTTTAAAGATATTAGGTATATTTAGGGAGCCTGGGTGGCTCAGTCGGTTGAGCGTCCAACTTTGGCTCAGGTCATGATCTCACAGTTTGTGAGTTCGAGCCCCACGTTGGGTTCTGTGCTGACAGCTCAGAGCCTGGAGCCTGCTTCGGATTCTGTGTCTCCCTCTCTCTCTGCCCCTAACCCACTCGCATTCTGTCTCTGTCTCTTTCAAAAATAAAAAACATTATGGGGCGCCTGGGTGGCTCAGTCGGTTGAGCGTCCGACTTCAGCTCAGGTCATGATCTCACGGTTTGTGGGTTCGAGCCCCGAGGCGGGCTCTGTGCTGACAGCTTAGAGCCTGGAGCCTGCTTCAGATTCTGTGTCTCCCTCTCTCTCTGCCCCTTCCCTGCTCATACTCTGTCTCTCTCTGTCTCTCAAAAATGAATAAACGTTAAATAAATAAATAAATAAATAAATAAAATTAAAAAACATTAAAAAAAAGATACTAGGTATATTTAAGAACACAGAGCTAGATAGTGACAATATCAGGACCAGATCATTTATTTTTAATCTATCTGAATCTTTACATTTAAGGCAAGTTTCTTACAACATACAGTTGGGACTTTTTTTTTTTTTTAATCTACTCTGACAATTTCTCTCTTAATTGGTATATTTAGACAATTCATATTAAAAGTGATTATTGGCAGAGCTAGATTAATAACACATTTATAACTGTAGTCTGTTCATTGCATTTGTTCTGTTTCTTTTTCTTCTGCCTTATCTGGTTTTAACTGAGCATTTTATAACGTTTCATTTTATCTCCTCTATTATAATATTAATTATATTTCTTTTTAAACTTTTTACAGTTGCCCTAGTGTTTCCAAAACACATTTTAACCAAGTGCAGTCCACATTCAAGTCACACTGTGTAGCTCCTGTACAGGGAAGGCACATTCTAACAGAGTACTTTGAATTCATCTCACTCACCCCAAGGATACTGCTGCCATTTACTTCACTCATTCATATGTTATAACCACCCAATATATCATTATTATTACTTTAAACAGTAATTCTTAAGATGAAGAAAAATAAAAATAGGAGATTTTCTTTTACCTTCATTTATTCTTCTTTGTATGGATGCAAGTTTCTGTCCTGTACAATTTTCTTCTGCTGGAAGAACATATTTTTTAAATGTTTACTTATTTTTTCTTTTGA
Organism: Lynx canadensis; assembly: GCF_007474595.2. Classification (NCBI taxonomy): domain Eukaryota; kingdom Metazoa; phylum Chordata; class Mammalia; order Carnivora; family Felidae; genus Lynx; species Lynx canadensis. The sequence goes on along the minus strand of NC_044309.1, from coordinate 125,668,133 downwards.
GAGAGAGAGCACGAGTTGGGGAGATATATATAGAGAGAGAGAGAGACAGAGGATCTGAAGTGGGCTCCTTGATGATAGCAGAGAGCCTGGTGTGGGGCTCAAACTCACAAACTGTGAGATCATGACCTGAGCTGAAGTCAGATGTTCAACTGACTGAGCCACCCAGGCACTGCTGGAAGAAAATAGTTTAATATTTCATATAGGGCTGGTCTGGCAAGCCACATATTCCCTCAATTTTTATTTGTTTGAGAAAGCCTATTTCTTCTTCACTATTGAGGGATAATTTTGCAGAATATAGAATTCTAGGTTGGTGGCTTTTCTCTTTCAACATCTTTGATATTTCATTCCGCTTTCCTCCTGCTTGCTTGGTTTCTGGTGAGAAGTTGACTGTAGTTCTTATCCTCTGTGAGTAAGGTCTTTTTTTTTCCATTCTGGATTCTTTCCAGATTCACTCTTTAGTTTTCTGTAATTTGAGTATGATAGGCCCAGGTGTCATTTTTTTGGTATTCATTCTGCTTGTTCCCCAAGATTTTTGGATCTGTGATTTGGTGTCTGTCATTAATTTTGGAAAGTTCTTGGCATTATTTCAAATATTTCTTTAGCTCTGTTCTTTCTTCTTCTGATATTCCAATTACACGTCTGGTACACATTTCAAAATTGTGAGATTGTTTCATAGTTCTTAGATGTTCTGTTCTGGTTCTTTGTTTTGTCTTTGCATTTCTATTTGGGAAGTTTCTATTGACCCATTTTCAAGCTTACTGATTCTTTCCTTGGCCATGTTGAGTCCACTTATGAGCCCATCAAAAGCAATCTTAATTGATGTTAGAGTGTTTTTTATCTCTAGCATTTCCTCCTGATTCTTTCTTAGAATTTCTATCTCTCTTATATTTCCCATCTCTTCTTGCATGTTGCCTACTTTTCCCATTAGAGCCTCTTTTATTTTTAAGTTGAGTTGTTATTTATTTTGAGAGAGAGATAGAGAGCAAGTAGGGAAGGGAGACAGAGAGAGAGGGAGAGAGAGATGGAGGGAGACAGAGAGAGAGAGAGAGAGAGAGAGAGAATCCCAAGCAGGCTTTGCGCCATCAGCACAGAGCCGGATTCAGGGCTCGAACTCACAAACTGTAAGATCATGACCTGAGCCTAAATCAAGAGTCAGAAGCTTAACTGACTGAGTCACCCAGGCAGCCCTCCCATTAGAGCTTTTAACATGAATCATGGTTATCTTAAAATCTCTGCCTGATAATTCCAACATCTGTGTCATATCAGAGTCTGGTTCTGATGCTTGATCTCTTCAGACTTTTTTCTTGCCTTTGGTGTGCCTTGGAATTTTTGGTTGAAATCCAGACATATTGTATTAAGTAACAGGGACTGAGCCTTTAGTGTGAGGATTATGTACTTCTGGCTAGGAGGTGGACTCTGTTTAATGTTTCCTGTAGCTACAGGTGCCATTTATCTTCTCTCTTGACTTTGGGCTTCCCTAAGTACTCCTCATCTGTGAAGTGAAAGTTGGTATGTATCTTGCAGCTCTTCCTAATAATTCCAGTTACTCTACTGGAGCCCTGTTGGAGAGGTGGTAAAATGTGAGGGAAGAACATACTGTGACCTCATTGAGAGCTCAGCATTCATGTGAGTTATGCCTCTGGCCTATGACCTTCACAAGTGATTCTCTACTGGCATAGATTTTCCTCCCTAAGTGAGACTGGAGGTTAGAGGGGGCTGAAGGGGGAGCAATGCCTTTCCCCCCCGTGGGATGAGGCTCTGATGTAGGCTTTTTCCCTGGAGCATAGTCTTTGTTATGGGCAACGCTCTGGGTTGAGTAACAATGGTTACTCTTCCCCTGCCCCTGCCAGAGTCATTAGGAGATTTTTATAACATCTTCATCTGATAACCTGATGGGGTTATGGAAGGTAAAGCCCACAAAAGTGTGAAGCCCCCCTAAAACTGAAGGCCCCCAAAGTTTCTCACTTTCAGGCTAGTCTACACTCACTCTCTAGAAATTCATCAAAATTACCTTTAAATTTTCCTATTGGTTTATGGCTCCAGCAGCTTCTGCTCCAGGTAAGCAGATCTTAGATGTGTCTCCGGATTTTCCTGTTTCTCTAGATTTCAAGGTGGCAGTTTGCTCTGCTGTTATAGACTGAATATTTGCATTGATCTCCCCCTCCCCACCCCCCCCCCATTATATGTTAAAACTCTAACATCCAATGTGTTGATGTTAGGAGGTAGGCCTTTGGGAGTCTATTAGGTTGTGAAGGTGGAACTTTCGTGAGTGAGATTAGCACCCTTATAGAAGGGACTCAGACAGCTCACTTGCCCTCTTTCCACCCCGTGTGAGGACCCAGTGAGAAGTGGCAGTCTGCAACCTGGAAGAGGGCTCTCACCAGAACCTGCCCACACTGGCACTGATCTCAGACTTGCAGCCTCCAGAACTGCGAGATAAATTTCTGGTGTTTACAACCATCTTTGTTACAGCAGTCTGCCTGCAGACTTCGTTCTCTGCTGGGTTAAAAAAAAAAAAAGTAGATTTTCAGGTGACTCAGGTTTTGCTTAAGAATGGGAATGACAGACTCCAAGCTCTTTACATGTGGGAGCTGAACCTGAAGTCCCCTAATCCTTTCTACCACTCTGATCACATGTTTTTCATGTAAAGGATCCTAGATAAGCTCTCACAAATGTAACCATTATATAGAAGGGACTGGGCTCTCATGAGTACAATTAAAAAACAACTCTTTCTCCTATTGTCCCTTCAGGTATGACCGTGCACTAGTTCTTGCCCCAGCTCCAGGTGAAATCTCAGGCAGGATTAATAAGTTTCTCACTGGTATTAGATTAAAATTTTTAAAAACTTGAGATATAATTCAAATACCACAAAACTCACGCTTTTAACGTGTGTGATTCAGTGGTTTTTGGTATATTCACGAGTTTTAGCAACAATCACCACTATCTAACCCCAAAACATTTTCATCATCTCAGAAAGAAAATCCATACTCATTAGAAGTCACTCCCCAGTTACTTGCCAATGCCCCCAATCCCTGGCAACCACTAATCAATTGTCTCTGCGCTCTGCCTATTGGACGTCTCATATATGGAATTATACAATATGTGACCTTTGTGTTTGGCTTTTTTTCACTTAGCACAATATTTTCAAGTTCTCTCAGTACTTCATTCCTTTTATGGCTGAATAATATTCCATTGTATGGATATACCATGATTTGCATATCCATTCATTAGTTGATAGACATTTGGGTTGTTTCCACTTCTTGGCTATTATGAATAATGCTGCTGGGAACATTCATAGACAGTTTTTTGTGTGGACACCTGTTTTCAATTCTTTTGTGTACACACATAGCTAGGAGCAAAATTACTGGGTTATATGGTAACTCTATGTTCAAATTTTTGAGGAACTGCCACTATTAGATTTTTTTTTTAAGTCTTCCAGGCATCTATAAGAACAGCAAGTCTTGGGGCGCCTGGGTGGCTCGGTCAGTTAAACGTCTGACTTCAGCTCAGGTCATGATTTGTGGTTCGTGAGTTCCAGCCCCGTGGTGGGTTCCGTGCTGACAGCTTGGAGCCTGGAGTCTGCTTCAGATTCTGTGTCTCCCTCTCTCTCTGTCCCTCCCTTATTTGTACTCTGTCTCTCTCTCTCTCTCAAAAAAATAAACATTAAAAAAATTTAAAAAAAATAACAGCAAGTCTTGTTTTAGTGATTTAAAAGTACAGAATAGGAGCACCTGAGTGGCTCAATTGGTTAAGCATCAGGCTCTTGGTTTCAGCTCAGGTCCTGATCTCATGGTTCGTGAGCTCAAGCCCCATCCTGGGCTCTGCACTGGCTGTGCGGAGCCTGCTTGGGATTCTTTTTCCCTCTCTCTCTGCCCCTCCTCTGCTGCCTCTCTTTCAAAAATAAATAAACTTAAATTGTTAATAAATAAATAAAAGTGCAGAATAATAATTTAAAAATCCAAGCTCTTACCTAATTTACTAATTACAGTTCCTGCCCTTCTTCACTTTGGTCTGGACCCAAGCCTGGAGTAGAGCAAAGGGGGCTTTTATTGTCTCTACTTTACTGGTTCCACTGCCACTTATGGATCATGATCTGACTTGAGGTCTGCTGGGAGAGACAATTTGGTGAAAAGGAGGCACAGCCCTACATGGTGAGTTTAATTATCATCTGCACTGCTGCTGATTCTGTCTGTCACACGGCACTATGAGAATGTGTTTGGTAATGCCCTTGCGGGGAACTTCCTGTAATTCCTTTTGACCCGGGTAATGTCTCTCATATGCCCAGCCTTTTACAACTCAGTTCTCAATTGTGGGCAGTCTACCAATGTGACAGGGACTACTAATTACTCCCCAATATCAGTTTACCCCCCTTCCTCAGAAATAGAGTCCCCAACTAGCTGAACACATGACAACTTAGAGTAATGAAATTTCCCAGCCTTGTAGCTGGACGTGGCCTATAACCACGTTCTCACCAATAGTATGTTAGTGAGAGTCATGTGTGCAATTCCTGGGACTTGTCCTCAGATTTGGGGAGACTGCTTTTCTCCTTCCTCACAGCTGGCTGCAATGCAGAGGGAATGGATGGAGCTAGAACAATCATGTTGGGCCGTCTGGTACAAGCTATGTGTTGAGTACAGCAGAACGAGACCAAAGGATCCTGGATCCCTAATGAATTGAACCACCATACCAACCCTGGCCTTACATTTGCCTGAGAGAAATTAACTCCTTTCTCTTTTAAGTCTTAAGAGAAATTTTCTCTCACTTGTAGCAAACTAAATCCTAACTAATACAATCCTTCTCTAGCTCTCTTGGATTTGCACAAGCAATTCTCTTGCCTGGTGTCCCCATTATAATAGCATGAGGCAGCCTCCTTCTGTGAGTCCACTTGGTCCTTGGGGAAACTCACGCATCCCTGTTCCTGTCATCGGTGAACATGCACAGCCCTGTCCCTCTCCACTTTCTCAGTCCAATTACCTCAGCCTCTCTTTTGTTTTTTTAGGCCTGTGTCAGGCTTCAGATTTGACCCCTGTTGGGCACCCTTGAAGTTCCTCTCTTTTGGGTTGAAGGGAGGAAAGAATTTCCCTCCCCCAGTATCCCTTATAGGTGAGGGTAAGGGAAAATGCCAAAACAACCCAATTCTTCTCTCCAAAGAAATCCTTCCCCCGTGACCTCTCCACCTTCCTTTGTGAATAGAGGTGGGTGATTCCTGAAGTTGACAGAACAGGCTTCATCATCTCAGCATGCCCTGCATAGAGGGTCTAGCACTTTGACTTAGGAAGTGAAGATACTCTATTTTCCTCACCTTGGGGCTTTAGTCAAAAAGAAAAAAAAAAAAAAAGATAGAGGACCCCAAAGCATCTGATTTTAACTTCCTTTTACATCACAGATGATAATCTCTGGTATATCCTCTTTCAGGAACCCTCTACAAGGTTGCCAATTCAGAATGGTTAAGGAAGGTGTGCTTTCTTTACATCAATAGTTCAAAATTTTTATGGTCACAAATATCTTTAAGAAGCTTGTGAAAGTTGGGCCTTATCCTCACTCCTGCCCCCCAAACCCCAAGCTACTTCAAGGACTCTTTTTTTTTCTTGACGTATATTTACTTTTGAGAGAGAGAGAGAGAGAGAGAGAGAGAGAAGGGCAGAGAGGAGACAGAGGATCTGAAGTGGGCCCTCTGCTGACAGCACAGAGCCCGACGTAGGTCTCAAACTTATGAGCCATGAGATCAGGACCTGAGCCGAAGTCGGATGCTTAACCAACTGAACCAACCAGATGCTCCCCCTATTCCAAGGATTCTTATACCAAGTCATGCAGAGGCAGGAGTTCTCAGAATATGATCCATGACTGGTTGACTCTGGTCATCTATCCAATGGTCCATGCATGTAGTAACAACTGGCAGAGCTGGGATTCAAACCTGGGCCCTCTCTCCCCAAAGCTTCACTCCTAACTTCCCATAAAGGCATGCGAGTGGGGCCTTCTTGGGCCATCTAGCCCAGACCAGCCACCAGCTGGACGCACATGGCATGGAGCTGCAGAACCGCCTGGCCAAGCCCGCACAGGTTCCTGACCCACAGAGTCATGAGAAATAAATTACTGTCTTAAGCTGCTAAGTTTTGAAGTGGTTCAAGGCAGTAGTAGAAACACTTTCCACAATGAGCATCCAGAACGATCAGAACTACTGAATATATGTGAGTTTAAGATTTTCTGAGTGAAAAGTAATAGTTGAGAAAAAACAAGACAAGACTGATGGAGACTCTCACTTTGATCTCCAGCCATTCATCATCAAGCTGCATATAAATCCTGGGTTAAAAAATGACAAATATCATCCCTTTCACAGATTTAAGACAAGTGGGAATAGTTTAAAATACTGTTTTTTTTGGGGCGCCTGGGTGGCGCAGTCAGTTAAGCGTCCGACTTCAGCCAGGTCATGATCTCGCGGTCCGTGAGTTCGAGCCCCGCGTCGGGCTCTGGGCTGATGGCTCGGAGCCTGGAGCCTGTTTCCGATTCTGTGTCTCCCTCTCTCTCTGCCCCTCCCCCGTTCATGCTCTGTCTCTCTCTGTCCCCCCAAAAAATAAAGAAACGTTGAAAAAAAAATTAAAAAAAAATAAAATAAAATATTGTTTTTTTTGTTTACAAAACTTGTTAACACTCTGTGTTATTTGACCTAAAATTGGTGGACCATGTATGTGTAGTCTTTCACTGATGGATGAAACCAAAAGCCTGAGAAGTATTGCCATGAGGACTTACCCATAAAGCTAGTGGGCATCTGATCGTATTTCTAAGACATTTGGGGGATGGGGAAAAGCAGCTCCTGGAGAACTAGGTGATAAAAGGCAAGCTACAAAATACTATGGAATATCTGGTCCCACTGACAGACCCATTTGCTCCATATACTATGGAGGGGTCACATGGATATAACATCAGGTCAAAGAATCAAGTTGGAAAAGTATATGTAGTATGTTTCTCTTTCTGGAGGATATATGTCTACATCTTAAAAACAATGAAAATACAAACATAAAAAATTTAAATTGTTATAGAGAACAGGAAAAAAATCAAGACTTAATATAAAGTGAAATGAAATTAAAAATTCCTAAAAGCAAAAATGAAATAACTGAGCCTAACTTTATATGTTATCAGCAGAAACCTCACGGAAAACAATTCTAAATTACTGTTCAACTAGTAATTTGACTATATATCCCTAGTGACATGTACTGTATAAAGATTAAAACCACAAGAATATTAAATTCTCTTCAGCAGTCGTATTGTTGTTGGTATTGCTAGTCAGAGACTATAGTGCAGGCATTCTGGGATACTAATTATGGTGTTGTTAGGAACTGGGAATTAGGGAGTTGGGTGTGGAAATAGATGTATTGTTGATGAAATTGAGAAACCTTGTAGTCCTGAATTGAAAGTAATAGCATGAACTCATGATATACTCTCCCTTCCTTTCTTCCTCTCTCCCCTTCTCTCTCTCTCCTTCCCCTTCTCGCTTATCATTAACCAGCAAAAAGACCTAGAAACAATTACCTACTCAGTAGTAATCAGCATTCTTGGACTGTGGTCTTGAAATATCATTTCTCACAAAAAGAAGATGGTGCTCCTTGGAGAAATCGTTGAAGTTCAGTCCTGGGATAGGAAATGTACAATAGGAGACTGGAACATCATGGCATACCTCAAAGCAAAGAAGTTTTCAAGGGCTCCTGGGTTTCTATCCAAAGGACTCAGAGCAAACTTGAATAGTTTCTTTTGGCCAAAGATGGGACAGTTTGAGCCTCAGAAAGACAATAATTGCAATGGATCGGGACACATGAAATAGGCTTAATTTATGGGTTCATAATAATACCCTCCAAAAGCTCACTGGTCCCCTCACTGGTATCTCATTGGTCTCACTGAAAGGATGCTAGGGAAACAACTCATAATTTTGAGAACTGGTGGGTAAAGGAAAAGAAGCAAGCACTTACTCAGCCTTCACTAAATGAAAATATATCTCTGGGTAGTGAAACAGCTGATGAAGGGGAGTTCCTCTAAACAGGTGTATCCTAGCTAATAAATGAAGAAGTGATAGAATCAGCATATCACCATTTTGCAACCTCTGCTGAAGAAATGGAGCATGGGGCATCAGTGGCTGCTGACATCCCAGAAAGAGAGACAAGGTGTATGTGCCTCCAACTGGATGACCACAGCCACTTATGAGTAAATCTTGTTACAAAAATCAAACTTGAATCCAATCAAGCCTTTAGATCTAACTGCAAAGTTACAGAAGATGCAGAGTACAGAGAAGCATGTTAAACTATACTAGGGAAATACAATCGGCCAAGTCCACATTATGGGAAACTAGAGAGCAAATGTCCTGGCTCTTAAATGAATTGTGAATGAAAAAAGAGATAGGGACATGGGACCAGCATAGATTATAAGAGACTTAAAAAACATTGACTAATATGAACTATTTGGATTCCAATTAAAATACCTGGGAAAAATATTTATGAGACAATTGGGAAATCTGAACACTAACTGGATATTTAAGGATAAAAAGAGATTATTGTCACTTGTTATTTAGCATGACAATGGTACCCTGATTATGGTTTTTAAAGAGAGTCCTTTTAGTGGTACACATTGAAACATTTGTGGGTGAAATGATATTTGTAAATCCATGATTTCCTTCCCAACAACCTAGGAGGGGAAAGTGGATGGTTACAGATACAAAATCAGTAATGAATTAATAACTGTTGAAACTGAGTGATGGGTACATGGAGGTCCACTATGCTCTTTTCTCCAGTCTTGTAGATATGTGGAATTTTCCATGATTCAAGTTCAAACAATAGATTGTGCATGCATGTGTGTGTGTGTGCGCATTTGTGTAACTATATATAGAAAAAAATCTAGAATACTAATTGGTATTAACACATCCTTCCCATCACATCTGGTTAGAGGGGAATGAAATGGGGGAGAATAATGCCTACCTAGCAGGGTTGGGTGGTGGGATGTTATACAAAGGGGCTAGTCCATAGCGCAATCTAAATTTCCTCCTCTAGCAAGATTGATCAAGTTGGTCAGACTCAAAACCATGGGACTTGTGGGGAGGACACCATGTTCTCATTATCTCCCTCCCTGCTCCCTTGATCCTGAATCCAAGAGCCCCCGCTCTAGGAGTTGAGGTGGGGTGGGTGGGAAGGAGACCCCTAGCAGAGTCTGCCTGCTTTGTTCCTCAATTAGTGCCCTCACCTCTTCCTCCTGATCTCTGTGAATCCCCTTAGGGACTTGAGAAGACAAGTTAGCTAATCTCATCAGTCATGACATTGATCAGGGTGTTCATTTGTTAATTAGTTAAAGCATTCTCCCAGGAGACCTGCCTGCAGGAGTCTGACGGTGGGGACTTGAGGCTGACTGATGGAGAGAAAACTCTTGGAAAGGGCGCTAAAACATTCATATGAGAGGCTCTTTAGAGGTCAGGGGTGTTCTCTTGGTGTTGGCCTCTGTGGACCACTGAGTAGGAGGGAGACCAGGGGCTCCATGGCACCCTATTAAACTGCCACCTTCCACTCACCCTCCACCTCTGCACATGCTCAGCCCCTTTGTGGATGCCTTCAGACTTCCTCTTTCTGTCTCCCTGGTGCCCCACTCTGGATCCCCACTCCTCCTTCAAAACCCTTCTTTGGGTTGCTGAACACTTGTTTTTGGCTTTCGTTTGCTGCTCCTACTTCTCTCCATGCCCATCCATGCTTGTTGGTGTCTCTGAAGTTCCATCTCTGGCCCTCTTCCTTCTGTGCATCTCTGGGGGGTGGTGTCACACTCATTCCAATGCCTTTTATCACCGGCGACTTCCCACTCTGCCATGGAAGCCCCTGCCTCTCATCTCCAGTCACACGGCTGACTCTGGTGTCTCACAGGCACCCAACTCAGTGTGCTCCAAATGGCACACATCATTCCTCCGTCATCACTGGTTTTCTGCCTGTTGCTCATCTTGGTGGTTCACTACCCACTCGGGTGTCCAAGCCAGGACTTCAGTGCTCCTCCTTGATTCCTTTCTTTCTCTGACTTCCAAAGTCCTGTCAGTTCTAGTTCCTTGCTGTCTCCAACCATGGTCATCATTGTCGTCATCCTCCTTCTCCTCCTCCTCCTCACCAGTCCCACCCCAGGCTTTCCGTTCATTGTTTAATGTCCACGCACTCTTCCAAAGCCAGCTCTGGCAGCTGCTTCCTCTGGGAAAGCTGTCCTGACTGCTCAGAAGCTCCCATTTTATGATGTCACAGACTGGCTTCCCTTCGGCTGTTAAGAGAGAGGAATCTAGTCTCACTGAGGCATTAGCTTCTACGAAAAGCATTTAAAGTGAAAACCCCATAAGTTAAAATTACTCTTGAAGACAACTTAGGCCACTCAGCACTGGAAGACTTGGCTATTTCTTTGGCTGAGCACCCAATAAGGCAGTATCTTAAATTTAGGACCCAAAACGTACAAAATACAAGACCAGTACCCACAGTTGTCTGAACTCTAGAGACTCACATTACAGCAGAGATTTTCACACTGTGAGAGGCAGGACTATCTAGACTCAAAAGGAGAGTGGAGGTGAGAGCAGAGTTGCCAGCCTTGTTTAAATACTACCCTTCCTCTTCTTTTCCAGTGCTGAACATGTAGTTGAACTTGCCAAAGTTACATATGTGAATGGCAGCCTCTCCCCTACCCCCACCTCTTGTACTGTAGCTTCTGTCTTCCCTCCCAATTTTGGGCATTTGATTCATGACTTCATTCTCAGGACTTAGAATGGCTTCCTCCTAGAAGAAACAGAGAATGTTCGTTGAATGGATTAATGGTTGAACTCCATGGACCTCTCTAGAGATGGAGAATTCCACAGATAATGAAACAGCACATTATGCCATCTGAACAAATGAAGTGAACCCACAGGGTCAAGATCTCTATTGGCTTATCAGGATTGTAACTGGAATTAATGCTCTAAAGCAGGGTTCCGAAAGGAAAGCAGGTCTGAAAGGCTTAGATGACTCCAGATCAGCTGATCAGCAGATAATAATATTTCTTTGAAGCCTCTCCTGTGGCTGGACCAACTCATGGACGGGCTCTGGCCGGGTTCCGACTGCTGGTCCGCTTGCCTCTTTTCTCTAATCCAGGTTTAACGAGATGAGCATCATTAAGAAAGGCAGGGTGGTTATCCTTTAAGTGAACAAAGTGACTCTTCACAGAAGGACTGATTTTAATAACCCAGTGCAAGACCCCCTTTAAGGTACAGAATGATTCTGGCACATCAGTTAAGTGTTACACAAAACAGACGTGAGCATTCAAAATCAAAGGCGTTTTTCATTCATGTGAAAAAGGGATCAGTAAGCTGCATGAAAACTGGGGTGCATAAAAGTCCCTGGGGCCTCCGTCCACAGCAGGAAAAGCTCAGAGCATATTGGGCCCAGGGGGAGGCAACCTTGGCCGCCCATAACTCAGAGATAGAAGGCGGCGATCTTCAGGCGCTGCCTCTGTTTCATGTGCGGGCTCCTGTCTCTGATCTTTCAGCGGCTGCCTAATTGCCAGTGACTGTTTCTGTGGACACAAAGGTCTGCGAAATGTGTAAGGCCTGCATTTTTCCAAGGGAGACTTTTTCCTTTGCACATAAGCCAAAGATTCCTTCATACACAAATTCTTTCTTACGCAGGTCATCGGATTCTTATGCGGGAGATGTTAACGTGGGGTTCAATGCACACTGCCGAATGTAAATGTATATACACAATCTGGTAACTCGAGGGAGCAGGGATGCCAGACGGGAAGGCCAGCGATGCCATATGCATGCTCTGAATTTCCTTCACACATAGAGACTGTACTCCTAACTCAGTACTGGGTGAATCAGTTGTTCATTTTCCAAGACTGGCCGTGGCTTTACCTCGAGTCGACCACACCCTTCAACCCAGTCTCCACTGTGACCAAAGGCACACACATGATAGCGGATATATACTGAACACTTACTGTGGGGGTCACATGAACAGACTAAATCAGCCCTATGAGTAGGTACTATTATCACCTCATTTTTCACAGATGAGGAAACTGAAGCTAAATAAGACGTCCAAGATCATCTAGCCAGTACATCGTAGGGCCAGGATTTGAAGGTAGGCAGGATTTGAAGGACTGCAGTCCTTGCTTTTGACCATGGTACACTCTTGCCTCCTGGTTGGTGGGTTATGGCTGGCTTAGCTTGGCGTTCAAGGGTCTGAGGCCAAATTCAGGTTTAGCAGAGTCGCCTGCCATGAATGATTAGGGAACTGCCTAAGGGGATCCAGACACAGAATAGAAGCACATGTATGTATATTTACATCCCTGACTACTTAAAAAGTCCTACAACATCTGTACTCTCAGAACTGTGCCTGTCTCAACCTCTATAAATATTTACTCCTAGATTTCTGTAACATCTGACATGGAGCACGGTAATTAGAGTAACTCTCCCTGCAGGCAGAGCAGGTAATGAATCACAAACAGCCTTCTGTTTCATTTTCTGGACCAGCGTTGATATATTTCAGGTCCTGATGGATTGTAGCCCTACTTGGGGTATGCAGGACCCAGAGGAATGATGAAGGAAATTGTCCAGTAACTCAGAAAGACAGTTGCTGCTGCTGAGATTGCTGCTCGGGGGACCCTACTGCTGTCACCTTAAAGTGTGGGCGGTAGGTCAGCTTGCTGGGAGGGGGCTTTTCACCCCACTGACTTCTAGGGCCTTAGCACCCCATTCAAAGGATGGCAGAGTCTTTGGCTTTGGGGTGGACTGAGGACAGAACAGTCCCTGCCATCTTTGTAGGCAGGCAGATGCGAAGCTGGTTTGATGGGATAAATGGTGAAAATCAGGGTGCGTCTTTGACAAAAAAAAAAAAAAAAAAAAAATAGGTTAGATCTCAAACAACATCAGGCAAACATGGGTAAAAATGGAAATGACAACTACCTTATTTGTTAGTAATTTTAACATTATCATCAAATGTATAAAAGCACATTTTAAAACAGGGATGAAACTTATTTAACATGATGGCCAATATGATGGCCATCAGTTTTATCTTACGCCACTTACAACTGGTACATTGAAGAAAAAACAAGGGCTGTGTCATGCTAACATTTGTTCGTAGAATGCCTCGGTTATCCAAAAGCACAGCAGCTATCCATTTACTGAGAACCAGTCCAGGAACTAAACCTGAAATTGAAGCTGGAATTGTTCTCCTTGACTTTGCAATTTAAAAATTTTTTTTTTTCAACGTTTATTTATTTTTGGGACAGCGAGAGACAGAGCATGAACGGGGGAGGGGCAGAGAGAGAGGGAGACACAGAATCGGAAACAGGCTCCAGGCTCTGAGCCATCAGCCCAGAGCCTGACGCGGGGCTCGAACTCACGGACCGCGAGATCGTGACCTGGCTGAAATCGGACGCCTAACCGACTGCGCCACCCAGGCGCCCCTTGACTTTGCAATTTAAACCACTCTCATTAGCATTGTCTGGTTCCGGGGTTCTCAACTGTAGGAGACATTTGGCAATGTCTGGAGACATTCGGATTGTCATGACTAGGGGGTGTTACTGGCACCTAGTGGGTGGAGGCCAGAGGCACTGCTCGACATCCACGGGACAGTGGCTGACACAAAAATATTACTTGGCCCAGAATGTTAATAGTGCCAAGGTTGAGAAACTCTGGTTTAGTTTGGTGTTTACAAATATAAGTAGAGGAAAGGTAACCTTCACTGAGGGTTTGTTTACCTTGGGGCTGTGCTCTCCGTTCTAAGGCCCTGTTCACCTGAACTAACTCATTACTTGCCACAGCAAACCTATGGGGTAGGTACTGTTCTTACCCAGGCTTGCGTGAGGTGGATGAGGCAGATAGGGAGGTTACACCCTACTGAGTGCCTAAGAAGACTGAGACCCAATATTAGAGAAGACTTGGGCCTCCCAGCTCTAGCCCAAGGCATGGCAGTGCCTCTGTTGCATTCACATGCGCACAACACAGGGCAGAGTGGCTTCTGTCTCTGTTGATAACACCCCCACCCGTTCATTTTCAGGGTAGCAGATAAGTTGCTCTTGGGGCTCCCCACTCTTGCAGGCACAGCATCTGCAAAGAGTTGGAAAATCACAGCACCGGACTACCCCTGCAGACCCTAAGGAAGCCTTGCGGCACCAAGGGCATCTCTGCTGACTCTTTTGCTTCCGAACAGGCAAGGACCTGGTTGGCAGACTGCAACGACCAGCCGGGACAGAGACAGATGTTGCAGCTTTCCGAGGAGTGATTTCAGAAAGACCACTTTTGATGTGAGCTATCTTTGTGGGACTGGTCGGCAGCTCTGCGGGAGAGCTACAGAAGGGATAACGGAAAGCTCCAGGCTACAGCCTGTAGGAGGAACAGTCCAGTACAACATACCGTGTAAAGAGGAGTGGACCACCAGCAAGAAAGACAGGGAAGCGGGCAGCTAGTTCCCAAGAGGGGGGTTCTTTGGTACCCCTAAACATCCAAAGGCTGGCTCCAAGGATGGGATGGATGCAAAACTCATCATGTAGCTTGCTTACGACAGGAAGCCTCTGTTGCAACCACCTGGAGGACTTGTTAAAGAGATTGCTGGGTTGCACCCAAATTTCTAGCAAATTCCCAGGTGATGCTGATGCTGCCAGTCCAGGACCACTGTTTGAGAGCCACTGGCCTAGAACCTCCCAGTAGTTGTTAGGCTACCTGACTCTCTGAGGTCTGTCATCATTACTTAACTGCAAAGGACATTTTTACCCCACTTTCTTCAAATACAGTATTCATAGGAGCCACTGTTTCAAGCACAGCAAATGCACCAAACCTCCACTCAAGTTGTATTAAGAACGTGAACGTAAGCTTCACCCCAGCATCCAAAACAAAAGAACCTGGATCTATCATCTGTTTTAATTTGTTCAAATGGTTCCTTGCCCCCATTAACGTGAACGATTGGGAGTCAACCAGACTTAAAATTTATTGCGCATGGAACGAGAGCTATCACCTTGACTTGAGAACCCTTGAACCCTTTTGACCACGGTCTGAGTGGGACTTGGGAGTGAAAATGTGAGTTTCAGGTTGTTCTGAAATTCTCTGCCATGATACCTTGATCACAATAAATCTGATGTGCATGAAGCAAATCTTGTAATTACTTCTGGAGCCTACATCTGAAATCCAGATTGGTGGCTTGGTTTCGGCAACACACAGAATATACTTCTGGATTGCCACCATTTGTTTGTTTTTCCCATTCAAAAACTGTCTCTTTAAAGCTTGACTTTAATTTCCCATCAACCTTGGCCCTATGGGACTGATGTAGTAAAAACCCAACTTTTGGTCAGCAAATGAAATAAACTGTTTTCAAGACACATCTGGAGTAAATATGGATGGTAAAGAGGTGCTACTTTTACCATCACTTTTCTGACCATCCGTTTCACAAATTATTTACAGGTCTCTCAGAAACCGGCTTCTCTGTTACTCAGTCGGCTGAGAAGCGGCCAGGCCCAGCCACCGGCCCTGATGTGCTCGTTCTCATGTGACTCATTACTGCAAATGGAGGTGTTGGCCCCAACTGCTCTGGAGCAGCTGAAAACTATCTCATTATGTAGCACCCAATCAAGGCCTTTTTCTTCTTTCTTTTTTTAAATCCTCTTCTTGACTCTCACCACATGGAAGCGTTTTGAGAACTGGTTCTGAGGGCTTCGGGAAGCGATTCCGGGACTCCCCGCGCCGACGACAGGCCTCACTTTGATGTCTGTGCTAAATGGCTGTTCCGGGGAAGTGCGCGTTCTCTGATCCCCCACCCTCCTTCCTTCGTATCGCCACCAAACATGGAGGCTTTCTCAAATAGGTTTTGCAAAACCGAAAAGTTTCTGCACTTATTCCTAGTTTCCAAACTCTCTCTTCCAAAGCAGACCCAGTGTTTGTCCTCATTCCTGACGAAGCCGTACAGAAGGGCGGTCCCAGCAGTGCTGTGAAGGGAATATGGTCAATGATAACATAACAAACGTCTGTGAACACCTGTCGTGGGCCAGGCCCTGTGCTGAGCCCTTTAGATGTACTATCTCATGTAATCTTAAAAATGACCCTAGGTCTCAGCACTGCTATCGTTCCCACTTTGAAGATGAGAGAATTAAAAGAATACAGTATGTTCTATCTGGGACGACAAAGCCATTAAGTCTTATACAGCTATTACACTGTATAAGAGACAAACACAGGTTTAGAATGTGTGTCCTTTTTTAAAACTTAAAAGTGTAACATATTTAGAAAAACGAAAAACCCGGAATGTATATAGCTCAATGAATTTTCATAAACAGTCATGTAAAGAACACTCGAGCCAAAAAAAAAAAAAATACATTACCAGCACCCAGAAGCCCCTTTCCTGCACCAGTCACTAGCCACCCACTCTGCACAGGAACTGTTATCATGATTTCTTAGATCTTAGATTAGTTTTGTCAATTTTTGAACTTAAATGGAACCAATATGTATTGTTTTGTGTTCAACTTTTTTTTAATCCAATATTACAGTTGTGAGATGTATCTGTGATAGTGTAACAGTTTTTTCATTGCTGGCTAGTGTTCCATGGTGCGAACATACCAAAATTTATTCTGTTGTCAATGGGCCAGGGTTATTTATAAACTTGGGCCATCACAAATGATGCTATGAGGAACATTTTGGAACATCGTGCCTACTGATGACATATATGGATACATTTCTGCTGAGCGTATATCCATCTGGGAGTGGAAGTTCTGGGCACATTCAGCTTGAACACATACTGCTAGCATTTCAACCTGTGCATTATGAGTTGGCAAATGACTTGAGGGGTATTACAGACTGAACCGTGTCCCCCCCGCACCCCCCCCCCGCAAATTCATATGTGGAAGCCCCAAATTCCCATGTAACTGTTTGGAGATAGAGCCTTTAGGGTGGCAATTAATGTTAAATGAGGTCACAAGAGCCCTAATTTGACAGGATGGGCATTCTTTCAAGGAGTGGAAGAGACATCAGGGATCACTTGTTCTCTTAGCACATACCAGAGGACAAAGTGGGAAAGTGACCGTCTGTGGCCAGGAAAGAACAGAGTCCTCACCAGAAACCCAACCTGTCAGCACCTTGATCTTGGACTTAAGCCTCCAGAACTGCGAGAAAATAAATGTGTAAGCCACCCAGTCTGTGGTGTTCTGTTGTGACAGTCTAAATAGACTGATACAAGGGGAAAAGTGGTACAGAAGTTTGGGCTCACCTCAATGAGCTTGCTTTCTATTTAGGATCTTGGCCTTTCTTGTTCTGGTGTCCTGGCAACTCTGAGCTCACAGCTTCGTCTCTCCAGCTCTTGGACTCTGCGAAAGCTCAGGTCAGGGCTGCGGCCTCTTAGTGGCTCTCATGTGGTTTTCAGCCCCTCATCCTTGTGCCCCTTCCAACATGGCAAAGCCTTGAGGGAAAACAGGCTTTGAGGGTGGCCTGTCAAAGTTTACTCTGTCATTACTGGAAATAGAAATCTAATTGGTAGTTGTTAAAACAAGGAACTTACGAATAGCTGTAAGAAACAGAACTCCAGCAGGACTAACTCAGCAATTCTGACCACTTTCAATTACAGTATTTCTCAGGGTCAAACACCTATTCAAGGGTAGAATCTGCTGGTTTTTGAAATATCAACCTGACACAATTTTTTCCTCTAAGGAGGTCTCTGTTTGGAACCCACACTTTCTAGATCTTTGTTAGAGAACAGAGAATTTCCTAAAAGGATAGGCGATTGCCCTCAGAATGATCAGAATTGCCTGGAATTGTTTTGGGGGAAAAAAGATGTTTAAGAAATACAACCATTCAGTGGCACTTGAATAAAATGTCCCATTTGGTGACTGAAAATCAGAATCACAGATGAATCCCAAACAATGCGCTCAGAGTCAGGAAGCCTGGTCCCAAGGCCCATCCTATTCCCCCATTAGAGGTGGGGCGCTGGGGGACTCAGCCACTTGGTGCCTCAGTTTCTTTGGCTGTATAAAGGGAATACTCACATTTGTCAAGTGTTTTCAAGTCTCCAAAGCACAGGTGATCATCTTGCCTCAGGAACACCCTCAGCACTGCTGGGGCTAACTCCCAGCACTGACTGCAGGGCTGAAGTCTCCGCCTCCTTCACTGGTTTCTGAGCACCAGGTGGAGGCCGTCGCCTGCCCTCTTTTTATCCTCAGTACCTTGCCTCACACATGGCGGGCACGGAATGACAAATGGCGTGCTCGGGCCTGTACCAAGCACACAAGGGCTCTTTCCACACCGGCCCCGAGTGTTCCCCAAAATGGTGTGCCACACACTGGAGGGCAACAGTGTTCCCGGCGAAGTCGGTAAGTGGAGTTGTCCCATCATGGGAAATGGTCAAAATCACTCTAGAAAACCCCTTAAACAGCCCACAAGGTACAATTCGGGTTTCGTACTGCGGCGCATAACAGCATCTAGTATAGCAATCTTTAGGCACTGTCAATTTTAAGAACTAGAAAGGAAACCAACGACCCAGCATTCAAAGCTCTCTGCCCCTGTAACACCTATGGAGCCCCTGAAATGACTGGAGATATGTGGTGAGGGCTGAGAAGGCCCACTCACCTACTGTGTGTCCTCATCCATTCTGCTTTGACCATAAAGCCTCTAGGACTTTTACACCAGAATTAGAGCTTTTCACTGTGAAGCAAAGTGCTGTTCAGGCTGGGTTCTCAAGTCAGTGACTAGCCTGGCTCCTGGCACATCCCTCCTTTGGAGAGTCCGAGAGCTTGGTAAAGGCTCTGAAAAAGTTCCGGATACGTTTAACTTACATCCAGTTTCCCAACCTTATCTGACACTTGTTTCTTATTGGCACATGGTACCTACTAACATTCTATGAAACATCTTCAGTGTGACATGCCACGGATGGAGCCCTAGACCATTACTGAAAACTTTTCTGACTTATTTTATAAACAATCCTTGTTTACCTGCCTTCAGGGCAGAGAGACTCAGAACAGATTGGAAGGAAATAAGGGTGAAGAAGGTTGTCAGATTACAAAGAAAATGGACGGCTAACATCCTGGCAGGAATGGAAGGCACAAATGAATCACAAAGCACCCATGGGCTTATCTTCAGGGGTTCAACAAATATTGTTGCATAGTATGATCATGGAGGTTCAAAAGAAGAGCATTTGGGTCCATAAGAGAAGGGGACCTCCTTGGTAAGTTTAAGATGGTAGGAATACATTTATTACATTTCACCAAGATGAAAATGTGTGGGCATCTAAAGGCAAGACTCAATAGTTGGGGAGATGCCCACAACAGTAGCAGGTAAGAGAGCCATCCCTTCATCCGCTGCTCTCGACCTTCCCCCCTTCACACTCGTCCTCTCCCTTCACACACTGTTCCTAATCAGCCCTCTCGACAGAGGCCATGCCAACTGTTCCAACAGACTTCAGATCCTACAGGTGTCATAGAGTCTTGAGTTCTGTTAGCCGGGAAGGCACTGTGGGGAATATTAACCCAAAATGTTCTTTTTAAGGAGGAAAGTCCAATGAGTTGATTTCAAGATACCAGAACATAAATAAAAGTTTATCTTTTAGGTCACGTCCACTTGTGAATCAAATTCAGTACAGGAACGAAGAGACTGCATCCCAGTCCATACTGGTGGTGTCCTTCCCAGGGCCCAAGGCCACGGAGTCAGTCTTCAGTGTAAGAAAGCCTCTCCATCTGTTTTTGTTTTTTTGAGGGAGAACATTCAAAGGAATTGTTCACAGGAGCAGGATCCTCAATCCCCTCTGCTTTCCACTGTGTCAGACATAGCGATTGTTCTCTTAAATAATCACCGTTTCCATCCTCACTCGTTATATTTGGACAGTTTCAGCCGGGGGATGATGTTCATGGACTGCAGCTCCTGGAAGAGCAGCTTGCAGGCATACGGGATGCGGAGGGAGGACACGTGGCACGAGGACTTGCAGTAATGGCACCTGAAACCCAAGTCCGCATGTTAGAGGGACGGGGACTCAGAAACCAAGGCCTGCGTGTAGAAGTGCAAAGTTTCTCTACAAAAGTCTACCACCGTCCCATCAGTTCTATTCTGTTTGTCAGGGTTCAGTCTTGCTATCAAATATGTGCAGATATGTGCCCCCCCACCCCACCTCCCGAAAAGCAGCATCCAAGGAAGCAAAAGAAAAAAACCAAAACAAATATCACTCCTGCAGTTTTAAAAGCATGCAATTTTAATCAGTTACTACTATGCTTCTAGACCATTCTCTTTAAAATGCAAAACATCTGCCTATTTACTTATTTTGAATGAGGCCCAGAAATCTGAGCCATCTCGAAGTTATTCAGATTTAGACTTTGGCATTGTGGAAAGCTTTTTAAATTGATTCAATCTCCATGTATTTGATAAAAATCTATTACTGTACTATTCACGGCAAGATGCTCAACAATTACAATTTGATCTGTCCCTGAGACACCTGGAAGTGTGATGGGGAAGATAAGACTTTCATATGGAATGTGGTGAACAATCCAATGCGATTTATTTTTCCAGTGCTCTTCAAGTTTGGTTCTATCAGAAGAAGCTACTGTACTTACAATGTTCTCTCCCTGTGTGCACGTATTCCCAATTGATCCCTACAACAGCCCGTACTCCTAATCAACATGCCTGCTATGCCAAGGAGGGTTGTCTTTTCTCTTCCTTCAGGAAGAGCTAGTTCACTAAACCTAGGTTTTAAATCAATGGCTACAAATGATGAAGAGTCCCCAGGAAGAAAGTGAACTATCTTCTGAGGTTTCAGATGAACACAGGACTTCATCCTGTACCTCAAGGGTCTGGGGCAGTCAACAGAGTGGGTAAATGAGTGCAAGAGATGAACATGGACTGAGGCTTAGAGGATTCAGTGCTGACTAGGAACTGGAGGGGACTCCATCGTGAGCAGGAAGGGCCATAGTGGAAGGCAGTAAGGCAATATGAGTACAAGTGTAAACGTGCATATTATTTGATTCATCGCCAAGTGGCAAAGATGAGCGCATGAGAACGTTCACGGTTTATAACAGCACAAAGCAGGAGACTGTCCAAGAGGGAACTGGTTTGTAGTTACAGGACATTTACACAGAAGAATACTGGGCAGTCATTAATCGTGATGATGTACACTCATCTTTGTTGAAATATAAAGGTGTTCAGGACACACTCTGGAGTCAAAAAAGAAGTTTGCTCAACAGCCTGGTCCCAAGGAGGTCATCGGATGGGTTTCAGGAAATATATGAAGCCCCCAAAGTCATATGTAACAACATTTTTTTCTTTTTTTTTAAATTTTTTTTTTTTTTAAATTTTTTTTTTTTTTCAACGTTTATTTTTGGGACAGAGAGAGACAGAGCATGAACGGGGGAGGGGCAGAGAGAGAGGGAGACACAGAATCGGAAGCAGGCTCCAGGCTCTGAGCCATCAGCCCAGAGCCCGACGCGGGGCTCGAACTCACGGACCGCGAGATCGTGACCTGGCTGAAGTCGGACGCTTAACCGACTGCGCCACCCAGGCGCCCCTTTAAATTTTTTTTTTTTTTTTCAACGTTTATTTTTGGGACAGAGAGAGACAGAGCATGAACGGGGGAGGGGCAGAGAGAGAGGGAGACACAGAATCGGAAGCACAACATTTTTTTCTAAAGACCTCCTTAATACATTTTTTTTTAAAGTTTATTTATTTTGAGACAGAAACAGCACAAGCTGGGGCGGGACAAAGAGAGAGGGAGAGAGAGAAAACCCCAAGCAGGCTCTGCGTTGCCCCTCATGTGGGGCTTGAACCCACAAAGCCGCGAAATCATGACCTGAGCTGAAACCAAGAGTCGAACACTTAACTGAGCCACCCAGGCGCCCCAATACATTATTGTTTAAGAACTATGTTTTTAATGTGCCTGGCTGACCTCATTTATTCAGGCATCATGTGGATGCTTTAATTAAATTGGAGAAATGGATTTAACTGCAGCAACTTCTTGCTGATTCTAGGTCACTCTGTGACTTCAACCCAGGCTTATCTGTTCAGAACTTCCATACTTGCTGGTTCATAACCCAGAAAGCCCACTAATCTTTTCTATTATTAAATATTTCTCCATCACTTAAAATGCTCCTATGCATGTATGTATGTGCATATATAAATGCATATATTTATACACATATATAAATTAAAAGCTATTATATTACCTTACCCTGTGTCTGAACAATTTCAAAAGGAAGAAACTTGACACAAACAACAGTTATGTAAACTCACTTCTTAGGGCAAAGGCGGCAAAAGGGGGAGGTGGCTGTGGCTTCACAGGAGAAATCGCTGTCCAGTAAAATGTCCTCTATGAGCTAATTATCTTAATAGGGATTTTCTTTTTTCTGTTTTCCTTCCAGACCTCTCTTTTGTGACTTATGCCCTTCGTGTCTTCTGCAGAACAACAGTCTTGCTGTAAACATCCCCATAGCAATGCCTTACTAATGTGCAAATCACTGACAAAAGGCCAGTTTCAAGGTTCTGAACTGCTCTAATTACTCAGCCTTCATTGTGCTGTTCATTAAAGAACGACTGCCTCCCACACACGCCGTGCCCCCTCCCGCACAGCCTGCACGCACGGGCAGGTAATGATGGCAAAGCCACGGCATCATTATGCTCCTCTGCCAGAGCGCGGCACATGCGGAGGCTGCTAGACGACCACACTGGGGTAGGATTTTTTTCTGTTGGCAACAAGGGGACAAGCAGGCCACTCAAAATCAGACACACAGCATATCCAGGTCTGTTTAATTACAGGAAAGACCTTAAGGCGTGTAACCTGATTTAGCCCCTTTTCAAAGGATTGCTATTAAGATACACAAGGAACACCTGAGCTTCGAAATTAGGCACTGCCATCACATGATGTCTAGATGAGACAGAAATGAAGCAGGAAAGAAGAATTAAACAGAATAATATTGAGATCAATAATTGCTTTCATTAGTTTCCCTGAATATTCAGTGAAAGAGACGGGAAGGTTTTCAAAGTCTGTGAGTGAATCTGGTCTACTGCTCTCTTTCTCTCTTAGGTGGTGGGCACAGGAAAAAAAGCAGAGAGGATGGAAAAGGAAAGGAAAAATTTTTTTTAAGTTTACTTTGAGAGATCAAATGAGTGAGCGGGGGAGGGGCAGAGGGAGAGGGAGAAAGAAAATCCCAAGCAGGCCACACACTGTCACTGCAGAGCCCGACACAGGGCTTGATCCTATGAACCACAAGATCATGATCTGAGCCGAAATCAAGAGTTGGATGCCTAACCGACTGAGCCACCCAGGCGCCCTGGAAATTCTTTTTGAAGTTTCATGATCCCTATTGTTAATAAAGTGACTCTTCTGTACCATTTTTTCAAAGTAAATTACATAAAAATCCTTGTGCCAAATTGGAAGATTTCAGCATAGTGGAATTGGTCCCAGGGAGCTTCCTACTACATTTGTGTGGCTGTTGTTACACAGCCAGGACAATAAAAAGCAAATTCAATATGCATTTCAGAAGATGAACAGACGTCTCAGAATTGAGGCAACCCCCCCGCCCCACCCCGAGTCACCAATATAAGAAAGAGCCAGGCTTATGCTTAGATTAATAATGTCACCCATTTCTGCACCCTCAGGAAAGGAAAGAGCTGCAAACGGCCACCTCCTGTGTCTGTTTTTAAATGAAGTGATTTCTTCACAGACAAGTCTCATCAACTTCTCTACACCAAAAACCATAAAATAACTGGCTAAAAGGTTTTGTCATTAACCTAGCAAGGTATATACACTACGTCCTAAGATGCCCCTCACTCTGACTCTTGATTGGCTTTATTCAGAATAACAAAGAGACTGGAGGCTTAGGATAGCAAGAAGTCCCTGCTTTTAGGGGAGACTCAGTGGGGCAAAGGTGGCCCAGGTATCCCTGGAACTCACTCGGGCCCAATTCTATCTCCCAGGGGACGGCGCCTCCCTAGGGAAAAGGGGCTCTGGGAGTGCAGGTGAGGGGTGACAAGGGAGTAAAGACTGTCCCTGGGGCGCCTGGGTGGCTCAGTCGGTTACGTGTCCGACTTCGGCTCAGGTCACGATCTCGCGGTCCATGAGTTTGAGCCCTGCGTCGGGCTCTGGGCTGATGGCTCAGAGCCTGGAGCCTGCTTCAGATTCTGTGTCTCCCTCTCTCTGACCCTCCCCCATTCATGCTCTGTCTCTGTCTCAAAAATAAATAAACGTTAAAAAAAAAAAATTAAAAAAAAAAAAAGGGAGTAAAGATTGTCTCCTGTTCCTGCAGCACCTGCTTTGGAGCTCGTGAGACCTCGTCTCTGAGAGAAAAACAAGCCAAGACCGGCAAGCTACGGGCTCTCCTGCCTACAAGGTAAGTCAGGGCTCCGGGTCGGGACTGGCCCGAAGCAGACCAGTTGTTCCTTGGCAGGAGAGTGGAACATTTATGAAGAGGAAAGACCAAAAAATACATAGTTTCATCTTTTAAGCTGGACTTTGTGTCCTCAACTCTGCACAGAAATGACAAATTTCATGACTTACATACTTTATCTATTCGCTACCCTCCATATGCAGGGTTAGTTATCATTTAGCAATTGTTTTTCACTAAGCAACCACCAGACCCCAGGCTGCAGGAGGTATAAACAAGAGAGAATGCAGTTAGAAGGAACTAGGAGATAAGTTCCCTGTGAGCAGCCATTCACTGGTCTTATTCACCCCCATATTCTGGGGCCCAGAGAGTATCTGGCACTTAGCAGCCTCAAGCTGTTAAATGAATGACTGAGACAGACCTCGTTGCTACCATCACGGAATTCAGTCCCAAGTGTGTAGCAGTTTGCTACGCAGGGAGCACACAAACAGGTGTCAGGGTACCAGGTCCTGGTCCTGCCTGTCCCCAATTTGCCATATAACGTGGAACAACACACACGGCTCTTTGGGCCTGAGGTTGAGTAAGGCTGTTCAACACATGTTCTCTAAAGTTTCTAGTTACAGGGACACCGGGGTGGCTCGGTCGGCTGAGCACCTGACTTTGGCTCAGGTCCTGACCCCATGGCTCACGAGTTCAAGTCCCACGTGGAGCTCGCTGCTGTCAGTACGGAGCTAGCTTCGAATCTTCTGTCCTCCCCTCCTCTCTGCCCCTTCCCAGCTTGCGCTCTCTCAAAAATAAATAAATCTTATGAAAATAAAAAAAAGTTTCTAGTTATAAAATGCTATAATTCTCATAACTAAGAGTGAATCTGCTAGGATTTTTTAGAGGTGAATAGTGTTATAAAAGGTGTTTGAGGAGTACCTGAGTAGCAACCGACTCTTGATTTCAGCTCAGGTCACGATCTCACAGTTCGTGAGTTTGAGCTCCACATTGGCTCTGCACTGACAGTGTGGAGCCTGCATGGGATTCTCTCTCTCCCTCTGTGTGCCCCCCCACCCCAACTCTCTCTCTCTCTGAAAAAAAATAATAAGCAAACTTAAAAAAAAAGTGTTCGAGATAACATTAAGAAGAAAACAAAGTCTATACTCCTTGGGTCCTTAACCTCTAGTGGCGTAGAAAGCAGAACATGAGGTAGACAAACTAAACAGGTACATATAAAATCCCCAATTCTAGGAATGCATGGATGGGGAAGGTTGGAGAATATGTGGGTGTGCTCCAGGGTCAATTCTTGAGCTGTGATTTAAGAGGCAAGGGGTGTGAGAGACATATGGTATCCACTTACCAGCCAGAATACCCCAGAAGTCCACACTGCCCACAGACATCCACCTCAAAGGCATCACTTGAAATCATTAGTCTCTCTAGTAAAAGCATACTGGCTCCATAACCGATTAAACAGTCACGTTCCATCTCTCCAAGACGCAAACCGCCGTCACGAGATCGACCTTCGGTGGGCTGCCTTTGAAACAAGTTAGACAAACGTGTCATTTTTACATTAAACAAACAGAGGGGCCGCATCACACGCTGGCGGAGAGCACACGGCTTCAGAGGAGGGTTCACCTGGGTCCAAATCACTTACTAGACGGTGACCTGGAGTTGGGGGCTTAGCTCGCCTCTCAGCTGCATTGGCAAAATGTAAAATTTAAGGCTCCCAAAGAGCCTTAAATGAGAGGAGATGTAATACTAGTGATTGCTACTGTTATTATAATTGAGTGATAATAAAAAATAATTGTGTAATATTATATGATATAAGTTAATATATAATCATATAAAGCAGCAGAGCTACCATTCCTACTACCATCGCGATATCGTTATTGTTAGGATAGCACAGTCCTCAGGTCAGGAAGATGGTCTTTTGAGTATTTTCAGGGATATTTCAGTTCTGTTATTTCAAAGTGGAGAAACTAAGCAGAACAGATTGTGGAAGAAACCTGGGTCCCCAGTAGTTCCTGCCAGGGCTCCAGGGAGAAGCAGCTCCAGGTTATTAAGAAACAAACATGGAAAGAAGCAAATGGAGTTTTATAAAATTTGGACTAGATGAGGAATCATCTGGGAGGACAGAGTGCTTGAGCCAGAAGGGAAGTTCCCCAGAGACAGGGAAAGTCCTGTGTGTCCCCTTCAGGTATGAAAACACTCTATTCCTCCTTAGAGGGGGCACTTCAGCTGGGAGCTAGGAGTCCCCTGAATGGATTCCCTGGGGCTGATGTATCTGCCGTGCTTGAGAATACTTTGAAAAAGTTAAGAATCTAGGACTCAGAGATACAACTGGGGGATTCTGAAACCACACAGGCAACCCCACCCAGGTAGTGACGCCACAATGTCTAAAAAAGAAAAAGTGAGCTATCTCCCTGGCTGGCTGATTTCGGGGTGACACTCCTTAAGCAGGAGTGGACCACAAACCTTGTTTGCTCTATCCCACAGCATCTTTTACTTTTTACTGTTGCCACCGATTTTCCAAAGAGAAAGGTAAACAGAGCGGGGCCAACATGTGCTCAAATTTTACCTTATGTTGTTGCTAAAGGTTACATTAGGAACTAGACTTGAGTTGTAGATTATTTGTTCAAAGACAATTTACATATAAAAAACTGACAAAAAAAAAAAACTGACAAACAGTAAGTCTAAATGAAACAAATAGTCTACATGAACACACCATTAGTAGAAACTTCCTTACTGAGCACAACTTATGTACGTCTTTACCTGCTGACAGAACACCTGGGGTAGGAGGGTCCCTCTCTCCCTGACCACTGAACAAGTGAAGGTGGCCGGATCATACATGAGCAGAACCCAGACTTGAAATAAACCAAGTGAGATAAGGGACTAGGAATGGGTAAATGCACTCTTGGCAGTCTTCCCACGGAATGCACTAAAGTACTAAAGTAGTAAGTTTTTTACACAACGAAGCAAAAACCGTTTTGACACTTGTTACTCTGGAATCGATCTTAGATGTTATAACTGAAATGAAGGCTCTGGAGGGACCGCACTCAGGGGAGAGATACACCCAACCCAAGCAGGGTCTCACTGCTGGGATCATTGGTGTCCTGAGAATCTCAACTTCTCTTCCCTCTTCTGCAATTTTGAGCACACATGTCTATCATTTCAACAGCCATATGCATCTGCATCATGGGATTTAGCCCTCCACCCCCCTCCCTTGGTCTAAAAAAGTAAATTCACCTACTAGTTGTTTCATCGCCGGTCCTGTCCCTATTGTAACATCTATGCCGTGATCAGTGAAGGCAGGCAGGGAACTGGGTATTTCCTGAGCATCCCCCATCGATGGGCACTATACATATATTCTATATTCAAACCTCTGACATTCACCAGCACGCCGTGAAATGGGCATTAGTGTCGCCACTTCACGTAGGAGAAAAACTGAAGCTGCGAGAAGCTAAGTGATGTGTCTGAGGCTTGTGGCAGAGCCACAAGGTGGAGTTGAGTTTACGTCCATGTCTCTCTCTGGCTTCAAGGCCTGTGTTCCCTCTCCTGGCCCAGGACTCCTCGATGTTGGCATGAGAACCATGCTGAACTGGGTAATTCTTTGTGGTGGGAGCTGCCCTGTGCATTGCTAGGTATGTAGCATCATTCCTGGCCTCCACCCACTGGATGCCAGTAGTTTCCCCCCTGTCCCATCTGGTTGTGACATTCCAAGATGTCTTCAGACATTGTCAAATCTCCCCGGGAGGTAAACTTGCTTGTGGTTGAGAACTACTGCCCTGGACTATGCTTCTCCAACTAGTACTAAGTACACGTGATATAGTACAAGCAATGTAATACTAAGAACTAAGCACTAAGAACACGTGAAACAGTACCTGCAATTTCTTCCCAACAATTATACCCATTCATCAACACGCAGACACTGTGCTTGGAACTGAGGATGCGCTGGCGAATGGGGCACAGGTGGACCTCCTGGAGCTTACTCGAATGAGCAGGCAAGTACAGGTGCCTTATGCTCCAATAACACAAATTTTAAGAAATGAGTTGTGGCTTGGGCTCCCAAACAAAGTACGTATGTGTTTTCTGTGTACACACGGCAGCCCACAGGAGTATCCACGTGTGTATCTATGATGTGTAAGTGTGTCTACGTTCTTATATATGAACCTTTTTGAATGAGACCACGTTTGCAAACAGGTACAGGGTCAACGAGCATGTTAGGCGACTACTGGCAAGACCTTCAATGGGTCTGCTCTTGTGCCTATGAAACGATTTTTAATCGGCTGCTATTTTTTCATGCTAACCAGACATATATGACTTTTGCTGATGCCCAGCACTCCAAATTTTGACATCTCAGGGAAAGAGGAACTTCACCGAGTCAGCTTATTGCTGTATCTGGGCAATGCAAGGTAGACTCGACTGCATTAGAAATTCTTTTTGTGAATGCTTTTCTCTTACCTGGTAAGAACAGCTCGTGGGCCCCGCGCCCGGGCATGCATCTTATCCAGCACCATGTGCTTCAGTTTCTGATAGTACACGGGGCCAAAATAGATGTATGCTTCTAAGGGCTCGCTGAAAGAAAAGGTCAGAGTTTTGGGCTAAGAAACCAAGTTTGGGCTAACAACAGACAGCCTTTTCCAGGACCCCTCAATGGCAGGGCCTTGCTTCAGACCAGGTTTATGAATGAGTGGGAGAGAATGATTTTCATTGTGCACTGAATGAAAAGGCAAGATCCTGAAATATAAAAATACCATGGATACGTTAGAAGACACACTGTTTAATTAAGAAATAAAACCTTAAACAGACTATGAAAAAGTATGTAGAGGAAGGTCCCTCCTTCACTGTCCTCGCCCTCATCAGGCTACTACCTTTTCTTGCCTGGACTCTTGCACACAGGCCCTGCTTCTGCTCATATCCCTTAACGATCTTCTTTTCACAGACAAACCAGGGTGATTCCTTCTAAAGTGTAAATCTCAGCACTAATCTGTATCATCCAAATTGTGTAACACAGCAATAAGGTCTAACATAATCTGGTTCTTGCCCACCTCTGACTCATTTCCTGTTGCCTTTCCCCATTGCTCATTCCACTCCAGTAACATCGGCCTCTTCATTGCTCCTCAAATGTAGGAAGCCTGTCTGCCTCGGGGCCTTCGCATTTACTCTTTCCTCTGCCTAAAACATTCTTCCACCAGGTATTCACATGGCTGTCAAGCATCTCACCTCCTCAAAGACTTTCCTTTCCCTCACCACCTTATCTAAAGAGGAGTCCTGCTCCCACCCCATCACCGTGCCCCTATGCTATCTCAACGCTTACCTTGGCTTTGCTTCTTCAGAGCACGGATTACCACTTGGTATTATAATCCACGTTTAGTATTTCCCTGATTATTGCCTGTCTTCCCCACCTGAAGTAAACTCCTCAGGATAAGCACTTGGTCTCCTCTGCCACTGTGGCTCCAGCACTACTAACCCTGTCTGGCACATAACTGGCGCTCAGTAAACGTCTGTTAAAATACAGCTGACTCGATGCATCCTTCGAAAAACTATAGTGAAAGCTGTAAAGGACAGTGAACATTTCAGTGCTTTGACAGGAGAAACCTTTTTTCTGTAGTTTGGAGCAATAGCAGGCAGGGGATTAAAGCCTCTGAACAATGTGAACTGTCCCAGAACGTCCTCAGAAGAAAGGGGGCTTATTTTAAAATGAAGAAACAGGCACAGAGGGTCTGAGAGGTTTATCAGAGCTGTGGAACGGGCTGAGGCAGATCCAGGGCACTCCCTGCCACGCTGGCCCGTCTTGAACCCCGTACGTTGGGCCACAGCACGATGTGCGAGTGGGAAGAGCAAAGGCAGCGAGCTGTGTGGCAGAGGTTCCATCAAAGCTCTTGGTCCCTCCTGCTTGCTTGTCTTCCACCACTTTCAGCGCCATAGGCTTTTCTAGCTGTCTGGCCACCGCACTGGCTTAAGGACAGCCAGGTAAGTGGGGTGCAGGACACAATGGACAGGGTGTCCAGAGATACCACTCCTGTCCCAGCTCTGTCACCCAGTAATTACATGACCTCTTTACCTCAGTCTTCCTAGTTGTCCAACAAAGGGGTCAGACCAAGGTTCTTTCCAGCTCTGAGAGTCAAGGTTCCAATCCTCCACAGCATGGTTGCTCGTGGCAGAATTTATGGAACTCTGTCACCTAATGCCACCCCATCCCCAAATGAAGAGAGCCGTGTGCAATTTTCCCTCCTGGTTATCTCAAGGATGTGGCAAGGGGTGAAGCTGGTGGGTGAATGTATTCGCAAGCCCTTTGGAGAACTTTCAACTAATAAGCTAAACTAATGTTTCTCAAACTCTGCCTCTTGAGATGAATGGCAAACACAGGAAAACACTAGCTGGGGCGTAGGGGAAGATGGTGTAGACAGAACCTGAAGTAATCTATCAGAAGCAGAGCATAACCCATCCAAATCTGTTAGTAAAATGATGTTTAGAAGGCCCATCAAATCCATTCACTGGATCTGCACAGTTTCTGGTCAACTCCATTATTTATGGACGAGGAACAAAGACCAAGACCATCAGTTTCGCCCTGACAACTGTAATTTTTGAAGTGGACGTCAGCTACCTTCAGTGCGTCACTTTGGAAATGGACCATTATTCTCTTCCTGTAATGCGATTTTCTAGAACATCTCGGGCTCGATACACCTAGGGAAATCTATGTTATCACAGTTTGGATAGATCATTTTAGAAAGCACTCAATATTTTCAAAAGATACACATTCCAGCCATTGTAATCCTATCTGGCCGATCTACATGCAGCACAAATCAAGCCCTGGGTCCTTACGCACGCCTCCACACCCAGGTTCACTTGTGTTCAAGCAGGGTGAAGCCTCAGAAAAACAGTATAAACACCATGTCCCAGAGTTTTATCCAGGGTAAAACACAATGTGTGTCTTAACTTAAGCAGCTAATTTGATCCTTTAAAAGGATGTGTGAGTCAAGTTTCAAGAGCCTGTTTGCCCCAGGGTAACAGGAGGAGCCAGTGCTCAGCCCAGGAGAAGGCGCTTTCCCTTCCGCAAACTCACCTCAGGTGAGTGGAGGTCTGTCCCTTGGGAGATGTCAAACCCACTTCTCCTCTGCAGGAAACACACTCTTCACATGGTCTTCCCTTCTCATCCTCTGTAGCACCCACCCCCTCAGAGACATCTCCTAACCCATTCTTTCCCTTCATTTCGGTGAGAGCTATTTGTACTGATTTGTTCTCGGTTCCTTTACTAACAAAATCTTTATGGAGCACCTGCTGTGTGCAGGCATTGGAAATAAAACAGTCAACAAAACAGACAAGCCCTGCTCTCACGGAGGAGACAGGTAACAGTATTAGGCAGCATTATTACATGGGGTGTCTGATAATGATGAACGCGACAGAGAAATTTCAAGTAGAAAATGGGCAGTACAGTGAGGTGTAAGTTTTAAATTGGGAAGTCAGGGTAGGTCCTGCTAAGAAGTTACCTTTTGCCATATTTTTGCAGTAAGTCTAGTAACAAATTTTAGTGGTCGGCTCCCTACTTCAAGGACCATGTTTATTTTGTTTCCCATTATATACCTAGTACCTAGCACACATCGTGAACGAATACACAAATGCTAGGACTCAGAGCACTAATTATCAGAGCACTGTCAGAGCACTAATTACCTGATATTCATCCTGTTAATGCAGAGAAAGTTCAGTGGTTATGGGATTTTACATTACATACAATTAAAAGTCGTATCGATATCCTATTTTGGTAAATGAACTCTCTTCTACTTTTAAAATGATAGCCTCACCAGTAAGAACAGCACTCCTTAACTTGTCAGTTTTCTGATTTGGATTTCCTCCCCCCAGCACTGTTTTACTGAGATATAACTGACTTCTACTGTGAGCAAGTTTAAAATGGGCAGCATGTTGATCTGATCCACTCATCTATTGCAAAACGATTACCACTGTGGCTTTAAGCTAACCCCTCCATCACAAATTCAGATTTTCTTGTGTCTGATTTCTTAAAAGAGTAAAACTTATCCTAAGGTGCACCACAAGGGCTCTTACCTCTTACTCTAATAAAATCACGCTTTTCTTTAAAATGTCTAAAAACACACTTACCCTGTGATGCCAGATGTAACATAGTCTTTCCCCAAGTAGTTATAACCATGGCGGACGAGGTCTTCACACACGTCCTTCACTTTACTGCCTCCAAACGCAGTGCCATAATGGAACCTGCCGTCCAGCACCCCGGCCTTGCCGGCCAGCAGCTCGATCAGCTTTCCCACCTGTGGGGTCGAACAGCCTTAGTGGGCAGCTTCCTGGGGTACATGAATTCTGTCTGTTTAGCTGTGGCCTACTTCCCCAAACAGCTGTGAGACGGCAGTGAATAGTTACCACTCTCTCACGTGTGACGCTTGGAAAAGCCTGACGCGTGGGATCCAAGTTTATGCCCCCAAAAGCCCCACGAGATTGGCACTGTTCTTTCCCTCAATGTACACATGAGGGAACTGAAGCACAGAGAGGCTGAGCAGCTTTCCCAAGCTGCACAGCCGGTAAGTGGTGGAGCCAGGATTGCAAAACAATAACCATGGAAGGGAGATACAGTAAGGTTAACACAAGAGGTTCTTTTTGCTGAGGGGCACGTGCATCCCCCAGAAGACTGCTCTTGAAGGAAGGGCCGGCACGCTTTGCACTCCCTCTCTAGAGGAGGGTAACCTAGCACTGTCAGGAGCTAGGAACCTCTTCATTTGGCAAAAGGGTCAAAGGGCCCTTTCTAAAAATAACTTTCAGGCTCTCACGGCCGACACTCCCTACGAACCCACTCCTGCCTTCTTCCTAAAAAGCAGTACCTCTGAAAAACGTACTGACCGTCATTCGCGATGGGAAGCCATGTGGGTTCATGATGATGTCCGGACAAATGCCAGAATCACAAAACGGCATGTCTTCCTGAGGGACGATCAAGCCACAAACACCTGGGGAAGAGAAGATCCCGTGCCATGTAAAGCACATCAGCAGAAAAGAAGACTGCAGTGCTTAACTGGCAGCTCCCCACCGCTATCTCTACAGCCTTCTGCATGGTCTCCATCAAGAGTCACAAGAGCCATTTCCAATCATCTTGCCAGATGATACAATTTGAAAACGGCCGTCCTTGCAGAGAGCGTCGCAGCCTGTGGACTGGCCTGCTGGCACGACACCCGCTGGTGCTGTCAGGCTGCTCGCCCAACCTCTCCCGCCACGGAGACCCAAGAGCGACAACTCCGCTGGGCCCCGGCCCCTGAAGCTTCAAGTCAACAGCGATTTCGCTCCTGGTCAGCTAGTCTGCGATCTGCTACCTCCCACCGCCAAATCACAGGAATCCGACTCCTCCGCCAAACACAGAACTACCTGTCTGACAGGTGTGTTCACATTGTGGTTTTAAAAAACTGTGATAAGGAGGATCCGAGTGGGGCTGACTTGCTAATAGGGCACCCATCAGCACTGGCTGATGGGCTAGTTTTTGCCAGGGCTTCCCTGGCTGAGCCTAAACTGCCCTAAGGAATTTTAATTCCTACCACTTACAACACATTAGGAAAATGATCTTTGATTGAAGCTGTAAAGTTGAACAAGAAAATTAAATGCCAGATCATTCTTGGAAGAAAAGACTGGAATTAGAAACGTAATTCTAAGAAAGAAAACAGAACAAAACCCTACCAGTTCTATGCACACTACTGATGGTCTCTTACATTATTTTATTACTCTCTTCATATTATTCCAACCTGTAGGGGATTTTGTTGCTTAATTCCTCTGATTTCATTTTCTTGGTAGGAGGGATGGGGCATCTTTTAGATTGTTAACCGCAACCTACACGATTTGAAATTGGAAAACTAGTGTACAATGGCATTGGATGGAGAAATAAAGTCCTTTCACACTTACTAAGATAAAATTCCCTTTCCCTTGTATATAAAGTTATCAAGTATGTGCACCTACTGCACAGAAACTGCTCTCCAAGAAATTCTTCATTCCTGTTTGATTTCTACATAATTACTCCAACTATTTTGAAATAAAATTTTTGTGATGTGTCCTAATCACCAAAAGCTAAAGTCTAAAGAAAAAGAAAGCCATGTGCTTTCAGTATTGGTTATTAATATCCCGATTTCCAGCGGCTGCCTACAATATGGTAATCAGGTTCGTGGTATTGAATTCTAGAGCACGTAGGTACCATAATTGGCTTTTTGGTTGAAACTGTACTGTTTATTATAAAGAACGTATGCTTTCCTACATGAAGAACAGGAACAATCATTCAGTTCAGTTTATTTCAAATTCAACTACGAGGTCTTAGAATTTAAATCAAGCAGAGTGTGTGATCCCTTTTTCCTTCCCTTCAAAAATCCATCTTGTCCACACTGAAATTATCTGACAAACACTTGGGCTACTGGGAAATCTACTCTGAAAGAGATCAAATTGTAAATCTAGGTGCACCGACAACAACATTGTGTAGCAGCGAACAAAATGTTAAAAATGGCAGTTCCTGCAGAGGCCGGTCCTGGGATGTGCTCTGGAGAGAGTGTCACTTTGGCTGGTGAGGAGGTGGAGGGTTTGGCTATCTCCCTTCAAAACAAAACCAAAGGAAGACCTCAGCACCCTTCAGTAGCAGTTCACAGCGGGGAGCCAGAGTCCACTGCCCCCCCCTCCCACCCCCAGCAACATGAGGAGGTGGGAGTGAGGGGCAGGAGGTAGAGCAGCTCCGGAGGAAGCAGGGGATACTTATAATGGGGGGGAGGGTGAGGAGAGAGGTGATTTGCATTTTGGTATTTTTAGTTTTAGTTGACACGGTTAATCAAGCCAACTTAACTTAGCTATGAAAACAAAAGCAATGCTCCTTCCCCTGAAATCTGAATCTCTAATAACTTTGCTTGAAACCTGATTAAAATGTAGTACCGGTTTTCCTTTTTTGGGAAGTAATTATATCAGCCCCTTTTTGACCCTGCATTTAAAAATACATGTAAGTAACTTTGGGTTTTTTTTTCCATCCCATTATAGGAACTGCTTTGGCCACATCCAAATCAAGGGCACCTGTAAGCCAAAAATTAAATCTTAGCTAACTTAAAATTACTTTAGGCTCTGAAAACCCTTTTATATGCCAAGATGGTTCCCATAGCAGACAGCCCTGTGTTGTTTGTTTTGTGTGAAAGTGAATGATAAAAGATCCATGAAATCGACACAGAAAGCCAGAACAGCAGAAAGAACTGAGGGCTCTCCATCACTGGGGCTTCTACCCTCTGCTGACTCGCGGAACAATGGAAGCTACACATCCAACTGCAGATCTAACACAGCTGTGCATTTCATTAGATGAAGAGCACTAGTGACACAAGTAAATAATTAACTTATTCTGGTCCGCTGACTGTGCTTATGAGACCAGTCATAGCTGACAGATTTTAATACAAGTTAACACAAAGAAACCATAATGAGCTTAGAAGTTAAAACAAAATATTTAGACAGAATTTGATGATCTTGAATCTCAAATGAGACAGATGATTTTTAAAAGTTTGTATTTTACGGAATTCATTAGGGGCGGGGAGAAGAGAGCTCGCAGGCTTAGAACCAGACTTTTCTTTTTTTTAAAAAGGTACTTCTCAGTTTCAGAATTATTCCAATCCTTCATCAAAGCAAAGGAAGGTTTCTTGTCTTATTTTCAAATGAAACATTAAAACTATTTTCTCTGAGGATGGAGGCATAAAATTTCTCCCAACATTTAGAACTCTTAAGAAGTTATGGGCACTTTCCCTTAATGCTAGTTTAAAAATGTAAATGATATGCAGTCCGCTCCAGTGTGTTAACACTCCCCTGGATCCTTGAAAAGACGATGGACTACAAATAAACCATATCTAATGGAAGCTGTTGTTGAAACAATTACCGATTCCTACCTTAAATGCTTACACAGCATTTCAGATTTTAAAATAAAATTTCATCCCCTGGCTCACGCTGGTGTCTTAACCCCATTGTTTATAGCACAACCTCCTGGCAGCGAAATGCAAATGCACCAGTTTAACAGGGCTCGGAATGTGTAATGGACTTACAGGGGCCAACTGGGAAGTAGACCCCAGCCTACACTCCAGACCTTTTAGGAGCTAAAAATATGTAACAGGGAGAAACTAGAACACAATGTCAGAGCACAACGGTTCCACAGATACCCCATCGGTGATGTATTATTCCATCAACATCAATATTAATTTCAAATGTAAAGGTGAAGAAGTTGGGGAGTCTAAACCCACAAGTCTGACCCCCAAGCCACGCAGGAAAGGCAAACCTGGGGACCCACTGTCACAGTTGTCTGTGTGCCACCCCCTAAGCACTGGAGGATCTTACGCCAATTTGTTATGTCTATTTCCGTAGCCTTGCAGAACAACGTATAAATCATTTTAAGAATAGGTTTGCCCCACGAAAGTTGAGTTAATCCAATGAATCATTATTAGAAAGTATTTCTAATTATAAACAGCAAATGACTTGTTCACAAGTCATTTTTGGCTTCTTTTTTTAAAAACTAGTTTTAGTGTAATGGACCATTCTTAATTCAAATAGAAAAAAATAAAAGATAAAACAAAAGATAAGGAAAAACAAAAGCATTCTAGTACCATGTCAAGACAGGAAAGGGAATAGAACTGGCAGGAGAAAAGTGTAATGACATTTTTAATTCAAGAGCTGCTGTTTTTTTTTTTTTTTTTAAATTTTATTTATTTTGAGAGAGAGAATCACAGACTCCGAACCATCAGCACAGAGCCCAATGTGGGGCTTGAACTCACAAACTGAGATCATGGCTTGAGCCGAAATTGAGAATCGGACACTTAACCCACTGAGTGACTCAGGAGCCCTGAGGGCTCTTTTTGATGTGACTTCAGTGTGTTGAGAACGGACTAACAAATCATTTTCTATTTTGTTGATAACCAGGTCTCACTTGAACATCACGCTCTGCTTCACTGTTTTAATTAAAAAAAAAAAAACTATTTTTTGATTTGACGGGGGGGGGGGGGGACAGCATGTGCATGGAAGCGGGGCTCGATCCCACAACCCTGGCACCATGACCTGAGGCAAAATGAAGAGTCAGACACTCAACTGAGCCACCCAGGTCCCCCTTGCTTTAACTTTTATTAGTAAGTCTACTGTCTCGTGTAAGCACTTTTGGATGATGTAGGCCACTCTGAGGCTGGTATCTTAGGACCCTTCCTTTCCTGAGGGAGGAAAGAGGATCCTGTCCCTCAGTTACCAAGCATATGTTCCGGATGAGGGCTGTGTCAGAGGTGGCAGGAGGGGGCTCAGGACTCAACCCCACAGACAGGTGTCCTGTACAGATTTCAGTGACTGAATATTGAAAACGAGAACATTTATACAATTCAGCTGGAGACATTCTCATGTTCTAAATGATGCAGAGTACATTGGGCAATGGGTTCTGCTGAAATAATACTAATCAGAGGCTAAAATGATCTACTTTGACCTTCTGTGCGTACTCACCTCTTAGATAAGCTATTTATTCTGCAGAGTTTAACGCTCTCAGCACTAAGGCGGGGTGAAGTGCTGCTGTGATTTTTCTTTATCTGTCCCAGTGTAAGAAAAGTGTTAGTGTTTTGTAGA
Source organism: Lynx canadensis (assembly GCF_007474595.2). Taxonomy (NCBI): domain Eukaryota; kingdom Metazoa; phylum Chordata; class Mammalia; order Carnivora; family Felidae; genus Lynx; species Lynx canadensis. Next base: position 125,630,258 of record NC_044309.1, on the reverse strand, counting down.
GAAGTAATGGTATTACTTGGTATTAATGAGGTTCGCAGACTTGGGGAGGCGGGGAGGAGAGGGTTCCATCCGCAAAGGGCTCATCACCCCCTGGAATCTCAGATCAAGGCAGAATATCAAGGAATCAGGGGACCTTCCTTTGACTCCCTGAGGTTCAAGCAATACAGTGTTCCTGTGGGAGGGAAAGCACCACTTTCTGGTGAGCCTTGGTTGTTTGGTCTTTGTAATGGGAATAATTAGCACCTATCTCATGAGGCAATTGTGTTAGAAGACCAGATGAACTAATGTCTGAGAGGTACTTTAAGGTCCTTAGAGAAAGGCAGCATCTAAACACAAGGAATTATTATTATATAAGAAACCTAATTACTCTCAGCAGGAAGCAAACTAGCAAAGCAGAGGAGACCAGCCTAATGAATAGAAGGAGCAGTAGCTGTGGCACTAACTGGATGAAGGGGCCGAAAAGGAGCTCACTCGGCTGGGCTGTTGAGATCATCTGACATCATCAGGATGGTGTCCCCTACCAACTTTACAACTCACAGGCCCCGGGCTGCAGACTTCCAGAGCGAAATGGTTTACTAAGTGATGAAAGGGGGGGGTGAGCAGCGGGGATGCTTTCCAGTTTGACCATTTGTATCAAGTAAAACGCGTTTTTGCTTTGAATAAACTCATCTCGATAAGCCTTTGTATATTCAGAAATGTGAATCTTTAAATCGAAACATAAAGGCTAACACAGGTGGTTCCTCCTTTCTTCCTTCCCTCCTTTCCAGTTACTGAATTAACCTTCTTTTATTTTTCACACCACCACCTTAAATAATCCCCAGGGGGAGGGGAGGAGACAAAAACTGTTGAATCATATTAGCTTTGTTTTGCCGTTGAATCACTTCCAGATCTATCACATCTCCTGCCATATCCCAGTTGACATAATTTTAATTTGGCTCTTCCTTACATCTTAACAGATAAATAATGCATAAGAAAACTTGATTAGCTTTCTTATTAAAACATCACTCTAAATGAGAGGAGGCGCTAGAAGACAATACAGTTTTTACACGGCTTTCCCATGAGCAGTTGAATGGTTTGATGTGATAAATTTGCATAGTCTGAAGCACACAAAGGGCTGATTAATTGAAACCCTTACAATGCTTCTGGAAGCAGCTATTGTAAAACAATAACCATAGGAACTTTACAAAATACACACGGCTCAATGTGTCAAGAGCTTAATAAAATGTGTTGAGGCTACACTATTTGGAAACAGAATTGGAGATTTTTATTCTGGGCCATAAAACACTAAACACCCTAATTTCAAAGCTTTAGTTGGATATTTACTGAAAGGTCAGAGGGTTACTAGCTAGCGACCCAAGACCAAAATTTGTTCTTAAGAAAGTAAATGAAATAAAATCTTCTTACAATTAAGGGGTCCATGTGGATAAAATAATCCTGATTTCTAGCATTAAACTAAGAGTTCCCAGAATTTGTTTTCAGACCAAAATTCTGAAGGGTCACTTGGCATCCTACACCTCGTTCTGGGGCTCACACTGTTAGCTCCTTCAGCCTCCTTCTCCCCTCCCACTTAGAATCTTTCATTCAAGCAGGATCAAGCAAAGTAGGGAGCCAAAGACATCCAGACTTTGAAGCTTCAGTCTGGCAGAGAGGATTTTAGGCGGCCTCAAGTGCTACATGTGTACAAGGTACTATTATTATTATTTTCAATCAGAGTGTTTTCATTCTCTCGGTATTAGAAAACAGAATCCAGAAAAAGGAAATAAATTAAGACCCGGAAAAAGCAAAGTTTTTAACCAAAGCTTGTTTAACCAACGAACTTTCCTCTCAGCTTTTCTGCCACTCAAGAATTGACATGTTCTTACTTCCCACAGCCTTTCTCCCAACCGTACAAGGATTCTGTAATGTGTTGGGAAGTCAGGGTAGTTTTTTTTCCTCTAATACACATTCAACCAAAATCTTAATACGTTAATTCAGCAAGTTGATGAGTAACTTTTATTAACGCAAAATAGAGAAGCGAGTGGCTTTGTAACAGAACTGCTGCTGACAGGCGAGGGTCACAGAGGACTCTTGCAAACCATTTTATCTGTAAATATGTGATCCTTATGAACCAAAGATACTCTGAACCAGTCCATGAAAACACTGTATTTTGATAAGACTATACTTCTATTTTAAAACAAAGGTTGGCTTTGCTCTGTTTAAACTGGCTGTCTGAGGATTTAGGGGGAGATTCCGAGGAGCGCAGGCCATTATCTCAGATTTGCAGTTATTAAAAAGCTTCTGTTTGCCAGGACAAACACTCTTGCTCAAATACAGTTTTTCCTCTCCTCAGGAATACTATTTGGTATTGCTGCCCAATTCTGTGATCTACAGGACCTTTGTTGGAGGTGCTAATCCTTTTTCACATGAGAGACTGAGAAATGTTCTTTCAGGGAAGTGATATATTGCTTCCCCCCCCCCCCCCCCACATCAAAGGAGTCCACTTTTCCTCCCTCGTTGTGAATGGCAGCAAAAGTAGGAGGAAATCTGGAAATATAATAATTTGGTTTGCCTGTACACTGAAAGGATACTCAACTTGGGAACTCCCTAGGCTAACAGATAATTTCTGTTAATTTTTTTTTAAAAAGGGGGAAATCTGCTTGCCCTTTCTTTTTTTAAAAAATTTTTTAAATGTTTATTTTTGAGAGAGAGAGAGAGAGAGAGAGACAGCAACAGCACATGAGCAGGGGAGGGGCAGAGAGAAAGGGAGACAGAATCTGAAGCAGGCTCCAGGCTGTGAGCTGTCAGCACAGAGCCCGATGCAGGGATCGAACCCATGAACCACGAGATCAAGACCGAAGCTGAAGTCAGACACTCAACCGAGCCACCCAGGTGCCCGTGTCCTTCTAATAAATGCAGTAACCATCAGAAAACACAAAGCTCAAGATAAAAATGTCTGCCTTGGATGAGTTCCCTTCATATAGAACTTATACATACCAAAGTTCAAGAGACTTAAATATGTAATTTTGATTTTAATAAAAACTCTTGTTTTAAACATGACTCCAATCACATTATATGTGAACGTCTTTTTCTATCTTCAACTCTACTGACGAAGACTATGATGAGAAAACATAAAGAACATTCCAGAACCACGTTCTACTCTCTTTTGCCCCATGCAGCATCACTCTGCCAAGTCCTTCTAAGGCATCTACAAATCTAGAATACTTGGAAAAGAGAACAAAACTTCAGGGTTTTAAAACTTCTCCCCAACTGAGATTAAAACAGACTAAATAAAACTGTCCTTCTTTTGTAAACAAGTACAACAAATTCGTATTTTGCAATTTTAGTAAAGAATGCACTGCTCTAGAGCTTCTTGATTCAAGTCCCAGCTCTTGGCGGGGGGGGGGTGGGGGGGTGGGGGGGTGGGTGGCGGGGAGGGGGCGCTGACTCAGTGGCATTTAGTGAGGAGACATATAACAGGCTTCCCAAAGACCCAAAGGAAGGCTGTACTTCATTAACATTCTTTGAATTTCTCATTAGAAGACTATTGGAATTCCCTTATCTAAAGAGTGTGCTGTGAGCGAATCCTGCCTCCTCTGCCTTCATGAAATACTTCTCCTTCCCCACATGTGGCTCTCGGCTTAGTACTCCTCCACTCCGGAGGTCACAGAAGGCAACACCGTTTGCTGAGGCTGTCGCATTTCTAACAGCTCCTGCTCCAACACTGATTCTTCGTGGGCCTTCTCGTATCAGCTACCTCACACGGCACTGGTGCGGATTCCCAACTGACTACTCGGTGCTGACACTCCTGCCGCAGCTCACCGCCCGCTCTGTCCTCTTCAATCTTCTCCGTGAGCTCGGTTACAACACACAGCATGCTACTACGGTACAGCCTCCACCACACATTTGTTTCATTTAGCTACTCATTACCCCACCACCTTAAAACTGATCAGGCTCGAGCAGGATAGACACTCAGGTTCTGTGAAACTAGATTTTGAAGGCTCCTCTAATTGTCAGAGAGGAAATGATGGGAAGCAACAGGGGTAGAAATACGATCGACACACTACACGTGTACTGAAAGAATCCTTGCTGAAATAACAACAGCTCTGTAAAAGTTAACTACTAACAAAGGACAAAAATCAGGCCATCTGCAGGGTTACATTTTGCTCTCTGAACACCAAAGATAACAAATAACAATGCTCTAAATGCAGAAGGAAAACAGAAATGGGCATAAAGGTACATTAAATCAAACGATCTTTACATTTTCTCATACAGAATACACATGTGTCAGCTTCCTTCCTACAAAGGAAAAGATACAATTTCCAAACGATCCTGCCTGAAAATAGTGAAAAGGAAGCCCAGCTAACACTGCTCTTACTCTGGCATGTGTCTGGGCCAAAAGGCAAACAAATCAATGCAGGGATCCTGGTGCGACACATGTCCTGAAGATTCACATACTACTGAACCTCCATCAGCTCCTTTCATGACAATGACAGACGACCACAGCTGAGGCTGTGGACTGCCTTCTCCATCCTGTTCATGACGTCTCACTCGCCAACATCCAGCTGTTCTAGACCTCCTGCTGTTCCTCCCTGGACCCCACACTAAGGGCTGAGTCGTATGGCTCCTCACAGACGCCACCAGCTGTGCCTGCTGCACGTGAATGTTCCAAACCAGCCCACTGTCCTCACTGTCCCTCGGCTTCCCTCTTTGCTGGCTCTGTCACAGCTAGCCAGAGGAATCAGGAGAATGCTCAAAGTTGAGGGCTCAATACTTCCTTTCATATCTGCTCAAATTCTTGATAGAATTTTAACCAAGGCCATGAGAGCCTGGCCAGAGGACTGATTAAAGAAGGAAATGGGGACAGTGTTTTATAATGAGTTGATCCTGGATAGGAAGGGATTCCTGAAAAATACAGCTTTACGCTAGGAGTATGTCTTAAGATGGGGGTTTGGCAGACATTTCTGGAATAAAGTATGTGGGGACAGTATTTACTCCAAACTGGTGGTAGAGGTGAGCCCTGTAAAACTGCTTATCCAAGAATGGGAGTTTTGAGAAAATGACCACCTTAAGGAGGAGATACACAAAAGCTGTAAGAAATATTAGATTTCAGTTTCAAGAAAAGGTTGTCTCTCCCAAGGGGGGAATTCCTAGAGACTATGGCAATCTTGGGAGCAGAGTGCTGGTGGGATATCAGAAGAGACAGGAGCCACCTTTAACAGAATGGGAAATGTACTCAGATCAAAAACCCGGATTCAAATCCTGGCTCTGCCAGCACTGAGCTGAAGTAGGCAAACTACTCGCCTGAGTCTCCACGTTCTGGTTCTATAGAGTAGAAGTAACAACATGAACTAGATCTGTAAAGGTTAAAGGGGGGGAATTAAAATGCTTACAAATTATTAATAGGCAGAAGATAAAAAGTGCTATAAATTTACATGCAAATGACTCCCAAATTTTATCTCTTGCCTTAACCTATCCCAAGTACCCACCTACCATCTTCACTTAGAGTCTCCTAAACATTTCAGACCTGAAGCCCAAACTCTCAACCCCTGCCTAACTCTGAACACCTCGTCCCTAGTCTTCCTTGCTTGGTAAACATCAGCAGTTGCGCAGACCTCATCCTCTCCCTCAGTTTCTGCCCTTCCTCCCCCAAAACCTTGGCCACAAGCAAGTCCTGCTGGCTGGACCTTCGGAGCACACCCGGAGTCTATCACTTCCCTCCGTCCGGTGCTCCTCCTGAGCACACACAGCCATCCTCTCTACCTGGACCACTGACCACCTGCTTCCCTCCTCCCCCTCCTCAATCTGCTCTCCATGGGAATCCAAGGTGACCTCTAGGACTGGCAGTTAGATCTCCTCATGCCTCTCTTCTGCTCACCACCCAACAGCCCAACCGGCTCCCGGTCCACGTGGGACAAGTTCCTGTGGGGCGTGCCCCCTCCCCCCCTCCTGTGCTTCCTCCTCCTCAAGCTTCACTGGCCAGAACAGTCTTCATTCTGTCTCCTGAAGGTACTGAGCTTACTCATGCCTCAGGGCTTTTGGACTACAGTTAATAACCCAGGCAAAAGATAAGCTATTCTCAGATAATTAAGAGTTGAGAGAATGCAATTAGTATCCCCTCTAACGACTGTTACATTTATACCATAATTCTGAGTGTGTGAGCTTTGAACATTTTTAAGTCAGTTTTCAATCTCTGGAATGATTAAAATAGCCAACCAAAACAAGAAGCTCTGGACACCAGATACAAGGTTGGTGCTCTAAATATCCTTCTCACTGGGGTTAAAGTAAGTTAGACACAATTTTTACTTCTGTTCTAAGGTACATGTGCTGCCGAAGCGAGCCCTTAACTTCAGTTCTGTCAAGTGCAGGGAAGAAAACCGAGGACACCAGGCACTCCGTGTTGAGCTTTCCCAGATAACAGACACAGGGGTTTCCAGTCAACATGGCAGCTGGGACACATCTGTTTATCTCCACGTCCTCTCTAAACCTAATATGGAAGTTGACAAAAATTAAGGTCCAGACCTTTAAGAAAAACAACAGGCAAGAGATAAGAATTCTGTTGTGAGAACTGACGAGTGAAGAGCAGTAAATGGTGAACACAAGGAGCAAGGTAAACCCAAGTGCCTGCAGAAGAGGGTGGAGCGGAGAACTGGCTCAGCCCTCACCCCCACTCCTTGGAAGGCTCTGGAAACAGAGACACAAAGTACCGTGAAGAGCGGGAGGAGGTGTGAGGCTCAGTCACCGCACCCAGCAACAATTCCAGTGGGTGCTGGAATTTAAAAGGTGCCTCAACTGACCCCTCCTCACTGTTTCCCCATCATCACGCTTTCCCCACTCACCACCAACCCCGCCTGTGCTACTCTAATAGCATTCGGCTGGTACCACGCCTTCCCTTGTCCCCTACAGCTTTGTGTTTTCATCACGGGAGCCAGAGTAAGTCAGATCATAGTTCTCATCTGCTCAGACTCCTCCAGCAGCTGTCCACCTTGCTCGGAGGAAAAGCCAAAGTTCACGGCATGGCTTTGACTGCTCTGGGCTCACTAGTTCTGCTCCAGCCATGCCAGCCTCTAGCCTCAGGCCTTCCTCTTGCCTACAATGCTCTTTGGCCAGGGAGGGTGTGCTCCCTTACTTTCCCACTGCCATCTTTTCAATAAGGTGCAGCACCCCAGCCATTTTACCTAAAATTTCAACTCTTAACCACATGCCTTCCCCCCACATGCTTCCTATTGTCCCCTTTTGTTTTATCTCAATATGTATCCTTACCTCTCTTGCCCACAAGAATGGAAGCCCCACAAGGTTGCAATTTTGTCTTTTGTTCACTTCTTGTTACCAGGGCTTAGAATAGCACCACTTAGAAGATACTTAATAAATACTTGTAAAAAATAAATGTCTATATAAGACATCATCAGCTCTTTACTTTCTTCTTTAATTAATTTTTGAGAGAGAGAGAGAGAGAGAGAGAAAGCAGGGAAGGGGCAGAGTGAGAGGGAGACACAGAATCCAAAGCAGACTCCAGGCTGTGAGCGTCAGCACAGAGCTCAACGCGGAGCTTGAACCCACGAACTGTGAGAACATGACCTGGGCCAAAGTCAAATGCTTAACCTACTGAGTCACCCAGGCACCCCTGACTTTTTATTCCCTACCCTGAATAGCCAGAAACCACAATTCTCCCCCAACCCTTCCTTAAGAATTGAACCACAATGACCTGACACCCCAGGGCAGCAAGCCCAGCAGATGGTAGGGTAAGGTACCAGCCTGATACAGAGGAATTAAATCAAAGTCTGTGCACTAAATAGTGGGTCCCAGCCCCCTGCCCCTACCTGGCTCCCTGAAGGGCAGCTGATGGTCTTAAGTACTGTCGCGACCCTCATTCCCAGTTCCAACCTTCTAGCAAAAGATAGAAAGGTCCTAATAGAAACTGGCACCGGCAATAATCATGGCTCACTGCCTGATTCCCCTATAGTGATGTCCACCAGTCAACAAATTCTATTCCTGGGCCATAAAGCTTCCAATTGCTTTTTAGGGTTCATGGACATTTCGGGTATTAGAGAAAATTTCCCAACAACAAATGAGAAGGGGGAAGAAACCCCTCAAGGAGTACAGACAATTAGGAACAGAACACAGTTGAAAAGGAAAACAAACAACTAAAACTAAAAATGAATATAATACTAAAAATATATACTCATGGCTATAAGAAAGACTATAAATTAATATTTTTGATTAGAAATTAAAATACAATAGGTTTTAAAAAATCTGGAAAATTGGGGTGCCTGGGTGGTTTAGTCAGTTGGGCATCTGACTTTGGCTCAGATCGTGATTTGACAGTTCGTAGGTTCCAGCCCCATGTCGGGCTCTGTGCTGACAGCTCAGAGACTGGAGTCTGCTTTGGATTCTGTGTCTCCCTCTCTCTCTCTGCCTCTCCCCTGCTCACGCTCTGTCTCTCAAAAATAAACAAACACGAAAAAAAAAATATGGAAAATAAAGCCAATCAAATCCTAGAAAGAAAAACAAGAGAAGGAAATGGACAATGAGAGTTCAAGGAAAATGATGAAAGAAGATTATCAACAAAATAAGAAAATATCTGAAAATTGAAGGAACTTGAACTTCCAGAATAAGAAGGTACCTGACTTTCTAGGACAAGGAATGAAAATTTTAGAATTCCAAGAACAGAAGATAGTAAAAACTTCAGGGGAAGGGGATGGGAGGAAGGGGAAGAGAGAGAGAAACAACACACTTGTGCACGCACGCGCACACACACACACAGATCAGGAAAAATAATGTAACGTGGAATCTAGATAATAATACAGCAATGTTGTCAGGATCCTTAGAGAAAAGAATTTTTCAATCGAGAATTCTATAACCAACCAGGGTATAAATCAGCTAGGAGGATAGAACATGTTCAGATATACATGATCTTACAAAAATTACTTCTTGCCATCCTTTCTCAGCAATTTAATGAACAGACTATTCCACTGTGGTGGGGGCAGGTGGTGGCGGGATGACATGGGATGAGCCAAGAAACAGGGGGCTCAGATGGGAATTTCACAAATGACTGCCACTAGAGTGTGTTATGGACTGTGTCCCCCATGCCTAGATCACCCAGGATACCTCAGAATGTGATCCTGTTTAGAGACAAGGTCTTTACAGAGGTAATTAAGGCTAAATAAGGTCATGGGGTGGACCCTCATCCAATATGGCTGGTGTCCTTTTAAGAAGAGAGAGAGACATGAGGAGGTAGTTGCACAGAGAAAAGGCCGTGTGAGGACACAGGACAAAGTGGCCACCTGCAAGCCACGGAAAGGGGTCTCAGGAGAAACCAAACCTGCCAATACACTGACCTTGGACTTCAGCTTCCAGAACTGTGAGGCAATACATTTTCTGTTGTGTAAGTCCTTGGTCTGTGATATGGGATTAAAGCAAACCAGCACAGAGTGCTTCCTACCCTTTCTTGAAACCATTTCTGGGGCACAGAAGATGAGGCTGCTCGCAGCCTTGAGCCAGGTTCTGCCCAGAACTCCTGAGACCTGTGGCGATCAGTTCTTAAGACACTGGCTAGGAAGCTGGGGCTCAGAGGAAAACCACCACAGATTGGAGCAGGAAGAATGGGGGTGCTACAGAGAAGGTCTTCTGGGGAGAAAAATGGTCCTAACAGACAACTGATCGTGTGGAAAACTGTGTTGACAGACTATTGATGGTATAGAAGAATGGAAAGAGAAATCAGAAAATCAAGCAAAATAGAAAAAGATTGTTAATTTCTGAAAAAATAAAGTTAGACCATAAAGAAAATGCTCTCAACTACTTGGTTTGTGGGTGAACAACATTTATATAGTTGTAATAATACAATTGAAATAAGTAACCTAACATTACGATAAACCTGTGCAGGGAATGGAGGTGGGGAGTGAGAAGGAAAGACAGCCAAGTTCCAGCTCCTCCTATCCATCGTAACAGAAAATCAATGGGTAATAGCAAACATGGACGAATAACATAAATAGCTGTTTAAAAATGTTATTTCGAGGAGCGCCTGGGTGGCTCAGTCGGTTAAGCATCCAATTTCAGCTCAGGTCATGATCTCATGATTCGTGGGTTTGAGCCCCGTACTGGGGCCAGATCGGGATTCTCTCTCTCTCTCTCTCTCTCTCTCCCTCTCCCTCTCCCTCTCTCTCTCTTTCTGTGCCACCCCCACTCTCTCTCTCTCAAAATAAATAAATAAAAAATATTTAAAAATATGATTTCAAAATAGAAGAATAAAAATGAGAAGAAATCTCTTCTGGGAAGCAGAATTGGAGAAAAGGCAGGGACAGATGTTTTTCAGTTCAAAACCCCCTTTTTTGTACTATTTGATCTTTTAAACCACGTGCATTTATTACTTGATTAAAAAACTACACTTAAAAGAAACAAAAATTATGTTAAGCGTTCTACATCATTCCCTCCACTATTCTCTTAAGGCTTAAACTACCTATGTTTTGTTTGTCCATTTCCCCCCAATCTTTTCAATAAATCTGATGAAGCTGTAAGACAAGGGAGTATCAAGGGAATCTAGGCTAATCAGAAGGTTTTCATCCTTGGATTAAAAGCCATCTGGAAAAGAATACTAGCAAGATAAACTCCTCACTGCAAGTGAAAGGTCACCTAACCCCAGGAGGGCTTCTTCCCATTTCATAGAGATGTACAAGTCAAGCCCCAGTAAGGTTCAACCGATCTCCAAAATCTGCAGTTTCACATCACTTCAGGCTGGAAACCACTTCTGTCAATGAACATTATCCCTATCATATTATTAGTTTGAAAAAATGTTACAGCAGAAAGACTCACTGCCATTACTTGCACCTGTAGAGGTCTGTATTTATAGGAGCTTACTAATCAAGTGTGTTTCTCATTTTCAAAAGTACTGCTTTGTCTATACTATACACACACATACTCACATACTATGTATAGATTAAAAACTGAGTAAAATCAATCCATCAAGAGTGCAGAATCTGTCCCTTTTCATTTCCCGATTTCAATTCATTCACATATTTAACCATTACCACACACCTATTATCAGGTACCCTCCATGAGAGTGGCTCTATCAGGCTTTATAAGAATTTAAGAATGTGATCCCTGTCCTCAAGAAGTTTAGTGGAGTTAGAACACAGTGGATAATAACTGAAATGTTTGCCAGCCTTCCTCTCTTTGCACAACACTCTGGTGGAATAAAACATGAGGATTTGGGATATTTGAAGTTTGTAAACTGATTCAGAAAATGGAGACCTTCTCTTACAGTGTGCATTCTTATAAAGTGTCCAGTGCCAATATTTTATAAGAAGAGTTTCAAGCTTTGTCCCAGTCCAGGGAACAGGTCAAGAAAAATAGAGGCTACAAATAAGATTATGGTTACTCCAGAATGACTTAGTAGTGTATCTCAGCAATTGCCTAGACCAAGAGAGAGGGAGAAATAGTTTCAATACAGAGAAGTTGATTTTCACTGCTAATTACTGGAAAACACTAGAATCTCAAGAAGTGTTTACAAACACTCAAAAGGTATTAAGAGTTAGCATTTTAGGGATCCGTATGAATTAGAAGTGTCAAATTCACATGGATAAAAAATTTTTTTTTTTTTTTTTAAACAAAACACTGACAGCCTAAAACAATCTCGTGTCTGTCAACTGAAAAACAGTGTTAGTCTGGAATAGTTTCACTGATGAAAGGAATGACAACTATGGCTGGATTCATTTGAGTAAATGAATTGTAATATTTTATATACTTGTGTGGCAAATAAAAGTTGAGATCAGCGAGAATATGCCATTATCTTTAAGCCCATCAGTTAAAACCACGAGGACATGGCACTAGGAATTTAGGAGTAAAGAGGAGACACAAAGCTGGAGAGCAGAATGCAAAAGGGCCAATGTCAGTGGTCACTGCCGTCTCTTCCTGAGCACCCACCGTGTGCCAGGCACTATGCCAAGTGCTTAACGCTCAGGACAGCAGGGATGTCAGTCAGGAGCACGGACTCCGGAGCCAGACTGCCAGGGTTCGAAAACCAACTCCGCCACCAACTGGGGACACTGGGCAAGCTACTCAGGTCACTGTGCCTCTGTTTCCTCACCTACAAAAACAGCAGCGGCCTCTCAGGACTGTGTGAGAGAGAAGCCAGCGAGTCGGTGTGTGTGAAGTGCTGAGAACGCTGCTGGGCACACAGTTAGTGCCACAAAAGTGTTAGCTGCTGCTGCTGCTGCTCTTCAACTAGTTAAGTGGCAGACGCGGCCCAGATTCGACCCCCAGGGCAAACGTTCCCCTTTGAACCGCCAAGGGTATGCGGGTATGCGTACTTAAGAGGGAGCCTACAGAAAGCAAGTTAATCAGTAGTGACACAGTGCTCTGTTTCTTGAAGATACGAAAACAAGACACCGCCGAGCCACAACCGTGTGAAGACTCAGCAGTAACCTCCCAGGAAGAGCAGGGCTCACCAGCGGGACCACATGGAGAAACATATCTAGGCGAGGGGCCACCTGCAGCAGACGGGGAGGGCGCCGCGCTGGGATCCGGACACCCGCGTTCTAATTCAGCTCCACAGCCCCCCAGCTGGGAACCTCACACAGGCTGCTCACCGTTAAACACAGGCGCAGACCATTCTGAGCGGTCTGCTCGTGCTGACGCCCTACGGTACTAGGACCCGACAGACAGCGGAACACATACGCACCTTCCACAAAAAAGAGGTGCTGCTATTTATTTTCTGAACATCTACCTGTATCTTAGGAGGTACGTCGTCTAGAGTGTATTCGTAATTATAATTTTGGGTGGAGCAGCTGCAAAAAAATGAAATAAATGGCAAAGAGAAGCAACCTTATGGTACATTTTGCAATGCTATTAAAGTAAAAACAGCAAAGTCTAAGAAATAAAACCAGCATAAATCTGGCTAACAATGTAATGATTTTTCCAACACACTGTATATTTTTTTTAACAGGGGAAAGTTACACATTTCTTATATACGTGGTTAACAAATACTATTTTCAGTTTTGTAAACAAATCGGGGAGCGACACAATTTACCTTTTTGCCCGTGGCGGCTGCTGAACTTGTCTCCAATCTCCGGACGCCTCGTCTGCCTCAGCAGCATTTTGATCAGAAAAGCATCCTCAGCATTTGAAGAGATCATCACTTTTTCGATATATGAATCCGTAGCCCCTTTGTAGCTAATATTAACAGCAAGTCACTAAAACAGAGTTTTCAAACTGCCCTTTGTGAACCTATCACCCACAGACCGTATTTTACTTAAGATCAACCACAGAATGTTTTGACCCTGCCATTTTGGACTCTGAAACGTGCCTTTCATTTTTCAACATTAAGTCCAAAGGTTACCGTTTCCCTTTTCCAGTCTTTGTCTGAGATGGCTAACCTTTAGGAAACACTGTGAGAGGCAGGCGTAAGGCAACTTAACCCACACCGCACACACCATTCCCACGCTACTCCCTCATGGCAGACAAAGAAACAGGATGCTTGGCAGCCTGGAAGGATCGCAGAGCCCTGAGGAAGGTTTCGTTTTCTTTTCAAGATAAGAAATATGGGAGCACACTTTCTAGCCTGTGGGGAAGGAATCGACAGAAAGCTGGCTGAAGACATGGAAGGACAGAAGAGAAAATGAGAGAGTCGGGTCCCTAAAAGACTAGATTAAATGCAGAACCCAGGAGGAGGGGACGCGAGTTCTGAAGAAGAAAAAAGATCTCCTCCTCCAGGACAGGATGAAAACCAGCTAGCATAACCACCTTTCTCACCCTAAAACAGCTTTTTGTTTTGTAGTATTCGGGCCAAGGGCCCTCACCCCTCCCCTAAGTGGAGAGCCCAGTTTCTCCTCTGCACTCCCACTCACCCCACAGACAGATCCACGGCACACACAGCACTGCAGCATTTAGCACAGAGGGCAGGAGTTGGGCTCTGAAGCCAAACTGTGGGAGTTCAAATGTTGACTCTGCTGCTTGCAGCTGTGTGACCTTGGTAAATTACTTTACCTCTCTGTGCCTCAGTTTCTGTGTCTTTTGAACAAGGCTATTAGGAGCACTTGGTTCATGGAGTGGTGGCCAGAACAAGTGAACTAACACAGGTAAACTGCCCACAACCATAACCGGTACAGAGAAAGCTCTCAATGAAGTCACTATGATCAGGATATTCACTGGACTTCTTTTTTTGTGCAGGCCTCCGCTAACTATGTGTGGCTCCTTTCAGGGAAGGGTCGTGGTTCACTTAGCTGTGTTTCCAATACAAGTGGCACAGTGACTGGCCGGGAGCAGGGCTCAGCTGTGGGTCAGAACGGGTCTGCTGAACTACCTTCCAGGGCCCAGGAACCCAGCTCTCCCGTGTCACCCCAGACCCCTACCTCAAGAGTTCAGTTAACTCCAATCACCCCGGCTAGACTAAGCATCTTGTTACTTCTTCCGGTTTTGTTTTTATGTCAGAGTGTGGGTGCTATCACTGGCCCATGGCTCATCTCATGAAGTCTCCAATTTCACTGTATTTGAGACATCTGGAGATTAATGAGTGTAACTCTTTCATTGCACAGATGAAAAACCTGAGGCCAAGGTGTGAGTGCTTCATCCGCATAAGGTAACATACCACATGACCAGTACTGAACCCAGCTATAGTCCCATGCAGTAGTGATGCCACACTGTGGCCAGTGTGTTTAATTTACTTATTTAACACACATCTGATCCTATCACTCTCTACTGAAGGAATTCCCAAGTAGTGTACAACCTAGCCCCAGCAGGCTACACTGGTCCTCTAAATCTGGGTGCTTTTTTGCCCAAGGGGCCTTCACCTCACTGTTCCCTCTACCTGGAAGTCCTGCCTATTTGGCCCACAACTCAAACCCAGGGTGGGAGGCCTACATGATTCCACAGCTTGGTTTTATCTTCCACGCCACGCTGTCTTCATGACAACTATTATTACCCCCAATTGTAATTTCTATTCTCCAACCCTCCAAGAGCTAACTTCTAATTTCCCCTAGCCTTTCTCTCTCTCTCTCTCTTTTTTTTTTTTTTTTTTTTGAATCTTTCTAGGTATTTCCAAGGTGAAACCAATACATACGTGATGGGCACATCCTTATACTGTGGCTGCTGTGGAACATTACTTCCTTCCAGAGGAATCTGAGTTACTGTGGGCATGGACTTATTGACAAGCACTTGTTTGTTTTCTACCTTCTCACCTAAGAAAAAGACAAGGGTGTTACAGTCCAATCGCTACCACCTCTGTGGAATGCACACATTATTGGGGCATGGAACTAGGTGATTAGATTCGTCCATGAAATGCAGACAAGGAAGGAAAAGGTCGATATGGTATGAGCCAGAGTTCAACAGGGCTCGTCAGTAATTGTGGCAGCCCATTTGAAAAATCAGTGTGTAAAAAAAATCAAGAAACTGGTTTAGAGAACCAAACTAACAGGAGAAACTTCATGTCAATAAATGGCAATTTTATATACATCTTGGGGTGTCAGAACAAGTCTGGGCCACTCACTTTCATTAAGTTATTTCACCTAGTACTCACTCATTGCCAACTCAACTTGGACGACGAGGCAATCAAAATACTTCTTTGATTTTCCTCCTATTCTCACCTTTCTTTGCATCTTTTTCTGGTAAGCTCCAAGGCCGACTACTCTATAGTATTGTCACGGTGCTAGCTCTCTGCCACAAAACCCAGGTTAACAGTGAGCAAAATTCTCCGAGAAAGAAACGCAGCCAAGAGGAGAGGAAGCCGTGTGCCACGCGGCTGTGGGCACCACAGCAGATGCAAGTACCCACCACCCAGGCACCATCGTGACAAATCACGTGGCTCTGCCCTCCCAGCAATGTCCCCACCACAGCCCATCTTTCTGCCTCGCTGTGGCCCCACTCTCCTGCTCTGCTGCCAGAGCTCTCGCTGGGTCTCCCTCTGTTTTGGCCCCTTTCTATTCTTCTCTCCACGCTGTGGTCACAACGATCATTTCAAAATGCGTACCTGACTGTAGTGTTGCTTTTAGGATCGTGATGAAGACAGCATCATGATGCAAGGCCTGTGTCTGGGCCCTGCCCCACCTCCTGCTCTTCCTCTCTCTAGATTCTTGTTTACTGCCCTCCCCTGTCCTCTCCCTGTTTGAGCCGCACCGGCCTTTCAGAACCTTTAACCATCTATAGCTACAGGACACCACAGCTCAGGACACACTCCGCTCCCCTACTTACTAGTTAACTGCACACATCCTCCAGATCTCAGCGCCCTTCGTTAGGGAAGGCGAGCCTGCACTTCCTGCCTAGGTCAGATCCTCTTGCTATTAAATGCCCTCACAGATCTTCATAGGGTTCCTTAACTGGCTATGACGTGACATATGTTTACATGTGATCCTCTGGTCACTGTCAGCCTTCCACGCTGGACTGTAAGACTCAAGGGCAGGGGCTGCGGTGGCATCAACAAAATTCACTGTGAGTTTGTAATTATCACGGAGTCACACTTTTGGGGGAAGAAGAGTCTCAAGTCAGTCTGCATGTTAGAGGCACAAATGATGAAAAACGCCAGTGTAGATGCGGGGAAATGGCATTTACACTCTTAAAGCATTTTGTTTTAAACATTTCCTTAAAGTGGCTTTTCTGTGCTTGAAAATTTTAAGTAGAAAAGTATAACTGGAATAGAACTACTACTATGTAAAAATACATGCGTAGAAAAATAGACTAGAAGGGAAATTCATCAAAAATGACCACGCTGTTTGAGTTAGGAAAGTGGTTTTGTAAGTTGTTATTTTTTTCTTCCCTGTTACCAAATGTTCAGAAATACTGATGCATAACTTTCATGTTGCAAAGAGTATACATTTAAATTGTTTTTAAAAAGGGCTCTTACCTGGAGAACAGATACCATCCGCATCTAAAATTTCGTGTCGCCAGATGGGTTTCCTCGTAGCAGCGTCCAACATCGGCCCCATCACTTTATCAAAAGTCTGATTGGTATAGCGCTTCAATGTACATTTAGCATTTTTATATACAAGGCAGCGCCCAAAGCCTAAAATGAAACCAAACTGGGGGTCAGAACCACCAACACGACTATGAGAAAACATGTATTTGTGTTACTGAATGACCCACAACTTGCTCTACATTTGGGTCATCTGGGATGGGCCAAATAGCAACCTGATAATCCAAAGAACTGGCTCAGAAACTCTCCAACACCTACTATCCACATAAACACTGGAATCTCTACAACCATGTTCCAGCATGGAATACATCCTGTCATGATGGAGAAAGGTGAGAGAAACCTGAACATCACTGTGATTCTTTCAGGGCACAGAGCCACAGAATATGGGAACAGGAAAGGGCCCCAGAGACCACCTAGCTTAACTGCTCTATGTACAGTGTTACAAGTGCTACAAAATGAGGTCCAGGGAAGTCACGTGGCCTAGGTCGCCCAGCCAGCTGGGTGGCAGTGTGGAAACACACCATGTCTACTGATCAACCAAAATTCTTTCCACACACACCCTTCTGGTGCATAACTTCTGCTAACCTTCTCTGAAAAGTTTTCCTTTTTCCAATTTTGGCACTCAGAGGAAGTCCCAAACAAGGGCACAAAAAGATTAGTTTTTCTCCAGAGAGGAGAGAAAATGAAAAGAAGCCGCAGTCAAATAATTTTAACAGGAGAAATCATTTGCCTGTGCCCCGAAGATGAGAGTTTACTCTGATTATACTTTTGGATCACATTTATCTAGTGAATGAGGGAAAAGTCCTGACACCAACCAACAATCTAAATAAGCATTATGAAAGATAAGCAAAAGGAACAGAAGGAAACCTTTAGGTGGAGGAAAAACTTCCTGCACTGAATCCCTCAAGAAGACCCATCTGCTGTAGAGTCACCCAAGATTCTGTGACTGCATTTCTTTTCTTTTCTCCCTTTGGCCAAGCAGTTATTCTAAACTGCATTCTCTCTCTAATCGCCCTAGCATATACTGAGCCATGTCAGAGTTTACTTAAATAGGGAGACACCTCAGGATTAAATGTCAGCTATTACTGATGAAATAAATGCATGGCTGTAAAATCCTTCACTTACGATTCTCCACCAAAGGCAGAACTCTTAATAAGAAATCTAAGAACGTGGGTTTAGAAAATCAGGAAAAAGTGGGTTTCTAAATAAAGCCTCCGTGCTCGAATGTAACTTTTAAAATATGAAGGTAACCGTGCGATGAAGTAACAAATTTCGACATCTGGACAGGAGATGAGGATGTTAGTATGTCTCCGAGAAAGGTCTCAGTCATTATGGCTCCTGGTAAATTGTGTGTGGCCATAATAAACTCCGCTCAGCGAGCCAGCTGCTTTGGAAACATTACATGATCTTGAAATTCCGTACACTGGCCATTAACTGCAACGTGTTAGAGTGCAGTGCGAATCTGAGCTGCCTGAAATCAAGAAGCGTTTTCCTCCAAGTGTGAATGGACATTTTATTTACAGGTGATAGCTTAAAAGCTAGAGGACAGTAAACTCAGATCATTAAATGGTGTTGCAGAGTTTCTGACAGATATCACAAAGTCTTCAGATTTCCACATAAACGTTACCAGTTAATCAGAAAGGAAAACATCTAGTTTTAAAGCATGGCTGTTGTCATCTGGAGGAAAAAAAAGAGGCATAAATTAAGTGCAGCCAACATTAATGCCAAAGACACATGTCTAGGAGTGCTATTACGGCTGCCTAGCAACTACAGAGAGTAAAGGGGAAGGCAGAGTGAGTATGCCAGGGAGGAAAAAGAGAGAGATTATGAAGAGAGGAGTCAGACTTCAGGTCAGGTGACAGCTAACAAACCATGAGCAGTGACTTGCAAAAGTAAACTGTCAGAAAACTGACAAAAAGATTGCACAGGAACTGGTAGGTCGGGGGTCTGTGCATGGGTATTTTTAACTTTTAGCATTTTGCTAACAAAAAGGTCTAACATTATGGGGTTGAGACATACAATTAAAAAACCCTTTAACACAGAAATATTGCTATGGCCTTCTCAGTTTGTTGACGACTAACTAGATATATCCAAAAACCGTTTTTCATTTATTATAATTCTTGCTAGGAAATAAACAAATTCTTGCATGTTTTCTGTTGAGGAACTCTCTCAAGTCCCCAATAAAGTAAAATAACAACAACAAAGATACACTTAATAATACATTTAACAAATTACCTCTATGTAATATTCATTAAAAAAGTCAACACTGAAACCTAACCACCTCCTGTTTGTATGTTACAAAATTCAAATCACTTGAAACTGACATTAACATTTTGACACCAGGTGACTTTTAGCTGATTATCCTTATTATACCTAATTCTGCACACCGTGAGCTCTGTAGACCCACTTACCTCTGTCCAAGGAAGCCTTGTTTAAAACAAGGGCATCTTCAATATCATAGCCGCTGTAACTCATCACGGCAACTGTTGCATTCTGTCCAGCTGGCAGTTTCTCAAATTCTATCAACTCAATGGTCTTTGTTTTAACCATGGGTTTTTGTGGATATGCTAGCAGATACATGAGAGTATCGATTCTGTTCCGCTGGTTGTATCCAATGGTACCTTCATTGATATTGGACAAAACAAAGTGCACATTCTATTATGTAAAATAATTAGGTAGCCATGTGTACCGAGATTAAAAAAAGGTATTAATTTCACTAAAATGAAGAAAACCTTCAGGTTAAACATTTCAAAAGCAATAATACCCTCATAGTGGCTAACGACTTTTAAAAGCAATTTTTCTCCATAAGGTTAAAAGTCCTATAAAAGAGGAAACATTTGCATGGGTGCCTGGGTGGCTCAGTTTACTGAACATCTGACTTCAGCTTGGGTCGTGATCTTATGGTTCGTGGGTTCGAGCCCTCCATCCGGCTCACTGCTGTTAGTGGGGAGCCCACTTCAGATCTTCTGTTCTCCACCCCCACTCCCCCCAACTGCCACTTCAAAAATAAATCTTAAAAAAAAAAAAAAGTCCTACAAAGAGGAAAAATCACACCCAAAGTATACCAACCTAACCCCATTGAGGAACCAGTCTCTACTGTTTTCATAGGTAATCCACATTTCATAATTGCATAGGTAAATCCACATTTCTTAAACTCAGTTCTAGCATGTTATGGATACAGTTCCAGCTACTGGGATGAGAAGGTAATTAGAAACCACTGCTGAGTGCTGACAGGTAAGGATACGTTTCATAAAAATTAATCAACCATTAGAAAAGTTCTAAATGAAAAAGAAAAGAGAAAACGGAGGAAAAGAAAGGAACGAAAAGGAGGAAAGTGAAAGCAGAGAAGAGTGGATTTGCCCATTTGTTTAACTCTTCATTTACTAAGCAATGAACACACAACTACTCTATACCCAACAGGGGAGATAAAACGGGGAAAGGCATGGTGGCCCCTTCCTCTAAGAAATCCAAGGTCCTGTCCAATCAGGTACAGGCTTTTCTGTCCTTAGTAATCAGACTTTCCACCTGTTGGGACCTTGGAAGTTGTTCCTGTCAACTGGAAGTGAAATTAGGATGTTATTCTTTGTCCCTTTCCCCCGTAGGGGCTCACTAAGGTTCAGAGACTTGCACCAAAAAAGGGTTTCACTCTCATGGTCTTGTGAATACATAGTTGCTCCTACTCAGAGACCTTAAAATGGGGACTCACACTTGCCCTACTCCTGAACTTATGTGTGGGTTACTGAGCCTCTTTAACTTCTCCCAGGTGTCTCTTCTTTTCCCTTGAGTGGCTAAGAAGGTAGCTTAAGTCACTTTTTCTCTTTCACATGCTCGCATAGGGACACATCCTCAATACCCACATGTCCCAAGATGCCCATGTGCCATTTAATGGAGTTAAGCTCTAAGGTGAGCAGATATCAAAACTCATTATTTCCTTCACCTTTTCCTCTGTACTCATGTCATGAAATCAATGGTGATTTCAATTCAGGGATGAAAATAACATATTCACGCAGCAAAAATGATATGGGACTCCTTGACGATTACTATTGAAAGAAATCATGAAACCTTCAGGACTCACTATAGAGGCTCAGTAAGTGTCAGTAAACAAAACTGAATTGCATATTTTTATAATAAATATTTGCACTTAAATCGCTAGAAAACTTATCAAGATTCAGCTGAAAAAAATAGTTAAACTGAATCTCATGAACTTTTTGTTGAGTTTACACTAAACTGCCAATTAATTTATGTTATTTTAGAGCCAACTAATAAACTGGGCAGGATACCTGGTAATGGATCACTGTTTCAGAAATAAAATCACTGTTGCCTGGATCGTGGTAAAGTTCACTGACAATAAGTTTGTCCTTTTACATGAAATCGTTTAAAATTTATGTTGAGATTTCAGCTCCAATTGTATCCTCCACCCAGCTTGAGACAAGGGTTCAGGCAATGTCCCACCAGGCTGCCAAACCCGTCTTCTGAAACCTGAGACAAGCATTATTATGCAGCAGGGAAGGCATTGATGGCTGCACCCCCAAACAATGGTGAGAGAGATGAGATCCCGCTATAAATTGTGCTACCAGGCCCAGAACATAATTCTCAGGCATTACAACTGACCTGACCACTGAATGGATGAACAGCAAAATGGTTTAGCAAATGTCTGGTGCTTATGATCTCATTAGAAATTCTCCTTAAAGGATTTTTGAAGAATTTGTAGGAGCACATGTGTATATACATTTTTAACAGCACTGATGGGTGTGTTGCTTAAAACAGGATTTATAAACTATGACTTCTCTATCATAAAACTTCAAAATGCCATCACACTCTATAATTTTTATAAAAAGCCTGATGACTATTTTGCCAATAAGCAAGCTTTTTGAGAAAATGTCATGCAGAAATTAAAAGACTGGTCTGGTGAAGCACAGGCTCAAAATAGGATGCCTCTTACTGTTTTCAGCTTCCTTAAAAAGGGCATTGCGTCTACGTAATAACTAATGCAAGGAGACCAGAAGCTGGGTTCTCCCTCCCACTGCTCCATTTTGCCCTAACTACAGTCTCATTTCCTCATTACCCAGGACATAATCTTTCTTACAAAATCGCATTTTCTTGACCATAACTTTCCTAAGTTGCAGGTTGGCACAGCAAAGTATGTAGATGTAGGTTAAAACAGTGAGGACATGTTTTAAGGCAGGATGAAAAAAGGTTGGTAAAGATACATGTAGCTTAGGAGAATATAAGGAAATGCATACTGAAAAACATAAAATGAAGTTTAATGAATTTATGTTTTCTGTCTTCCTTTGTCCAGTTTCTTTCTATTTGAGAACATGATTAAAACCAACAAACTTTATCATTTAGAGTGTAAGTATTGAGGAGTTCTGACAGATTTATGCCTCTGTAAAATCACCACAACAATCAGGATCCAGAACACTTCCGACACTCCCAAAAAAGATCCCTCCCTATCCGTGACCCCAGGCAACCACTGCTGTTTATCATTATAGCTCGCCCTTTCTAGAATTTTATATAAAGGGAATCATGCGGCAGGGACACACTTTGGCTGCTGCTTTCACTTAGCATAATGACTCCGAGGTCCATCCATGTGGCTGTATCATATTCACTCTTCATTATTGCTGAGAAGTATTCTGCTGCACGTATAACAGTTTATTTACCCATTCACCTGCTGATGGACACTGGCCTTGTTTCCAGTTTGGGGCACTTGTGAATAAAGCTGCTATTAACATTCACACACAAGACTTGGTTCACTTCTCTTGGGTAAATACTGAGCAGTGGGATTTGGTAAGGTTAACCTAAAAAACTACTTAATAATTTCCCAAAGTGTTATACCATTTATGTTCACACCAACACTGTATGTGCTTCTTAGCTGCTCTGCATCCTGACACTTAATAGGTCTTTCCCATGTTAGTTGTGCTAATAAGCATGTTGTGGTGTCTCAGTTTTAATTTACGTTTATCTGATGACTAGTAACAACGAATATACTTTCATGAACTTACTGGTCATTCCTATTACTATTACCCTTTGTGAAGTGTCTGGTTTTTGTTTTTGCCATCTTTTAACTGAGCTGTCTTGTCACTGAAGAGTTCTTTATATATACTGGATACAAATCCTTTGTCTGATGTTATATATACATAGTGCAAATACTTGCTCCCATTCTGTGGATTAAGATCTTTCATAGAGCAGAAGTTTAATTTTGAGAAAGTCCAAATGATTAATTTTTTTCTTCTTCACAGCCTGCACTTTTTGAATTCTAAGAAATCTTAGGTCATTCAAAGTCATGAAGACTTTTGGGACACCTGGGTGGCTCAGTCAGTTAAGTGTCCAGCTTTGGCTCAGGTCATGATCTCAGGGCTTGTGTGTTTGAGCCCCACGTTGGGCTCTATGCTGACAGCTCAGAGCCTGCAGCCTGCCTCAGATTGTGTATCTTACTATACCTACTGAGCTGGCACTATGCTAGGCACCAAGGAAACAGTAATAAATAACACAGACATAATCTTGTCTCGAAGGCGCTTATATCCTACAGTCTAGCAGCGAAGCCACCTTGATCATGGTCTGCAGTGAAGAGGAAAAAGTGAGGAAATAAGATAGTTTCAGTTGAGAAGAATTTTAGTTAAGTTTTATAGATAACATTGCACAGAAGATATAACGTAACCTTTTAGAAGTTACTCAACCAAAGTGGGAGTCTGTTTCCTTGTCAGAAACACAAAAGGTACGTATTAGATCTGACAGGATTATTATTATGATTAAAAGAAGAAATGCATATAAATCATCTGAGTAGTCAGTAAGCGGCATCATTCATTAACAATACTACTAATATTAGCAGTAACACAAACATACATCCCTTGACCTCTGCATTGTCACCTGTTCCGCCTCCAAAGCTAACCCTACAAACCGGACGACAGTTTAATTTTATCTCCATTAAGTATTCATTATTAGCATTCTAGTCTCAGGAAACATGATACGATATTACATCTGAAATACTGACAAGGATTTAAATAAATTTTTTTTTGAACAAACAGTGAAATTCTAAATACAATTGTCAGGGATAATTTGGCCAAGATGTCTTTTCATTCTGTACCCACCAAATTGATAAAGAATAAATATTCTAAAAAAAGAAAATCAAACCGAAAGTTGAATGAAATGTAGAGGAAGATGTAGAATGAAACAAAATTTTATGAGGATCTTTGTATATTATGTATTTCTAAGATGTCAAAATCTTCTAGGCTACTTCTAGGACAACCCACTCTACTGTGAAGTGGGGAATACAAGAGAGGGAGCTATCTGCTCTGGAACAGCATCTACTGAAAACAAAAACTAAAACAGAAGCTACGTTACTTCCTGAGCTAATAAATAAATAAACAGATAAAAAGTCCGAGCAATTTGGAGGTGAAGGAGGGCTGGGAAGAGACCGGGCCTAGGGGAGGTGTGTGATGCATATTCATGAACTGAGCTGATAGTGACTGAAAGATCCCTTTAACTAGGAGAAAGTGTTCCACTAGCGGATTGCCAATTAATAAAACGGGCAGGATATGAAAGCGTGACTCGTGGACTGGCATCTGGTTCCAGGGAGTACGTACAATGCAGCTCCGACACACAGCCTTCACTTGGAGCGCTGAGTGACCCAGGTCACCCTCGCCAATTCCACACACGTCTACCTGGCTTCTTGCTCGGAACCTTGTCACAACAGAGCCATATTCATGGAAGGTTAGGTCTTTCTTAGTAGCACAATAAGATGGTGTGTGGAAACCTGTACTTTATTAACAACTTAAAGAACCTTAGATTTAAGAAACACCTCTGCTGGGGTTTCACGACTAAAGTGAGCTTTCTCTTATGTACAAGGTGAGGCTTTCAGTCTGTGCTTTGTGCTCATCTTGGTCTCCTTGGTAGTGACAGAAAAATGACTTTCTCTCATTTTCTCACTCTGTTCACTGGGGGCAGACGGTTGGTAGTGAAAAGTAGACAGCAAATCTTCCAGGTTGGCTAGAATATGTAGTGTGTTAATTCTGGGCTACTGTCTTCCACTATCCATATGGACTAACGGATGAACGGCACTAAAATAATACTTTAGAACATTCACACAGAATCCCTGAGATGTATACAGTCTTCAGCAATGGCTCCTACTTAAAATGGGATAGCACGACTTTTAGTTACCAGCAGTCGAGACTGCATGGAATTAAAATGACTCCGAGAAGTCCAACTCAAAGTGCTGGGTCTGCTTTAAAGACCTGGGCCTCTGCTGTGGGTCTTCTCCCTCTGCTGGCCTTGTTCCTTTTGGGAGTTTTCATCTAGACCTAGCTTGGTACTTCTACAGCTATTTCAGCGTCCGAAGAGAAACGTGGCCATGTAATGTGCCAACTCTGAATGTACTTTTATCTTGATGCTTTTCTTCCCAGTCAGGTGTTTTATAATAACAAACAGTAACAAAGGCTTTTTTTTTTTTTTATTACTTAAGATATTCAGTGGCTTTTGTCTTCCTAGCGTCAGCAGTAACGTCAGAGGATTGTATCCAAGGAGCTAAATGTGCAGGACCCAGGGTCAGAGCAGCTGAATACACCAACCTCAGAAAACACAGACAATGAATTGCAAATGACACTCAAAACAAAACGAGAAAAAAAACCTTCACACAGAAAACTACAAAAGAACTCTACAGACACTGAATTGGCTTTCTGTACACACTGATCCTGCTTAACTGTGTGTGGTAACTAACCAAACGTTGCAGATACTCATGGCCACAAAATAAAGGCTTTTTTTTTTTTTCCTGGTAGGGAGATGAGTTACAAAAATAAAAATATTATTTCTTCAAGTCTCTTCTTTATTTAAAAAAAAAAAAAAGATTCACCAAGTGGAGATAGATTCGTAGCCCTTTCTGTTTCAATGTTCAAACACAAGCAAAGAGTGGCATTAGCGATGAAGTGATTAGTCTTCCGTTAATTCTGCTGAAGGTTCTACACAAAAGGTGTATTGTTTCAGCCAGGATTCACATCATGAAACAAAATGGTTTGGTAAACCCAATAGAAGTGATAGCCCTTTCATGACACACAAGGTTCAGTACTGTATATTTCAACTTGTTAGCAAGTCACAAGCACAAGCGGGAAATCAGCCTACACTGCTGCTGAGGATGAATGGGAAAGGCGAAATTGATGAGCCTCGGCTTAGATTTTCCCACTGGGAATTATTCTGAACTGTCCAGGCATTACGTCATTCAGGTAAATGGCTGCAGGACAACATGTTTTGCCAACCAAAGCGCAATATAAAAACTCGAAAAGAAACATACACTATCTGGGATGAGATGTAGGATTCCTTAATTGTCAAGCTACGGTCAGTTGCAGCTGATTGCTGGCAACTGGGAAGCTAAATGCTTTCTGGTGGTCACTCAAAGGCAATGCAAAAACCTTTCAGTTTCTTTACGAAGCTCCTTGTATCATACTTTAAACCAGAAATGACATACCATATTGATGTCACAGACATAAATGAAAATAGAACTTATTAAACTCACTAGGATTTAAAAAACATTTTTAAATGATTTTTAAGAAACATTTCAGAAAAAGTTTATAAGCAAAACTTTTTCTTGTTTTGGCCTGGTATCTTTGCCATATCACCTTCAAGATAAAACCAAAAATCGTTAATATGTGGTGCCCCTCCCAGTATGCCACCATACCCGTATTAGGCTAAACACCCATACCAAAGCACCAAGATGCCCCATGCAACGCTCGCTTCTATTTTCATGCCTGTGAAAAATACTCAGGGTCTTTCAAGACCCAGTTCAGTTCTATTCTTCGGAAACAACCTACTCTCTAACCTCTAGTGACCTTTCAGCTCTCATTCCCTAAGATTCTAGCTGTTGGTCAACTCCAGCACCTATCACATATCTTGAATTACAGTTGTTCTTGTTGGGCTCTCCTACTAGACTGTGAACACCTTGAGGACAGGGCTCTGTCTCACCTCTCCATGTTCAGGTCCCAGACTCACTGTCTGGTCTACACATGATGTTCAACAAGTGTTATGGATGGAGAGCAGATAAATTAATAGATACATGGAGGAGAGAGGAAAGAAAATGGAAGAAAAACGAATTCAGAAATTTGTATGACATGAACTGGTGTTTCAGAAGCTATGGGAGCAAGGATGAGGATGTAATGGGTGCAATGACTGTCACCCTGACCATCACTAGCACATTCTAATATATACCATGCATCTTCGGCTCTCTTCCTCCCTCTCTTCCCTCCACCTTGTGTTTTTCTGCTCTTTCTTCCATTTCTTCTGGTTCACAACTGACATTTTATAGAGCTTTTCTCTTCATGTTTACCGCCTTGTCATTCTGTGACATCTATTATATATCTCCTTGTTTGGTCAAAGGAACAAGTTCAGAGAGGTTTTCTCTATTTCTGTTTATGCTTCAAACATGGCGGGGAACCTGTAAGCCCTGCGGAGTTCATAGGCAACCCTCTGAGGTCAGTAACACTCAGGAATTAGCAATGTCTGACTTAACCAAACATTTCATACTACTGGAGTAAGAATAAAGATTTAAGCCTTTTTCCAAGTATTTGCAACCAAGTTCAAGAAGGAAATCTTACCCATGGCTTGTTTCCCCATGGCACATTGGTATGTGTTTCTTGGGGACTGGTTATGATGAGGGTATGGGATGAGGCCAGCACAAACGCCAAGAAGAGTGAAGGGCTCAATCTCCAAGTGGGTGGTATCTCTGTTAATTAAAAATTAGACATCTAAGACACCAAGGACTAGAACAAATAGCTCTTAAAGAGTATAAAAATATTACTATCAAGGTCCCAAAGGGGGTGCCTGGGTGGCTTAGTTCAGCGTCTGACTCTTGATTTCAGCTTAGGTCATGATCCTGGGGTCGAGCCCCACATCGGGCTCTACACTGAGCGTGGGGCTTGCTTGAGATTCTCTCTCTCCCTCTGCCCCTCTCCCCTGCTCGTTCATTCTCTCTCAAATAAAAACAAAAGTCCCCCAAGGACCTAGATAATAAAATTTATAAGTCTATATGAATATAAAAATTTATACACAAATACATGTAATTTATATAAAACCTCAATGTTTGCTGCTAGTAAAACTGATAAAAATAAAATATAATAAAATGAATTATTTTTTCAGTAATAGAAACTTATTACTTATAGAAATGTAAGAGAAGGGAGATAGTACAAATACCCCTGTAAGAAAATAAAACATTATTACATACTAATAACAATAACCCTTATAAAGAAATCACTATATTGGGCATATCAAAATGCAATACCAAAAATATCCACATGGCTGAGTGCGTTGCTTTTCTGCCCTTTTCCAACTTGTATCAATGACAAAGTTGTATGACCATTTTCAAGAGGAATAGATCCTGCTGAAGAAGTTACTATAAGATGTAAGGGGACCAACACCACAACCACCAGGTAAGTGTGGCTGTTCAGCACTTGTTCAGTTAGATTAGTATAACTAAGGAATGGGATTTTTCATTTTACTTAATTTCAATTACTTTAAATTTTAAAAACTCAAATTTAAATAACTCAGTTCAGTTGTTCAAAACCTCTGAGTTATGTTTGTAACAACTTACACTTGTGAGTCTACTTTTTCAAATGTAAATGTTATGAAACCAGATCAGGTATTTCCAAAGAACATCTAGCCTTCAAACTGAGATGCGCGTTAAGTGCACACCAGATTTTGAAGACTTATAATAAGGAAAAAAATACATAAAATCTCAATATTTTTAAATTGATTACATGTTGATATGACAACATTTGAGATATACTGGGTCAAATACAGTTACTAAGATTAACTTCATCTGTTTCTTTTTCAGAGTGGCTACTGGAAAACGTAGATATATGGGCTTGCATGACATTTTTTTATTGGACAGCTGAGCTGTAGGTACTGGACACAAAGGAAGACTTTATCTAGTAGGTGTTAGAATCTTCGTTACTTTTGTAACACATTTTTGCAAAAATACCAGTTTTGGCTAAATGATACAGCAGCTCAGGTATTTTAAAAGGAAAGGGTAGCCAGATTGTTTCTGGGTCTTGCTGAAAGTAACAGACATCACATCCGGTGTCTGTGGTCTCTGCTGATCCTCTATTCCTTCCTCAAGCATTTCTAAGACATAATTTTAGTCATTTCAATGGCTGGGGCACCTGGGTGGCTCAGTGGGTTAAGCATCTGCCTCTTGATTTCAGCTCGGGTCATGATCTCCTGGTTCCTGAGTTTGAGCCCCACATCGCGCTCTGCACTGACAGCGTGGAGCCTGCTTGGGATACTCTCTCCTTCTCTCTCTGCCCCTCCCCTGCTCTCTCTCTCAAAAAATAAATAAACTAAGAAAAAAAAAATAATGTCAATGGTTTATAGTACCTGTGAAGTGATTTCCAAGATAGGCCAACCCATTGTGGAAAATTAGTTGCAATGCACATGGCAAAAGATTTCCCACTTATCCAGTCATCCATCATGGGTTTTTTTTTTTTTTTTTTTTTTTCTCCAGTACACATATGAATTATGTTCCTAGCTTGGTTGGAGAGAATGCTTTCCATGTGGCTCTTGGTTTGAAGAACACAGTTTTGACCTTATGACCTGGCAGAACCCCAACTCTCTCAGATATGCTAGGCCTCTGTCGGCAGAGACGGAAAGGGCTCTAGGTTTTGTTTTGTTTTATTTAAAAGAGAAACTGCTTATAATGACATTTTATGGCTTACAATAACAGTTCATTTTAAATGTACAGTTTTGTTTAAATATTGGCCAATTTGAAATATGGGCCAATTTCTTCATGTAAATATGCAGATTGAAGCTGAAAATGAAAAAGGTAAAGACCTTTTCATTACAATACATCTAAGATCATGTATCTTCTGATAATTATTCAAAGTCCAAATGCTCTGATTTTGACTTCTATAAAACAAAAAGGAATACTATTATTTGAAATTAAAACCACCATAATCTTCTGTCCTGAACAGGAAATAGGAGACTTTCTAGTCAATGTGCATAAGGGCCTTAAATTTAGCTCAAATCAAGATTCTGTAACCTGTCGTCTGCAACAGCAGAAAAGTCAGAAAACAGCCTAAATATTCAACAACAAGTTAAATAAACTATTTATGTGTAGTCAGACAATGTAATATAAAGAAACTAAAGTAATATATTTATATAGGTATATATACATATGCTAATATAAAAAATGTTCAGAATGATGAAGTTGGTAATGATGGTAGGTTTAAATCAAGTTTAAACATAAACTATGCTGCCTTGGTCCCATACACTGTGAGTGACCGTGTAGGTATGTTTGTATTCCCTTAGAAAAAAATCTGAAAGAGTACATTAAACCATTAGCACTGATTACATCTGGAGGCTGGAGTTTGGTGGGATGGGGAAGGAAGGGGATTCATTCTTTTTACTTTATGCTTGTCTACACTTAAAAAAAAGATGATAAGTATGAATTACAGGATGTCAATTTTTTTCTATTTTTAAAATAAAATGAATTTGATGTATGGGTCAGCTTGGTGATTGGGCGGTACTGATTCTAATGGCTGCATTCCCTTATCACAGCAAACAAGACAGAGAAAAATCCCTGCCTTTGTGAAGCTTCTAGTGGAAAGATAAATACACAGATAAATCAATAAAATACACATTTCACAGATTTTATTGTAAGGTAATAAGCACTAGAAAAATAAAGCAGTGAAGAGGGGTGTGCACAGGGAGAGGTTTCTGTTCTAAATGGGATCATCAGGAAAAAGCATGGAGAAGGTGACACCCGAGTGAAGACCTGGGGGAGGTGAAAGAGTGAGCCATGCAGGGTATGAGTGTTTCAGGTGAGGGAACGGCCAGCGCAAAGGTACTGAGGCAGAAGCACGCCTGACGTGTGAAGAGCCCAGTGTGGTTAAACAGAGTGAGGGAGGAGGGGGAGGAGAGGATGCTGCAGGCACCAGGTGGGGCAGGCAGATGGTGCAGGAACTTGAAGCCTCTGCAAGGACTTCCAAGGGAGAGGGAAAGCCGCTGGGGGTTTGAGAAGAGTCGGGAAAAGACCACTTTCATCTATTAAGAACAGACTGTGTGGGAAGTAGGGCCAAAGAGTCAGGAGCCTTTTGCGAGGCCCCGGGCAGGCAATGGCAGCAGCCTGGACTGGCATGGTAGGTGCAGGTGGGGAAAAGAGGTCAGACTGCAGGGATACGGCAGAGGTCGACACGATGAGCTACGGCGCTGGATGTGTGTTGAGGAGAGCAGCGGAGGCTGAGCGACAAGGACGCGCTGCTATTCACAGGGTTACTACAGAACAGTTCTCTACAGGGGTTACTACAGAACGGTTCTCCTCTATGTCCACTCCGTCTTCACATGACACTATGAAAATAGTACTTTGAGACAGTCACGCCTTTAAGGAATAAAGATTCCGACTGAAAAGCATTGTTTACTAAATCACAATAAGACAAAAAGGGAGTGGTACATTTCATCTGGTGGCAGAAAACAGAAAAGTACTTTCTTGACTGAAGACATAAATAGTTATCAGGTGCCAGTAATAAACTCCTACCTATTAAACAATATAACTGAGAAAATTCCAGTTTCAGGTAAGCAGTATCATCAGTCCTGGGCATCAGACAGGAAGTTCTAGGAATGTCCCCTAATGTCCTCTAGAGAGAACAGATGCTTCTAAAAATATCACTATTTTTGAAACATTGTGAACATAGTACCGTTTTTTTGTTTATATTGCACATAAGTTTAGAGACATCCTTAGAACATATAATGTCTGGAATTCCTGCACTGACAAGAATTCAGGTGTCCTCTCTAGAAGAGAGAAATACATCTTTAATGTAGCCTGACCTCTTAGTTCAATTTTGACAGTAATCAAATATCAAAATCAGAGAAGCAATTCCTTTCAAAAAATACACACTAAGTGTAAAATGAATGGAAAAGATAATGAAATCTAAAGACTGTTAGCAGTTGGTGTGATATTCTTACGGTGGGATAAAGGATGGGTAAGGCTTTATTATAAGACAGTATACTTCTAACAGTTCCTACTAAGAGGGAACACAACAGAAAAGATGAAATGAAAAGAAAGCTCTTTCTATAATCAGAACAGGTTTTAATTATGGCTGTTATGGATCCTACTTACTTATTAATTGTATGTTCATAGAGTGCGATGTTACAATCATTTTCTTCATTCACATCTAGATATTCAACCAGACTCTCGTGTAAGAAATCTTCAAAATTCCTGGGAAAATATTGGTGACATGTACATGACTGAACAGCATTTCACTGCAGTGTTTTACATGCGATAATGGAGGATGCTGGCTTTCATTTACACCCAAGGCATCTTTCTCTCCCAGAAAGTGTCACTATATTGGGATGCCTGAAACATGTTATTCTTGGATCATACAGTGATCACAAATCACTGAAATAAAAACAGTAAAACATCTATGACACTTGTCAATCTGGCCCCCACTTCTGAAAATACCTCCTAGGACTTTAAAAAGCTCCTGTGATGAGAGACCCACCATGTGTAAATCAACATATCCCTGTTACTTCACAGTGTGCTAATTTACACCAACACCCTGTGGTCCTCACAATATAAACTGCTAATATTTTACAAAGTCTAAGCAAATTCACATAGAGAGGAATAGGTTTTTAAAAGGCTGAAACATTTAGTAGAGAGGAATTAAGAGACTATAAATGAAAACATACTTTTCTGAAAAGCTCAGATCAAAAAATGCCACTGCTGATTAAATCATATATGCATGAGTATCAAGGAGATTGAAAAGTTTTGCTTTTGGCCATTTACCTGTACCCCTGAGCCAGCTCTTCCATATGTTTATTTGTGACTGCAGGCTTCTGTTTCTTAACAATTATGTAGGGTCTGGAATGGAAAAAAAATAACAAATTCACAGTAGTTCAAGAGAAGAATTAAGTCAGCAAGGAAGTTTACTACAGTAAAATGAAGGAAGCTAGAGATATAACCAACCTGATTTCTGGACTGCCTGAGGACACCGGGTAGTCTTTGCACGTGTGAAGTGCACAGAGGCCTATTTTCTCTCCCACATATACACAAAAAGACACACACACCAGCCCATGTGTGTATATGTGCATGTGCACACATATATATACACACAGTATTTCCCCCAAGTGTCTTAGGAAATACTTAGTTTTAAATGAAAAGGCAAGGCAAAAACAATACTCAGTAAGATTGAAAGAGGAAACAAATCTTTAATGTCTTGGTTTTAAAACCCGTGTAGATGCATCAGACCAAAGGCATTTCCTAAGATTTCACATAGGAATATGTGATCTACCACCCAAGAGGTCGGCAGCAGAGAACTGTCACTGAGGACAACAATGGCATTCTGTAGCAAAGGTCTGATGAACATCAGCTGTTCAGAGTGGCTCCATTTTGGACAGACACCGCTGGGCTACGCTGGCAGGTCACGTAAAGCTACACACGAACCGAAAGAGGGGCTACACGTTTAAAGAAAATTGAGCTTCTTAACGAGAGAATGGGTGTAAGGTAGAGAAAGCTTTTGGCTTCCACGTTCTGGTAGATTAACCTGTAACTGTCAGGGGTGATTTGCCTCCGAGGGCTTCGCCACCACGAGGAGACGCCGACACAAAGGATGGCACGCGGCACCGAAACGTCAAGGGCTGTCGCTATTTGGATAAGCAGCTCTTACAGCGGGGAGTGAGCCACCCCCAGACACTTGTGTGCCCTACCCGAAAGTCCAAATAGCTACTGGAGGACTAATGAGCACTTTTAAACAGTTAAGAAGAAGAGCTACACAATTACAAAAGGGGAACACAAGTCGCTGAGCAATGAACTGAGTGAACTTTTCATGGAAATCAACATTACCTCGAAATCCTGGCTTCCGGGGAGGGAAGCTGAGACGCTGCCACCTCATTCGAGGGCTGCACGGAGCTCAGGCGGAGAGACGCCCAAGTGAGGACGGACACGGGTGCAGGGCAAGGGTCACACTCCGCTCCCTCACTTTCTGTTTTAATTTTATTAAAAAAACCACTTTTTTTTTTTAAATGTTTATTTATTTTTGACAGAGAGAGAGAGAGAGACAGAGCACGAACAGGGTTGGGGCAGAGAAAGAGGGAGACACAGAATCCGAAGCAGGCTCCGCGCTCTGAGCTGTCAGCACAGAGCCCGACGCAGGGCTCGAACTCACAGGGCGTGAGATCATGACCTGAGCTGAAGTTGGATGCTTAACCGACTGAGCCACCCAGGCGCCCCTCCCTCACTTTCTACTCACTTGATAAACTCTACACGTTCATCCTGCCGGCTCTACGTCATGCCATTATAAAATGACTACTAAAAAAAGAATTCATTTCTTTCAGACTATTTCATAATACAGAGGATGTAAGGAAAGAGAAAACTCCTCAAACAGAATGACCTAAGAAAATGTCATGGTTTTCCCTACCCCTGATTGAATATGTTAATAGCTACAAATAAGCATCTAATGTGAGCCTGGCACCTATAAGGCACTTACCATACTTTCCATCAGTCAGCTCTTGGGATAATCCTAGGGAGGCATTATTATTATTTACATTTTTTCAGCCACGGAAAGTAATAAAGTCAGAGCCACCAAATCAGTAAGTAGGAAGTCAGGATTCAAACTCAGGTATGTCCATCACCTCAGGTTCTTTGGTTGCAAAGAAGAGAAACCAATTCTGGCTCATTTACACAAAAATGGAACTTACTAAAACAAAACAAAAAATTTAAAGGAATTTACTGGAAGTATAAGAATTTACTAGAAGGATTAAGAATCCCCAAAAAAGGGGAGCGTGGGTGGTGGGTGGCTCAGTTGTTTGAGTGTCCGACTCTGGATTTTGACTCAGGTAGTGATCCCAGGGTCATGGGATTGAGCCCCATGTCAGACTCCACACTGAGCATGGAGCCTGCTTAAGATATATACTCTCTCTTTCTCTTTCCCCTTCTCCCCTTCTGCCCTTCTCTCCCTCACTCATGCTCTAAAATTAGGGGGAAAAAATGGTGAAATGCCCAGCCTCACGACGGACCCTAAGGATCCAGGACGGAAGGAGTAACAGGCAGTCTCTTGCATGTATTGCCATCAGGATGAATCAGTTCCAACCACTTCTTCCTTGAGCTATTCTATCTGAGATCCAAATCCTCTGAGGAGAGAGTGTGACTGGTCTACCTGGGTCATGTGCCTGACCTGTGGCTGAGCAGGAGAGGGTACCTGACAGACCATCCCAAGAAGAGGGAGGAGCAGTCTCCAAAGGAAAATGAGGAGGGTAACTGGAAGAAGTTGGATGCTGGACAGACAATGGCAGCCCAGTCTCAGCTGTGACAGACTTCAAAGCCCAAGCCCTTCTCACCACTCCAACCATTGCTGGCTCACTAACTTGTGCCCTAACACTACCTGAGGTCCACAATGAAGGGCCACAGTAAAACACAGAGGCTTATGAATAAGGTAACATCCTCAGCTGATGTCCCCGAATATCCCCCAAAGACCAGATACCCTGTCATAGTCGTCTTTGTGCCCCCACCTCCTGGCCAGTACCCGTGAAGAACAGGCCCTTAAGATGTACTGAATGACTTAACACACCTACTTTCTACTGGGCCTAATGCTGCTTCCTCATGCCTCCACGTTTTTTATTCTTGCCATTCCTCAGCATTTCTCCTTTCCTCCTTCATCCAAGGAACACAATCCCACTCATCCTTTAAAGTTCAGTTCATAGCAACAGAATACAGTGGGTAAAAATCATGATTGTTGGAGTCAAATGAATTGTGAGGACTTTCAAGTGAAAAACAGACCCCGCCACCATCTAGCTTTGGGTAAGTTATCTACTCTCCTTAAAACTCAGTTCCTCATTGGTTAAATGAAAACAATAACTGGGGCGCCTGGGTGGCTCAGTCAGTTGAGCGGCCGACTTGGGCTCAGGTCATGATCTCGCGGTCCGTGAGTTTGAGCCCTGCGTCGGGCTCTGTGTTGACAGCTCAGAGCCTGGAGCCTGTTTCGGATTCTGTGTCTCCCTTTCTCTGACCCTCCCTCCTTCATGCTCTGTCTCTCTCTGTCTCAAAAATAAATAAACATTAAAAAAAAAAAAATTAAAAAAAAAAAGAAAACAATAATCCAACCCACAGGGCAGAATGTAGTTCTTACACATAGTGTATCTAATAAAATGCTAAGTAACAGCGAGCTAGCATTATTATTAGCATGGTTGGTTGTTATTAGTACTTATTTCTGCCTTTGCCCACAGACTGAGCTCTCTGAGGGCAGAGACAGATTCCTGTTCATCTTTGAATCCTCAGTACCCAGATGCATATTCATGAGGGGTCTGCTAACTGAATTAAGTTTATCTCGACAATGAAACAGGTTGAAGTGGATTCAAAAACAAAAACAAATGTATTTCTTTCAGAAGTAAACTTAAAATAACTCTTTTTAGTAACTTATACCTGCACAGCCTTCCCCCATCAGAGGAAATATAGACACATCGATCCGTGAGATTTGTCGAGATGGAAACAAATTCATTGACATATCCTGCTCTTCGCATCAGTCGAAACGTGTTCACTAGCTTCTTGTGGTCCCGAATGACACCCAGGATGTTACCTAAGCAGAAAGAGAAAAATTTACAACAGGCAGAAAAACAGATCTATACTGATTTGAAATATCTACCTGATAAAGACGATAAACAGCACTGAGTAGTCATTTGAAAATTCAGTTACTGACTCAGGCAGCCGGTCCATAGGCTGTAGGAAAGCAGCCCTGCCCCGTGCCTGCTGAACTAGCAAAAGTTAGCCTCCTTTTCCTCACTGGTCAGCACCACGCTGAGGGCAGGAATTCGAGGTCCAGACTCCCTGGGTTTGAACACTGGCTCTATCCCTTCCAAAGGGTTGATGTGAGGATTAAGTAATGTGAACCCGATCCTACGTAAAGCGCTTCGAGCTCTGCCCGGCTCCTACTAACCACTCTTCCATCATCATCATCTGTGCAATGAGGAGGATGGACTCTGCACCCCGGGGTCAGCGTGAGGATGCAGAGAGGTCCCGGGCGACACTGCAGAGGAAGAGCTCTCTCGGCGTCGGTCGCTGGGATGTACTGAACAGCCCTGTTTTGCTTCTCACCTGCCCACACAGTGAAGGACTAATGCCCCCTGAACAGAAGGAAAGGGGAGAAGAGCACGGGAGCTAGGCGGTCAGGACGAGCCTGCAGGATGTGTGGCGGGACAGGTACCCAGGTCACCAAATCACAAGGATGAGGCACGCTTGCTGCCAAGGCTCTGGAGGACTCAGAGGGGATGAAAGAAGCAAATGGAACACGAGCAGAAAAAAAGGGACCTCTCGCGACAGGCTGCTGACAATCCATCACCGAGTGGCTGAATAGAAGTCAACGTGCTGTCAGGGCTGATCTGTTTCTGCAGAATGTCTCACATATTTAACTTGAACTTAAAGAGGCCATGTTGAGCCTTTTCCACTTTGGCCTAGCGGTTATCTGTGGAAGGGCAGGACACGGCCAATGTCTGCAACGTTACCTTTAGCTCTGGCCTGGGATCCTCAGCACCTGATGCCCCGGCCAGTGGGTTAGACTGCTTCTGTTACCATTTTTCTACCTTTAAATTAAGGCCGGGCCAAAACTGAAGTACCTTTGTCCTTTAAATACCTGGATAATAATGGCTTCCCTACTACTCCCCACCCAGAGACTGATCAGGATCAACAGGTCTCTGTGATACACTCACCATTGAGGAAGACAAGAAACACATTTGGATAAGAGAGCTCTTCCCCACATAATAAATTCACGTCTTCTACTCCCAGGTTACTGGCTAATTTAACAATGGGTCCATCTTCCATGTCAGTTGTGATGTGTGTCATAAGGGCCAAATTTTTAACCAAACCACATGCCTAAAAAGCAAAGGACAGTCATTTCTAAGAATGACCATTAGTA
Source organism: Lynx canadensis (assembly GCF_007474595.2). Classification (NCBI taxonomy): domain Eukaryota; kingdom Metazoa; phylum Chordata; class Mammalia; order Carnivora; family Felidae; genus Lynx; species Lynx canadensis. Next base: position 125,592,512 of record NC_044309.1, on the reverse strand, counting down.
ATACAAAGTACCATTTGTGTCTGAAAATAGCTCACCGCTTTGCTGGCAGCAACATAAAGCAGTACAGCCTTGTAGGGGACACTTTGGGGATGATACAAAAGACTTAAAAACGTATATCCAGAGGAATTTACCCTAAAGTAATAAGCAAGGATATAAACCTAGATTTAGCCACAGAAGTGCTCAGCGTAGTACTATTTACAATGGCAAATAATGATGGCATCGTTTAATGCATCCTCAAAAAAAGCTGACTACATAAATTGTTATTCCCAGACAATGGAACGTCACAGTCATTAAGAGGACACTGTCTAAAAACAGTAAAGGATGGGGGCACCCGGGTGACTTAGTGGGCTAAGCATCGAACTCTTGGTTTTGGCTCAGGTCATGATCTCATGGTTCATGAGAAGCTTCTTGGTCCTAAAAGGCAAAGACAAGACCGAAGAAATGCTCCAGAGTAGAGATTAAGGAGACATGGCAACCGAAAGCAGTGGGTGATCCTGGGTCAGCAAAAAGACATTGGTGGGATTAAGTGGCAAGATTTGAATAAGGTATAGATTCTATAACCCGTAATATATTCTGTAATCTATAGATTACAATACTGTTATCAATTTTAATTTCATCAGGCTGATAACTGAACAATCTAGGTGAGGGGTTATGGAAATTCTTTGTACCAATTTTGCAACTTTTGTGTACATCTGAAGTTTCTTCAAAATGAAAAGTAAATAAAATATTTTTGAATTTTTACACACCCCCCCAAAAATCTAAGATGAAATATGAACAAGGACATAACACAGCAAGTAAGAAAAAAAAAAACAGTTGAGACATGGGACATGTAAAGATTGTCTTCCATTCTTCAAAACCATCTGCTACAGTGATGCACAAGTTAGCTGAAGCCATCTCCGGGAAATTCAGTGCTCCAAAGCTCAAGAAGTAGAAGTTATGCAAATGTGACAAGCTGCATAATTGTAGTGTGCATTTCCATAGGGTTTAAGATAAATTAGGAGACGGATGACAATTTTCTAAAAAATTATAACTCTGCCTGGCCTTCTATTTTCACCTCTCCCAAGTCATAACAAATTCCTACTCTTTGGAACTTACATCTTTTACATGTAATAACTAATGTATTTATTCATTCAGCATATATCTAAGGGGCCTCTACTGTGGATGAGGCTCTGTGCTAGGAACTCGTGGTAGAATGTGAACCTGACGAGGTTCTTTCCTCCGGAAACTCACAGTTCACAACGAACAGAATCGGGTAAAACCAAAAATGGTCAGCATGAAGGAGAAAGGGCCGTGATGCAGAAATGGTGATGCTGGGGGAGCAAACCTATTTAAGCTGCTTGGTTCTGTGCTCTCTGTTGGCTGCCCTGGCAAAAACCTGATGCCCGCCAAGCACACCTAAGGAAAATAAGGAGTTGTTTATAAAAAGAGATCCTCCTGAATAAAGATGATGGGCCTCCCAATTTTCCCTCACATTCTCATCCCCTCTTCATTGCATGGTTTGATTCTTGGGATAAGCTAAAACAAGAAAATTGGGATCATATTTCTGTTTAGGTGAGGTACTAAATCAAATGCCTCTGTAGGTACTGGTTTTGGAATGACACTGATGTCGTCCTGACAGGCTGCATCAATTTTTTCTCTGCCAGAGAGTGACTGACCCAAAAAAAGGATATGGCCTGGGGGGAACAGGGGCAGAATTAGAACACCACCAACAGATATTACCTCTGACACAGCAGAGACTCGTTAGATCCCTTACCTCTCCTTCAGGAGTGTCCGAAGGACAGAGCATTCCCCACTGAGATGGCTGGAGGGATCGAGGACCACTCACTTTTCTTGTTTTTTCAAACTGAGAAGAGATTCTTGTCATCATGCCCAGTGCGGATATATATGACAAGCGAGACAGCACTTGAGTCACACCCTGGCGGTCCATTTTAAATCTCTTTAGGGACCAATTTCCCTGTAGAAGAAAATAAATATATAAAAAGACCTAAGGCCACCACTGATCCGTTTGTATGTTGCCTGACACTTTCCAGCCCCTCTAAGAAGTTCATCACAGGAACTATTTGTGAAATGAGAGCCACAGTGCATATTCAGGAATCAAAATATCACAACTGAAATGAAAATTTAGCCTGGTCACTCCCTAGGATTTCTCTAGGGATTTAATGAATATCACCTATGTCTAGCAACCAGGCCAGAATGCTGTGATGTATCAGCCTTACCATGTCATAGCAGTTATTGTCTGAAGAACTAATTATATCCTGGCAAGCCAGTTCAACCAGAGACTTCCACTGGAAGCAATAAGCTAATTAACAGAACACTAGCAATTTCTACACATATTTTAAGGTAAAAGTAGCTGGAAGCTCAAAGAGATAATTTCATGTTGGAATGTGTCATTATTTGGATGTCTTCCAAAATCTGTCTTAATTAGAGGAGAATATACTAATAGAAAAGGACCAGAAAAATGACTCCAATAGCAGTTATCAGGAATAATGAATAAACTGTAAGCTTCTTAATCAAGGCTAAAAGCTGCATATATATTCATATGAAGAAATATTATGTATCCGCTGCGGCTAAATCTTCAACATTAAATTTAGTTTATCTCCTTTGCATTCAATATACTGAATCATATTAAATCTATCATCTTATAGTTGTAGCAAATAAACATATACATTAAATATTCTGAAAGATAATTTAAAGATGAAGGTTAGCAATAATTAAATTTTCAATTCATGGTAACACGAACTAGCAGTAGAAAAGAGTATGTGTAGGAAAGTAAAGTAGAAAATGTCAAAAAATCACTGATTCAATAATCTGAGTCAAAAGAAAGGACTACATCTGCTAAACGGTGAGTCTTCATTTTTCTTTTGAGAATCTGATGAAAGCTGTGTCTGTTCTCTTGGGAAAAATGCATGTAGGACCATGAACACAAAATTTTAAAACATTTCACTTACAGGGGAGCTCACAGATCCCAAGCTAAAAACTCTAACGGAGAAAAACTGCTAGAGTTTCAGAAGGAGATAAGGTGATCTGTTTGAATTAAAATGTGTAACTCTGGGGCAGTTCCCTCACGAACTAATGTTTAATCATCATTACAGTAAAGATCTATCACTGCAGAAACTTTGAGTTCTTGGTAACACGGAAAAGAGTTAAATTCTAGGAAGAAGCTCTGTACATTTTACAAAGCAAAGAAACAGAGCAAACACATTTATTCCACAAGTTTTTGCATTGCTTCGTCAGTGAACTCCTTTTCTGCTCTGAATGAGGGTAAACTAGCAAATGGACTGATGCCCAGAGAGTAGGTGTGAGGAAGGTAAATAAATATTCCACACAGAGCTAAAATAAGGCAGCAGCTGCTGGCAAACGGGAAGTAGATGGGAAGTGAAGCCAAGGTGTCCAACAAGAGGATTTGTTCTAGTCTTCTGCGTGAGTATTACAAGAAGGGAGAGGAGAGAAACAGACAAGGAGATAAAAATTGCTCTTCTGAGAGCAACGTATTTGTTGCAAATATTCTACTTACAGTAACACAGAATTTAGGAAGAGAACACAAGTTTCTCTGGCTGCCTACAGACTGGGGTACACCTACAACAAGGCTTTTTCAAATAAGCAGGCTATCTCTGGGAGGTAGAGCCGTGTCCCTAAGGGGTAAAAGAACTACTCCATAAAGCTATCAGGACCTGAAAATCATGGGTCAGAAAGCGAGGAAAAGTAATTCTAACTGATGTGCGTTCAAGTGCTCTTTGGAGGCTTCTCTTCAAATGTCCAGGGAGCTACTTTCACACAAGTTCGGGCCACAAGAGTTTAATGTGCCTAAATAGGCACAAAGGCCCAGTTCGTGTCAAGTTAGAGGTAGCTGTCACGGCAAGGACAGTTCACACAGACCCGCCTGCTAGTTTCTAAAGACAAGAACTGAAGCAAGTCTGCCACTAATTCTGTCATTGTTAAGGGAATCGACGTGTTCTAGCACATTATCCTTTTGTCGGGGCAAACTCCCATCTATAAAACTAATTTTATGTCTGGCATACAAAACACAACTAGACTTCATCAGATAGACCTATAGTTGTTATGCTTTAAGAAAGGGAGCAAAAACCTATCTGATAACCCTTTATGAACAGCCAGGGGCCCTGAATACACAGCAGCTGCCGAGGCCTGAATTCATCACTCACGTGAGGAACAGCTGATAGCCCTACGAGGAACATAAACCTACAATGAAATGAAACATTTTATATTGTTTTGGACAAAAACTGTCATTAATAAACCTACTTGCAATATATCAGTTTTATTACAGAAAACAAGGGGAAGAAGTATCCTTTAAAAGAAGGGCTATTCTCAGTTAAACTAAAAGATTTTTCCTCTGTGTAAGAGTCTATTTTCTTACGGCCTTATAGAACATAGACTATAATTTGGCAATAAAGTCACACAGTAACAAGATTCCTAGTGATAACATTTAAACATTTAAACTATGGACTGTCTTTCAAGGTCAAAAATGTGTGATTTGTAAACATCCTCCAAATATAAACGTTATTTTTTCACCTACATTCCCAAAGTACTTTCAGTTTCCATTCCACTGAACAGAGGTATAAATAAGTTACAAAAGCCTCAACAAATGCGTGGAGACTTACGGTGGAAATGGCATTCACCATGCCATTGGTGATCTGGTCCTGACGCATGTGTTTCACAACATCGAACTGGGCAGCTCTTTGCTTAGGAATCACCTGGTCTGCAATCTTCTTCATTTCAGAATTAAATTTTTTGAATAAATCTTCAAAAAGAAGTGATAAAAGCTAAAAAAAAAAAAGTATACAGTGAACTTTCAAAATGCATTACTAGTCTGTATGATAAACTTTAGGTCCTTATTAAACTTTTTAAAAAAGAGACAGAGACTGCTGAACAATGAAAAAATATTTTAAAATTCAACTGGATAAATATGTACTTTTCTATGCGCTTATCACTATGCTAGGCACTGGGAGTAAAGCAAAAATGATGACAAAATTTCTGTACTCAAATATATTTCATTTAGACCAGTCACTTCCAGACTTTTAGATTTCACTGACCAGTGACCTAAGTTTCAATTTTACAGATAAAGATAATTAAAACCCAAAAGGGGAGTGGCAGAGAAGAATTACCATTAAAAAGTCTCACAACACCAAAAAATGTGGTGCCTTTTGGACCTCTCCTATATCCCTGGTGAAAATGTAAATTGCTACAACTACTTGGAGGACAGTTTTCCATTCATTAATCTAGTCTTCCCTAAGCCCCCTCAGTTCCTCCCCAGGTACACCCCCACAGCAGTGCTTCTCAAACTTCTGCATGCATGGTAATCACGCTCAAGGATTGTTAAAACACAAATTGCTGGCCCCACCCCTACAGTTTCTAATTCAATAGGTCCAAGAATTTGCATTTCTAACAAGTTCCCAGGAGATGCCGGGAGCTGCTGGTGGGGGAAGGGCACCTTGAGAACCACAGCCCTACAGAAATGTGCATCAGCACAGGAGATATTCACAGCATTATTTGTATGAGCTATAAACTTGAAGTCAAACAAGTAATAATTTAGTTGGACAAATTGCAGCATACTTGAAATAATGGAACACTATAGAGCAATGAAAATGAACAAAAAATAACCACAAAGTCACGGCTGGATCCTAAAAGCATAGTATTGAGTGAAAGAAGCCACATATATATATAGTATGATTCCATTACATAAAGTTCAAAACCAGCAAAAATTGAACTAGAATTTGATGGCCAAACTCTACAGAAAAGCAAGGATGTGAATACCATAAAAATCAGGCTAAGGGTCTTACCTTGGGAGGGGAGGATTTCAATCAAGTAGGGATATGTTGGGGGTGGGGACCTTCTAAAGTGTTGAAATTTTATTTTTCAATCTGAGCGTTATTTACAAAGCTATTTGTTTTATAACAATTTATTAAGCTGGAATTTATGTTTTATGCATTTTTCTGTCTGTAATGTTTCTCAATAAAAAGATTTTAAAATAAAAAACACCCATGTACTGACATCATCTCATTTTCAAAAACACATTTTAACATCAAAAATGGCAGAGCAAATAATCTCAAGAGAAAAACACAAAAAAGTAAATACAATTTGTTTGATAAAACTCACATCATCCATCTTTACTCATTCCTCTCCAGACCAGTGAAAACTGGACCACAGACTCACACCAATCATCAGACCAATGGTCTGGGCCTAAGTCTACATAAGCAGAGAAGGATGTAAAGGCAATAGAGACCAAAGTAAAGTCCAAAACGACACAGTTCAGCCAATGCTAGAAAAAAAAAAAAAAGTGTTTAATCCCTTACGTAAGATTATTGGAAAACAGGATTAATGAATGATTTCATGGAAGAGATGAATAGCAGAGGTGGAAGGAAAGCTAGGATTTGGAGGGAGTAGAGAGCTTAAGAAAGTTTGCAAATTCCACATCCAGTAGGATGCAGAAAGTCACACGACAACATACTTTTCCACTCTAATAACAAAAACAGATAAATCAACTACAAAGTCATACATTTCTGGGGTTCAACAGAGAGGTAAGGCTGCAAGGCACCCAGGTGAGCTGAATACAAAGCGTAACAGTCTCTCCCAAGGGAGATGGGACACATGACAGAGATGAAGTCTGCCACAGAAGAAGAAATCAGTCAAAATTTTAAGGACTTCTTACAAGCCAAATGTGGGCTACCATGGAAGCTTAGATGCCTTCTGAGCCTCAGACCTACAAGAGGATCCATACACCCAAGTTCTTTGCTGTGGAGTGCTCATGGAAGACTGAAGTAAAGCAAAAGACCGGAGAAAGATTCCTTCACTGGAACAAGCAATAAAACCTGATTTCCCTGGACTTTCTCTCGCATGAAGCAAAATCTTTAAGTCACTGGAGAAGTCAGGAAACCCTCCTGCCAATAGTTCCGGGCAAAGGTGACCTGCACTGAGAGAAGGACAGAAGCAAAACTCATCTGTCCCTAAGGGTGGAGAGGAAAGCCCCCCTGCTCCCACCCTAAGTCTTACATCTAGTAACAAGCAACAGCATTCTACCGCTGGAGGGAGGCCAGCAAACCCTCTGGTCACCAATTCCAGGAAAAGGTACAAGGCCAGAGGAAAGAGGAGGAGAAGCCAAACCATCTTGCCCTGGGAGAGGAGCAGGAAACATGCCTGGGTCAAGGATTCTGCACTCGTACATGGCAGGGGCCAGATACCACTGGGAAGGGCAGGAAACTGAAAGCTTTGCTTTATAAAATTGGGGAAGAGGACAGAATACCCATTCTTACCACTCCTACTCAACACTGTATTGGCGGTACCATTCAGTACACTAGGGCAAGAAAAAAAATATGTAAGTGTTGGAAAGGAAAACTGTTATTACTTGCAGATACCATGTATGTCCATATAAAAAAAATCCCAAAGAGTCTTAATAAAAAAAAAAAAAAAACCTACTAGAACCAATGAGTTTAGCAAGCTTGTAAGATACAAGGTTAGTATACAAAAAGCTGAGAGACATTAAGAGAATCTCAATAGCAGAGATATACTATGTTCATGGATTAGAAGACTCAGTATTTAGATGTCAATTCTCCCCCAAATCTATAAATTCAAATGCAATCTCTATCAAAAACTAGCAGGCTTTTTATTATTATTTTTTAATGGAGACAGTAATTCTAACACTTAAGTTGAAATGTTAAAATTCCTAAGTTTATGATGATAGAAAGAAAAAAAAAACAACCCTTCATCTGTGGAGGTAACTAGAGAGCTAAATTAACACTCTGTAAACTGGCTAAAAAAAAAATCCAGCAAGCATTTATTCTCCCTTTTCCATATAAATTATGTCTCAGGGAAACCAAAGAGATGATACTGAAAAGTATTCTTTATTGAAAAATTCTAGCCAAAATAAGCAGAAAAAGTATCACTATTTTCCATGCCCTAATTAAACAATGGATAATGGAATAATCATCATCAGCTGTTAAATAAAACCATCAGGAGAAAAGTTGATGGGGAACTTCACAGATGAATCAGGGTCCCAAATACTGGATATTTCCCTGGAATTTCTCTCTCTCACATGAGAGAAAGATCCCAATGATCAATTCTCATGGCACCATGGGATCAAATTCCCAGTGATCAATTCCCATGGCACCAAATATAGATACAACTAGTCATATTCTTCCTGATAGGATATAACAGCAAACTGTACAATGGCATTCTAGCCAAAAAAAAATAAAAAAAAAGAACTTGAATTTGATCTAGCCTCTCAATTTAATTCCTGGTTTAAAAGAAATTTAAAGGAGAGAAATAGAGAGGAATATATAGTTGAAAGTCACCATGAGGAAACCACCAGCAAAACCTAGAATTACAAAAAATAAATACATAAATTCTAAATCAATAAGGAAAATGCAAACAACCCAAAAAGCATTTCAAAGAGGGAAAAACAGGAATGGTCAATAAGCATATGTAAAAGAGGCTCAACCTCATTAGTAATAAACGAAATGCAAATTAACACCACAAAAATTTTAAAGTTTGATACTAAGGCATAGAATGGAGATGATCAGGAACTCATATACGGTATAATGTACAAATACTTGGGAAACTAGTTTGACATTCTCCAGTTAAACTGAAGATTTAACTTGACTCTAGGATTTGGCAATCCTATTTGTAGAAACTCTTGCATATGGGCACCTGAAAAAATAAGTATGAATGTTAATATTTTTTAAAAAGGGAAATCATACAAAGGTCTTGACTGGTAGAATGGATAAAGTGTTATTTATCATCTATATCATATCATATTCCATATATACAATGGAATATAATACAAAACTGGAAGTACAGTGACACCCAACAATACAGATCTTAAGAACAATGTTGAATGAAGAAAATGTTCCAGAAAAAGGTACATGGTATGAATCAATTTTTACAAAACTCAAAAATAAGCAAAACTTATACTTTAATAATATATATTACATTTTTTAAATTAAAAATTCAGATGATATAATAAAAAAAAGTGCAAAAATTCAGGATAAGGGGAAAAGAGAAACAGAGTAAGGAAGAAATACACCGGTTAACGGAATGGTATTAACGGTTGATTATTAAGAATTATTAAGTCAGAGAGTGGCTCTGAGGGTGTTGATTTTACTTGTACCCTTCAAAACTTTATGTAACATTTTTATTTTCATGTTAAAAATTACATAATAAAGTATTAAATGATATTAAGCCATGGTAACTATCTGAAATAGTATAACCACAGAAACCAAGTCAATGGGATGTAATAGGAAGTCATAAGAACAGACAAGAACAGTTCTGTTTCCAGAATTGGTAGAGAAGCTCCTATCAGATGGGCTCATCTGCTAATAGTTATAAACTCCAGACAAAATATCAAAACTATCTGAGGCCACTGAAGAGCGTCTAAAAGCAGGCAGAAACTGGAGGAAAGCCAACATGTCTCAAAAGTGAATGGCACTGGGTGCATTTCCCGTTGTTAAGGCTTTTCAATTAAGGGAGGCCACATTGGTAAGAAGGGTCAAAGCTACGTTGAGAAGCTAAAACTCAGAGAGAGACCCAACATCTTACTGGATTGAAGACCCAGAGGAAAAAGATCTGTGCTACCACAACAGCTGGAAAGGGGAAAATCACAGAACCACAGGGAGGAAACCCCAATTATGTATGTAAACTTACAAATCTCTGGGTGACCCCTGAACTACACATTGAGAAATGTGGCCCAAATCTTCCCACTGCCCCAAATCTGGGTGGAGGTTGTAACCGATTTTTCCCAATCGGGTAGAAATAAACGAAGCTGAAGACTAGGTCATTAAGGCTGTACTGGTTGTGTCTTGTTCCCAGGAAACATTCATTTGGAGCCCTGAGCCACTCCATTGCCACAACACTGGAAAGGTCAGGCCCTAGCCAAGACCAGCCTTCCACCCTTCCCACACCCTATAGCAGAGTACCACCAACTGACCTCCATCAACACCATGTAAAACAAAAGAATCACACAGCCAAATCCTGCCTGAATTCCTGACCCACAAAACTGTGAGGTATAATGAAATGGTTGTTAATTTAAGCCACAGTTTTGGGATAGCATGCAACACAGCAACAGATAACCAGAATACCATCTATAAAAAGTTCCCAAAACTAAACTGGTGGCTCACTACAAACAAACAGCAGGTATGCTTCTTCAACAATCAAATATAATAGATACTACAAACACTTCAGTGCCTCTGTACAATTAATTGCGTTAGTTTCTTTTTCTCCCTTTTGTAGGCATTTTTTTTTTTTTCCTTTACAGAGAAAGAAAAAAGCTTGATGTCTTTGTAATCTAAGTCACCTAAAAAAACATTAAAGTAATATCATGGGGGCATCATATATACACTATTTACTGAAGTGGGAATTCTGAACTCAGCGAAACCATGTAAGCTAAAGATTATCCAAGTTCCATACTGACTATATTCTTGAATGTTTATAACCCATAGGTAGCTTCTGGACTCATAATGAAGAAGATATTCAAAGCAAATGAGTTTTCTCCTCGAGCCAACTGCTGAAGAATTGCCAAAGTGGAATGTGATTTTATGCTTTTCCCCCTTAAGTTAGGACATGTCCTTCCACTTTTCTACTAAAATCAACTTTGCAGAGAGGAGAGCCAGGACCTTGGACTTGAATGTACCATGTCAGAAGTGTTCTAAAAAGAAAACTTCCTCCTCTGAGAGCTTAATCCTTTCTTCAACTCAGACCCAGCAGCTTCACTCATGGAAAGAATATGGGAATGGAAGCAGGTGCAGAGGGGTGAGCAGGATGAAGAGGCCCATTGCAGCAACTTCCTGTGGAAACTGGCAAAAGGAACTTGAATAAGCCTCCTGAACAGAAGCAAATGCCCTTAACCTAAACCACAAAGGCTCAGCTCTATTTTAATTAGTCCTTTACACTTAGACTTTTGTGTCTCAAATTATGACAAAGTTTCTTGGATCCCAGCTGAATTCGCCATAGCCCCCCGATTCAAACGCAAGGAAACGCCTCTTGTCCTAAACAAGTAAAACATTAAGAGCACACTCCACAGAACTACTGCCTCATTAAATTTCTCCCCCTCTAGATTTTTGGTTTAAGAGAAATTACGTTCTCCAGTTCACAGGGCAGTAGGAAACTACAAGGCCAAATCACACAATAAGCCACATTATCTAGGTCAAGAGTAAAATGATTAAAAGAGATGAAACGCTGGTGATAATATTCAACACCTTTCATTGCTAGTATTAGGCCTTCCAGCCAGCTTGCGACAGGAACACTAAAGAGCAAATTATATTTAAGGAAAAAATGCTGACAGCTCATCAATTGATTTTCAATGAAAATGCTAAAAAAAATTAATAAAGAAGTTAAGCTGCTGAAATACAGTTTCACCAATTAGCTTAATGTCAGAGAATTCTAATTAGGCGTCTTGAGATTGCTATTTAGTGTTAAGCCTTCAGAGTGCCAAATTCTCCTTTTCACACAAACTGGTTGCAAAATTAAAGACATTAGGCAGCCTTAATTACATTATCAGAACAGCTGGGATTAGGCAATCTCTGAAGTCAAGACGGCATTCTTTTGTCACAGGGTGGAAATCCCTGGCTTTCCAGGGTGCCGGATTTTTGGTGCCGTTCCATATCTCACCCATACAAAGCGAGCTGCATTAGAAACAAAAAATTTGCAGACAAAGAATAGAGTAATGCTCAGCAAATAATGAACACATTACCGAAAAAGAAAAGGTAGGTGAAAAGATTAAGCCTGAAATCGGTAGGTTTTGCTAACACCTCTACTGGCGGCTGGCCTGCCAGCCCTCTGGTGGCAGAGAGACGGAGGGAAAGCTCTGTGAACCCACTTGGCCAGTGGATCCAGCTCTGTTATCTAAAGCTGAAGCACATTTATACTCCCTCATCCCATGGGGTGTGAAATTAGCAGCTATTGTTTTTACACATTTTTGCCAACACAATGCCTTTTATGTCTTTACATTGTTTATAAAGCAATGTTTTCTTGCACACGGGAACTCTCTTTTTAATTCTAATTTTTTAAGCAACAGGATAGTCTCTCCTCTCCTGACTCCATTACTTATGCTTCTAAACAATCAACATTTTTTTAATGAACTCATTTAACAGCATGATTTTTGCCAATTAAATAACTAAAAATTGGGACTGATGGTGGTGGGGATACCTATGATACCCTGAACAGAGGTCAATCTGAAGGTGGCGGAAAACCCACCTGCTAGCATCAACCATTAACCACACAGAACTTCCCCAGCAGTCCAGACACTAACCTTCTTCCAAAACCTAAAACTGCTATCACTTTTTAATCCTACTTTTAAAGTTTTAGTTGTAGTATCTGTTATCCTAGCCACCAACATCTGTCACATGCAATACTGTCACAGCCTCTTAACTGGCTCATTCCTGGCCTGTTCGTTTCCATATCAGCGCTTTCTAAAATAAAAATCAGATCATGTCACTTCCGTGATTATAATTCTCCAGTGGTTTCCCACTACAAGGAAAACGAAATCCAAAACCCCTTCCATGGCCCACAGACTAGTTCTCCAATGTCCTCGGCACCCCCCCCGCGCCCCCCCCCCCCCCCCAGCCCCACTGCCTCATGCACTCCAGCTGCCCTGATCCTCCTCCAGCCCCCTGGTGCTGGAACTGTGCAGGGCTGTGCACATGTGCAAAGGGCTATTGCTGGAATGCAGTTCCCAAGGCTGCCTGAGACTGGTTTCTTCTCATTCAATTCTCAGAGGCATGTCTGAGGGCTCAGCTTAAAATACAGCACTTTTTTCAAAGAGATCTTTCCTAATCATGCTGACTAAAGTAACATACCTTTCCTCCACCAACACCCCAACTCTCTAACATTAGCCTATTTGGGGTTTTCCTTAAACACATATGACTGTTTAATATCATCTCATTTCTTTGCTGTTTATTTGTTCACTGTCTCCCCTACCAAAATGCACTCTTGAGACCAGGTGCCTCAGAGAGTGTCACTCACCAATGCATCTCTGGTGCCTAGCACTTTACAGGAGGATTAGAAAGATGAATATAAAGTATTCTTGTCCCCAGTGAGCTTACTGTCTAGGGCAGGGGGAAGAAGCTGGCAGGTAAAGAATTATGTAGACTTTAGCATATAAATAAAGACCTGAACAAAGTGTCTTTGGCATTTGGAAGACAGAGCAACTAACTTCTCCTGGGGTTCACAGAAGGTTTCAAAGAGGGTGACTCCAAGAATGAAGAATGGATAGCAGCTCCTCAGTTGGGGGAGGGTAAAGGGACACGGGAGAGGGGCAACTTAGGCAGAAGGCAGAACTCAAAGGTGTGGAAGGATGAAAGAGCATCATGGAGTGTTTGGGAAGATGTAAGTGGCCTGCCTTGGCATGAGACAGGGCTAGAAAGGTACAGTGGAGCAAGATCATCAGGGACCCCGCTAGAGTCTACACTTTGGGCTACAGAGCAAACTTTTACGAATCCCCCAGAGGAGACGCGAGGAAAGAGACAGCAGGTAGAGAAATAAGCCCTTATACCTCACCTCGGCCAGAGAGGCTCCGTTTTTATTTAATACTGGGATTCTGAGTAAGCATTAATGCTTTGAAAAACCTTGAACCCCACACCTACACCTGAAGCTCAGGCCCACTGACATAAAGTAATTAAATCACCTGTCCTGCCAACTCCAATCGCTTGTTACCATAATAGTCTCTGTCGTCCACTTTGTTATCTCCTTGGGCCAGAATCACTCTTCGCACCATCACTGCAGTGTAGATACATTTTGCTCGGAAATTGAATTCTTTAACCTGTGATATAGGAGTTAGAGAAAATTTCTGAGACAATGCACATTAGCCACTATCAACTCCTTCCTTCCTTCCCCGTACATTTCATGCCATTCCCTCAAAGAGGTGGAGCCCACCACCCTCCCTGGGCTGGCCCATGGACTCGCAGTTACCACTTCCTTTCTCTGGGTCCTGAGGCACTGAGGCAGTCCAAGAGACTGTCTCTGTCTCTGCTGGAGACAGAGAGAGGCTGCCTGGAAAAGCAGTGGGGAGCCAGAGACACTCACTGTAGCTGTCCTGACTTTTAAATGGTCATCCAGAATTTAAAATTCTATTGAGACCTAGTTTTGATATTAAGAATTTTCTAATTCTTTGAATTAGTCAAAACACATACAAATGGCAGAATCAGAGATCTGTATATTATTTAGCCAACAAGGTGTTTTAAAATAAGAATATCCAGGGGCGCCTGGGTGGCTCAGTCGGTTGAGCGTCCGACTTCAGCTCAGGTCACGATCTCGCGGTCCGTGAGTTCGAGCCCCGTGTCGGGCTCTGGGCTGATGGCTCAGAGCCTGGAGCCTGCTTCCATTCTGTGTCTCCCCCTCTCTCTGCCCCTCCCCCGTTCATGCTCTGTCTCAAAAATAAATAAAACGTTAAAAAAAAAAACTTAAAATAAGAATATCCAATCTGAATGTATTTCGGTGGTCACTGTCCACTTCCACAGATCCCTTGACTTTCCTTTATGATCAGTTCCTGAAGGGAGAGTATGTAACCCTAGAATTAGATCATTTGTGAATAATACACATGAACAATACACTCATTATAAGCCAGACTACAGTATTTGGTTAGTAAGAATGTCTAATAAATAATACTATCACTTAGAAAGGGTAACGTTATAGTAAATGGAGAGGAATGATTACTCCCTCATGGCCCACATCCCTCATGGCCAATCTCTGTTTAATGGTAAATTAATAAAAAGTAAATACAACTGGCCTTTAAACAACATAGGCATGTGGGGCATCGACTCCTTGCACAGTTGAAAATCCATGTATAAATTTTACCTCCCCCAAAACTTAACTACTAATAGCCTACTGTTTACCAGAAGCCTTATTGATAACATAAACAGTCAACACATATTTTGATTGTTACATACTGTATTCTTACAATAAAATAAGAGGAGAAAAAATGTGACTAAGAAAATCTTAAGGAAGAGAAAATATATTTATGGTACTGCACTGTACTTAGTGAAAGAAAAAAACAACACATATAAGGGGACCCATGCAGTTTATTTTATTTTATTTTTTATTTTATTTTTTAAATATATGAAATTTATTATCAAATTGGTTTCCACATAACACCCAATGCTCATCCCAAAAGATGTGCTATTCAATACCCATCACCCACCCTTCCCTCCCTCCCACCCCCCCATCAGCCCTCAGTTTGTTCTCATTTTTTAAGAGTCTCTTATGCTTTGGCTCTCTCCCACTCTAACCTTTTTTTTTTTTTCCTTCCCTTCCCCTCCCCCATGGGTTCCTGTTAAGTTTCTCAGGACCCACATAAGAGTAAAAACATATGGGCTCTGTCTTTCTCTGTAGACCCATACAGTTTAAACCCGTCTTATTCAAGGGTCAACTGCATTAAGCACAGGTTCCAAGGCCAAAAGATGGATTCTAGCTCTCTGTCTACTAACCAGCTGGGTGGCAAGACAAACCATCCAGCTTGTCTGGACTGGAGAATCTGTACTGTAAGTAAAGGTGGCTGGACAATGTGAACTCTAAAATTCATGGTCTATGGGGCACCTGGCTGGCTCAATCAGTTAAGTGTCCAACTCTTGATTTCAGCTCGGGTCATGATCTCACGGTTCGTGAGTTTGAGCCCCATATCACTATTAGCGCAAAGCCTACTTGCATGCTCTCTCTCAAGATAAATAAACTTAAAATCAAATCAAATTAAATTAAATTCAAGGTCTAGGAGATAAACCAACTAGTATTTTAAAAAAGTATCTATGATGGTAATGGTAGCACAACGGTGAGAATGTACTTAATGCCACAGAACTGTATACTTAAAGATGGTAAATTTTGATATGTATTTTACAATAAAAAGAATAAGTGAGCAAGGCCCTATAAGCTTGCTTCATTTGAAAACATCTAATACCATCAGGGCTCCTGGGTGGCTCAGTTGGTCAAGCGTCCAACTTCAGCTCAGGTTATGATTTCATGGGTCGTAAGTTCAAGCCCCACGTCAGGCTCTGTGCTGACAGCTCAGAGCCTGGAGCCTGCTTCGGATTCTCTGTCTCCTCCTCTGTTTGCCCCTTCCCCGTTCACATTCTGTCTCTCTCTCAAAAATAAATAAAAACATATACATATATATATATGTATCATATATATACACACACACACATATGTATGTGTATATATATGTATGAAATATATATATACGAAATATATGTGAAAATTAAAAAAAAAACAAACATCTAACACCATCTCTGCCCTTCAAAACCATGAAATCTAGTAGCAGCACTAATATAGGTATGAATATAAAAAACTGTAATTTTAAATCAAAAGAACCACAAGAGAGTAAACAGGATGATAATGATGGAATACAGCTAACATTCCCAAAGTACAAATAAACCACTGATAATGGGAGATTATTTCCACGGGGGCAGTCCAGTCCTTTTCAGAGTCTCTCTTTTCTTACAGAACCAGATTTTAATTAATGTAAACTTGTATTCAAAATTCTTCAACACAAGGACCCCACAATGACCACAGCTCACACTTGTTCAGTGCTACTCACTGGGACGTGTGTCAGGATGGTAGAAGCCAGGAGTTCTCTTGCCTCCTCTATTTTGGTCTTCTTTGGTCCACCTCCCCACATCCTTTGCCTCCTTACTTTGTTCCCTATATATTTTAACGCCTATAAAAACAGAATATAATGATGTTTGAATGACACCACTAGAGGAAATTTATTAAACACCAACCCATACATAACACTATAAGCAAAAAGACAAGGATTCTGGTTATAGAGAATGCTGCATGAGGTTTAGTCAAAAATCAACATTTGTCATGGATCAATGACAAAAAGCATTATATGCTGTCCAATACACTGGTTCCCTTATTTTATAGTTTTTTTATTACAAAATTGATACATGATCACTGTAGGAAGTTTAGAATATACAAATGAACAGATTATCCATATATACACACATGCATTACGTATATGAAGCAGCCACCAATCCTCCTCCCAGAGAGAACCACTGTCCACAGTTAACATTCTGGAGCTGTGCCTCTTTTCCCTCAAAAAGGAAGCCCATCATGTTAAGACCTCTATCCTGAAAGCTACAAAGCATTGCTGGGAGAAAACAAAGCCTAAGTAAATGGAGGGTTATGTCATTTTCATGGACTGGGAAGGTTTAATAGTGTTAAGATGGCTTACTGTTACAATTCTCTCCAAACTGACCAAAAATCTATTGATTCTACAATTTACTTGGAAATGCAAAAGACCTAGAATAGCTAAAGTGCTCTTGAAAAAGGAAAGTTGGAAGATTTACATTACCTACTTTTGATTAGAAAGCTATGGTACTCAAGGCAGTGTGATACTGGCATAAGGACAAATAGATCAATGGAAGAAAATACATCCAGAAATAAACCCATGCTTTCATGGTCAGATGATTTTTGACAAAAGTACCAAAGCAATTCAATCCGCAAGGGAAAATCTTTTCCACAAATGTTGTTGAAACAATTAAGCAGCTACAAAGTAAAAAATTAACTCTGACCTCTACCTCACAACAAATAAAAAAATTATTAGTTTAAGTGGATTTCAGACATAAGCATAAATACTAGAACCATATTCTTGCCCTTGGAGTAAGAGAAATTTCTTTACACAGGACAGAAATCAATAACTGTAAGTCAAACCAAAAAAAAAAAAAAGTTATGATACATAAATCTGTCAAGGGATTTATATCCAGAATGTTTTTTAAAGGACTTTTAAGTTCAATACTAAAAAGACAACTCAACGAGGAAAACGAGCAAAATATTTGGACATACTTCACCAAGAAAGTCAGTCAGTAAGTCCATGAAAAAGTGTTAAACATCAGTAGTCATCAGGGAAACACATATTAAAACCACAATGGTACAGACACCACTAAACGCCTAGTAGAATGGCTAAAATCAAAAGGACTGACAAGACCAAATGTTGGTGAGGACGCGGAGCAATCGGAACTCTCACACAGGGGGGTGGGACTGCAAAATGGTACAACTGCTTGGGAAAAAGGTGTGGCAGTTCCAACCTTATAAAAAGTTATATTCACAATGGCTCTTTGATCCAACAATCCTATTTGTAGGTACTTATCCAAGAGAAATGCTGAAGTGTCCAGGCAAAGGCTTGTACAGGAATGCATACAGCAGCTTTATTCATCCCGAGTGAAACAACCAAGTGCCCATCAACAGGAAAAAATAAACTGTGGTATATTCATACAATGGAATGCTATTCAGTAATAAAATGGAACTGCGTGGATAAATGACATAAAAGCAACTTGGATGAATATCAGCCAGTACGCTCAGCAAAAGAAACTGGCCACAGAAAAGTACATACTGCATAATTCCACCTATAAAGTTCTAGAACAGGCAAAATTAATCTGTGGTGAAAAATCAGAACAGTGGGGAAGAAAATCAGAGGACAGAGGTAAAAAGTAGCTAAGAAGGGGCATGAAGGAACTTTCCAGGGTAATGGAAAAATATTCTACATGTGATAAAAATTATGCACAATTGTGCAATTAAGACTTAGAATTTATGTATGCTGAAATGTACATATAAAAATGAAGTATTAAAAACTAATCAAATAACTGGTGAGGAGTAGGTAGACATTTACATGAAACAAGAATGTCAAAGCGTTTTGTAATTATCAAAACTGTGTGGTGGGCACATGAGGATTCATAATACTAATCTGTATACTTTGTATGTGTTGAGGTTTTCCCATAATGAAAAGTTCTTCAAGAAGAAGATGATGTGGTTCTTATTATTCTGTAGCAACAAATGAACGCACTTTTTTGTTTGTTTGTTTTTTTAAATTGGCTTTCCGTTAGAAGAGAGGGCTAGGATTCCTGATTCTTTACCTTGAAATTCCTGTCCCCAGTTGAATGTCTGGGAAATTTCTTTTCTGTGCTTCAAAACTTAGCTCAGGTATCACTTCCTCTCTGAAGCCTTCCTAACCCCACTCCTTTTTCTCTACTGGAATTCCTTATGGATAAAGAACTAAGTGCTTTCTTTCCACTTCAGACCACACCGTAATTTGATTGTCTATTTATGGGTATGTCTCTCCAACTAGACGTTGTGTCATCTTTTTCTTTGATTCTCACTGACTGGTTCAGGGCCAGGAACTGAACAGAACTCCTCCGTGGTGAGATCGGGACATCAGACCCAGGATCTTCTCAGTTAAACATCCGTTAGAGCAGATGATAAACTAAGACTGTGCCAAGCCTTGCTGCAGGGACCTAGCAGCAAGTGGGGACCGAGTAACTAATGAAAGCAAGCCCACAGTCAGTGGGAACTGCCAAGAGACAGGCAGTTCAGTCTTCCCTAAACTAAGCTGTCCTCATTAAATTTTGGTCTTCCAGTTCCCTTGGGAAAGAGGCTAAAGATCCTTCACTTTGAGGGAAAAACAGAGGAACACAGGGGAGCCCAGTATCCCTTCTATACAGCAAAAGTCAGCTCTTCCCTAAAATAATAATGTTGCCAAGGGTTCATAGTGTGAGGGTTGGGGTAAGAGCCCAGTCTGGTCACGAACAGGCCAAGATGACACCCCCAAGTGCATCCTATCCTCCAAAAGGCTAATAATTTCTTCTCTCTATACCACAGCCCTTGACAAGGATGATAGAAAACGTCCGTGACCAAGGCCCAGCAAAAGGCTCTGTGGGCAGAAGGAATGGAGGAGAGACTGAGAAGGGAGGCATTAAACACAAACACAACGCAGGTGGTTTAGCAATCCACTAAGTGCCATGTTGTCAAAAGTTCTATTATAGAAGAATACACTGCAGATCTGCTCCATGTTCACTTAGAATAACAAATAGCCACACTGCCCGAACTCGTGTTCAACTTACCAACCATTTCGGAGTATGCATTTCTCTATAGCCTCTTATTAGCTGCGAATAATTATTCAATGTTCTAATCCAGCACACAGAGTACAAACCATGTCAACCTTACACCCCCTGTTTGTATATTCCCCTCACCTTTAACTGAACTTCTCTCATTCAGTTAGCTAACTTTCTGTCAGCACCTATTTAAAAAAAATAAATGATTTTGCAACCCACTATTTAGCCTTTTCACACAAGCCACACCATGGTGTTACAGGGTTATCTGAGCAACAATGATGCTATCTGTTATGAAATGAATATTCACAGATCTCACTGAATCCGCTGAACTACCATTAAGGTAAACTGCTCTTCTCAGCATTTCGTAGCTTTGAAGGAGAGAGCGTGTCTCCCCACATTGAGCCAACTCCTGGCTGTTTCTTAACGTTTCCTCTTCATGTTCTTGGAACCCTTGTACAGTACAATTCCAGTTGGAAACAAAGATTCATGAACACTAAGTATTTCGTTTTCAATAAAGACCACAGATAGAACCTCCTAGATCCAAACAACTTCTCCTGATGCCACCTGCCCAATAACTGGAGCTATTACTTAACTGCATAAAAAGAGGAAGGCAGTAATAATAATCCCTACTGGTTTGTGCCTTGGGATTATATATACACTGACATACAACGATCAACCTTCTTGAATGTTTTTCTGACTCTAAGAAAACATCAACACACACTAACAGATATAAGTGGGAAAATGCTACCTCTACAAGCATCCTGGGTAACAAGGAAAAAGCAGCCTGGAATTTACACCTTGTTGAAAGTAACCCACAGAACAGACAATGTACGTATGGATATGTAAGAACAGTCTGTTGTGCTTCGATAGCAGGGAATCCCTGCCTCCCAGGGCTATGAGTAAGGCCACCACTTTACATGGAGCAAAGTACTTTACAAATGTGGGACTAAACATCCTAAATGTGGGCATTAGGGCTCCCTGTCACCAGGGCAGGAAGTACAATTCATTTTATTATGTTTAGCATATATATCTCCCTGTCTTCATCTTTGAGTGTTGTGTCCTAAAATCCCCAGGTTCCAACTAGGAATTCCTTAGCAGGTCAATGAAGGCTCTACAGAGCTCTACCCTGGTAAAGGGTTTCTGATCTTGAATTTTCTTGCTGATGACGCTGGGAATTCAGAAAAAGGGATTCAGACCACACTGGACACTGAAAGCAACTGGAAGTAGGGAATAAAAGGGAAATTGAGGAGAACTGAGGGAAAAAAAAGTCTTCTACACTGGAGTTGTTGTAGTTCAAAATCATAAATCATTTAGGCAAATAAATGAAAAAAGCACACTTGCTATTATATCAGAACAAAAGCCTCTTGGCCACATATCCCCCTTCCAAGTTAGACACCACAGGCTGATAATCTGTCAAGGCAAATTCCTTCTTCTAATTCCTAAAGCACAAGTCAAAGAAGCTTCTCTACTGGTCCTCCCCAACACCCTCCCACACCTACACCCCAAGAAGTGACTGCATCCGATGCTTTATCCATGGGCAGCATTAAATCTCCAATTCCCTTTCATAGCAAAGGACGACATGAAAAGACACACCTGCATCTGTGTGAAAATCTGAGCTTTCTGGCACTCTTCCAGACTGGGCCCAAATGCAGCCATCACGTGCTCCTCTGTTCCAATCATCTGTACAATTTCCTGGTCACTCTCCACACCCATGGCCTAGGAAGGAAAGAAAAGATAGAAAGAGTGTTGGCTTTGTGTTAACTCACTGACATTTGCTTATGCTAATTCGGCATTGTTTGTGGGTATTACTTCTAAGCAAAAGCTAGCTCTTTTCTCAGAAATGGTGCCATCTGGCATTGGCAGCCATAGCACAAGCTGCAGAAGAACCTGAAAACAGAAATTTTGATTCGGAAGACGAAAACAAACATTCTCAAGCACTTTTTGCATGTGTGTCATCTTCTAAAATGTTTAAATAGCCTAGGAGTTTCATCATGAAAAAAGGAGGTAGGAAGGTATAGTGGAGACACTGGTCACAATTACAAAAACAAACTGAAAACAAAAACAAAAAACAAAAAACAAAAACCCCAAAACACCCAAAGGGCACTAATCAGAAAATACACATCGCTGAAAACAAACAGAACCCCAATTAATTTTGTCACAAGACTAATTTTTCTGAGAACTGTCAAATCGTTCACATTTAGGCTAAAGGGATTTTTCTTAAAGGATGTTTTACCTCACTAGTCTGGAGATATCAAGCTATTCTTTACGCAAGTTTAAAAAGAGGTTTTTTAAAACACTAAAAACACACTCAAGAGGTTTAGGAAACCCGCTTCTCTTAAGTGTTTCAAGGTGGCAGCCGGCAGCACAGGTCTTTGTAGATTCCATATGCCACGAAGGCTCACTCCTTCACACACTTGCCTGGAATTCTGCCACATCAAGAAATAGAGCATAATCTCACTACACCTCTCTTGGCGGAGAAAGAATCTGCTTCTTAGAAGTTAGGGGAAAAGTTATGTTTGCATTAAAATTCTTCCTTTAGCTATGCTAAAGAACCAGGACCAGGAATAACTATCTAGTGAGGATTCGATGCTCCGGTTCCTAGTTCTCCACACACGAGGGAGAAAGGGAAAACTGAATCTCAAGTTCCAGTAAGGAACATCGAGAACACGCGCCGGAGTACAACAGAGAGGGCACCTCTCTAGGTCAAGGGATCTCAGGTGTCCATCCTAAAGCAAGGTCAAAGACAGACCTCACAACCACTACCGTCCCGTCACCTTGTCCACCTCAGTTTTCTTCATTTCTGTAACAAGAAGATTCAAAATTCTACAGTCCTCCGTTTGACTCTGAGTAATCTCTCATCCAGAAATTCCATCTGGATGCTTTAGGATCAGATGTCAACTTACCGAAAGTTCGAAGCTTTCGGGGGGCAGGGAGCTAAATATATGCTATGTCCCCCCTCTGAGGCAAACCGTAGCGGTTTAGAAAAGGTTCGCCAATTCTTTGACCCTCTCTACGAAAGGTAAAAAACTAATTCTCCTCTTCGAGTGTGGGCTAAACTTAATGACTCGCTTCTACAGAAAAAAAAGTGGAAGCCACAGAGTACAACTTCGGAGCCTGGTTAGAAACAGCACTGCAGCCTCTGGCTTGCTCTTTCTCTTAGAGTGTTCCTCTGGGGTGGGGGTGGGGGGGTGGGTAGAGAAGCTAGCCGCGGGTAGTGTCATGAAGACACCGGAGCCATCTACGGAAAGGTCTGATGTGGAGGAGCCACCATGAAGGCAGACCTTCCCACGCCCCAGCCCAGCCTTTGATGACTTCAGCCCTGGCTGACATCTTGACTCATGAAAGACCCTGAGCCTGAGCCACCCAGGCAAGCAACTGCCAAATCTCTGACGACAGAAACTATGCTGAATTTGCACAAAAACTAACAGACCAACTTTTGGCATTAGATTCACTACTGAAACTTACAAAAAAAACCTGTTTAAACATGTAACTTGTTTCATCCAAACATTTTTTTGTTTAGTGAACAATAAAGATGCTCTCAGGACACAAATCTCTTTTGTATACTTTGATTTTCATGTCCTTTTATCTCTAATTAAAATGATGCATTTGTTCACGTCGATGCTAGGCATAAACTCCACTGTTTAAAAATTACATAAATTCGTTAAGACACTCAGCACTTCATGGATTAAAGGAGAGCAATCCTCGAAAATGATCACTTCTAATTTCTAAACAAATGAAACAAAAACAAGACCCTAAATTATCCTTTGAACAAGCACTGAGTGCATGTGCTCTGACAGCTATGGCCCGTACGGACAGCTGTATACGTTTCCTCCTTGGTCTGCAAGAAGCCAGCCAGAGATACCAGAAGAGACTATTTCTCTGTGAAAAGCTAATCAGAACATAAATTAACTTCCACTTGTCAATCTCAAAATAATATTATCGGGTTCTGGGGCACCCGGGTGGCTCAGTAGCCTGAGCATCAACTCTTGGTTTTGGCTCAGGTCACGATCTCACAGTTCAGGAGATCAAGCCTTGCATCAGGCTCCACACTGACAGCATAGAGTTTGCTTGGGATTGTCTGTCTGTCTCTCTCTCTCTCTCTCTCCTCCTCCCCTGTGCTCACACGTGCACACTCTAAAATAAATAAATAAAACAATTAAAAAAAAAAAAAGAATGTTATGTGGATTTCAATGGAATAAAAATATAAGAAAAACAATACTAGGGCAACTAATTTGCAGTAGAATCCAATCACCCTTCTCTAAAATCTTTGATAATAAAACTTTGTAACTAATACACTACCCTCTCAGAGGAAAGTGCAAACACTAAAAGAGAGCTATATGGGCAGATGCTAAACCTAGTACGTCCAGATAATACAGCAGGACAAGGTCTCACTGGGACAGAAAAAGAATCTTGGAGCTGAACTGGCAGTAGCTTTCTGGATCCACCCACCCCCTTTCTTTAGGCATGTCAACATCTAAATCTTCTGAACTAAGGCCACCTGGATTATTTTAGTAATTAATTTTTAGTTTAGAAATCTCCAAATGGGAGAGACTATATACTTCATCACCCATTTTGGTGTTTAATAATAATGAAAAAGTCCTTCCTCATTTGACATTATTATGAATTTTTGCTTCAAGTTGTCCCAAGGCTGAATCTAAGCGGTAATTTGATAACTGCATAAAATTTTCAAGTGTTCTAACATGGATCTAAACAGACTGCTTAGGCCCTCCAAATATTTCTAAGCCATGAAGTGAAGATATGCCAAGCACATGGTAAATGACACCATATGTGCAGAAAGAATCATCAGTGGCAAAGCTTTGCTCTACAAGGGCTAAACTCTTCCTATACTGGGTCTCTGAACCACAGGGTGATAAGTCAGGTCATCATCAAAAGCGCTCTAGCTCCAAAGACCAAACTGATTTTGTGACTGTTTAGCCTTGGGATGTCACAGCTACAAATAAATGGCATATTGCTATGGAAACAATAGCAAAATGCCCAACCATTTTGCTTCACAGACTTAATTTAGACATCTGAAAACTAGCTTTTATATATGGAACTCTTTGTACTCCAGATATCTGAAATCATTTCACCTGATAAATCAGAAATAAGTGCTACATAATGATCTTATGAACAATTAGCAGAGACAATACGTTTCAGCAGGTCACCCAGTCTGGCCATCAGCAATAAGATGAACAAAAGTAAGAGAATATGCTCTTTAAAAAGCAGCATGAAATCTCCTTGGATGGCCGCGAAGTGTGACTACAAGTGTGACGTGTAAAGACAGACGCTAATGAGCAGAAGAGAAAAACCTGCCCACTGATGGGGATATGCTGAAATGTATCATGTGAAAGATGGGAAGGGATTAAGTCCTTCAAATACCTAATATTCAGAAGTCTCTAATCTTTCTTTAGACAGAAATCAATCTATTATTACTCAAAGTGGTCTTAGCAGATAAAAGAACTGTAATAGCCCTCTTTCACTCTGCAGTTTTTTCTCTTCAAAGATCAACAATTTTAATGTAAGTTGGTTTCCAAGAAACAATGCCCAGCTCCCTTGAAATCTGATCTTTTCTGTAAAAACTTTCAGACTACAGATGCCATCACAGTGCAACTGCTGAATACTTGGGAATACAAAATGTAAAGGGGGAAAAGATTCATGGGCAGGAGAACCTTTGTAGTGATTCAAGTCCATAAATAAGGCTGATCTAGGTCTTAAAAGCTTTAGCCATCATATTCAGACCCAGCATGAAACCTGGAAACCCTGCTGCTTCTGTCACTTTTAGCCAATTGTTGGTTACAATCAACAACCATCAAGTCCTAATGACTGTCAAGGTCTGTGTTAGGGCCACACAACACAAAAAGAGAAATGATGTGACTTTCCTGGTCGCCCAGTTTATTTTGCTCCTGCATAAGGAGAGCGAAGGCAAGAGAAACAGTGTCTTCTTTGTAGGCCATCCACTTTTCAAAATATGCGTGATTTCCTTTGCTCTTCACAACAACCCTCTCAGGTGAAATTTTCACTTTATAGGGGAGTTATCCAAGATTCAGGGAGACTGGGAAATCTGTCTGGAGGTCACACAGCTAACAAGTGGAGAAGTGGGAATTAGGCCTATGTTTGTCTGGTGCTAAGCTCTCCCAAATCCCGTGCTGCTCCCCAGATGGAAAAGTCTTAGAAGTTATCAAACAAGGTTCCATCAGGCTTTTAAAACATCCCTCTAGCGGGAGACCACAAAATGTGACTACCTGCGACCAATGTATTTAGTTTATTCAAACAGAAAAATTTTAATTGGTTGTTTCAATTCTTACACATGGCTGATTAGAATATAAGGTTACATTTCAGGAAGAAAGTTTGGCAACATGCACCGAGTTTTTTAAAAACACATATAATTTCATTCCCAGGAGTTCAGTCTCACAAAATATTCAGCAACATGCACAAACACGTATGTGGAAGAATACTCAGGGCTGTGCATAAGATGGAAAACTTGGAAAAAATGGCACCTGAATGTTGTCCTACAAGAAACTGGTTAAATAGATTATACCACCCACACTTCTGTACAATGCCTACCAGAAATAATGATGTAGCTCTGTATTTACAGATACAGAAAGCTATTCACAATTCACTGGTAAGTGAAGCAGAAAAAATAAAATAAAACCCATGTATATATTACAAAAGCAAAGGAAAAAGGGTCTGAAAAAAAGTGTAGCTGAAAATGGAATTCTGCTTCTCAGTGGCTTTCTAAATTTGTACAATTCAAGAACTGTTGTTTAATCTCAACTACACATTACCTAAAAATGCATATTGCTAACTTATAGGCCCATTTTAAAAAGGATTTAAGTTGGCTCTAAATACACATACACATTTGCAACATAATAAACAAATTTGAAAGAAACGGTCTTATCAAAATTTTGTTACCTAGCCAAAAAAGCATTTAATAAAGGTTTTCTGATTTTAATGTGTCCATGTGTCTAGTGATGTATTTTCCATGTGAATGATAGAAGACTATGAGCATTAGAATTAATTTGTAATTTCTGGTCTAAGGAAGGCAGTCCTATGCATCTTTAAGCCTCTAAAACATCCATAAAAGTCCTTTGATGCATAGGAACACACTGCCCTCTGCTGGAGATGTAATTCTACACAGTCAGATGAAATTCTCTTTACCCACTAACCACCGCTATGGACACAAGACACTGCAGGGTACTAGGGGATCCTTATGAGAAATGCCAAAATTACTTCCATGCTTTAAAAATATAAACCTTGAAGAAATATAATGAAAAGCACATTTAAGACTTCTCTTTGCCCCCCCCAATATAATGGTACCGCTACTGTGATCATCATCGTCAATCATCACTGTCCTAAAAGGAAAATAAATTCCAGCATCTCAGAGAACTTATAAGCACATTAAGTTGCCCTAAACATTAAAAAAATCTCCTACAGTCCTCTCCATGTAATTGCATTCAGAATGCAGTTATTTCCTGAGTTAGAGAACCCAGCTGATCAATACCCAGGAACAGCCCGGGGCATCCCTCCCAGAGACCAACTAGAGCCTGACAGGAAGGGGCCCGTCTCCCCGCCTCCTGGGCCCTGGCCGGGTCACAAGTCCAACAAGACAAGTTCAAGTCCTTCTCTCTTACTCCTCTGAGGTGTATACCCAAATGCTTTTTTCCTTTTTAACCAGCTTAGTTACCTCCATCTCAGAAGCTCTCTATTTTCTCCCCTTGCAGCCCCCAAAAGGTTTCAGATATCGTTAACAACTGCTGAGCAGGAACATTTAACTCCAAAGTGAGTTAACTCTAAATGAGAAACAAGTGTTATCAACCCCTAAAATCACCCCACGTCCCCACTCTCAAGATCTCTTCAGTACTGACTCAAACTGAACGCTTCATTTCAATCAGCCCTAGTCAGGATTCACTTCTGGCCCATACACAGTTGGGCACGGGTCTCGTCGGCTGCTGTGCTCTCCGGAGGCACTGCAAACCCTGAACGAGAGAACACTGAAGCACTGCACCAATGGGAAATGCACTTGTGTCCTGCAGGCCTCTGGTTAGGTTTTCCTCCACCCATCAATACAGAACCTTGTTTGACATGGCTTTCTCCTTAAGGACACCTTATTCAATGTATGTTGTTGACTCATTAGCACTGAACTCACAGCCAACAGCACTTAACTCATGCCTGAACGCAGCTTATCTGACACATGTGTTTTCTCCATAAGGCACATCATGGCCTTCTTGTGCTTTGAAAAGATAGACATCACTTCAGCCCCTGGCTTGGGGGCCACTTTAAACAGCAAAATCCCCCCTCCCCCCAAAACACAAAAATGTGAAAAAACATGGCACTAAAGAGACCATGGTAAGGGCTCCTGTTTACAGCTTGAGAGTGGAAACAAGAAGGCAGAATGTCACCTTCTTCGACCTCAGCTGGGAACATAGAGCTTGGGGACTCAAATTTGTCACTGCTCTGAGCTGGTGCATGTCTGTGAATAACTGTAAAACCACCACCAGTGATGATTTCAGGGTCACAAATAAATTTCAGCACGTATAACTGACAAGTGCAAAATTCACAAATGCTGAGGGTCAACTGTATCACATGATGGTATTTTTAAATTTCGCTTGGTGACTAATACTACAAGTGTTCATAAAATGTGGGGAACATTTAGGTCCCAGAGCAGGTTAAACGGGCTGCTGTGCGGTCACAAGTATATACCATTTAAACATAATTTCTGTGTGAAAATATCTTTTGGATTCTATGTCACCAGTTCATAAACAAGCTGAAAAAAATCAATTTTAAAATTCATATTTATGTAGAAACACACCAGACTCCCGAGTCCACAAAAAAACAAACTTGGGGGGCGCCTGGGTGGCTCAGTTGGTTAAATGTCTGACTTCGGTTCAGGTTGTGATCTCACGGTTTGTGGGTTCCAGCCCCACCATCCAACTCTTTGCTGTCAGTGAGAAGTGGAGCCCGCTTCAGATCCTCTGTTCCCTTTCCCTCTCTCTCTGCCTTTCCCACATGCACATTCTTTCTCTCTCAAAAATAAACACTAAAAACAAAAAACAAAAAAAACTTAAACTCTTTGACCTAGAAAAGTCTACTGCTAGGAATTCAGCCTACAGATACCCCTGCCCCTGGATAACGTGATACTACAGCATTTCTATAACAGCAAGAGATGTGTGTATCCACCGAAGGAGGGATGATTAAACTGTGGTACGGCCATAATAGAATAGTTTGTCAAACAGAATGTGGTAGCTCTGTACCAACTAATAACACAATCTCCAAGACAGAAGTTACAAAAAAGAAAACAAGCTAAATGAAAAATGGTGTGCAATGTATGCAAGTAAAAAACAGAACAAAACTCTACCATGTACTCATGTGCTAGTACAGGCATAGACTGTCTTTAGAAAGATGCACAAGAAACCAGTAACAGTGGTGTTCCTGGGTAGAACAACTAGGAGGTTAGGTATGGGTGGGTGGAAGGTTTACTTCTCACTTTATACCCTTAAAATTTTTAATTGTGTAGCTACTAAAAAATAGTATTTTTTAATATCTGAATCCTGATCTTAGCTTTCAATTTAAAATACATTACATACCTGACAATTTATCTATGCCACAAATCTTTCTATTCCTAGAACTCTTTATCCTCCAAATTTCTAATTATGTATGAAAACAAACGTATGAAATGTATGAAAACAATTTCCAGTAGGTACCTGCAGCCTTACCTTAAATATGATTACAATGGGAATATCCTCTGACAAAGTATTGTGCCGCAAATAAAATCGACCTTGCTTTACAGCCATATTGGTTCTGCTTTTTTTCTCATGGGTAGAGCTACAGGGAAACAAAAGTTGGTTAAACTGTGTCCCTGCCTGGTTTCAAGCTAGTTACATGCAACAGCAATGATCAATAAGGTTCACCAATCAATAACCATCTGTAAGGTCCTTCCTAACAGATACCTTTTAACAATGCACAACTCGCCACTTCCACAAATATTTAAAATCTACTACGATGTTTCTTTAGCTTTGAGATTATGGTGAAAGTTTTGTGGGTCAACGAGTGACACTCACCAATTCATTCTGATTTACTTCACTTTGATTCCACCTGAATTGCTTTGATTCAGTGTGGGGTATATTCATGAGCAATTTTATACATTTCCAAAGATAAACCTCAAAATGAGCCCCTATGTACTAGGAGTGTTTAAATCAACAATTCAGTAAAATATATCTACACTCTTATTATACATTGAAGCCAAAAGAAACTAAGAAATCCCTTTTTATTGGTATCTCTATTAACTACAAAATTACTAATGGATCTAAAAACATTTCTGGCACACCTGGGTGGCTCAGTCGGTTAAGCATCCGACTCTTGGTTTTGGCTCAGGTCATGATCTCATGGTTCATGGGTTTGAGCCCTGTGCTAGGTTCTGTGCTGACAATACAAGGCTTGTTGGGATTCTCGCTCTCTTCCTCCCTCCCTCCCTTTTTGTCCTTCACTCACTCACATGCGTGCATGCGCTCTCTCTCTCAAAGAAAATAAACTTAAAAACAATTAAAAAATTTTTTTGGGGGCGCCTGGGTGGCGCAGTCGGTTAAGCGTCCGACTTCAGCCAGGTCATGATCTCGCGGTCCGGGAGTTCGAGCCCCGCGTCAGGCTCTGGGCTGATGGCTCAGAGCCTGGAGCCTGTTTCCGATTCTGTGTCTCCCTCTCTCTCTGCCCCTCGCCCGTTCATGCTCTGTCTCTCTCTGTCCCAAAAATAAATAAACGTTGAAAAAAAAAAAATTAAAAAAAAAAAAAAATTTTTTTTAAAAACCCAAACCAGGGACGCCTGGGTGGCTCAGTCGACGTTAAGCATCCGACTTCAGCTTAGATCATGATCTTGCAGTTCGCAGGCTTGCGCCCCACACTGGGCTCTGTGCTGACAGCTTGGAGCCTAGAGCCTGCTTCAGCTTCTGTGTCTCCCTCTCCCTCTGCCTCTCCCAGCTTGCGCTCTCTCTCTCTCAAAAATAAACATTAAAAAACCCCAATAACAGCTCCAAGCTTAATCAATCACAATAGTAACTCCTACTGATCACCTGCTACATACATGTGATGCTACATACCCACCCCACTTATAATGGCTCTCATGTCCTACGTACTTTGAAGTAGTGTCTCCAAATCACATATGAGGAAACAAAGGCTTAGAGAAGATGTGTAACTGCCCACCCAAGTGCCTCATAGCTACTGAACAACTTTGGGATTCAAATCCCAAATCCCTGGTTCCAAAAAGTAGTAAAATAGGAAGACGTGGGTTGCAGAATTATTAGATCTGGGCTCAAATGCTGGCTACCTCTTCTGATCAGTAGGACCCTGAGCCCAAGGCCTGTTACTCAGCAGTAAAATGGAGATAAGCTCACTTATCTTGGAGGGCTGAGGGGACAAATAATGTAGAGCACTGTTACTCTGCCTGGCTCCTACCGACTGCTCAATAAACGGCCACTATTGTTAGCTGCCTCTCCATCAGAAAGGGGCACAAAGTCTGAGTTAAGCAATTCATTACAGGTCATCAGAAGACAAACTATTGTATACGGACATCATAACTATGCTACGATATTTTTTATTCCCAAAACTCATTAATTTGCAAATTTCAAGTTACCAATGATAACAAATTAGTGAAAAGAAATTACAGGACACAAGAGATGCTGCTGTAGGAAAAGGAGTATGCTGTGAAAGAGGCTGGTTAAGAACACTAACAATAAGATGTTAAGTCCATGACAGAATCCAAAAAATATTAAATATAAAGTAATCTCTGATTGTATTCCATGTAGGAATACACATGTAGAATGATCAAAGAGTAAAAACAACATGGAAAACTGAAGAGTGGTTTTATATTTCTTTTTTCAAAGTTTCCTTTAATGCAACAAAATTCAACCTGAATAAAATAACTAGTGGCCTTTCGACCAAGGTCTTACACACTTTTCATTGCTAAAAATTTTAAATCAATGTTCCATGCTTACAGCCTCACACAATAAACTGAACAGTTAGATAAGTATTTTGCTGCCTGTTACCAGACATAACCGGCTACCTCTGTCCTGAAAGACAATCATCTGATGTTAAGAAATACTGATAATTCTGTTAATACCATCCCTGCTTTCCGTACCTGGTAACTGAAGCACCAACAGCCCCTTTCCTGTCAGCCTCCACAATGATCCTGTTCTTAGATAGCTGCTCTTGGATTAGAATCACTTTTTCTACTCCTTTAACGATGAAGTAGCCACCTGCCAAAAGGAAACAAGAAAAGTTTCACCACCTGTTCTTCTGACAGTGTGATTTAGTAACGGCTGTGACCTTCTGCTCCACGGCACGGACCAACACTCAATTAGACAGGGTTTGCTGATACCGTTTTATGAACTAATGACCAAATCAAATGATTTTATAAAAATGCGCTACAAGAAAATAAACTTGAAGACAGTGAACAGATCTTACTGGCATACATATTATCAGCATCTGACAGACACAAGAGGTGAATGAAAAAAATGTGTTAAATAGTCTTCAGATTTCTTAAGCACAGAAATAAGCAACAATCTTCAATATAAATTCAAAATTGCTCTAACTTTTCTAACAAATCAGTGACAACAGTAGACTAAGATTATGTTTCCTAAAATTTCTATACTCAATAAAACCCATAAAACATTATCATAGCTTTTTCTGCATAAAATTCAGAAAATAAAGTGGACTTCATTTTAATTTCATAATATAAACAAAAAAAGCAATATATTGACTTATGCACCATTTTGTTATAGTCTAGGAAAGTCATGTTCTTTGTTAACCTCTTTCAAAATCTTCTGTGATTCTACACCAGTGTAACTTTAAAGGAATAGAGTAAAGCAACTACAAATTAAATCAACGTGAATTAAGGAATTAAATATTTTTCTGTTAAGTGCTAAGCTTGAAACTTTACAAAGTAAACTGCCTAGAAATGAGTACAAACGTATAATTTTTTTTAATTTTAACAAAAGACTTTTGGTTTTTGCCCCTTTATTGCATTTAAAATAGGCTGAAGTGAATTTTTTTCCACCTAGCTAAACAAGTAACTTCATAAGATTATTCTTGAATTTCTACGCATACCAAAAGAAACCATGGGGCAGAGACAAAAGTCTGACAAACCGTAACAATAAAACACATGTTGGAGTGTTAAAGTTTCAAACCTGCAATCAAAGAGGAAACAGTACTCCTTTTAGAAATGTTGACCTTAGAATAAAGTTGGGGCCAAATTTCCAGACGTTCTGTGAACACAGTTTTGTCCAAGTTCAGGTGGGTATTGTTTTTGAGAAAAAATGTTAAAGCCAACAGCAAAAGCAAGCCCAAAAAAGGGTGGGAGAGCAGGAGCCAATCCAAGGAATCACACATACCTGGATCTAAAGGACATTCATTCAGTTTGGCAAATTCTGCTGGCGTCTTCCCTGTAAGAACACAGTTTGAACTACGCAGCATTATGGGCATTCTGTTGAAAGTAAAAGAAAATATCATATAAAGACTGTCACTGGCAAAATGTCACCAACGGGTCTGCTTTCGTCTTTCACATTTTAGAAAAGGCAGAGGAGGGGTAGTTACATCAAGAGCCAAGTGAAATGAAGTATTTCCTCAGATAATTGCTCTTCTAGTTCAGATAACAAAATCTCCAATGTTGGCTTTCCTTAAACTTTGCAGACAGACTTTGGTCTTCAGAAACGGCAGCAACTCTTCACTCATGGTCAACAAAGGGACCCTCATTTGTTACGCAGGAATACCACAATGAATCAAAGTAAGAAACGAGAGACTATCAGGGCTTACCAGGCAATCTTAAGAAAGAACTAAACACGACTTCTACATGAAAAATATTAATTCAAAAATCTATGAATAGGCTGAATAACAGATCTGCCACTGCTGCAGACAGAATTATTGAATTAAAAGAGAGCTGAAGAAATTATTGTGAACATATTTCAGAAAGACAGAGGGAAGAAATGTATCACAGAGCATAAGAGGGAAGGACAGAGTGAAGAGGTCTCACAGGCATCTAATCAGATTCTAGATGGAGAAAACACACACAATGGGCAAGATGTCCTATTCAAAGAGAGCATAGTGGCTATGGACTTTCAAAAATGTATGAAAGCCATAAACTCACACAATCCTATCTACTCAGAATACATAAAAGGAAAGCCACATCAAAACACACAGCAGTCAAGATACAATCATCAAAGACAAAGATTTAAAAGCCAGAGAGAAGAAAAGGCCGCTTGCCAACAAGGGAAGATGACTGGACAGATAGCTGCACACCTGCAATTTACAGAGGACAGCGGAGGGGCATGTGCAAAGTGTCGAAAGTCCCCATCAAGCTAATTTGTGCGTTCTGTGAAGTCACCATTCAGAAAGAGGTCCACTTAAGGATATTTTCAGGCTAAAACAGAGAAATTCAGAATTTGTAATAAATAGTGTCTAAAGTTGACGTACCAAGAAATAAAGGTATAAACACAGCGTTTAAAGATCTGGCTGGGATGACCACCAGAATAAGAGAAATGGTCACGAGGTTGGGAATGAGACTGGGGGAGGAGGGATGGGGGGTTGCTTTGTGGCAAATGTTCTCATGTGCTATTTGATGTACTTGGATTAAATGGAAATCTTTTTAGCTCAAACAAACCCCACACAACACTTACACAAGGTAATGTCTGTAATGCAGACAGTGCATGGAACATATGAGCACTCTAATTCACAAAGGTCACTTTAAGGAATGCAAAAAATGCTATCTTCTACCCCGGAGTCCGGCATATGGCAGGTGTCCACCAAACACTAGTTACATGCATGCCCTTCCTTGCCTCCTCTTAACTGTGATTTAAATCCTAAATTGTACTAGTTATGCTTTGTTCCTGTCTCTCTAGTCTTCCCTTCACCATATTCAATCTGGGTAATAATTTATTAATGATCCAAGATTTAAATGGACACACTATGGTCTGTATATGAGAAAGAGGAAAGGTTTTAACGCTGATAAACAGTCCTGCTAAAACAAAGATTAATACTCTAATATCCCAACTTATTTCCCTAACTGAAGAGTGAGGACAGAAACAACACAAAGAGCCCCTTCCTTTAGGGCACTATGGGGGAAGGATTTGTTAAACCTGTGTGTTTCCATTACTCTGGACCTACCACAGCACATACCAAATGGTACCACAGCTATTCAAGCCTGCCTTCCTGGGCAGCTGGGAATGAAGACAGCCAATAGGAGTTGTATCTAAGTATCTTCTATTTACTGGACTACCCAGCAGAGTGTATCACAAGTGACCAACAAATGGTGCATATTCACTGAACCTGTGGATATTTATCATGCCTTTAGCATTTCTGAAGGGTGAAAAAAACACTTGGCCAGGAAGGGTTTGCACGAAGTTTAAAGTCCGACACCATTATCAAATTCCCAATATTGTGGGTTTTGCCCATTTCTACAGATGAGTCTGTATATTTCCCTAGTTATAGGGAAATGCTATCTTATCTAATGGTTCCCTAACAGCCTGGTTCACTGAAATGCTATCTTATCTAATGGTTCCCTAACAGCCTGGATTTCAGAAGGAAATGAAAGGATTTTCCTTAGCTTTACGGAAAAGACCTCACAATTAAAAACAACAACAACCACAGCATTGCACTGGACACTGCTCGAGTGCTCTGCTTGGGCTGACTCACTGGATCCCCAGAAAAGACTCTCATGGAGCAGACACCATTTCCCGCATTTTTCA
The DNA here is from genome assembly GCF_007474595.2 of Lynx canadensis. Classification (NCBI taxonomy): domain Eukaryota; kingdom Metazoa; phylum Chordata; class Mammalia; order Carnivora; family Felidae; genus Lynx; species Lynx canadensis. The sequence continues at coordinate 125,556,964 of NC_044309.1, read as the reverse complement.
CATGAGGAAATGGGGCAAAGGGAACTGTAGTACTTGCTCAAGGTCACCCCACAGGGCTAGAATGCAGGCAGTGTGGCTCTAACTCAGATGTCATTTCTCACCTGCCAATGGGTAAGGCATTACGGATGATTCTTTGGCTGCCTCGGGTATATTCAATATCCACTGTGATGGGGGCAGAGTACGTCATGTCCCGCAGACGGCACTGAAAGAGAATCAGACAGTCAGTGCTCTTTCTCCCTGGAAATCAAAGAGTCCTGAAGCTTCCAAGAACTCCGTCTCTGGTAGCAGTATGGCCTATGCTGAACTGGGTCTGTTCCATGTGTTGCCTTAAGGGCACTGGGAGTGAGGAGCCTACCTTCTCCATGAGGAACGATGTTGGCCACTGATCTAGACATCCCCACAGCATCTCTGCCCTAACAGCCCAAAAATGGAACAATAAATCTGGTACTGACTTTCTTCTCACTATCTGATGCCATCATCAGTCTGCTCCCCATCTTTGAAGCAGTTAGACTGTTCCTTGACAACTGGGTCCATGGAAATTAATCAATGTAGTTACCAATGTGGTTAACAACCAGTATGATACCTAAAGTATACACATACAGAAACTAACTGTATCATAAAATTCTTTTGTTTTTAGATTTTTTTTAGTATTTATTTATTTTTGAGAGAGACAGAGCTTGAGCAGGGGAGGGGCAGAGAGAGAGGGAGACACAGAATCTGAAGCATGTTCCAGGCTCTGAGCTGTCAGCACAGAGCCCAATGCAGGGCTCACACCCACGGACGGTGAGATCATGACCTGAGCCAAAGTCGGACACCCAACCAACTGAGCCACCCAGGCACCCCTGTTCACAAAATTCCTTAACAAGTGGTATCTTATAGCACAAATCGTTCATCACATCATATTACAATTTCTGAATCATTTGGGGAACTCTGGAGATTACTGGTGTGTGCCTTAGTTTGACAAGGTGATGACTCACTAAATGCCCTGACATGGCACACCCCACCAAATCTTCAGCCCTTCTCTGAGCCGTGACCACATAGTCAGACACGGCACACTCCACCAAATCTTCAACGACTTCCCTGTTTTACTGATGGTGATCAGGTGGCTTGTACTCTCAAAAAGAGAATCTCTCTGAACGTCAACCATACAATTCATGGTACTGAATCCTCCCTCTGGCTTCAAGTGAACCAAAGACAGTTAGGTTTAAACTTTTTCTGCCTTTCTTTCCCAATGCCTGAGATCCAAAAATATTAGATACCCTTATTACTGATGAGTATTTTATATTTAATTAGATTGAGCTGTCTCCTTCAGGCCACTCCAAAGGCGGTGTGGCCTAGAGGCTCAGAGTGTGCACCCTGCCGTCTATGCCCAAACACTGGCTGTACCACTTCAGTTCTGCACCTTGGTCTCCTCCTACGTACAAAGGGAATGAGAATCATTTTAATTCCCAAGGGTATAAATACATATTTTTAGAATAGTTCCTGGAACAGGCTACCTTACAGACAGAATCTCATTTTTATTAAAAATCTAATGTAACATCCATGATAGGTAAACATGTGTGTGTTTTAACAAACTCCTCTCCTTCAAATGGAAATGAAATTCAACAGATGTGGTAAACACAGGGACCCTCTCCACAGGCCCCAAACTACTCCCGTGAGCTCCCTCTGCCACCCTCAGCCTCTCTGTTATCACAGGACTGGGCTGTGCTGGGGGCTCTGCAGCAGCGCCCCCCCCCCCCCACTCCTGCTGTGGGTGCCCTGGCTGCCCACCCACCTGCTCTCTGACTCTCCCCATCTCTCCAAGGATCAAAATCCCTCCGAGAATCTTCATGCCCTTTCTCTCTTACTGCAATAATGCCCGTATGTTTTCTCCAACATCAGGAAGAAAAATTATGACAACTGCAGCCTCAGGCTTCTCAAACTACTTCAAACTACTTTGCCTTCTCTCTTCTCAGGCTCAGTGATGTAGTTCAGAAAAGGACGTGGAATTTGCTAATTGGCTGCCTAGTTCTAAAATAATTAGAAAACTCCAGCAAATGGAGAAGGAATGGGGAAGCGGGGAAAGCCATACTGGTGCACACATTTTCCAACATTCCAAACCTCAACACAACTTCACTTACTGTACCTATCTTACCCTTCCAGGCAGTCAAGTGTGCAAGCCCTGGTGTCTGTTTCAAGTATTTTGTTAGTTTACACTCTCCACAAGTGTATGTGCTCCTTGAGGAAGGAGAGGGTCTCATATCTTTTGTATATCTCTCAATGCTGAGGCACAAGACAAATGTTCAACTGACACTCGAAACTCAGTGATTAAGTAACAAAATTTACCTGTGTGAAATATCTGGTTACTTGATCGTACTTCCTGTTTAACAATGCTCAGACAACAACCCTAACTTTCTAACTTACTTGTTTAATGAAGATTACTCTGCTACTTTCCCTAATTGCTTTACATTTTAGTTCTACATCGACACAAACTAGATAAATCTACAAAAATCATTTTCTTTCCTGAATCAATTCCCAATTATGGACACCAAGTGGAAGAATTTCAAGAAGAATGTAGAATGTGTTAAAAGCCAACAGACCTGTTCCACAACCTTTGTCTGTAGCTCTGCTAAAATCCTGGTAATTAAATTTTCTTCCTACCCACCTATCTCTTCTAATGGTCTGTGAGCCCCTGTCCTGGTCTCCTCTGCCTAACACAATGCTTGCTGACCCTCAAAACATGTGCTCAGTCACCTGTGCAGATGGACAGCACATGGTACCAGGCACAAGTGGCTGGCTGGGGCAGGAAACAAGTGCGGGCAGGGGGAAGGCTGCCCAAAAGCTCAGAACAGGACACGAACAGGAGACATACCTATATGACAGCACAGATTAACTAGGATTAAATGAAAAACTAAACACTGCAGAATTGTTTCCTAATATAGTATTATACAAGTGCTAATTTATTTTGGTTAGCTTTGTCTCATAAGAGATATTTTCCCCTATTTTAAAGTCATTTCAAGAACATATTATTAAGGGCACAGACTCTGAGTTAAGGCAAACAAATTCAATCATGGTAAGGTAGATAATTACCTCATGCGGGGATACCGGTCTAGTTACATTGAAGCTTTCTTCAACATCAGGGAGCCCGACATAGATATTAAGATATCTGAAAAGCAAATTATTCCATTACCAGTTACAGCTTTTCAACGAACATATAAACAAGCTATTTTCCTCCCAAATGCAAAGATTACACTTTGACAAATACTTATCTTGCTAAGAACGACAAATTAAAAATTATAATTGGGAGATCTTGAAGTCATAGTACGTACATTTCTACAAAGGAAGGAAAATACTATCAGAGTATTTTTAAAGAAATTGCTATAAATCTCTTTTTATTTTTTTTTTTAATTTTTTTTTTTTTTTCAACGTTTATTTATTTTTGGGACAGAGAGAGACAGAGCATGAATGGGCGAGGGGCAGAGAGAGAGGGAGACACAGAATCGGAAACAGGCTCCAGGCTCCGAGCCATCAGCCCAGAGCCTGACGCGGGGCTCGAACTCACGGACCGCGAGATCGTGACCTGGCTGAAGTCGGAGGCTTAACCGACTGCGCCACCCAGGCGCCCCTATAAATCTCTTTTTAAAAAATACTGGAAAGGGGCGCCTGGGTGGCGCAGTCGGTTAAGCGTCCGACTTCAGCCAGGTCACGATCTCGCGGTCCGTGAGTTCGAGCCCCGCGTCAGGCTCTGGGCTGATGGCTCAGAGCCTGGAGCCTGTTTCCGATTCTGTGTCTCCCTCTCTCTCTGCCCCTCCCCCGTTCATGCTCTGTCTCTCTCTGTCCCAAAAATAAATAAACGTTGAAAAAAAATTTAAAAAAAAAAAAAAAAAAAAAAAAAAAAAAAAACTGGAAAGATAGCTCCCTAAAGATGATTATTAATGAAAAGAGTTATTATTCATATAAGAAAGAAGAGGTTATAAGAGGAAAAAAGATACAGCTCTTCCTTGACCTACAGTCTGGCTACAGCCCAATAAACCCAACATAAGTTGAAAAGTTTGTTAAGCTGAAAATTCATTTAATATACATAACCTACCAACCATCATAGCTTAGCTTAGCCTATCTTAAACGTGCTCAGAAAAATTACATTAGCTTACATTTGGGCAAAATCATAGAACACAGGGCCTGTTTTAAAATACAATGTTAAATATCTCATGGAATTCATTGAATATGTACAGAAAGTGAAAAACAGAAGGATCGTAACTGTATCGTTGTTGACCCTGGTGACTGCAGGGCCGACTGGGGAGCTGTGGCTGTCGCCGCCCAGCATCACAAGACGGGATTCTACTGCATGTTGCTAACCTGGGAAAAGATCAAAATTCAAAATTCAAAGTACAACTTCTATGAATGTGTATAGCTTTCACACCATTGTTAAGTTGAAAAATTCTTACGTTGAAGCACTGTAAGTCAGGGACCATCTGTATATGCTCATTATGGCAAAAGAAACACAGGAAGAAAACAGAAACTAAGGAGATTGGTTACCTACTGGGAGTCTGGCAACAGTGTGGAAAGAACTGGGAAGGGAGTGACAATTCCCCGAAAATACTTTTTTATATAGCTCTCACTCTTACAACCATGTTTCACATACTCCAAAAGTTAAATGCGTAATTAAAACCTACCAGGATGCAGAAGGGGACCCAAAATGGAAAACAAACCTTCCTGCCTTACAAATGCATAAGTAACTGCCCTGAGAAGGTGAGAAAGGAAATGACAAATCTAAGTAGCTTTGGAAACAGCATGTTGCTTGGATATTGTAAAGATAAAGACAAAAAAGCAATACACGGATATTGTACTCTAATTAAATTTTATTCTCACAGAGATATGAGTTAGCTATTCTGAAACTACGTATATTCTAGGATTGAATAAATAAGTAAAAATAGAGTGGTCAATGAGAGCCAGGTTTCTCATTTTAGACATAGAAGTTACAAATAAGGAAAGAGGTTAATTAGAATGAGTCCTTCAGAGGTGGACTGAAACAGGAGGTGTTCGTACAGTGGGATTTTAAAAATATATGTAAAAATGAGTAAGACATAGAAATATTGATGTGTGGATGCAGAGGTTAGTATATACACATTTATTTCCTTACTCTGCCTACAAAGGCTTTAGTATCCCTATCTTGGTTTTTAAACACTATTGTCCAAAAAAAGAGACTAGGGCTCCTTGGGAAAATAGTGGATTCCAGGCTAAGACGGAAAATACCAGATCAACCACATCTCATGGTGCCATAAAGTAAAGGAGTGCTTGAAAATGAGCAGCAGTGTGCCAAAAGGACATGGAAATCAACCTGAAGCCTCTCCCTTGGGCAAAGCTGGGACAAGTTAAGCAATAAAATGATACTGCTGGATTACGATCCATAGATTAAAACATACAAGAGTTCATATTAATATAAATAAAGAGATAAATAAAGGGAAGAAAAAGCTCTTCCTTACAACAGAATTCCAGTATTACTGGATAAGGAACGATAGCAAGAAAGCCTCACCAACAGGCAAATACACAGCAGTAACTTGTAAGACCTGTCCTTGCAGGCTAAAGTTAGTAAGTATTTGCATAGTATCAATCAAAGGATCTCCCCCTAAGGCACTTATTACAAAAAGAAAAATAGTGACTTTATAGTGGATGAACCTGCATATACCATCTTAATCAAGTGAAAAGTTAAAACCACCAATAGTAAGATATACTGACACCTGTACCCTGATATGATGCAGTGAGAATGGCACGAAACGTTACTTCTGTGCCAAAAATGCACAACCCAATCGAATCATGAGCAAACATCATACAAACTCAGACTGAAGAGCTTCCTACAAAACGATGGATCAAAATTCTTCAAAAGTGACAAGGTGATAAAAGACCAAGGAAGTGTGAGGAACAGTCACAGGCTTGGGGAGACTAAGGAGAGACCTGAAAACTAATCATCACGCAGAGCCCTGGACGGAATCCTGGGCCTGAAAAAAAGACTTGAGCGGGAAAACTGGAAATAAGACATGCAGATTAGTTGACAGTATTATTATCAGTGCTAATTTCCTGGGTTTGCTAATTATGGTATGATTCTGTATGATGTTAATATCAGCATAGGTTGCGCGCAGGATAATATGGAACTCTGTATTACTTCAGTAATTTTTCTTGCCGTTCAATATTGTTCTAAAAAATGTTTAAACCTTAATAATTTCAGTACTTCTCAACCATAACTCTACTTGTTATAATTAGTTTACTGATTCAAAACTGAGCACTTGATAATTACCTCCTTATTAAACAGATAAGGAGAGTTATTTTCATAGAGTTTTGGTAACAACCACATTCACTTTAAAAAATGTTAGACGTAATCAAAGTAGCAAATCAAGAGTAGTTGATTCCTTACTTCAAGTACCACATGGGGTCAGCGTCACTTGTAACCTTTTCATTGGCTTTCATTATCTTCTTTATCTGTAGGGAAAAGAATACCATTAGGAATGTCTCTAGCTTAAATCAATTCTCCTCTCTACTTTTTTTTTTTTTTAAGTAGGCTCCACATCCAACATGGGGCTCCAACTCATGACCCTGAGATCAGAAGTCGCATGTTCCACCAACTGAGCCAACCAGGCGCCCCTCTCTCTACTTCTAGGCCCTGCTGCTTACCTCCACATTAATGAAATAGTTGAATGAATCTATATGCTGTTTCACGAGGCCTTTCACCTAAACAGACAAAAAATATAAAGTAGGTTAGTGACAAATTAACACCCTATGTTACCGACTCTAACCACAGATGTTCTTCAGATTTTTCTCAAAACCAAAGACAGAAAAAAAAAATCCATGAATTTCACTTAGAACTTAACATGTATGTGTCCTCATTCCATCTCTCCCCCATCCTACTAATACCCCTCAAATTTTCCTCCTTGAGAATCAGCCCGACACTTGGAATTCAAGATAGGAATATCTGAATATACCTAACGACTCTCCATAAGCTAAGAAATAAGGCAAGATTTTCCCTGCATACTTTGAATTTGCAGAGATACTACATCTCCTGCTACTGAAAACACTGAAACAATAACAAAGACTCCAAAATGTTAGAATTTAAAAGGACCGTATGTATTCTCTTTTTTTAATATTAATCTTCAAGCACAATTGAGTTCAGCACTGCTAGAACATTCCTAACACATAATCATAGAGCCTTTGCTTTAATTACACTTCCTTTTTGGGATCTCACTGGTTTACAAAGAAACCATCCCATTCAGAAGCAGTCCTAATTATTGGGGGAAGAAATTCAACCTTATGTTGATCTGAGGCCTGCCTTCCTCCAGTTTCCAGCCCTTGGACTTAACTGTCCTTCTGGAGAGAAAGGCCTGCTCTCGACAGTCTGTTTATTTACTTTATCTCTCCTTCATGATGTCATGTCCAGGCCAAACAGGAACTATTCAACTATGTCTCACATGCACGCTTTCCAGACCCTTCGGCAGCAGATGGCCTGCTCCTGGGTGTGCTCCAGTTGGTCAGTGTTCCTCCTAACACGGGCACCCTGAACTCATGGACAATGTTCTCAACAGTATGACCAGCACACCATGGGGCCACTGCCTCCCTCGTTCTGGATATTACACCACCACTATAAAAAAAATTAAGGCCACCTTACAGACTCATCAACTAAAACTCAAAAGGTAATTTTTATCTTCGTAAAGCAATGCTATTAAGTCAAACACACCCAATCCGGTACTTGTACAAAACTAAGTATGTTTGTCCCTCTTCACAGTTGCCATCCCAGCCCAAGAACAGAGCCTTGATTCTGTTGACCAACAGCACTGGCAGCCTCATAAGCTTTGTGTTCCTGTCTCCAGTTATATACTAAAATCATCATACCTTTATTCTTGGACAAATAAATGTCAAGGTGGTGTGAGTAAAGGAGAATCCCAACTTTGAATAAATGGATGAATGAATGAATGAATGAATGAAATAACCAGTCTTATGTCTGTATGGAACCCTCTATCTCTTCTTGGACCTTGTACCACCAATTGTGTCCCCTTTTTTTGAATGATAAATATCACCCTTTCTCCTCTGCTTATAGTTTCTTTAAAAAAAAAAAAAAAAGAGTTATAACTAAAAAAAGGTTTCCCTTGACCTTATTAAAACTTTATTTCATTCTTGGTCACTCTTCTTAAAACCTCTCAGATAGCTTCCTATTGCTGTTAGAAGAAAAGCCAAAGTCCTTAACATGGCTTTCAAACCTGGTCAGAATTCCGACCCTGACAGCTTCCCCCGCATCCCCTCCCAGCACTCTCCCTTCTGCCTGTAACACAGAACTAAGTCAAATAAGACTCTACTCATTTTTCAAGTCTCCATTCTTTCATTTAACATGCTTTCAACACCCATCCACGCTGTAGTAAACCAGCACTTGATTTCTTACGGCCAAATAATAGTCCACCGTATGGATAAACCATATTATTTATCCATCCATCAGTTGATGGTCATTTGGGTTGTGTCCATTTTTTGGCCACTATGAACATTTGTGTACAAGTTTTTGTGTGAAGATGTGTTTTCATTTCTCTTGAGTAAATAAAGAAAATTGCTGGATCACATGGTAACTCTGTTTAGCCATTTGAGGACCTGCCAGGCTGTTGTCCAAAGCAGTTGCAACATTTTACATTCCCACCAGGAAACTTCCAAGTTCCCCACATCCTCATCAACACTTGTTACCTTTCTTTTTGATCACTGCCATCCTAGTGGGTGTCAAATGATCTATCATTGTGGTACCCCTTACTTCTTAGCATAAGCTCTTGAAAATTGAATTAGATCCTAGACTACCTTATATTCAGCAGTCTCTGTGACTATCCACTCATCCGTTCCAGCCAAACAGACTGGTCATTGGTCCCTACAGATGCCATGGAGGCTCCACTTGAGCACTTTTATCAAGGCATGCTCTCGGTATTATATCTTTTTTGCTTGCTTAAATCCTGTCCTCCTGAGATGGGGTTTATGTCTCACCTCCTTTGGGAGACCTTCTCTGACCACCTGGAGCATCACCACTTTTGCCAACACCACTGTGCTACTGCATATACTGCAGCCTTTCTCTAAAATTAGATTACCACTCATCCAACTAGCACCTTAGACATAGGTTAAGTCATGGTCTAATTCCTTGTATTTCCAAAATATAGCAAATCACATAGTTGTGCAAAGTCAAAAATTATTAGTTGATGATAAACATTTAATCTTTGAAAAAAGATGAATTTGCCCTTTTTCATCTGAAAAATAACCACTAGTATTAAATATTACACAATTACCTTTAAAAATGCTGGAAGCAGCCTCCATTTTTCCTGTGAAGCAAAACAAGAATATCAGAACTCTGTGGCTGCAATCACAATATTTTTACAAGTTATTTTAATATACCCAAAATGACTTACTTTATCACAGAAAAAGAAAATAAATCAAAATGAAAAGAACAATTTTAAAATTTTAACCACTTTTATGGAAATCATATATATGTATGCACATACAAATATATATATATACATACATACATATGTATATGTATGTATATACACACACACACACACACACATACACCACAGATTTCTTAAACAGAATATACTTTAATCTCTTGATGATCCAAGCATTCTTCATACTTTATTTTATTCTCAGGACACCTCCTGAGCAAAAGACAGGTCCAGCAAAAAGGGGTGGCAGGGAGTGCTCAGGGAGGGAAGCAAACAATCTGGAGAAAGTAAAAAACATTCTTCAAGAAAGAGGAGATGTGGGGGCAGGGGATTTGTGGAGTATATAGATCTGTATCTTCCTCTCAATTTTGCTGCGGCCCTAAAACTACTCTAAAAAAAGTTAGTCTACTAACAAAAAGAAGGGAGTCAGGCAAAACTAATCTATGATGACAGAAATCAAAAAGTACACTTGGAGGAGGGGTGCCTGGGTGATTCAGTCAGTTGGGCATCCTACTCTTTTTTTTTTTTTTAATTTTTTTTTTTTCAACGTTTATTTATTTTTGGGACAGAGAGACAGAGCATGAACGGGGGAGGGGCAGAGAGAGAGGGAGACACAGAATCGGAAACAGGCTCCAGGCTCTGAGCCATCAGCCCAGAGCCCGACGCGGGGCTCAAACTCGCATACCGCGAGATCGTGACCTGGCTGAAGTCGGACGCTTAACCGACTGCACCACCCAGGCGCCCCTGGCATCCTACTCTTGATTTCGGCCCAGGTCACGATCCCAGGGTCTTGGGATCAAGCCCTGCGTTGGGCATGGAGCCTGCTTGGGATTCATTCATTCTCTCCCCTCCCCCTTCTCCTTTTCTCTGTCTTAAATAAATAAATAAACAAATAAGTAAAGGTGCTTGGATTATAAACTCAAAAGGGTTCACAAAGGAACTTTCTAGGGTGATGGAAATGTTCTAGATCTTGTACTGAGTGGTAGTTATTTGGGTATACATAACTGTCAAAACAAATGTAACTGAACACTTGGTATCTGTACATTTTGTTGTATGTAAACCTATAATGAGGAATCAGAAAAAATCCAAAGTAGAGCAGAAAGATCTCAGGGCAGGATGGAGAAAGTGGTGGGAAAAGAGGCTGGAGAAGTAAATAGTGACCCGACTGAGGACAGCCTTATAAACATGGTCAAGACGTTAGATTTTGCCCTAAGAGCACAGGGCAGAGATTGAAGAATTTTAACCAAGGAAGCAATATGATCATTTAAACTAATGGCTCTGGCTACAGAGCAGAGAACAGGTTGGAGTGAGACAAGTTGGCAGCCTAGGAAGTAGGACAGGACAGTGGTTCCAGATTGGACAATAGCAGAAATGAAGCTTCAGACTTGAATGGGTTTACTAGCCAGGAGCCTAAAGATGTGATGGTGGATTGGACATAGGGGGACAGGAAGAGGAATTTTTATTCCTGAATCAGAATCCTGGAACTGTGGTTCTGGTCCCTTCACAGCTGTGCGAAGTCAGGCAAGATTTACAAATCCTCTAGGCTTATTCCTTCAGGTCTTTGAAAAGGCAGTCTTTTCATCTTAAGGATGAAGACTAAAATCAGACTGGCAGAGTCCAAAATCCAGATCAGCTACTTAACAGCTTTCTGACACTGGATTAATTATGTAACCTCTCTGGGCCTCCAAAGCCTTTCATTGGCAAAATGGGGTGAAAATAGTGCGTATTTCAGAAAATCAATAACACAATGCATATTAGGCTTAAACAGAACCTGCCACATAGCAAGTGGTCAGTAAATGCTGGCTCTTACTATTAACTCTTAAAGAGTTAAAAATCCAGTATTGCCTGATGATCATCAGTGTGTTGTAGGCACTCATGTATTGAATCTGATAGACTAATCATAACCTCATTAATCTGTCAAATAAATATAAAGAAAAGATTACAATCCAACAGATTCACCGATCATGTCACTCTCCGGCTTAATCCCTTCAATAGCATTTCATAGCTCCTTCGGAAGTCTATGAAAAATCAAAACCTTTCATAATCAGGACCCTCGCCGACCTATTTTCCATCTCTCTTCCTCCACTTTTCTTCACCCTAATACTACTGTAGTTCCTCGAAAACATCAGGCGGTCTGACCTACTATGTCACCTACCGATATTCAAGTGTCCCGTTCCTCTACCTGAAAGCTTTCCCTTCACGATTTCTCCATTTCCCCCATTCCATGACGGTAAAGCCTCTGAGGCCCAGAGGGTTTACATGTGGTTTTCCAGAAAATAAGACTACGTCCACAGCTGAACTTCTCTAGACAGCTTACTGTAGGGCAGTTATCCCTAACTTCTGATTATCTCACGAAAGGTACGGGGCTATTCCCCAAAATACACAATTTCTTCTTTCAAAGTGTTGTGAGTAAATTTCCAGGGCGTTTAAAATACTCCTAAAGCCCAAACTTGAATTCCAAGTTAAAAGGATTACTAGCCTAGGATTCAGGCGATTTGCTTTCACCACCACCGGCAAATGTGGGACCCCACGAAGGTGGCCTAAGCTCCCTGGACCTCGGTGTCTCCTCTAACCCGGGAGCGTGCACTACGTCCCACTAGGTGGGAGCGAGGGCCAATCCTTCCCTGACACACACGAACCCTGAAGGGCCCCCACCCCCACCCCAGCCGAAGGCCACGAGCGCGGGTGGCTGTCCCGCTCCTCCGAGCTCTGCCCCTCCACGTGCACTCTGCGGCCCGCTCCGGAAGAGACCCGCTGCGTCGCGCTGAGCATGCGCAGAAGCCGCCGCCGCCGCCACAGCCCCCCCCCCCCCCCCCCCGCCTCCGCCACGCGAGCTCTTCGGGCAACGCCTCCTGCGGACGCTCCCGGCCCCTTCCGCTCTCCGCGTGCCCAGCCCTCACCTCTACAGTGGAGATGGGCGCAGCCAGTTGCTCCGGCGTCAGGTTCCCAAACTCTTCCGCAAGCACGTCCATGCTGTGCTGCTCACGACGAAGGGAGAAGCCAAGAGCCGCCACGCCCGCTTTCGGCTGCCCCAAGCAAACCGCAGCGCCCGGTAAGAGCGGTGCGCGAAGGCCTAAATGGTCCCCGCCGCGCAGGTTAATTGGTGGCGTGATAGGAACGTTCCGCCTGCTCCCGGCCCGAACCTGCGGTGGAACCCGGATGTGGCTGAGGCGGAGCTGGGAAACTGCGCCCCCTGGTGTCACTTGGAAGTCTCTGTCGGATAATGTTGACCAGGGGACGGATTCGGTGCCAATTATCCCATAATTCAGACCAGTAAAGCGTATTCGTTCTAATTGTTTAAACAGTTAAGAGAAAAGGGTAAACGGGTAATTTGCACAACTTGAGCCACGGCTGCAGAGATTTTTGTTTAATCCAATCCAAAACTACAGGTTGTATGGTATTGGAAAATAGGAAATTTGACAAATGCTTAGTATTAAGAGGTTGGTTAAAAAAATTATGTGTGTGTGATGGGATATTATACAACCATCAAAATGACATAAAGTGAGGAGGATTTAACTCCCTGGAGAGTAGAGCATAACAGGACGGTAATTAAGGCTGTGTTATATTCTCGAAGGACTAGAGAAAAGATCAGGATGCAGAAAAATTTAGTATGAAAATATGACATTTTAAATCAGTAGGCAAAGACAAGTTATCCAATAAATGATGTCGGAATAGCTGATTAACCATTTAGAAAAAAACATCTAAGTAAATCCTCTATGGATTAAGTGTATTCATAAGATTGAGGTTGTGAAAGCCTTCAAGGACAGCAACACAGAAATCCTAAAGGAAAATATTCATAGATTTGATAATATAATTGTAACCACAGTTTTATTATTCCATGAAAATGCAGAATTTTCTGAACATATTTTTAAAATTCACCATGAATAGAGCCCTTTAAAAACATGAGTTGGAAGAAGACAAAGAATTGATAGCCGTACTTTAGAATGAACTCAGATCAATAGAAAAAACTCCCATTGGAAGAGAACAAGGCAAAAGATATCAACAATTGTATAATTGGTGCACAGTTTCAGTTTGGGAAGATGCAAAAATTATGGAATGGAGCAGTGGTGATGGTTGTACAACATAATGAGTGTACTTAAGGACACTGAACTGCACCCTTAAAAATGGTTCTAATGCACCTGGGTGGCACAGTAGGTTAAGCATCTGTCTTGATTTTGGCTCTAGTCATGATTTTGTGGTTCCTGAATTCAAGCCCCACATCGGGCTCTGTGCTGGCAGCTGGCAGCCTGTTTGGGATTCTCTCTCTGCTCCTACCCCACTAGTTTGCTCACTCTCACCTTCTCTTTCCAAAATAAATAAATAAAACTTTTTAAAAAATGGTTAACTTTTCTGTATATTTTGCCACAGTAAATTATGAAAATTTGTAAATACACAAATGCCATTTTCTCATCGTGACTGTATAACTCTTTCACGAGGTTAATTTCCAAATTAGCTGCTTCAAGTAAATTTCAGTGCCTGTATCTCCAAAGTATTGTGCTGAAATCTGAAAGTAGGAGAAGGGAAAGAAAAATTTTAAAGGTTAATTAAAAACCCCATTCTTGAAGATCTTATGCGTTCGCTTAAAAGGACACATATACTTTTGTATCATCCTTGTGAATTACCAGAGAGCAACCTATTTAGAATCTAGGCTGGAAGGGACTGTGAAGTGATTTTTAGATGGCAGAGATCTCAAGGTTGGCTCAGATGTGTTGGCTTACTGCTCCAAAGTCCTCTTGGCTTTTCATTCTCAAAGTGATTTTCCAATTTTAGCATGCATCTGAATCGCCTGGAGAGCTTGTTAAAACAACCTCAGCTTGCATATTAGGCAGGTTTGGGCCAGGGCCTGCAAATTTGCATTTACAGTAAGTTCCCAGGTGATGCTGCTGCTGCTGCTGCTGGCCCCGTGATCACACTTTGGAAATCACTCTTTAACATAAGACATATCACTTGATACCATATCCTATGTTTATGCATCTAATTCTTTACACCAGGAGCTCCTGGAACAGAAACCATCTTGTCTGTCTTTGCACTCCCAGGTTCTAACTCACTGTTTGCCCCTGAATAAATTTTTGTTGAATAAATTATTTGAAAGAAAATAATGTAGTGAGTGATAATAAACTTGATATTGTATTTCACATTAAAAAAAAAACCTTGATTTGTTTGTTTCTCTTGAAAAGAGATGAATCAGGTAGCAGTGAACCCAGCGTCTGCACTTGGGGCGCTTAGGCCACAGCTGCTACAATCCTTGCAATCCTTCCCGTATTACCCCTGCCTCCCCTCTCTCACCCCTACCAGGTATCAGCACTTGCCCCCAGGTCAACCCGTTGACTTCTGATTCCCTAGGGAACTGAATTTTAAAAACCAAAAAGCCAGGAACAGTCTCCTGACTCTTCTGTTTTCTGCTGTCACATTCTTTTCCTGAGATATTAGTACAAAAAGATTCGTGGTTTGAATAGAAGGCTGGGCATTTGGGGAAGGGAAATCACAGAAAGAAAAATGGCTGACATCTTGGAATATTGTACCATCAATTAAGTATATAGTGTTGCGGTAGCCAGATGAGAAGGTGACTGATGCGGTGGAGAAGTGGGTAAGGAAAAAGGGGCATTGGTTAAAGGACAGCAAAAGAGAGGGGGAAGCAGAGGTGTCCAAGCTGGGCTTCCATTTACTGACTGAGCATTTACTCTTTGCTAGGCATTGGAATAACCACTTCGTGTGCATTCTCTGATTTAATGATCAACCGCAGGGAGGTAAGTATGATTATCTCCACTTGACAGGCGAAGAGACTAAGGTTCACAGGGATTAAGAAATTCGCCAAGCAGAGCTAGAATTTAAATCCATAATTATCTGACATGCTTTCAATTGCTCTATCATAATAGCACCCTGGATGGATGGAGTGGCAGAAGATATTTCAAGCAGAGAAAAACAGCATGACCAATGGCTTGAGGACTTTACATAGGACCACATTCTGGCAATTGAGTGTGATCTCCATAGGGCTTGTCTATAAGGAAGTGTCTGTAGGTGACACTAGAAAGATCCATTGGGACTGGGCCATTGTTAGCCCTTATGCCATGTTAAAGAAATAAGACCTTATTCTGAGAGGCTTCAACATGAAGACACTGTAAACAAAAAAGGATTATCCTGTCTTCAAAACCTTGATGCATCCAGACTGGGAGAAAACATGTGTGATCCTGGTTTCCAAACTTGAGTAAATTCACAATAGAACTAGAAAAGGCTAGAGCAATGTTGGAGAAAGAATATGGGCTCTTCAGTCTGAAAAGGCAAGGGCAAAGAGGGCTTCTGTGAAGCCTATCATTTCATAAACAGCAAGGTGAGGGTGAACACGGGCCGAAACCTCTACTGTAATCAGAAAAAACAGCTTACGTTTTGAGCAAGGGTGGATGGTCTGAAGCCTTTTGCTGCCTGACATGCCCACAAAGCCCTTCTCTGAAACAGCCTTGCATTGTGTCATGGGACCCAACCATGCTGTAAGAACTGATTGGGTCAGGAACCTGCCAAAGACAGCCATGTAGGGGAGCTGACGTGGCCCCTACCCAGTGCAGGAGAGTAGGGAAGAGGAGTGTCTGTACTGACTAATGGCAATTAGACCCAATCACTTCTCTCCTGGGATGTTATTAAGAGGTACCAAAAGGGAGGGCGGCCGCATAAAGAAGTAGTGAAGTAAAACACCAAGGAAGCATTTGGTAGCATCACAACAGTGAGAAATACTTTTGATCGGATGACCTAGAGAAACCAATATAGCAAAAGGTTTTAGCGCACACATTCCAGGGTTAGACTCTTTGGTGGGTTTAAAGACACCCACCAGCTCTGTAACCTTGGACAACTTCTGTAGCTAATCTGAGCTTCATTTGCATCTATAGAAATAAAGATAAAGCCTGCCCTACAGGATGTTGTGCAGTTATAGGAGATCATGTGTATGAAGCGCTTAGGGTATTCCTTGCCATATGGTAAGTGCTCAGTGGCTATTATTATTTTACTTGAAAGAAAAAAGAATGAAGGGCACCTGGGTGGTTCAGTCATTTGAGTGTCCAACTCTTGATTTCAGCTCAGGTCATGATCTCGGGGTCATGGGATTCTCCCTCTTTCTCTCTCTCTCTCTCTTCCCACCCACACTCTGTAAATAATAAAAAATAAAGAATTATATTCAGATCCTCCATCAAGCCTGCAAGTGCAGCTGGTGAGACAGATTCCTGTGTTTTCTTTCTTCTTTTTAAAGCTTTGCAATAAATCCCTCAGTTCCTTCCCTTGAAATCTGAAAGACGCATAAACTTAGAAATGAACAAGATAAAGCTTCACCCCAAAAATAGAGAACAAGAAGACACAAGTCAGTAATAACAAACGTACTTTCTAAAAGGTTAGATTAAATCATGGAGGATAAAGTCATTAGTGATTACCAAGTAAAATAACATGTTGGGTTTGTCACTTTCCTTTGCAGTTGACACTAAGGACAATGACTTCAGCCTTCTACATACCCTTGAGTTTCTCTGCCAATGACAATCTTGGGCTTAATGAACCATGGTTCTGATGAGGTATGACAATTTCTGCTCTTGTGTACTTAAGTACCTGACCATCACATCTCACAATACTAAAACCTCCTGAAGCTTGAAAGAGATTTAGGACTAATAAATTACAGTTACTTTAATGTATTCTGACTACATTATGCTTCAGAGTTTGCAGATGATTTTGAATACATTATCTCATTTGATTCTCACAACATCTCTTTTGAGGTAGGGTAGGAAACAGAGGCTCAAGGAGATTTTAAAAAACTGGCTTGAGTTCATAGAGCTATTAAGTAGAGGAAATGAATTCAAACTCCAGTCTTGTGATTCTCAGTCCCATGCTACTTTTACTAAGCCATGAGTAGAAAATTTTGGAACTTAACATCCCCAGAGGTGGAACAGGTTAAACTTTAGTCTCAAGAAGGGTTTGAGTTAGAAATAAAAATATGCTGCACAAAGGTGGCGCACTCCACACCCATGGCATACTTTGCCAACCAGGCACAGAACTCTTTACTGCTCACCATGGATCTGGCTTCAAAATCCTCTCAACATGGCGCTCTGGAGAACTACTATTAAAAGATCAGAACAGGCACATGGTTTTAAACTTATTTTCATGAAAAGAAGATTCATGGGGCTTATTTAAGAAAGCTGGAGGGACCAGAGGTGAGATTGCTAACACTTACCAACATATCAGCTTCTTCTTCCTTGACCCATAATCTTGCCTCCCTTGCAGTTAGATGAGTCCGCATGATTGAGTTGTGGCCAATGAACCATGAGTGAAAGTGAACAATCCTTTTCTTTCCCTATCTTCTGAGGGAATGGAGACTTTGAAGAGCTAGGGGACAGCAGTCACAGGACGGTTGGAAGTTGGGCTTCTTCTACTACTGAATGGAGTAGCACCTCCCCCAGCCCGCCACCCTACCCCTGCTTTGAACTATAATTTGAGAAATGTGGGTATATGAGGCCACTGAGACCTGGGAGCTATTCGTTTGGCAGTTCATCTACACACACACCAATAATGGTCGACTTCACATGCCGCTGCCCTTCCTTGAATCATCTTTTAGCATTATTCTCAGAGGCAATGTGGGATTGGGTGGGTGGTCACACACATTTCTCACATCCAAATTTTAAAGCCCTCACAAATGTATATTTTATGGATTTTTTTTTCTCTTTCTGCTCCTCAACAACTCTTTTCCATTTGGAAGCAATCTCTAGTTGGGTGACCTTGATGGGACCATGGGAGTCCAAGGGTCAGCTACTCACTCCTTCCATCTCCTGCAAATCAGAGCCTGGGAACTTGGCCTAGATTCTTCTAACAGCTTGTTCATACCTGGGACTTTGAATCTTGAGCAAATTAGGCAAAGAAGCAAGGACAGTAGAGAAATAAATCTCTGAAGCCATAGGACTGCATCCAGCTTGGCTAGAGTCCTGCAGCTTGCATTGCCTTGGTTCCTACCCATTTTCCAAGCCTGACTCCCCAGATTAGGACGATTCCATGAGGTCCTTAATACCTATGCAGTAAGCTCCCTTTCTGCTTCAGCAGGCCTGGGTCCATTTCCATTGCTTATACCACGTGTTCACGTGCGAGTGCATATATGTATTCACACTTCACACAGAGGAATATTCCCGCACCAACAGCAAGTGTTCTTTGCCAGGGTAATCTTTCCAAAACATAATTTCCAAATACATAATTTCTAAAACACAACCCTCTCTTATTTCAAAAGATTCTGATTCTTTATCTATTTTAGGACAAACCCCAAAAATTTTAGCAGAACATCCCAGAACCTTTTTACCTCTCTTGTTTCACCTCTCCTCACCTCCACTCTTCTACCATATGCTAGTCATTGGCTTGCCATTTCTCCACCCCACTATATTCACCATGCACTTGACTTATTGTGCCTTCCCCTTTCTTAGCCTCCTGGCCATTCCTGACCCATCCTGTTATAGCTCAAGAATGATCTCCATGGAATAGAATGGGATGGTATTTACTCTAGCACTGTATGTACTTGTTTTCGTCTTTATGATACTTTGTTCACGAGTCTGTCCTTCTTCCTAGATTATAAGCTTCTGGAGGACGGTGTCTATCTAGTCATCTGTGTATCACACAACACTTAGGATACTTCTGGTCATACAGTATATGCTCAGTATGTATTTCCTGACTGACTGAGTGAACATGACCTGATCTCTGTAAGGCTCTGACAATCACCAGAACAATCATTCTAGAAGAACCACAATAAAGACTGTGCAATATTCCAGCCCTGAGCTACCCAAAGGTGCTTTAGAAAACAAAGAGGGCACCTGGGTGGCTCAGTCAGTTAAGTATCAGACTTCAACTCAGGTCATGATCTCACAGTTTGTGAGTTTGAACTGTGTGTCAGGTTCTCTGCTGTCAGCACAGTGCCCACTTCAGATCCTCTGTCCCCTCGCTCTCTGCCCCTCCCCCACTCATTCTCTCTCGCTCACCCTCGCTCTCTCAAAAAATAAAAAAAATACAAAACACAAAGAGACATTGGCTATCTTCAAATAAGTTTTAATGTTTTAAAATTTAACTAGTGCACACAATACATGTTTTAGCAGAAGAATGAAAATGTGTATATGGTGTTTAATAAAATTGACATTACAAAACAAGACCATGTTAAGAAAACCTCAAAAGTAGAAGTAAACATTTAAGTAAAACAAAAAAAAGAACACAACATGCTAAGGGATATGCTTTTAAAAATCCTAATAAATGTAGTTGCCTAAATCCAGACTTGAGACATTGAGATTTACCTTGGGACTTAAAAAAAGAAAGAAAGAAAAAAAAAAAAAGCAGCAGAATGCCCTTCATCTTAAATGCATTTTTAAAAATGTCTGCACATTGTTTTCCCGCTGGCAATTGCAGTATAATCAAGTATACAAGAATACCAGCTGGGTTCCAATCTGATAATAAAAAAGTACACCACTCAGTCTTCCTGTTAAGTATGTGGTTTACCTCGGAAAGCAACAAAAAGTCACACTACACGTTACTTTTCCACGTCAGAACCCTCTGCCACCCATGCTCCAAAGTGAACACAATTGAAAACTACCTTGACTTAAGAGAAAATGAAAAAAAAAATTTGTTTTCAGCACCTTATGGTTTCTAAGCACAGGAAAACATGGGCAGAAGGGAAATACAGGAAGACGACAGGGGGAAATGGGTAAGACCAGTGATGTGCTCTTCAGGAAAATTCTGCTCATAACAGCTGCTTAGATGGGTAGAATGGCAGATGTATATATTGGTCATTGTGAGAAAAAAAAAAAGACTTTCAAAATTTCCTCAAGTTTTGGCAGATCCCTCCAACATGTAAAGATTGGAGATAATTTATTCACACAATCATGTCCTAGAACTTTACCAAATGATTAAGTAACACCATAATGGTGGAGGTCAGAGTGAGGAAAAGGAGGTAAGGTAAAAAAGAGTACTCCCTCCTTTTGACCTCCTACCCACTCTTCCCTACCAGACTACTAAGATTCAGTGGGTCCTTAGAAAACAAAATAATCCAAAGGTGTTTTATGGGAATAAAGTACTTTCTAGATGGAGTCTGCCCAGACTGTAGTGCTTCCCTTAACATTTTAGAAGAAGTATGTAATTCTCGGACAAGCAGATTTCTCCAAAACCCCAATTGACAACCAGTGCCAGCTTGGCAAAGTTTTGACTTAATGCTCAAGAATGTCAAATGATAGTGATGCTTAGAAGAGCATCTTGGTCATAGCGGGGTAAGAATCTAATCAGCACAGGAGGCATTTGCTAACAAGTTATATGGCTAAAAAAATCCAAACTTCAACTATTTCGTTTTCGCATGTGAACTTCACTGACAATGGGGGATCTCCTGGGGATCTCGTTTACTGTTAACTTCCCTTCTTATTCTAAATAAACCAATTCAAACCACTCCTGCCTTACATAAAAATATTAACATCTTATATAAACTTTACCAATGGCCTGAGAAATGCAAGGACATTCACTAATATATTTGTGCAAAACTTGTTTCTCTCAGAGAGCAGGGTAAGTTACAGGCAGAAACCAACCTCTAGAATAAAATTTTAGAAGGGATTTTTTAAAATATATTTTCACTAAATGAACAATAGAGGTTTTACCTAAAATGTGTACATAGCTTTAAAATGTTTTTAATAAATTTAAATTCTAGACAAATACTGGCAATTGGTAATATAAAATGTGATTTGGTACATTTCTGGGCTTTATAAACTTACTATGTAAGTTTTTGTTACACGTTAATAAAATTTAATCGTACATTTCAAATACAATTATGCTTATGTCACATCATTTATTCAGAACATCAGTCCCCTTGGTTATTCTCATGACTTGCAACCCTTTTAAGAAATTGTAACAAAATTAAAAATCATTAGATTTGATAGTGACAAGTGAGGAAATACAACTCCTTAAAGGTTGAATGAACAAGCCACATATAAATGCTTAAGAAAACATTTACAAGTATTATATAGGTAATATAATTAATTATAAATTGCTTTCTGTCCATTAAAAACATCTCTTTTGAACTTGAAAATGATGCATGAATAGGGTCTCTATGATGTGCATGTCTTCTGCAATGCTAATATTACTGGATTACACAAATTCAGGATAACGCTGCACCACAAGCAGGACTGAGGATGTGCCACATCTGTAATGCCACTGGTGGAAACAGACTGGGTACCAAAGTGCTAGATTTCCAACCTCGCATCCAATGTCAGTTCCTCTTTAGTTAGCAGATGAAGCATCAGCCTTTCCCATGGCTTCCTCACCGAAGAGCAGCTTTCGAAGTATATTTGCATAAAATGGTCCATACACTTGCTTGTTGAGATTCACAATGTTTGCATATTGAGAGCCTAGCACTTCTAGCTCCTGCTGAATGATAGCAAGGCCTCCTGGCACGGGAGGCATGCATTTTTGAGGACTTGGAAGACAAAGTAGGCTTTTCATGTATAGTTGGATTCGTTTATCTGGAGAAAAATAAAATATCTTTATCTGACCCTTTATTAAAGAATATGAGTTTTTAAAAGGAAATGAGAATAGTGATTATGGTAGGTAGATTGCAATTAATATTCCCAATTCTTTGCCCTCCCTGTATCCATGCCCTTTACAAGTTGGTTTTGCAGCTCTTCCATGGAAGGCTGGAGACCGTTTCCCCATGTCTTGAACTGAGGAGGCCTTACAGATTGTTCTGGCTGATAGAGAATGCAGTAGAAGTGTTGGTATGCTAGTTCCAGGCAGAGGCTCCAAGAGCCATGGTCCACATTTGTTCTCTCCACCCACCACTGCACGTGAACAAGCCAGGGCTGCATGAGAGACCACATGGAAGGAAGCCCAGCTGTTCCATCCGAGGCCATCCTAGACCAACCTACAGCCAACAACCTGTCACACTTGAGAGAGTCCAGCCAAGACCAGCAGAGCAACCTAGGCAAGCCATAGCTGTCTGAATACACCTGTGCAAGCCCCCAAGACCAGATGAACTACTTAGTTGTCCCACAGACCTGTGAGCAACACTATTTGTGTTGTTTTAAAATACAGAGTTTGAAGTGGCTTGTTACACAGCAATGGCTAACTGACAAAAAAAAAATGCAGGATACTTTTAGAGCAAGACAGGGCCTCTTTTACAAAAACTCAATACCTAATGTCCATAATTTTAGTTATGTACACAACAGCTAAGTTTGTAAACTAGCTCTGCCAGCTTGGCCCCACACAGTGTTTTTTTAAAAACAGAAACCATTTAAAATCAGGGGATTTCACATAGAAACCCAAACTTCTGGTTCCTCTAGAAAGATCTAGAAGTCAGGCAAACTTGGGCACCCAAAATACCACATGCCAAGGGGGACCACACTTCCAGGATTTCCCAGAACAGTCAAAGTTTACACCTGTTGTCCTGGCATAATTAACAAGAGTGCTCTAAAAAGCGTCCTGGTTTGGACAATAAATTATATGGTTACCCCACCTATGACCAACCATCTAGAGGCACCGAGGAGTGGCTGCCCCAACTGGCACTCCAGTTGGCCATCTTCTCTGTCCTCCTAATCCACTGCTTCGATGCATCTGCGTGTGAGGTGACTTTACAAAAGGATGCGAATGCATAAATAAATTGGGCTGCAACAGTATCAGGCAAATAATACCAGACCAACCAGATCCGCCACAGGCCACGCTGCCCCGAGGACTTTCTTTGGCCGTGGAAGCAGAAACTTCACAAAGGAAAGTTTGCTAAGGAGAACACAGTCCATCGAACATGGACAATGATGACATGAATGAAACTCTTATCTCCAAACACTTCTCCCAAAAGTCACATATTGCAACCGGATCTGACCTAGAACTCTAAGTCCCAATGTCCCATGTCCTTGTCTTAGCCAGAACTGTTTTCTCTTACTAGACTGCTCTTCCCTCTCTCCTCATCTCTGCCCAAAGGCCAAAGCATCCTTCAACGCCAAGCCTAAAGTTACCTCCTTTCCATGGCTTTCCCTAACATCTGTCAGATCATCATGCTATATTACTGTTACTTGGGAACGTGTGTCTCTCTCCCTTCTTAGATGGGGAGCTCTCTGAGGGTGAGGGATCTTTATATCCCTGGTCTGGCATGTGGCAGGCACATCACAGATGCTGCCTGAGTCGAGGTGAGAATGAAATGAAAAATCTCCGTAAAGGTGAATACACCCAACTGAAAACAACAGAGTCAGGGAGGACCGGGGTGGGCGAAGGCAATCAAAGAGGACTCGGCCTGACCTGTAATTTGTCAACAAGAAGAAACCATTCGTGTATCACTTGCATAATTGAAAATTACTTTAAAAAAACGGAGATGGCTCCAAGCATGCAAATAGTCTCCATGGCAGGTAATCTATAAATAATTTTTATCTGGTTTCCATATGCATTTGAAACAAAGCTGGCTTGAAAGAAAACTTTTTTAATTATCTTTATAAAAGGCTAAGAACACAGTGGGAGCTGTATGCCATTGTAAATAAAGAGCGCATCACTCAAGAACAAAAGAGGGCAGACTATGGATATTGGGAACAGGGGAGGAAATCCATGGGTGACTGGTCCTTCTTATGTGCCCAGGATTCCTCTGAGTGCTTAATTTACTCCAGCTCTTCTGCAAGCAGAAAATTAAGGGTCAGTTGGGTAATAAATTTCCCATTAGACCTAACTCTTAGAAGCCCAGGTCTGTTTTCAACACAGATAGAGTCCGAACACCTTCCTGAAAGATTGCTGAAAGAGTAAGACTCTTTCAAAATTGTTATTATGCTGACAAGTGGCTCTGTCTCCTCTATGGACGAGTCAGTTTTGAGGCCAAGACGAAAATGACAGAAGCGTCTGTCCACTTAGGAGCAGCCAAACCAAGTCCCTGCCAAAGGCGTGCCCTTGGCTTCCAGGATTGAAGGAGAGACCTTGACGTGAGTCAGCTGAGTTGCTAGGCGATGCTACTTTGAGGTTAAAAAATGCTTTCATTTTTTATGAAAAATGCAAAAGAGCACTTGCAAAAGAGCAGGAAAGTTGGACTGGGGATAGCTGAGTGAAAAAAAAAAAAAAGGTGCTTTACTGGATATTAAGAGGCCACCGTGGGGTGGGGCCATCCAGCTGGGGCATCCCAGCTTCCCTCTCCCTTCGGAAACTACAAGTACTTCCCTTATCCAAAGCAAGGGCACAGAGGACACCTGGATGCTTTGGCCATCATGCCAACCAGTAGCAGGGCTCCAGTTCTGACTGGAGTGCCCTCCAGGAGTAGTTAAGAATATGAGCTCCAGAGTAAGACTGGCTCAGGGAGAGTCCCTAGTCTGCAACCAGCTGGTTACATGAGAGACATTCACCCAGTCTCAGTCCCCAGTGCCCTCACCCCTTCCACAAAACAGTTGGATCCTTGAACATGGGGATGAAAGGCACTGACCCTCCCCCACCATGGAGTCAAAACTAGGCATCTAACTTTTGACTCCCCAAAAGCCCAACTACTAATAGCCTACTGTTGACCAGAAACTTTGCTGATAACATAGTTGACTAACATGTATTTTGTATATGTATCATACACTTTGTTCTTACAATAAAATAAGCTGGAGAATAGAAAATGTTAAGAAAATCCTAAGGGAGGGGTGCCTGAGTGGCTCAGGCGGTTAAGCGTCCGACTTCGGCTCAGGTCATGATCTCACGGTTCGTGAGTTCAAGCCCTGCGTCGGGCTCTGTGCTGACAGCTCAGGGCCTGGAGCCCGCTTCAGATTCTGTGTCTCCCTCTGTCTGCCCCTCCACTGCTTGCACTCTGTCTCTTGCATTGTCTCAAAAATAAATAAACATTTTTAAAAAGTTTATAAAAAAAGAAAATCCTAAGGGAGAGAAAATACTGTATTTATTAAAGAAAATTTGTATGTAAGGGGGCCTGCTCAGTTTGAACGTGTGTTGTTCAAGGGTCAACTGTACTTATGAAATGTCATCTCTGAGTCCAGCCTGGTACAGGGATACAGCAGAGGAGAGACACGCGTCCCACCCTCACGAGGCCTGCACACCAGTGGGGGCTAGCAGCACGTGGAAGAGACTGCAGACAGCCTGCCCCTCTTCCTCCCAGGAACACAATCTCCCAGGTATTGGCTGTTCTGCTGGAGACCACGGGCTGTGAGGACAGACACGAGTCGGCGGGGAAGGGCTCAGCCATGGGTGGCTGCGGCTATGCTGTGTCTGTCACTGCCGTCCACAGTCACCTCCCAGTAGCCCACGGGGCTGCTCCCCAGCACTGCTCCTTTCTGGGGAGGGGTTGAAGCCTTGAGCTTTAAGGGGCCTAGATCCCAGCATTCCATGTCCCTAGTGGGTAAGGATGAGAGAAACTATGTGAGAGCCTCAAATAAATAATAACAAGTATTTGTGTGCTTAGGGAAGTCAGTGTTGTACTTTGAAAACTTGCAAATTAGTCCTAGAATGTTAGTATGCTCCCATTCTGTGCTCTTTTCCTCCTTCTGGTCTTTGTTCTTCACTCTCTGTAGCAGACACTTGCTTTGTGCCCCACATCATCCTCTCCCCCCTCCTTATGGCCATAGCACCTGGATTCTGTTTGGGGGAAATCATCTCTTCCCTACTCTCAGACCAGGTGTTACAAGGAAAGTGGACTCACTCTGGTTCTAGGAAATGAACACACGTCTCAGGCTCAAGTTCCTTCCCCTCCGACCACCGTGACGGATTCAAGAACATGACATGACGTAGTCATGCCAAGTGGAGCTAATGAGACTCATTTCTGGGGTCGTTCTTTGAGTTAACAGGGAAGCGATCACCTTGTTTTTCTCTGGACTCCAAGGTGGAAAGATGCAGGCTAGAGCTGAAGGTGTCTTGCTAGGATGGAAAGAGTCTATCTGTGAAGACAGCCAGCCCAAAGGGGGCAGTGCGGAGGGATGGAGGTGGGGAAACCAATGCCACTGACACAGTCTGAGCTCTGACTAAGCTGTATAGGTAGCCAGTCCTGCTCTGCTCTTGTTGGTTATATGAGACAATACACTTCCTTCTTGCTCAAGCTAGTTCACTTCTGTCACAGGTCACAGAAAGAGTCCTCACTGATGCGTTCTCCATTTTCCCAACTCACCAACACAATCTGACACTGAAAGTCACTTGCCTGGCAATCAAGTACAAAAAAAAAAAAAAAAAAAAAAGCCCCAAATCATGCCTGCCAGCTCCATAGCCTCTTTACTCATTTACTCGTTGTCTCTTTCAAGCCTGACCCAAAAAAGAGGCCTCAGCTCACTTAGCCTAGCTCACAGAAGAACTGGTACCTGCTTTCTGTGAACATACTGCCAGGTTTGGATTGTTGCACTGATCTAGGATTTTAACACTACTGGTAGCATTATGTTATTTTCTCCATAAAAATCTATTGGCTAGGAATTTACCCAAGGATACAGGAGTACTGATGCATAGGGGCACTTGTACCCCAATGTTTATAGCAGCACTCTCAACAATAGCCAAATTATGGAAAGAGCCTAAATGTCCATCAACTGATGAATGGATAAAGAAATTGTGGTTTATATACACAATGGAGTACTACGTGGCAATGAGAAAGAATGAAATATGGCCCTTTGTAGCAACGTGGATGGAACTGGAGAGTGTTATGCTAAGTGAAATAAGCCATACAGAGAAAGACAGATACCATATGGTTTCACTCTTATGTGGATCCTGAGAAACTTAACAGAAACCCATGGGTGGCGGGGGGGGGGGGGGGGGAAGGAAAAAAAAAAAAGAGGTTAGAGTGGGAGAGAGCCAAAGCATAAGAGACTCTTAAAAACTGAGAATAAACTGAGGGTTGATGGGGGGTGGGAGGGAGGAGAGGGTGGGTGATGGGTAGTGAGGAGGGCACCTGTTGGGGTGAGCACTGGGTGTTGTATGGAAACCAATTTGACAATAAACTTCATATATTGAAAAAAAAATCTATTGGTTGGATAGTAAGATAGAAGGCCCTGGAACAACCCCCCCCCCCACTCTATTACATATACACGCAGAAGAAGCAGTGAGTCCCAAACCTTTGAAAGTACAAACTCCTTCTTTATATTTTTAATATGTATTCTCCCAAAGGAACGGGTAATCTGTTTATGCCTAAAATGTAACGGACACTTGACACTAGTTAAAACCATAAAGTTAAAGCAAATTGGAATCGAAGTAGAAACCGATAAAAACATGAAGACCCACCAATCAAGGACCAGATAGGATTGTCCTCCTCTTCAATGCTTGAAAATTGACCTATAAGATTAGCTTGGACCTCAGCATTTAAAATGGATAAACCTCTCTCCACCAGGGCCTTGTTAACCTCAACACAAGTCTGAACACCGATAGAATTCAGGACTTCCTTCAAGTTAAAGGTCCTAAAAAACAAAACAAAATTGCATCAGTAACACTTTTTCTGTTCATTAGTTTTTATTTATTTTTAATATACCAACTTGTTTCAAATGTCCATCACTTTTCATTTATACAGACAATAAGTACCTCCATTAG
Organism: Lynx canadensis; assembly: GCF_007474595.2. NCBI lineage: Eukaryota > Metazoa > Chordata > Mammalia > Carnivora > Felidae > Lynx > Lynx canadensis. The sequence goes on along the minus strand of NC_044309.1, from coordinate 125,529,059 downwards.
CACAAACTTAGAATATGGTAACTTCTCCTAAACATCAACCTTTGTATGTAGCAGATTTTTTAAATGGTTAAAGCACTCAATTCTGTAGGTAGTGTTTAGTTGGGAAAGCATTCAGAGAAGTGTGGTCCCTGAAAAGAAGTCTGCATCCTCGTTTTCATGCAGGACCATCAAAAAGGAAAAGAAATTACCTATTTACTCCTTAGAATAAACCCTTGGGTCTGAGTGGATTTATTCATAGATTTGTTGTTGTTAAATCTATGCTTATACAATGAGGTAAAGTCAATTCCTTTATCCATGCCTGAACAGTGCATCTATAACACCAATCAAAAACAAGAAATGAAGATATTCAGAGATTAGTACCATAATGACAAATCACCTAAAATTCTTGACCTCTCATGATCAAAGATAAGAAGCTCCTTCCTACTGTTACTTTCAAGTAACCAATCAAAAATCCCAAATACATAGAGTCCAGAAAATCATAAACAGTAATTGGTAGGGGGTTACTTAAAAAGTAAAAAAAAAAAAAAAAAAAAGGTAATGAGAAAGGGCATGTGTTGGGTCCACACTATTGAGAAATGATCATTAAAAATGGTCTCTTGCTGTCCAGAAATGGTCTTTGTTTTTTATTTTTTAAGAGAGAGAGAGAGCATGAGAGAATGCAACTGAGGTAAGGGCAGAGGGAGAAGGAGCGAGAGAATCCCAAGCAGGCTCCACACGCAGCATGGAGGCCTGTCGCAGGGCTCAATCTCACAACCATGAGATCATGACCTGAGCTGAAATCAAGGGCTGGATGCTCAAGCAAGCGAGCCACCCAGTCGCCCCTAGAAAAGGTCTTTAAGATAACTACGTGCAAACTTGGAATTAAAGGGTGAGAGAACGGAGGTGGAGGTGGGAGATTCAACAAAACAAAGCGGTCAGAGAGGCAAAGCATGTATACAGGAGATGCTTTGACAACAGGCCATTAACAGTGAACATTGTCCGAGTACTTGCCATGGGCCAGACACCGGCCCTAAGTACATCACAAGGAATCATCTTAATGTCTCACATTTGTAAGCAGGCACAGTTATCTCTTTTTACAAATGAGAAAACGAGGCTCAGAGTGATTTGGGAACTTGTTCAAGGGCACCTAACAAGTCAATAGCAGAGCTTGGACTTAAACTCTGGTCTGTCTGACCTGAAGCCTGACTTCTCAGTAACCACTTTGCTATATGCTTTACATTAATACTTGAGCAGCATTGTGGGTTCTCGAATAAATAAAAATTCCTGGAAAATAAGTTACCCGGTATGGGGAAATGCCAAGGTAAGACCAGCTGCAAGCCCAGAGGAGGTTTCTCTTCATTACAGGTCTTGGGTCCTGGAATGTGAAGTAAATGAGCCTGGATGCTTAGCACAGAAGCAGCAGAAAGGGCAGGGCCTTGGTTTCCCCTTTCCTCACTATGCAGCTAAGGTAAATCTTTCTCTCTCTGAGAACTCTGGATGCTGTAACCACTCGGGCTCCTTTTGGCTCTTGATATTCTGGGATTTTATCAGGTAATTTACGTGCTTTCTGAGTAATGGGCAGCAGGATAGGTGCAAAGACGGGAAGGAAGAACGTAAGGCCTTGAAAACACCGGAAAGGGAAACCAGCAGGAGGAGCTGACCCATATCAGACCCATGAAAACATGTGATCATTGACTAAGACTAGGAATTTTCTGACTTGGATAGGATTCCCACCGGGATGATCTAAATGCAAAATCTAAATGGAATCCTAGTGTTCAATGAAGGTTTGACACTGGGAAATGAATTTAGCGAAAACAAGTCCTTCCCTGGACTTGTGTAGTGTCTCTGAAGGACAGGAGGTCACTACTCCTGAAGACTTTACAGCAGGCTGGATCAGTGAAGTCGGTAACCATTTCACTGCAGAAAGACAACGGAGTCAGAACTGAATAGGAAAGCCTCCCTGACAGGGCCTTCTGAACACTGAGCTCGGAATTCTGGTTTCTGTGGGTTTGGTTCACAGCGCTGTCAAAGAAGAGCTCTTGTCCATGCCCGTCCCAAGTGGAAACGGGACACTCACCCTGGCACTTGTCATGGAAAGGACCTCTCCCTCTCCTATGAAAGGACATCGAAGCCTTCAGAGATATCAAAAGAAATTCTAGAAAAAGAAGTTGTAAGATAAGCTTCCCTAAAGCACAGTCCTGAATATCACACGCAGACGTCCAGGGTTATGCGCCATCTCTGAAACACGTGCAGAGCCTTAAGACGGGGATGAGCAGATAAAATTGGAACTTACTCTTTGTTCATGCCTTCGAGTAGAACAGCTGAAATCCTTTTTAACCTGTTTGCAAGCTCAGGAAGGCCTTCTGTAAGAGCACCCACCATATTGTTGGTAATTAGGGACAGGCAGGCAATAATTTTCAATTGATTCAGCTTTTCTGTCAGTTCCTGAAGACGTGCTCCATCTGTCATGAGTGTCTAGCATATTTATTTTAAATGTAAAAATAGAAAGGGAAGCTCAATACCATGAAAATGTAAAACAAGCAATGTTACATCCAAACTCCCATTTCATCTGATTTCAGGAAAGTCATTAAACCACACGCAACACTAGACAGACTAGCTTAAGAATTAAAATATTGGAAGACTTGAGGGAAGAAAAAAAAATCACTCACCTCTGGTAATTCTTTCTTCTGATAATCCCACTGCAACAGTTTTAAATAACTGTTATTTAGCACCAGTGTAGGGCTCAGGCTTGGCTTAGAGCTATTTTCAGCCCCAGGAGTTAAAGCCGTCTCAGAAAGAGAAAGCAGTTCATTTACAGATTCTTTTATCCATCCTGTAGTTTGATCAAGAGCACCTGAAAGTGAAGAGGCCACATTATTTGTCCTACAGCTGACAGATCCCTCCATGTGTGCATTCTACATGACAGACGTTACGTTAGGAACTGGCCACGAATGAAGAGACAGGCACAGCCCTTGAGGAACTTAGAGTCCAGATGGGGAGACGGAGCTGTGAACTAACAATTACAGCAGATATAATAAATGCTAGAAGGCACATGGAAGTGGAGAGAGCAGAGGTTGTCCAGGACAGACTCTAAGGAAGAGCTCTGGACTGATGCCTGAAGATACAAGACAGAGGACAGAGCTGTCACTCCAGGACAGGCGAATGGCCCATAGAAAACCCCAGAAAAGTGACAGAATATGGCACATTCTGGATGCTACAGGCAAATCCGATTGCTGGTCCACAGAAAACCAGGGGGAAGAGACTGGTAGCAGGTGGTATTGGATGGGCAGGCAGGAGCCAACTCACACGCAGTCTTGAATTTTGTGCAGAGAAGGTATTTAGACTAAAGGCATTGATTATTAAACATGTTTGGGTCCTGGACCCCCTGAGTGTCTGATTTAGAGTTATGCCTTTCCCAAAATGCACATGCATGCACTTTACTTTCAACCCAGTTCTACGGTTTCCCAGTAGAAACAATTGGCTTTTTATACCACATTTCTTATAACACTGTATATTTAGTAGAATTTATAAGGTGGAAACTGCTTTTAAAAAAAATGCAGTATGAACACAGGTGTGGATTTATTCTTTTAAAGCACCAGAGAATGAAATAAAGAATAATGACCCTGAAATTCTTCTTCAGACCCAGCGCCTGAACAGAGGTAATTTATGAGCAGCTGTGTTTGCCACACTAGAACACCACTACCCCAGAACTTTGCAACTTTGTGTCTCCTCAGTTGGCAAATGTTCTGGGTTTTTCAAATTCTGTTCATAAAGATGTAAAGGACATGCAGTCTTTTATTTAAAAGATATCCAAGGGGGGGGGGGGCGGTTGAGAGAGAGAGAGAGGAAATCTTCATGGGTATAATTACAATGTGGCATTAATAAGCATTTATACTGCACTCTTAATCATTTACAGCTGACACATTTAAAAGCCCTTTTAGTTATCTCAAACAAAAGCAACAGTGTACCCTAGTGCTTCTCAAATCGTGGCTGATTTTAGAATCACCTGGGGAGCTCTAAAAAGAAAAAAAAAAGATCTTGCACACAGCTCCTGGAGATTCTGATTTAATCAGTCTGAGATGGGGCTCAGGCATCTGTGTTTAAACACCTCAGGTGATCTAGTCCACCGCCAGAATGGAGTATGACTGGTAAAACAGAAAGGACATGAATTTAGAGTGAAGCATCATCAGCTTTCCTCTAAGGGATCTGCTGAGTTATTCCCACAAGCTAGTACACAGACCATTCTATGTGGCTCCAAAAGCAAGGTCAACCCCAGGAGACACTTGTATCCTTGGTTTTTCATGTGGGCAGTAATTCTCTCCATTTACTCATTTATCCAATGATAACTGAGCATCTACTATACACTAGGTACCGTACTTAATGTCAGGGATTCACAGATGAGTGAACACGTTCCCTGCACCCAAGAAGCTCTTAGTCTACTAGGAGGGAGGAACATAAGAACAAGCAATGGCTTTACAGGCACATTTGCCTAAGAATTGCCCAGGATCCATGGAGGCCCAGGCACACAGCACCTGACTTTACTTTCCACCAATACACAGTGGGTGCTCAAAAACCTCTGCTCTCTGTGTCTGGTGTGACAGACCCAGTAGGTTTCCAATTTATTTCAGCATCTCTGGAAGTAACCGTGGCTTAGGGAATGGCTCAGTCTCCTTCAGACTGACAAGTTGATTGGTCTTCCAGGCCTGCAGCGATCTTTCCTTTCCCACCGTCATCCAGTAAAATGTTTACTAATGCCCACAGTGCAAGGTGTTTCTTGTAAACTCAGAAAGCAGAAAAGGGAATACTTCTCAATTCATTTTATGAGGCCAGCTTTGCCCTGATACCAAAACCAGGCAAAGGCATTACAAGAAAATTACAGAATGATCTCTTTCTAAAAATATAGATGCAACAATCCTTAAGAAAGCACTAGCAAGGTAAAGTATTAGTAAGGCAAAGTAATACACCATAAATAAGGGGTGGGATAAACATCTCAGGATTGCAAACTTGGTTTAACATTAGAAAAATATTGGGGGCACCTGGGTGGCTCAGTCGGATGAGCATCTGACTGTTGGTTTTGGCTTAGGTCATGATCTCACAGTTTCGTGAGATCTCTGCACTGAGCCTGCTTGGGATTCTCTCTCCCCCCCTCTCTCTCTGCCCCTCCCCAACTCGCACTCTCTCTCTCTCTCAAAATAAATAAACAAATTTTAAAAACAAGAAAAATATCAATCACTGTAATTCAGCACATTATCATAATAAAGGAGAAAAAATGATCACTTCAGCATACAGAAACAGCATGTGACCAAATTTAACATGCGACCTATTTAGATAAAAGTTCTCAGCAAACTAGAAATAGAGCTTCCTCAATACAGAAAAGGACATCTATGAGAAGCTGCAGCTGACATGGCTTAAGTATGACATATATCATACTTAAGAGTCAAACGATGAACATTCTTCCCCTAGAAAAGCAAAGATGCCCTCTCTCAAGACTACTATTGCACATCTGATTGGATGTCCTAGTCAGTGCAATAAGGCAAGAAAAGGAAATAAAAGGCACACAGGTTTTTAAAAAGAAGTAAAGCTGTCTTTATTTGCAGTCAGTGTGATTATAGATACAGAAAACCCTAAGGAATATTCCAAAAAAACTACTAGAATTAAGAAGTGAATTTAGCAAGTTCTCAGCATGCAAAGTGCATATTCAAAAGCCAATTACATTTCTATATACTAGAAAATAAAAATCTTACAAAATACCATCTATAACACCATCAAAGAACATAAAATAAATGAGATTAAATTTAACAAAGTAAGTATAAGACTGATACACCAAAACTAAATGTATTGCTGAAACAGGGGCACCTGGCTGGCTCAGTCAGTTGGGCGTCTGACTTCGGCTCAGGTCATGATCTCACGGTTCGTGAGCTCAAGCCCCGCATCGGGCTCTGTGCTGACAGCTCGGAGCCTGGAGCCTGCTTCTGATTCTATACCTCCCTCTCTCTCTGTCTCTCTGCCCCTCCCCCGCTCTCACTCTGTGTCTCTCTCTCTCTCTCAAAAATAAACATTAAAAAAATTTGTTTTTAAAATAAAAAATAAAATGTATTGCTGAAACAAATTAGATTTGAGATACCTAGTTCACAAACTAGTAGACTCACTATTATTAAGATGTCAGTTCAACATAATTCCAGTCACCATCCCAGCTGGCAGTTTTGCAGAAACTGATAAACTAGTTACAAAAGCATACGGAAATTCAAAGGACCTGTAATAGACAAAACAATTTTGAAAAAGAAGAACAAAGATGGAACTCTAACACTGCCTGATTTCAAGACTTAGCCTCAATATCAGGATTGTGTCGTACTGGCTAGGAGAAAACATATAGATCAACAGAATAGGATAGAATCCAATTTAAAAAAAAATAAAGTAAAGGGGCGCCTGGATGGCTCAGTTGGTGAAGCATCGACTCTTGATTTCGGCTCAGGTCATGATCTCACCGTTCGTGGGAGAGAGTCCCATATCAGGCTCTGTACTGATAGAGCAGAACATGCTTGGGATTTCTCTCTCTCCCTCTTTCTCTGTCCCTCCTGTGTGCACACTCTCTCTCTCAAACAAACATTTAAAAAAGTGATATGTGCTACAACATAGGTAAATCTTGAATATACTATACTAAGTGAGAGAAGTCAGACACAAAAAAGCCACACATTGTATGATGTGATTTATATGAAATGTCCATAATTGGCAAATCCAGAGATTAGAGACAGAAAGTAGTCCAGTGGTTGTCAAAGGCTAAGGGAAGGGAGGAATGGGAAGCTGGTAGTGAGTATGGGGTTTCTTCATAAAGTGATGAAAATCTTTTGGAATTAAATACTGATGATGGTTGTATAACCTTATGCTAAAACCACTGAATTAAACACTTTAAAAAAATTAATGTTATGGTAGGCAAATTATACCTCAATTAAAAAAAAGAATAAAAAGTTTAGAAACAGACCCACAAATGTATAGTCAATTGATTTTCAACAAAGTTGCCAAAGCAGTTAAGAGAGAAAAGATAGTCTTTTTCCAATAAATGGTGCTAGAAGTAGATACACCTATGGAAAAATGTGAACCTTGAAATATATTACCTTGAAATGATTCCTAAGCCTAAAACTATAGACCTTCTAGAAGAAAATATTCAAAAAAATCTTTATGACCTTGGGATACCTAAAGATTTTGTAGACAAACCATTAAATCCACAAATAAAATAAAATGTTATAATTTGGACTTCATCAAAATTAAAAACTTCTCTTTTTTCAAAGGTTAGTGTTAAGAAGATGAAAAAGGCAAGCCACACACAGTGGGGGAAATTTTCACAACACATACATATATCTGACAAAGGATTTGTTTCCAGAATATATTGACAGCTCTTCAATTCAATAAGAAGACAACCAAATTTAAAAACAGGGCAAAAGATTTGAATGGACACTTCACATAAGAAGATAAATGGCGATTTGCATGTGAAAAGATGCTCAACATCATTCATCATCCGTGAAACGTATCTTAGAACCACAATGCGATACTACTTTCACACCCTCTATAAAGGGTCAAATTTAAGAGACTGATAATACCTAGTGTTGGTGAAAATGTAAAGCAGTTGGAACTATCATACATGGATGGCGAGTATAAACCAGTACAACCACTTTGGAAAATAACTACCAGTTTCTTATAAAGTTAACCACATATTTAACATAATGACCCAGCCATTCAACTCCTAGGTGTTTACACAAGAGAAATGGAAACATGTGCACACACAAAGACTGGTACACAAATGTTCACAGCAGCTTTATTCATAGTAGCCTAGGACCAGAAACAATGCAAATGTCCATCAACAGGTACATGGACAAAGTATGGAATAATCATATAACAGGATACTTCTCAGTAATACAAACTATTGATACATACACAACATGGATGAATCTCAAACATCTTACTAGTTTAGTAAAAGAAGTTGGAGAAGAAAGTGAACACAGACTGTCGTTCCACTTAATATGAAGTTCTAAAAGAGGCGAAGCTGATCTACAATAATGAAAGTTTTATCAGTGTCTACCTTTAGGGGGGAGGTTGACTACAAGGGTCAAGAGGGTTCTTTTTGAATGACAGAAATGTTTTATATCTTGTTTGTAGTTGTAGTTATAGGGGCATATTCTTTTGTCAAAACTCAGAACTACACACTTAAAGTGGGCACATTTTTTATTGCATGAATAGCATACTCCAATGAAGTTTAAAAAAGGGATATAGGTTATGGATTGGCCAACTAAGTCACTGAATCTAACCCTAGTAAATGCAGGTTGAAGTCGCATACAGCTTCATCAACACTAAACACACATACAAATATTTACATTATGTAAGAGCCATTGATTGTGCTATTTAGTACTAGAAATAGTAGTCAGGGGAATGTCCTGTAAAACCTCCCCGTTTAGTATGAATGAGTTTAGTATTTGAGTTTTCCAAGATGAATGTATCGAGCGTAGTCATACATAGATTCTTCAAGGAATACAATTCCTTGAAGTCTGCTGACTTCTAATATGGTAGCTAAGCATGAAATCTGGTACCTAAGATTGAACTCTGAGTGACCCCTAAAAAGGCAACAACTCCACATCCTGGATTTGGGGGATGGCCTGTACAATTCTGAGCAGGCAGTATTCACATAAACTAAGAGAATGGTGCAGAATATGTGAATGGGAGCCCCCGATGTTATGCAAAGATCGCTCCCCTTTTCAGTATTCTGGAAAATATTCAGATTAACTACCCCGATTTTCAGTTAGAAGAATATAGTTCCCTTATCCATGACACCCGCTCTTTTATGCCTATCAACACCTCACCTCCCTTCTTTTGGTACTGATTTCTTTCTTTCTTTTTTTAAGTAGGCTCCACACCCAACATGGGGCTTGAACTCACAACCTCCAGATCAAAAGCCACATGCTCTGCAGACTGAGACAACCAGGTGTCCCTTGGTACTGATTTCTTTGAGAAATCATTTTCCCTCTTTCCATGCTTTCTTTTGTGAATATCAATTAAGAGGCCCCTGACCAGGAAAGCCCCCTGACCCCCTGGGGTTGGCCTAGAGGAATCACATGCCCATCAGACTTTCCTGGGACCTGAAGGGTGACTACAGCATTCAAGGATGGGCCATTTTATTTTCTTTCTTTCTTTTATTTTTAATTTGTTTAATGTTTATTTTTGACAGACACACACACACACACACACACACACACACACACACACACAGAGTGTGAGTGGGGGAGGGGCAGAGAGAGAGGGAGATACGGAATCTGAAGCAGCCTCCAGGCTCAGCACAGAGCCTGACTTGGGGCTCAAACCCACAAACCACGAGATCATGACCAGAGCTGAAATCGGACACCTAACCGACTGAGTCACCCAGGCGCCCCAAGGATAGCCCATTTTAAAGTACACGTTAACGGTTCTGATGATGGAGCTGGGAACTTTCCCTTATTTTTTTCTGCCCAGATTCCTGATGCTCTCCTGGTTTCTGGCCTTGTTCAGGCTCAGGTATTTTAGCTTTTTTTGTGAACTGCCCCAGTCCTTCCATTCGCTTCCTTTTTTGCCAAGTCAGCCAGAGTTAGTTTCTGTTGCTTGCCATACAACCCAGTTGATGTAACACAAAAGTGAAAAATCCAAAGAAAGCAGCCAAAGCAGCAGCTTGGTTAAATCTTGGCTTGGATGCGGGAGACTTGGCTTCCAGTCCTCGCTCCACTACTTATTAGGAGCTCTTGTGTTTGGGCAGGCCATCGCTCAGCATCAGTTGGCTCATCTTCAGAATGTTCCGTTAGTAGTCCTTGACTGCCTTGTGTGCCAGGCAAAGACAATCAGAATGCAGTTTCATGGGTTTTTGAAAAATATTTACGTCTCGTAGGATTTTTGAAAGAATCACATGAAATGAAGTTCTATGAGAATATTTTATCAGATATAAGATATTATCTAAATAAATAAAAACCTTTTCTTGCTGAGTATCTTAGAAATTACCTGTGGTCTGGCCCCCTCGGGGTAATCTGTTACACTTTCCACGGGTAATTTAGTTGTTGGACCTGATGTGGTCATCTTGTTGATGTTGTACATGTGACCAATCAGTGCCTAAGACTTGTAAATCAGGCAATTACATAAAATCTCTCTGTTGGCAAAATAAAATCTTTTCTGAAATCAGTTCAGAAATCTACAGTACTCCTCTCTATTAACTTTCCAATAATTATTTTATAAAAATCACATACACACAAAAATCCAACTCTTCTGTCCTTCTGCATGTTCCTGTGAGGCTCTTATTTTGATATTAGGGCACAGTGGCCGACTTTTGGCAAAGTGACTTGAGGATATAATTAACAGCTGACATACACTCTGCTTCCTGGACTCTTGATTTCGCTGGGAACATATTTAGAGCTGGGCAATAATGACCTATATGCACAACTGGATATATTCTATTCTTAAATCTCTGGAAATATCCAAGTCAATGTGAAACGTACAAATGCAGGTCACTAAGCCTGAGTTTTAAGGACAGAAACAAATCATTTAAGATGATCAAAACTGTCATTCAACCCAATATTAAGGAATTCGCTCCAAATGACAAGCTATCTTGACTCGAGACATGGAGACATTTGCACACACCTGTACACACGCATGTACACAGGCACACAAATGAAACCAACCAATAATGTGCTGGAAAGGAAAACACTGCTATGAACATAGTTACTGTAGTTCAGGTTTCAGATTCAGGTTCTATGCAGGGTTCTGTTTCCACTAATCCCTCTATCCCTTTAGAGCTAAAACAATACAGTTCTGAAGTCACAGAATTTTTATTGTGGAAGGATGGTTGGAAGTCATCTAGTCATATCCACCACTCAGTGCTAGCGCCCCCTCTGGAGATCCCCCAAAGGCGGTCAGTGTCTCATTTGAAGAGAGGCAGTGCTGCGTAGCGGTTGAGCGTACAAGCTTTGGGGCAGAGACATGTCTGGGTTATCCAGGCTTCAGCAGTGACCTGGGGTAAGTACCTTAACCTCAATTTCTTCATCTGTAAACAGTGAGTGATAATAGTACCAGTTTCACAGGGCTATTGTGAGGCTTGAATGGGCTAATCAGAGTGTTGGCACATAGTAAGGACTTAGCATATAATAAGTGCTCAACAAAATGATAGCTGGCACTGAGTACTATTAGTACTGGAGAGGCCCATTCCAAATTTAAAACAGCTGTAGCTGCTATAAATGTCAAAACTGGCTGCCTGCTACTCCCCTCCGTGGATCCTAGTCTGCCCTGCAGAACTTAACCGTAAGTCCCTGATTCAATACCAACAGGGAAGGCAATGCTCACCGCCCAGGCGCATCCCGTTACCAAGCAGAATACACACAGCTTCATGGACGGCTCCTCATGTGACCCTTCGTAACCCATGCCCTCTTCCCTGGACATGCTTCAGGCTCTTGGAGTCCCTTTAAAAGTGGCACTTGTTTGGCTTTGTTCACAATTAAGACTACCCTACTGACTATCTTAACAGAAAAGCTCCGTCCAAGAGGGGTGGGATGAGGTGGGTGGGTCACCTAACGGCCTTATATTGTGGTTAATTACAGCCCAGAAGCCAGCGTTAAGAGTCTGCCAATGAAGGAATCAGTCAGCCAGCCTTTTACCAGCTGTGCACCATCTGGCATCTCAGTTTCCTCCCCTGTGAAATAAGGGGTCTAACAGTACCTACTTAACTGAGTAACTGTGAGGATTCATTGAGGTACTACTTTGTCTACTCCCAGTCTCTCTTGACCCCTCTTCCAGTCCAACTTTAACGCCCACCAGTCCATCGCAACTGCTCCCATCAAGGTTATAAAGGATTCTCATACAGTCATACCCACGGTCAAGCCCTGGCCTCATCTTTCTTGACCACTTAGCAATACATGACGTAGCAGATCATGCCTTCACTGTCTGAACACTTTCTTCACTTGTCCTACAGAACATCACCTGCTCCTGGCTTCCTTCACTTCTCTGGCGGCTCTTTCACAGTCACCGTTGCTGGTTCCGTCCCTTCCTCTTGAGCTCTACTCGTTCCTAGTCTCTTTTGCTGGATCCGTCTGCTCTTGTCGATCTCTAGATGCTCTAGAGTTCCAGATCAGGCCCCTTCTGTATCTACACTCACTCCCAGGTAATTTCACCCAGTGCAATACTGTGGATAAGAGTATGAACAGTGCACACAGACCACCTGGGTGAGTCCCAGCTCCATAACTTACAAGTTGTGTTATGGAGGCAAGTGATCTAACCTCTCTGTGTCTCAGTTTCCTCATCTATAAAATGGGGGGTAATTTCCTGAAGTTGTCACAAAGATCAAATTAGTTAATACAGGTAAAGTGCTTGGCATATAGAAAGCATTTTATTCATGTTAACTATTATTCAGTTTTGTGGCTTGATCTATCACAAATATACTGGTGAGTCCTGAATGTATATCCCTAGTACCCACCATTCCCCTGAACTCTAGTCCTTTATATCCAAACACCTACCTGACATGCCCATGTTGATGCCATGTAAGATCTCAAGGTTCATATACGTGAACCTGAACCCCGATCCCATACCATCTCCTTACCTGCCCTCCCCTAGTTGCCCACCCCACTAACAACCATCACTGTTCACCCTACTGCTCACGCGAAAACCTTAGCATCATCACCTCCTCTCCTTTCTCCTCATCCAACTTCCAGCAAATCGTCTTGTTCAACTTTCAAAACACATCCAGAATCTGACCCCATCTAACTACTTCCACCACTGCCAGGTGAACCATTATTTCTTGCACATGCAGCCACAATACCGCCTACATGGTGCCCCTGTTTCCCTCTCTGCTCCCGTGCCATCTATTCTCTCTCTACCCGGGAGCCAGGGCGGCCTTTAAAAATGCAAATCACATGTTGCTCCCCTGCACAAAACTCTCCAATGACTTCCTGTCAACACTTGGAATAAACTCTAAGCTCTCATTTCCTAGCAAGGTTCTGTATGACCTGCCTTTGTCTACCTCTTGGACTCGTCTCTGCCCACTCTCTCCCTGCCTGCTCTACTCCAGCCACACTATCTGTGGTGTGTCTGTCCAACTTCACACACATGCTTCTGTCTCAGCGCCTTCGTACCTGCAGCTCCCTCTGGCTGGAATGTTCTTTTCTCACGTCTTCATATGCCCCTTCCTCCTCCCTTTGCAAACTCTGCTCAAACATTCCTTCTTAGAGAGGTCTTCTCATCTCAGTCTACCTTGTCTTAAAAAACACCACCTCCCTCACTCCTGCCCCATTGCTATCTGCCCTTTTTCCTACTTTTCTTCATAGCACTTAACACATCTGACAATACATGCTTATTTGTTTGTCTGTCATGCCTACTAAAATGTCAGCTCCCCAGGGGTCATGACATTGTTTTGTTCACTGCGGTATCCACAGCAACTGGGATCCACAGCAATCCTAGTATCTGGGGCACAGCAAGTGCTCAATACATATATATTTTTTAATACATGAAGAAATGAATAGTGCTTGAGACACAGCAAACAGCTATAAATTTGTGATGTCGATTTTAGAAGTTACAAAAATGTTTAACAGAAAAGTCAAAATTCTTTAGTGACACTCCTTAAGATACCAAAATATAACGCATCATATTTCCACTTAGTTTCAACATATACACATTATATTGTACTTACTTGGAGTTTCTTCTAAAATTTCTTGGAACTTGGTTCTCTCATAATCCACCAACTGGCGTTGAAGATGTGGTCTAAGACTCCTAATTGTAAAATTGACCATGTCCATTTTCATGAGGTCCAGGACATGAAATATTTGTCTAAAAATTTTAGAGTGAAAATAGTTAAAGAGGTGAGTAAGAAATTAAGCTGAAATTCATTAACTGCAATCTATTTTACAGGCTGGAAAATATAAACATCCCCCAAATGGTTTTGAAATTCCAACTGCCATTGGCAAGGTCACTTTTCATAGAAGGCATTACACATGCATCCCAAATTTATTCTTCACAGATCTCAAGAGTATTTGCTTTAGCAAATACAATACCTCCAGCTGATCCATTACACCCAGCAGTGAATTGGTAGACAGTAGAAAGCATAAGCAATGAGTCTTAACAATGAGACAAAGATTCAAGAAGGAATTTTCACTGGAAAGCCCTAAACTTTTAAGGAGTCTGTACATAGTGTACTTGGTTTTTCCTCCTAAGGGAACGTGGGTGGGGTGGGGAGAAAAGAAGAAAAAGGACAGGGAAGTAAGGCACAGGGGAAAAATACTTCAGTTTCGAATTGGGCACGCCTGGGCTCAAATGCAACATTGCAACTGACCAGCTCTGTGGCCAGGCATAAGTTACTCAATCTCTCCGTGCAAGTTTCCTCATCTGTGCAAGAAGAGACAAGATCAGTCTTGGAGGGATGTTGTAGAGAGTCGATGAGGTTATGAACGCATCATGGAGGGAACAGTGGTCCCCAGTAGGTGCTCGATAGATGACCAAGATGAAGACCACAGATGTGATACCACATGTGGGTAATAAGGTAACTCAGAGCATGGATTCTGCAACTGAAGAGTCACTGTATGCCAGAGCTGAACACAACTCTACGGGCACATACAGCCCATTTCACCAATGGAGTAAAGTATGACTTTGAGAGGTTATCGACTTGCCCCAGTTAGTAATGTAAGTTACCTGCTCTATGCATACCAGTTTCCTCCTCCTACCTTTCCCATACTATTACATAAAACTTAATTTTCAACGTGGCTGTATTCACAAAAAAAAAAAAAAAAAAAAAGGGGGGGGTGGGGGGAGTTCCTCTCATTGGTGAAAACTATTATAGACTCGTCTTTCCTCTGGGATCACAAAGAAGTTATTGTTTATACAGCCAGAATTAGACCCTTACAATTTTAAAGTATACCTCATTTCCTCGGGGAAGCAGTGGCAGAAATGGTTAGGTGACCACCAAAGGTCTGTGCTCTTTTTCCACAGTGTATATTTGTGGCTAGGAAAATGTATTTCCAGACAGCAACCACGTTTCCCAGGCCTCCTTCAAACTAGGTGGGACCACAGGACTGGTTACAGTCAGTGGAATCTGTCTCTTCTGGGCTGAAGAGGTTGAACACTGGGTATGCCTTCCCCGATCCCTTTCCCATTCACTAGCTGAATGTACAGGACTCCAAGGGCCTTGGGCAACAGTGGGATCAAGGATAGAAGGAACCTGGGTCACCAAATAACATGTGGAAAGCTGCCTGACCAAGAACTCCTGCTTCAGACTGTGACATGAGAAACTTATACTGGTTAAATCACCAAGAGTTCAGGGGTTATGTGTCATAGCAGCTACCATTACCCTAACTCATAAAGACCTCTTCCTAGATCCTTGACTGGATTAGGTCCCTCTGCTAGAAGCACTGTTAATCCCCTGTACATCCCCTCCCATAGCACTTACCACAATTGCAATTCCTTGTCCGAGGTCTGTTTTCCCATTGGACTGTAAACTCCCTGGTCAGAGACTGTATCTGTCTTTTTCCTCACTGCATCTCCAGGGCCCCCCACACACCAACTAACAACTTTGTTAGGTCATTCTATCTGGAAATTCTATGTTCAGGGCAAATGACTGACTTGCTCCTTGCTTCTCTGGTTTCTTCTAGGGTCAAGGATTCCTTTGGAAGACCAGAAATTATTCTGTGTTCCTCAATTCCCACACTTCCCTTTTGAATGAACTGAAAGGTACTCTCAGAAAATGCAAGCTGTGAGCACCTGTCTGGCTCAATCGGTTAAGCGTCTGACTTAGGCTCAGGACATGATCTCACAGTTTGTGGGTTCAAGCCCTGGGTTGGGCTCTGCGTTGATAGCTCAGAGCCTGGAGCCTGCTTTGGATTCTCTGTGTCCCCCTCTCTCTCCCTGTCCTGTGCTCGCTCTCTCAAAAATAAACAAACAAACAAACAAAAAGAAAGAAAATGCAAGCAGGGAAAGTGCTAACCTCAGCACCTCCACGATGTCGTTGGTAGCCTTCAGCTCTCTGATGTCGTCATCTCGCACAGGAGCACAGAGCTTTCCCATGATACTGATGACATAGTTGGCCAGGCCTTGGATGTCAACAGCACTGTGCTCAGCCTGCTGCCTGATTAGGTCTGTGTCTAAAACTTCACATATCTGGTTGCGAAGCCGGTTGCCGCCAGGAGTCAGAAAAGAAAGGAGAATCTACACAGGGAAAGGAAAGAAAAGTTACCGGCATTCTTACGTGAATAAGGGTTGTCATTTTTTATTTCAGTGTCTAGAAGACCAAGCTCCTTGTCCATATTTTAATGCCCTGGGTGCCACAGAAGTCTACACTGACTGGTGGTGGGTCACAGGAGCACTCCAGTGTCTCAAATCTAAAAAGCAAGTTCTACCTTCTGCATTAAAGCCCCCCTCCAACTTGCCACTACTCATGGGAAGTTACTGAAACTACCAGAATGAGAGCAACTGGCAAGGAAGCAGTATTACTGAAATAACTTCAAAAAGTTTACAAATAAGCCACGTAAGGAA
The DNA here is from genome assembly GCF_007474595.2 of Lynx canadensis. Classification (NCBI taxonomy): domain Eukaryota; kingdom Metazoa; phylum Chordata; class Mammalia; order Carnivora; family Felidae; genus Lynx; species Lynx canadensis. The sequence continues at coordinate 125,512,571 of NC_044309.1, read as the reverse complement.
GGAATAAGTTGCAGATCATGGCTCCAAAGAACCCTTTAAAAAAGAGCAAATGAGGGGCGCCTGGGTGGCTCACTTGCTTAAGTGTCCAACTTCGGCTCAGGTTATGATCTCACTCTCACGGCTCGTGGGTTCGAGCCCTGCATCAGGCTCTGTGCTGACAGCTCGGAACCTGGAGCCTGGAGTCTGCTTCGGATTCTGTGCCTCCCTCTCTCTCTGCCCCTCTCCTACTCGCACTCTGCCTCTCTCTCTCTCAAAAATAAATAAACATTAAAAAAAAATTAAAGAAGAGCAGATGGAAACACCCCATGGGCTACGTTAGTATATTTTACGTATAAGATATTTATTATATATTCCTTAGGCAACCTATCCTGAGTATTCACCACACAGCAGACACTGTGCTTACACACACAGCACATGGTTAGGAGGACGGGCTCTGAGCCCGAGCACTTCAGTTCCAATCCCTCTCCATCCCTCAAAGCTGGGTAACCGTGGGCAAGTGAGGGAACTCAGCTCCCTTTTATTCAGTAAGAGTAACAGTGGTAACTACCTCACAGCATTATGGTAACGATAAATGAATAATCTAGCGTATGGTATAGAGCAAGGGCTTCGTGAATGTTCACTAAAACTCCGCCCTATCATTTAATTCTTACAATTCTCAGAACGCTAAGACTGAAGGATCGGAAAGCTGTTGCTAAACCCATTGCTAAACCAGGTTTCTAGCTCCTGAGTCTGTGCTCTTGACTTGCTGTGACCAACCCCTCTGTGTGCTAAGCGTCACCCTGCGCTCGCTCCTTCCACCGCCGGAGTTCCCTTGCCTCCACCCCGCCCCGGGAAGTGCACTTCGGAAAACACCCTTCCAGTGACCGGACTTACTCAGTTTTCCAAAAAGAATCCCCAGCACCCTTTGAAGGATGCAAAAACAGTCTTCAGGGAAAAGAATTACTAATTAATACAGACAACATCAACTTGCCTCTCTGATTTCTTCAAACAGTTTGATGGCATGTTCATACTCCGGAGGCTCGGCATTCAGTTCTGACTGCAAGACGTCCCAGAAGGCCTGGTGGACAATGTGCTTCACTCGACTGGCCAAGCTACAGGAAGGAAATGAATTGTTTTTAAAAATAAGCACTATTTTTCCTGATTATGAAAGAAATGTGCTCATTGTAGAAATCTTACAAAATTAAGAAAAAAAACCCCAGAGAATAAAAATGGCCCATAATCTCATTTTAATCTTTTGACATATTTCCCTTGTTCAATGCATGTTTTTATATAGTTGAGAATAATCTATAGGTATAGTATACACTTGTGTCATTTAATATCCTGTCCTAGGAGTTTCCCCTCGACTTTAAAAATGCCTTCTTGCTACAGCTTTCAGTAAGTTCTTAAAATTGTACCTTAAGGAGATGCCTTAATCCAGCTGCTCTTTGGATCTTTAGACGTGTTCTAGATTTTTGGTCTGAGATATGGAAAAGTTGCTCTTTCCTCAACAGCTAAAGTTTCATTGCACGGAATAGAACAGGTTGGCCCCAAGGAGACATGCATGGGACAGGCTGCCAACCGCAGCTTAGATGTCCCATTTAAAGTTAGCCAGACCACACTGCTGGAATAGGAACCTTCCCAGGAAGAGCTCACAATAGAATAGGTGGCCACTTTGCCTCACCCCTTATGTCACTGCACTAAAATAGGTGCACATTTAAATACACATCCCTACTGAACTCCTACACCATTTGGCAACAGTTTTAGGAAAATCACATATTTCCCTGCACTGTACTTACTTAGGTGTCTCCATTCTCTACAGGGCACACATCTCTCCCAGGCAGAGGCCGTAACTTCTTCTAAGTACCTAGCACGGTACTGTACCTAGCACGGTACCTGGCATACAGTGAGTGTTTGATGAAGGCATGATAAATGAATTAATAACTTCATAGTTATGCACATGTCCTTATTTTTCCTTTTTAGAGTACAAATAGCTAAACATACAATAATGCTATGAGACATTAAAATCAGCTTTCTGAGGAGTGTGAGTTAAAATTGCTTCCATAACTGCAAATGCTATATTCTACTCAGCAACTTTAAATGTTAAAACTTATTCTAGTTTCCTGACTAGATTTACTCAGCATAAATGCTATTTCTAGTGTTGACCCTCCTGAGCAACTTCAGAACAATGAGAAAGGCAAACACTGCTGGGATGGACTTTCACTCTTGACTTTACCAGCCTTACGTACGTGGCTTGAATGGATCGACCAAGGAAGAGCTATAACTTTATAGCTCCTGCAGGGACATCAGAGTTTAAATGTAAGGTTTCCTAAAGGCTGAAAGATATTTTTTAGCTTTTTAATTTTCTGGAGGATGATGGGGTGGGGGGGGAGGGGAATGAGATCAATCAAATCATTTACAAGCATTCTTGCTAGGTATCAGAAATCAGACATATTTTGCCAAGTCTTTTCCCCCAAAGACAATATTTAGTAGAATATGAGAGTCAGCCACATTTAAAAAAATTTTTTTTTTCAACGTTTATTTATTTTTGGGACAGAGAGAGACAGAGCATGAACGGGGGAGGGGCAGAGAGAGAGGGAGACACAGAATCAGAAACAGGCTCCAGGCTCTGAGCCATCAGCCCAGAGCCCGACGCGGGGCTCGAACTCACGGACCGCGAGATCGTGACCTGGCTGAAGTCGGACGCTTAACCGACTGCGCCACCCAGGCGCCCCAAGTCAGCCACATTTTAAAAGGTAACAACTTGGCCATTTGTAAAAAGCCATCTGAAAAATCAACAGCTCATAACATGCTATTTTATTTTTAAATAAAGTTAGTTGTCCTAAGTTTGCATTTTGCTTTCCTTGCTCACATTTTCCAGCTAAGGCAGAAAAGGAAGGAGAGAGGTATTCCTATTTCCCAGAGTATCAAAATCCTTATGGTCCAGGCGCTCGGATGCCCATGAGCACGCATTTGAAGCGTTTTAGTCCCCATCACGTCCTTGGGGAACGTGAGGCTCAGAAATGGTCTCAGCAGAGCCAGGATTCAAATCCAGAGTCTGCCTGATCCTCAACTGCTTTTGCTATGGCCTGTATTCACAGCTTTTGAATTTAAAGCACAAATACTCCCACACTGTAAACTTCAAGCATTCATTTTTATTAGTCAGTCAATAAATGTTTATATGACATCCAATATGTGCCAGGCCCTGTTTTGGGTGCTGCGGTTACTGTAGTAAAAAAGAAAGTTGTCTGTTCTCAAAAAGCTTATCTGTTAGCAGGGACAGAAAGACAAAAACAAAACACATTAAAAATGAATAAGGCAATTTCAGAACCATGAGGAAGACAGAATAAGACGGTATGGTACACAGTGATGGAGAGGGTGCTGCCTTCACCGGGAGGTTGAAGAACACTTCTCTAGCACAGTGACTTTTCAGTTCAGACTTGAATGAGGAGAAAAAAAGCAGCCAGTGCAAATCTAGGGGAACAACATTAAAAAAGAAGGAAGAAGAAGGACAAAGTTCCTGGGACAGGATCAAGCCAGTATACTCCGAGGTCAGCAAGGAAGCCAGTTTGGCAGAAGTGCAGCAGGCAGGAGGGACAGGAGTAAAAGACGTGGTCAGGAAGTGGAGCCTTGCTGCCATACTTTCTGCCAAACATATGGGTTTGTAGAAGTTTGGGTTTCTTATTCTAAGTGTAATAGAAAACCACTGAAGGATTTTAAGCAAAGAAATGACCTTCTCTGATTAACCCTTCAGAATGATCACTCTGGCTACCGTGTGAATGGAGAGGATGGACTATGGGGGGCTAAGGACGGAGACAGGGCAACCAATTAGGACTGAAAGAGGAGAGGTCAGACAATGACGGTGGCCTGGCCTAGGGGTGTAGCAGTAGAGTGGTATGAAGGATAGTGGTGAAATGCAATTACCATAGAAAACCAAACAGATATACCTATTTTGGCCAGTAATCTTAAAAAATATTAGTGATTATTATGAATAATGTCCTCAGGAGCAGGAGGACTACAATCTGGATTTTAAAGAAGGAAAGTTGTTATGTTTCCTATTTTTCCTGCTTTAAAACAAATGAGCATAAAACCTCTAAACAGAATCAAATATTACATGTTGTCTTAACGGATAGAAGGAATGCCTCTGGATTTATAAATGATACTGTGAGGTTGAAGATTTAATGCCATTATTCATGAGCTAACTTTGCCTCTAAAGATGACTTACCTGTAGTTATGGCCTCAAGCCTTTTCTCTTCTCTGTCCCAGGGGATTTATGAGCCAACAAAGTCAGAGAGGTTGAGGTAGGATATAGGGTGTGGCTCTAACTAAAGGTCCCTGGGTTTTGGGGAGGGGGCAGGGACTGAGGTTAACCAGGGGTGCCCATGTAGTTGTGATTCCTATCACCAGACGCTTCTGGATCATCTGTTCTTAGCACTTCGGCAGCTCAGCTACATTGATTTATCTTTTACAACCTGAATATCAGTTTTTAATAAGTCAATCTGCAAACATTTCTTGAGCACGTACTGTATGTCAGGCATTCTGCTAGGCAATGGGGATAGAGCCCCAAATGATATAGACACAGTCCTTCCATTACGGTGTTTTGGTCACATGGGAGAGACAGACACTGAACATAAAGACTTATTAACAAAGGGAGGCAGAAGGGGCAACAGGAGTCCTTAGGAAGGGGATTTAATGTGGTCTGGTATGCTCAGGAGTGTCAGGAAACGCTTTCCACAGAAAGTGACATACACACTGAGTTCTAAAATTATGGGTAACATGTACCCTAGAGGAGGGTTTTGAAAACAAGTATAAGACCGTGTTAGAGAACTAACCAATGTTTACTCTCAGTGGATATTTACAAGACTTCTAGGAATCAGTGTGAACGTGTGTGTATGTGTGTGTGTGTATGTGTGAGAATCTGCAGCTCAGTTTACACACACAAATGCCTCCGGGTTACCTGTTCTCAGGGAGGGCATCTTGTTTCAATTGAAAGTTCTCATTTACAGCAATTTCATGAGCAAGTGTCATGTTTGATAAGTTCCTTGCTGCAGCCATTACTTCGTCAAATGTTACTACCCTGGGAGGGCTTGTTGCTGAAAGAAAAACAAAATCCAGTTCATGTCACGGAAAAGTTGTCATCCAGTGAAGCCTCCGAATGCAGACAGAGTGTAAGTTATCCCAACATACACATGCAGGGTTTTACAAGTAAGAAGAATACATACTAAATTGGGTAGATTCCTCTGCTTACTTACTACTTAAGACTTCAAAAATTTAAGGACTCCTTTGATAGTTTCAGTTACTCTATTGATAAAAAAATTCTCAAGTGTTTTAGAGACTATCTTATCAATAGAAGCTATTATAAGTTACCTTTCTTTTATTAAATCACCCTATATTTTAGTATCTATTGATATCTGCATTTATTACACGTACTCTGCAGGAACTTGATAAGACTACTTTTATTCTGTAATTCATAACTCATTAATTTAAGCACATTCAAAATGAAATAACTGATTTCTTAAAACTATAACTTCTAAAAGTATAGGTGGTATAGCATAATGCTTGGGTTTGGCTCCAATTTTTACCAATTGGTTGTTATCATTCGACTTCACTAGGTATAACATATCTCCTCATAGGGCTGTCTTGAGGTGATTAGTAAAGAAGAACATAGTAAGAACTTAATAAATGTAGATGATTAAAATAAAATTAATCTGGCAAACTGGATAATCTAGTTTTCAGTCAGAAGTAGTAAATAAATAATTATTCTGATTATTTCTAAAGATTATTCTAGAAAATTGTTCTAATAAGTCATGTCTTTTAAAAATCACTATTGGAGGGGCGCCTGGGTGGCGCAGTCGGTTGAGCGTCCGACTTCAGCCAGGTCACGATCTCGCGGTCCGTGAGTTCGAGCCCCGCGTCGGGCTCTGGGCTGATGGCTCAGAGCCTGGAGCCTGTTTCCGATTCTGTGTCTCCCTCTCTCTCTGCCCCTCCCCCGTTCATGCTCTGTCTCTCTCTGTCCCAAAAATAAATAAACGTTGAAAAAAAAAATTAAAAAAAAAAAATAAAAAAATAAAAATCACTATTGGAACTCTTAGCTTCAATTACTTAAAAATCATTTCCTCAAAAAACAATACTGACTGGCAATATACTGCTACCTAAAATAATTTATAAAAGAAGAGGAGAAGGAGGAAGAAGAGGAAGACCATGAGGAAGAGGAGGGGGAAGAAGAGGAAAAAATGGTGATATGTGGAATTAGCAAAGTCCCTTGTCAAGATGCCTAGGTACCCTGTTGGAGGCATCAACCCCATATATATAATATAAAAAATGACAAAAAGCACAGAAAGCTGGGTGACTGCTAGTTAATTCTTTTCCCAATTCTCTGGCTCATTAAGATTCTTCTCAAAAATGTCTGTACTCTGGGGTCCAATAATCCAATTGTATCCAAAGGAATTCCTGGAAAGGCTTTATGTACCATAAAGCACTATTTGTAACAGCCAAAAAAAAAAAAAAAAAGGAAATTAACTAAATGTCCAATGATAAATCAATGATTAAATAAATTTATTATATAGTCATTTGATGAAGTAATTTACATTTTTTTAATTAAAAAAAAATTTTTTTTTATTTTAGAGAGAGAGAGTGAGCAGAAGAGAGGGACAGAGGGAGAGAATCTTAAGCAGTCTCCAAGCTCAATGTGGAACCCGACATGGGGCTCATCCCCATGAACCATGAGATCATGACCTGAGCAGAGATCAAGAGTCAGACACTTAACTAACTGAGCCACCCAGGCACCCCTAAATGTTTTAAAAGTATATCCTCATAGGTAAACGTTTTAATTATAATTCTAAGTGAAAACAGTCTACACCTACATATACACATGTGTCAATGTGAAAAATGAATGTGACAAAGTGCTGCCAGCTGTCGCTTTTGGGTGATATAGGCAAAATCTTTTCTCTACACTCGTGTACTTTCCACATGTTTTAAAAATGAGATTGCACAAATTTAAACACAAATGAACAAACTTTTTGAAGTGGGCATTTGATTATGTTGTTGTTTCTTTCTGCATTTGCTTTGTCTTTTAAGATGTTACATTTCCTATACAAGATGTCAATTAAAAAGCTAAAGAAGAGGGGCGCCTGGGTGGCTCAGTCGGTTGAGCGGCCGACTTCGGCTCAGGTCACGATCTCACGGTCAGTGAGTTCGAGCCCCGCGTCGGGCTCTGTGCTGACGGCTCAGAGCCTGGAGCCTGTTTCAGATTCTGTGTCTCCCTCTCTCTGACCCTCCCCCGTTCATGCTCTGTCTCTCTCTGTCTCAAAAATAAAAAAAAAAAAAAAAAAAAAAAAAAGCTAAAGAAGAAAAAGAAAAAACGCTGGCTTTACACACCTTTAGAGCTGTCACACACAAAAGGGGAAAAAGACGTCTCCTGCACTGTGGCCACTTTTTGAACTCTTTCTTACGCCCCTAGTGTAGTAATTCTCCTCGTGGCTACTTTTCTGGGGTGATTTGCACAACAGTTTTTGCAATCAGTAGGAAACCCTTTAGATTATTTCACTTCCTGCCTGACCCTTGAATTGGGGCAAGTTTCCTTTCATTTAAATCGGCACTGATTAGAGAAGACCAATTTGAATTTATCCTTGAATGTGTCCAAGAAGTGATCTCAAGAGGGAGTGGCTTTCCACTGCTTAAGAGAAAAGACAGGTGGGGTTTATGGACCTGATTTATAGCCAAAGCAAAGCATATCAGAGACTGTAATGAAAATAAAAATGGTTAGGTGGTAAACGTTAGTGGCTACTTACTTCTGCCTTTGCAGTGCTATTATGGTACATCTAGAAACCGGGGGAGTCTATACTTTGCTCTCATTCATTTAGGAGTTTTAAAATCCAGCACACATGTCTAGAACCACCTCCTCCCTTCGGCCACCCCTAGCCCCTGCTCCCCGTCAGCTTACAAGCAGGAGAGCTGGATTTGCTGGAAGAGTCGCTCGTAAAACTCTGCCTGGAGCACTCAGAATCACTGAGGGAAGCCATGCTTTCGGAAAACCGGGAAGAGTCTGAATCGCTTGGCTGATCTTCACCCACACATTGCTTCTCACCATTGAAGGGCATTTTGTGTCACGCGAGTGTGGGATAACACCTGCATAGACAAACAGACCCTGTGTCAACACTCTGTGGGGCTTCCACTAGCATCACGGATGCTTCTTCCAACATAGACGGCTTTGCCCACATGTGTCACAGTGTTGGAAAGGCCCCAGAAGATAACCTCTCCTTTCCCATAGCAGCCCGGCCAGGCCACCAAGACTGCCTTCCAGAAAAGAGACCCCATAGCCCTGAGTGGGAACTTACTCAGGACATACGCAGTGTGAATGAGGAGCAGCTCTCAGCAATAACAGATCCCTTAAAAGTGTACAGAAGACACACAATCTCTCTCTTCCTGGGTTGCTAAAACATGGCAAGTTAAGAGTATGAGAGGATGGGGCACTGGGGACAGACCACCTAGGTTAGAAGCTGGTGCTGTCTTTTGCCATGTGCCCTTGGGAAAGTCACTTACTTACCCACCTACCTCATGAGTAAAACAAGACTGAATTTATAGGGTTCAGTCTTGAAGATTAAATAGGATTAATCTTAATAAAGTACTTAGCATGGCACTCAAATTTTAGCTATTCTTACTGTTCCTTTGGCTTTGTTTTAAATAAAATAGTTTTGAAATCAGCCTCTTTGGTTCCTTATCAGCCCCTTGGGGAAGGGAGAAGACTAATTAAAATCTCTGGCTGGCAAGTCTGCACGTTCTCCATTTTCCCATGGACTGCCATCATATAAAGACTAAAGCCTGACCCTGGGTCTGCATTTGACAGCCAACTACGGACCCACTACCACCCCATGAACAAACAGGCATCAAAGATCCTGATTCACAGGTCGGTGGAACAGACTTCGGGACAAGGGGACTTACCATGCCGTAAAACCAGTCCCTTCACTCTATCTACATCCAGTGCTGTTCTGGAACATCAGATTGGCTCCCAGACAAAAGGCAGGGCACTTGGGCCCAGTCACCCTCTAGAAAGGGGATCCTGGGCACATGGGATACCCGGCCTAAGCCCAGGAGGCTCAACTAAAGCCCAGCAGGCACTGGCTCTGATATGTGTGGCGTTAGCTGAAACAGAGAGGAAACTTGGGCCCGAGGAGGAAGGCACCTCAAATCCTGAATAGACAGTAATGATAGTAAGGATTCACTGAGTCTCTTTAAATCTGAACCAGCCCAGGCAATGAGGTATACAGAGCTTTGAAAGCTGCAAGAACTTGAAACCACGGCTGCACACAGTATGTCTGGAAATCCTGAGCAGTTTCTTCAAATGATTCCTTATATATATTGAGTGCTCACTGTGTAGCAGCACAGGGAAAGGTAACAGTGAATGAAAGAGACAGGGTCCTACTCCTCTGTCTCTGAAGTCCAGTCACCTACAACTGTGTGTGGCAGAGGCCAGAACATGAGAAAATGGGAAACAAGGCATTGCTGAAGCACAAGGAGAGGCCGCATGGGACTATGGGGGAATCTAGCCTTTGTAGAGACATGGTGTCATTTTTTTATCCCGTGTGTGGTAACAGAGACAAGGATGAACCTGAGAGGCACTTATTAAAAGGTCAAATGCCCAAGGGCATTTGCCCCTGGCCTCCCTTAAACAACTTTCTTCAGCCCTGCCAGTTGTAAAAGTGTGCCCTTGCTCGGCCCATCATTTTCACAAACAGAAAAGTGCTAATTGGAGGCTGACTGTGCCAGGAGTTGAGTGAAACTGCCAGGAAGCTACCATGTAGAGATAGTTGCCTTATCCTAGGGTCCCAACGCCAACTACCACGAACACAGGCTATAAGATAACCTGGACCCTTGCAACTCCAGTGGGGAAATAACCTCCTTTACCACAGGCAAGCTAGATTCTACTTGAGTTTTTTTTGTTTTTTTAATGTTTATTTTTGACGGAGAGGAGAGAGAGAGAGAGAGAGAGAGAGAGAGCAGACAGAGAAGGAGAAAGGATCCAAAGCAGGGTCTGTGCTGAGAGTGGAGAACCCAATGCAGGGCTCGAGCTCACAAACTGTGAGACCATAACCTGAGCAGAAGTCAGATGCCTGACCAACCACCCAGGCGCCCCATTTCTATTTGAGCTTTAATTCCCATCTGCTGGGGGGAAGGGAATAGAGGACAGAAGAAAGGGATCTGCCCTAACTCTTCCACTGCCACCAAACCCCAATCCTAAATGGAATACTTGCCCTTCCCTCTAGATTTCTCTCTCTCTCTCTCTGCCAACATTTTATGTCTCACTGATGGCATTTCTTGAAAATGCTACCTTCCTCAGGAAGCCTTTACCCTCTGGCCAGAGTGAATGACAGGCACTCTTCTTTGTACATCTGCAACACATGTCCCATATCTCCACGACAGAGCTGAGTCCCTTGTACAGTCATTTTCCTCCCATGGCTACTTCTGACTCTCCTTAAGAAGGCAGGGACTGTGTCTCGTCCATCGCCAGTGTCAAGTACGTGACAAGTATTCACTTGGTGTCAGCTGAATCGGAATCATTGAATCCCATTTGGTACAGCTTCAACCAGAACATTCGCAAACTGATATCACACACTTGCAGGCCTTGTACTGTGAAAGTTCAAGCACTGGAGCAGGGAACCTACCACCTAAACTTTCTTTATTAGGTGTAAGACTCAATATTTCCTGGTCCTGGCCACGCTCTTATTTATCTTAAACTTGGTTTCCATCTTATTATTTTTTGCAGTCATTCCACTATAACAACTGTGCTCTGTATGCTCTGCTCTTAATTTTCCTTCACTTTGGCTGTTTTTCCAAGTAAAGGTGAATAAAAGCTTTCATCCATTGGAATTTATGAACTAGGTTAATAGTTATAACTGTCCATTTCATTTTTCTACTCCAGCCGAACAGCACACTTTGTAGGTTCCTTAATTGTGTTTAACAAGGCAGCAAAGTACAAAGGTTCAAAAATAAAAAGATGTAGGCTAGGAGTTATAAGTCTAGAGTCTGAGGCTTGGGTCTGTCATTAATTTGCTGTGTGACTTTATGCACATCACATCGGCTCTCTTCACCTCATTTTTCTGAGCAGGTTGGGCTGGCTATAAGGTCCCTTTCAACTAGGAATTGCTAAAATGCTATAAACCCAGAGTTCCATGAGGCTTCACTAGAAGTTCTGAGACATTAAATGTGCTTACAGCAGACATACTTAATGTGCAACTATGCTTCCTTCCAACAATTCACTGGAAGTAGAGTTTCTGGCACAGGGGATGCAACAGAAAACATAAAATAAAAGCTTCAAAATGTTTAGAAACTCTTGTTTGGTTGGCAGAAGGCTCCACAGCACAAATGGGCTTTAGTGCATCCAAGGAGAAGCTTTTCTTTGAAGCCCAAATGCCCATTATTATTCTATAAGGAAACTGCTGTTTTCTTAAGGCATACTAATAACACCTAATGCATAGGGCAAGTGTGAGACTTCATTTAGTCAGTATATGTAGAGTGCTTGGAACAGTGGCTGGCACAGAGAAAACTGGATACAGATGATGACTATTATTAGTATTATTTGCATTTTTTCTTGTTACTATCATCATCATTTCAGGCATTAAAAACTACTCTAGAGGGGAGAACTGTTTTATCCCATGATGATAAAATAACACTGCTAGTTAACCCAGGACAGAACTTTTGCGCTTGTCTGAAATACAAAAGCTAAAAGCAAATGGCCCATCCCAGTGTAAATGGTCTTCTGCAAGTTCCTTCACATCTGTTCTTACTTTTCTTGGTCTCGGGTTTCCATATAAGTCATCTGGGGACAAAGCTACTTGACTCAAAAGGCCTTGAGGGTAATTAGACTGCTTTAAAAACTATTTTGGATTCTTACAACAGTGATAATAAAACCAGTCTATTTCTTTAAGAGAGGTAATGCTTCTCATACCGACAAACTTAGATCTACTTAAACTTCACCACTGGGAATTACAAGCAAACCACACAGCTTTTCAGAACCACCACATCTCATCCTACCTGCAGGATTTACTTACTGGCCAAAGGTAAAGTCAAAGGTGAAAGCAGCGTATAACTCCAAGCACAGCCTCCAATACTACAGTGGGTCACCATCAAGGAGAATAATCACATTTTTCATTGCACTGTTCTTCATTTAATAATAATAAATTCAATATTATGGAATTCCTTCCAAGACCAATGACTGGGATGCAGCAGACACTTAAACATTTATTGTTGAATGAATGGCAATATGATCACTGACATGTTAGAGAGGAGGGAAATGGGTGCAAGAACCTGAAGGGGATAGTCCTATGTCCCACCACAGATGGAGGCGAAATGGGTTGATTCCTTAGCCTGTGTCCACACTACCAACTTCACTTCTTTATTTCCTTTTTGTAGCAGACTCATCTGCAAATGGTCCTGCATGGGTTCAGGATTATAAAGATCCACCAGTGACAACGCAAATGTCCACGTCCAAGAGGCAAGAACACCGGCTCTGGAGTCAGGTGGTCTGGGTTCTTGATCCTGATGCTTGATATTTACTGACTGGAGAGAGGGAACTCCGGTTTGCCATTTGCAAAGTGGGGATATTAATACATCTGCCTCGTAGAATTGTTGTGAAGATGAACTGAAATAGTCTGTCAAGTACTTGAGCTCCTAGTAAGTGCTTGACAGCCAACTATTATTTTATTACCACTAGAAGAGATTATGATTTCCAAACATGTCAATGTCATAAAAACAAAGAAAGGCTGAGGACATGTTCCGGATGAAAAGAGACTTGACAATTGAGTGTAACAGATGATCCCAGACTGGATCCTGTACCAGAGGGGAAAAAAATGCTATTACTGGGCCAAATGACAGCAGGTAACAATACCTGAACCTACTGTCTGTGTAACAATGTTAATTTACTAAAGTTGATACATGTACTGTGATTATATATTTAGGAATTAAAGGCCATGATGTTTGCAACTTTCTCTCAACTAATTTAACGAGAGAGAAAAAGAGAAAACAATAAAGCACTGCAGCAACATGTTAACAGGTGATTATGAGCAAAAGGTAGACGATAGGGAGTTCTTTGTACAGTCCTTACAACTTTTTCTGTGAGTCTGAAATTATTTCCAAGCAGAAAATTAAAAGAGAAGTACTAAACCAAAACTTCAAGTCTAATTCAGAACAGTTTGGGCTCCTGCAGTTTTTAGATTTTGATTGTTCCCACCGCTGGGATAGCTTAGATACCACTCTATTACAAAAGCTCTTCTAGACAGACTTGTCCCAATGTCCTTCTTGAACAGTGCCTAGAGAATAAAACAGGAAATAGGCCAGAGCCCTTCAGAAGAGGCAAAATAAATCATCCCTTTTAAGAGCTCATCTCCAGGTGCTTTCCCTTTTCTTAAGAAGTTTCCTGGCAATGGTTTATATTCCTCTGTGATCCGGCCTCTACCCACCTCATCCCGTATCACTCTCCCCCAACCCTTCCTGCCACAGACACAATGGCTTTCTTCATGTTCCTCAGACCTGCCAAACTCCCCATTCTGGAACATTTGCACCTGCTAGAGTCTCTCCGCATCCCGTGCCCCCCACACCCACCCCCCCAGCATGTTCTCCCGGATCTCCATGTGATTGGCTCCTTGTCGTCATTCAGATTTGAAATTAAATGTTACAACTTCAAAGTGACCTTCCCTGATATCCCCACTCCATCTAAATCAGCCAACTAGAGCTAGGAACACTTCCTGGGATAGACAGGGAGCTCAAGGAATATCGTTGGTGAACAAATTAGGCCACACTCCTATTCATATTACCACTTAGGTTTTCCTTCTCTCCTGCCTCACTCACATTGCTCATATTCCCATTACGCAGTCACTTAAAGTACTATAGTTGCTGTTTACATAACTGGCTCCCCACTAAATTTTAAGCTGCTTACAGGAAGGGCTGTCTCCCCTTTCCAATTCCAAACACATTTTCCAGGCACCAATAATTCAAACCAGCAGAGACTTACAGTTCCAGAGCTTAAAGCAAGGTTTACATCGTGTTTTTCCATTCTCTTAATGCTCATTGATAACAAATAATAACAATCAGAGCTAATAGCTATTGTGTGCTTATTATGTCCCAGCCCCCATAAGCATTTTAAGTGTTTTATCTCCTTGAATCTTCATTATAACCTTGCTAGCTAAGGTATTGCTATTATCCCTATTTTATATATAAGAACCTGAGGCTCAGAGAAGTTAAATTACTTGCTCTAGGGGTCACAGCAGTGGCAGAGGCACAACTCTAATCGAGGCCATGGATCCCTAAAGCCCATGCTTTCTACCACTCTAGGATGGCTGGACAAAATGTAGTGTGTTGTTCATTCTTTCCATTCTCAGTCTGCCAAATCGATCTACCCAACACCACGTGGACACTTACATATGTGGTAATGAGCTGACCTTACCCTGGGGTGGCTGCTCAAAGTGCTATACCATGAAGGGCATCACTGAAAGAGTCTATTATCCAAAACAATTCTCAACCACTCCACTAGAGTAAAGGAAAATCCTCTATCAGGGAGCCGTTCTTTAAGCACTGCAAAATCCCTAGTTAAAACTCAAATATCATCAGAAGTCTTAACTGCTTACAACTAGTATCAAAAACATTTTGAGGTGAACTACACAGATTTTCCAACAGCGCCCTGTATGAGGAACGGAGACCATCCAGCTAAGGTTGGGTGTTGTAAATGAGAAATTTCACAAACTATCTAGTGGATGTCATCCTTGAAGACCAGATCAAGGTCAAATGCAAAGACAGGCATTCACATATGTGTAGTAAAGGGCAAGGAGTCAGAGGAATAAGACTGGGCTCTGAAGGAAAAAAAAAAAATTGTAGATGGTATGGAACATCTCCATCTTCTGCAAAACGCTGCTTTAGAACCAGGCCCAGCCAGCAGTGCTAAAAAGTTATTCATATGCAGCAAGGCATAAACCACAGAGCTGAGAGATAGGTTCCTGCTCCATTCAGCTACAGAATGCTGGTCTTCATCAAATTAGAGCCAACAAAGAGCTAGATAAAAGCCAACAAGCCAGTCATTGTCTAAGAAAACAGATGTTCACGCAACACATAACATTACAGCATCGGGGGAAGGATTTCTAGGCACTTTTCACACTTGGAAGCACTTTTCCTCACACCCCTGGCTGGCTTGTTTTAGTACCTGTGCTTCCTCCTCTGGGGGCCCCAACCCCTCACAAAATGGCATTGAAGCTGCTTCCACATGTGACTGGGTATCTTCAGCCCTGGGCCACTGCATGTGAGGCAACCTCCACCGGCTGCCAGAATGATGGATGAAATCCCTGGAGGCAAGAGGAAAAGGCAGGCACGGAGCCTCCTAAAGTGGGAACCACAGCGATAACCTGGTTATGGTAGCAAAGAGCAAGGTCTCTGGCTGGGCTGGAGACCATGGGGCCCATAGGGATCTTGGGGGCTGAGGGGCCCACTGGGGACAAGGACAACTTGTCTGGTTTCCCAAGGTTAATGTAACAGAACAACCACCTAAGATAATTATTTCCCAAACTTCAGTCATTTGGGTACCACTGTTGACGCCTGTTTCCACATCTCTACCCTAATTTGTCAATCACTGCTATGTTGACTAGATTTTTGCATTTGAATACTTTCATTTTAAAAGGAAACTTTAGATCATTGTGAAATCGCTCCTTTAATGAAA
This sequence comes from Lynx canadensis, assembly GCF_007474595.2. NCBI lineage: Eukaryota > Metazoa > Chordata > Mammalia > Carnivora > Felidae > Lynx > Lynx canadensis. The sequence goes on along the minus strand of NC_044309.1, from coordinate 125,496,898 downwards.
CAGCTTTTCCAAATACTAACGAAAACACGTAACCATGCTCGTCCACGTGCCACCTCCAATCTGCGCTGTCCGTCCACCCACCCCGTGGAGCCACCCTGAGGAGCAGTTTGGGGAAGCACAAGCCATCCCCGAGAGGCCAGGGGTTCGAGCCCGGGCCCGACTGGCATCTCCCGCCTCTTCCCCCAACTGACCGTAGAGGGACGCCCCAGGAGTCTGCACACCCCCAGGCCAATCCTCCAGCCCCCCCTCCCCTCCAGCAGCACGCTTCCTGTCAAAACAAACCCTTGGGGGAGGGGACGGCGGAGGCCGAGCAGAGTGCCTGGGAAACCCCGGCAACAAACCCCAAACACACGCTTCGAGCCGCGCCCAGCCCCCACCGCGGCCCGGCTCGCCCACCCCAGATGGGCAGGGGGTCGCAGGCGAGGCGGGCACCTTCCCGGGGCCCGGAGGGTGGAAAGCTGTTCGCAGCGCGGTCGCTGGCACGGATCCAGCAGGTTGTAAACGGCGGCCAAGCGGCCGCGACCCCGCAGCCTCCGGGGTCCGAAGCCCGCGGCCACCCTGACACTAGCCGCGGCCACTCTGTACCCGCTCCCCGCTCCCACGCGGGATGGCGGTTTGAGGTCAAACAAGGAGATGGGGGGAGCAAGAAGCGGGACTTTAACGCCCCCTGGCACCGGCGTCCCAGGACAGAGTTCCGAGGTGGGTTGGGGGAGGCCCTCGGCTGCCCTGTGGCGAGATGTCCTCGTCCACCCACCCGGGTCCGGCACCTCAGAACCCGCGACCCCCTCCCCCGGGATGGATACGCACCGGGTCTGGCGCGGAGACAGGCGGAGGAGAAAGGCGACTGAGTGAGCCTGGATCAAGGATCTCTGGGTGTCCCCTCACCGAACACCGCTCAAACACCTCGAAAACTCACTCACCAGTCCAACAACCCCCAACCTCCCCGCCCCCCTCCCCCCCACGCGGTATTTAAAGGGCCGGGAGGGACTTCGAAGAGTCAGCCTAGGCGTAGCAGTGTAACCGGCGAGAGGGGGAAGACGGACCACGGGAGAGGGGGAAATCCAAGTCACTTCAGGCTCCGATAGCAGAGCTCTGACAGATTTGATTTACTACCGAACATTTTTCCTCACGTTCCCATGAAAGAGGTCGAGAAGAGCTTGGATTGACGGTGTTTTGCATGCCAGAGGAAACGGGCCCCCCCCCACGGGCTTCAAGTGGTGCAGTCCGGGGACCTGCTAGGGGCGGGGAGAAAAGTGTTTACGGAACTGGGGCAGCCGTGCCACTGGGAGCTCCCGGAGATGGAGGCGGGGCTGTCGGGAGCTGGGGGGCGGGGCCTAGGAAGGGGAGTCCGGGGCGGGGCGGAGCGGGGTGTTGGGGCGGGGCGAGGCTGCGCGCTGATCTACTCGTGGTTCCTCCCGTGAAGCGCAGGACTGTTTTGGCCCCCCGGCGCACCTGCGTGGATAATGGTACAAGCTACCCCTCGCGGGGTGGAACTTCTTCTCGAACACCCCTCATCTAGACGGGGCGATCCAGATTGGGTGCCCACCATCACGCCTTCCGCACAGCACAAGCCAATAGACAACAGGGCAAGTGCGCTCCCACGCGCGTCAGCAACCAGCCGTGTCACCTACGTTTGTGTCTGCACCTCCACATAAACACCGGCCCAGATTTGCATATGGTTGGACTGAAAGATTAGCTTTTGGGAGTCACACCCACCCAGGCTCTCTGAAGACGTAAACTTCGTGTGCACGCAAAAGATAAAGCATCTCACTTCCTCTAGAGTGCTTGGTAGCACCTCTCTGTTCGACAAGGGTTAATGTAAATAAACAGTCCCAGGGTGGGCTCTGTTTAGTTCTTGTGGGTGTGCTTCAGGATGTACAGAAACAACATTCCCCCAACCGCAGCCATAAAAACCACTGTGTCTTCTGAATATTGGCATTGCTTGGGATATAGTGTCATGCAGTGAATTTTGCATAGGCTGAAGTATTTCAATTTCGTGCTGAAATCATGTCCGAATTGTGGAGGCAAAACTGAACCAGACAAGCAACATTTTAAAGGAGGATAGAAAGTTATCCTTGGGGCTCCTGGGCTGCTCAGTGGGCTAAGCGGCTAAGCGTCTGACTCTTGATTTTGGCTCAGGTCATGATCTCACCAGATTGAACCCAGGGACCAGCTCTGTGCTGACAGCAAAGAGCCTGCTTGGGATTCTCTCTCTCTGCCCCTCCTCCCTCTTTCTCCTCCCCACTCAAAAATAAACAAACCGATTGGATTCTCTCTCTCTCTGTCTGCCCTTCCGCCCCTCCCCCGTCAAAAATAAACAAATAAATGTAAAAAAAAAAAAAAAAAGGCCAGTTATCCTAGATGGAATAATTTGGTGTTACAACATGGACTTGTTTTGGGTTCAATCCTGGCTCTGACTTAACTACCCGTGAGATCTTGGTCAACGGATAACAATGATAACTATCTCATCCGGTTGTGGTGAGGATGGAACAAGATAAAGCATGTGAAGTGCGTAGAGCTGTACACAGTAAGTCTAGTCAGTGTTAGTTATTGAAACTATTAGGCAAATCACTCTGAACAAACTTGGCTGATCTCTATAAACTTGTTTTTGTGTCTCCTTATGCCACTCTCTCCTCCCTTCTTCTAAATTATATAACTTGATACAAACCAAGAGATTAAGGAGAGAATGCTGTTGCCACCCATAGATTCATTCTTGTGAACATGCTCATTTTTATATTGTTTGTTGGAATCAGCCGTCAGGATGACAGAAGCCTCTGATTTCTATTCTTGCCAAATAGTAACCGCTACTCAACAACCGCCATCACCACCTAAAGACTCCACAATAGATTAACCAAAAACATTTTCCCAATTTTTGGGCACTGTGACAATGACGCATTGTGGTTTTGCTTCTTTTGTTAGCTTGATAGGTGCTTGATGAGTGTTGTTTTTGTGTTTTTACATAACTTGGAGCAGGTGAGCATGAGTCAGGAAAGTTGTCCAGTCTACCTGGGTGACCAGCTGCCTGACCCTAGGCTTGGCACTTATTTTAAAGCTCAAATACATAATTCTCAAAGCCACAAGGAAGCAATTTTTTGTCAAAGCAGGTGAGTCAAGTTTCGGCATGTGCTGGGGTGAGAACCTTAAGGTAGAAAGGGCGGGGTAACATCAGAGACCCAAGCTCAGAGAGGAAATATCCTGGAAGCACAATCTACTGCTGCTTTGACATTAAATAACTTGCTCTCTGGAAACCTTTTGGTCAATTACCTGGCCAGCTGCCCTCATACTGGCTGGCACATAAAAGACACTTTGAAAAAATATAGTACTATAAAATATTAGGCAGTTCCCTTCAAAATGAGCCTTGTTTCACATTCTTGCTCAGAGAGTTCAGGCAGTCATAGAATAAAATCCTCCTTGCTCAGATTATGTTCACGACCTTCTGGAAAAAAAGGTCAGAGGCAACCTCTTTAGTAAGTTACGTTTTTTATTTTCACACCTGATCTTTCTAACGTTCCTTTTGGAACAACTTAGAAAGTTCATAGTAATGCAGTTGGTTTGTCACCTACAAATTACACAATAGTCTAAATCTGTTCTGTTGCCTTTGGCACGTGACTAAGGGCTGATGAAAATTATTGCTGGATGGAGACATAAAAATACTCATTTTCTTTTTACACATCTTAAATCTGAGTTTTAAATTATAGCGAGTCCTTGAAAAAAATCAGAAAATCCCCAAATGTAATTTTAATATGGACTTGCAACGTCTCAACCATTTACCTTGTATTGTGGCTCTGCATCTTGTGCTGACTGAGCATCATGTAAATTCAACTATATGTGCTCAGATAGGACAGGGTGCAGGGCGCAGGACAGAATAATTTAAACACTGGCAGTGATTTTGCCCCTTGTTCTCTCCATGGGAGTCGTGAGGCTTCTCTTCCTGAGTTGATCTCAGTTTCCAAGCTTCACATTAGGTTCCAAGCTTTTTACCCAGGGCTGGCTTCCTGGGTGTCACAAACTGTGCCGATGCACAAAGCTCTACACTTGGAAGAGCCCTATACTTAGTTTAATGCTCTGCTGCTACCATCTTGAAATTCTTCACAATTTTTCAATAAAGAGCCCGCATTTTCATTGTGCAGTGGACCTTGCAAGTTATGTAGCTGGTCCTGATTTCACCCCATGGAACATCAGTCTAGAGTTTAAAGGTACTTACTTCCCATTCATCTGTTCCCAAATGCAAATCAATTATTTTCTCTAGTGCTCAGTTGAAGAAACATATCTGTTTCAATGCCACAGGCAAACAAAACAAAACAAAACAAAACAAAACAAAACAAAACAAAACTGGCCCACCAAAGGACCACCAAAGGACCTATGGCCCACCAAAGGACCTATCTATGAAAGATAATTTTGACTGCGCCTGATTTTGACCTTAGGTTCTCCCTTTGGAAACTAACCTCCTCACATAAGATATGACTCCATTGTAGTAGAAAAATTGATTACATGGAATCCCATCTCTTTTTCTCTCCCCTGTCCATCTTTCAAAAAAAATTTTTTAATGTTTATTTATTTTTGAGAGACAGACAGTGTGAGTGGGGAAGAGGCAGAGAGAAAGGGAGACATAGAACATGAAGCAGGCTCCAGACTCTGAGCTGTCAGCACAGAGCCCAACGCGGGGCCCGAACCCACAAACTGTGAGATCATGAGCCAAAGTCAGACGCTCATCTGACTGAGCCACCACTCAGTCAGAGTCCTGGTCTCCCCTGTCCATCCTAAGGTGCTAGGAAGGACTAAAAAGCAGTAAGGGTTGGGGGGAAAGACAGTAGAAAGTAGAAAGAAGAAAAAACAATTTGACTGATATAAACTGGTGACTAAATGTTCAAAATTTGACCACATCTTCTCATCGACTTTTGTCATTCTTTTTCTTTTGGTCTTAAAGATAAAGGAGATTTAGATCATTGAGCAGTTTTGATGGTTTATCAAAATGTTGGTGCTTGATTAAGTTTCCAAAGCACCAGAAACAGTTCTTCCCCTGACTTCTCTGAACTGAATCAGTATAAAATTGGAGGTTGCTTCTCACTTCAATTGCTTGCACCCTCACATCTAGATACAGACCCAGACCCTCTCCTCTCACATACTAAAAGGAAAAGCATTTTTAGAAAGCACCTGTCCCTGTTCACCCTCCATGGGCCCCCTTCACTTACCTGGAAAACACTGCTGTCCCCTGGAAAGCAAAGAGAGTGAGGACCAGAACTGAAGACAAGGCTGGGCAGGGAGTGGGAGGGGCCGAGGTGAGGTGAGGCTCTAAGGAGCACCTTTGAGAAACCAAAGAGGTATTGGCACAGAGCCCTGGCCAAGACAGCCACTGTCTTTGCCCCACCTCTGGGCCAGTAGGCTGTCATTCTCTAAGTGCCTGCCTAGTCCATTCAACCACAGATGAACACTCACGCCCCCACTTTAAAAATAAATTGGAATACCAGTGGGGTACAGGAAGAACTTCTAAAGTAAGAGGCAAAACCCAGGAGACATGAAGGAAAGGATTAAGAGATGTGTCTCCTTACACAGACTGTTTAACATAAAGACATGAGTTACAGAACAATGATTGTGGGATTGATACCATTTCTGCTTAAGGGAGAGCTTGTATGTGAGAGAACATGTGTCTATTCTGTATTTATAAAATGCATGGAAATGGACTAAAAAGTTACCCTCCAAACTGTTTAGGAAGTAAGTTGGGAGATGTTCCTGATTTATTCTATATACATACCAATGGCTTATTTCTTTTACACTGAGAATGTATTTATTCACTCTTTGCTCTATAACTCACACAGCTATACGATGATCATTGTATGTCCTCTTAAATATACCTTAGTGGTGGTGAGCTATGAACACTACCCAATACATATTTATCTTATTCATATTTTTAAAAGTCGTGATAAGATATGGAACTTTTCATATCAACTATAGAAAGGAATATATTTACAAAAGGCCCCTCACTATGGTATGTCAAAATTATTTCTGCTATGAAAGTAAAAATTACTACTTTTTAGGGTTTTCCTTTCAAGTCCAATTCTTAGATAGTCCAGGTACATGGAGTTTACTTTCATTTAAAAATGCATATTGTGCCCCAACATGTGACCTCTAAGGCTTTTCTTCTTTTGATAGTCAAGTGGACAGGCATTCTTTCCCAAAGTGGTATGAGTCTTAAATAATTATACTACCTTTTGAGGATGAAAAAATGAGAGCCCTGGACATTCTGATGTCTGTAGCTTTTACCTGAGTTCCTTTGTGTCCTACTGGAAGGTATTACATGAGGGCACTGAGGGTTTATGACTGACCAAAGAGATATTCAGTGACTCACTGAATTGGCAGGTCAAGAATAGAAACCAGAACTCACTTCATGGCTACTCTACAAACACGCACGTATACATACACACACACGCGCGTGCAGTATCACATGCAACGTATTACCCATTGGTGACATAATTATCTAATTTCCATAACGACATGTCAACAAGCATACCAGCTCTGTATCAACTAAGTGCCTGAAGTATTTATAATCACATTCCATTACTCTAGAAGGGTGCTTGTGTTTTCCAGAAAGCAAAGAGAATGGATTGCTGCCAACTCTCCTAAAATATGAAGCTGTTTATGTTTCTCTCATACATATATATGAATCTGCTTCATATATATATATATAGTACAAGAAAAATCTGGAGTAAAGGACAATTATAAGGCATTCCTGGCCATGACATTCTTTATGTTACAAGTTCACCTGCATGTACGTAATCAGCAAATCCTGAAAAGCTGAGTACAATATAACTGTGTACACATAGATATTAATGCTGAAACCGAATTACTTATTTAAAGGAAGGCTATAGTGGTTATATTTGTAAGTTAAAAATTTTAAAAATTTACAAGTTTATGTAGATCAAAACTTTCAAGAGCAAATCAATTAAGGTACAAACTAACCATATATAAAAAAAACAAATGTAGTATGGTGGAAAGAGGGAGTGCTTTGGATTCAGGCAGACCAGAGGGCTTATAGCCATGTTGTGGCATTCATTATACATATGTCTCTATCTGCACAGGTGTAAAATGGGGACAATGATATTGTGGGGGCCATTTGTTATTTTGGTGGCCCAGCATCCCAAATGATAGTCCTCAGCAGATCATCCTGTGGTGTGGTCTTAGTTGTGGGTGATATCCTTTAGTTCTTTCTCAAGCCTGGTTTTTCAGCCTTCATCTAAACTCCATGAACTACCAAGGAGCATTTGAGATGTCTATTCAAAGTAGGTGTCTATTATTTGCCATTAGGCATCTTGACTAGAACACATACCCCACAGTTTGTTGGAGAATTAAAAGAGATAATATGTATAAAGAGTTGAGTAGAGTGACAGGTACATTGTATGGATCAATAAACTGTAGCTACTATCATTACACTCTTTTATTTGCTGCTATGATATTTACAGTTTTAATTGGTCCTGAGCAACTTAAAGGTATGAGATGTGATAATTTAAAACTATGCCAAGGAACTAATTTGAATCCACCAAGTTGGTGGTTACAGGAGCCATTTACTTAGCTAATGAGAGAGCCTAACAAATCACTCAATATTCACATATCGATGTGAATATTGCTATTCTCTACTCAGTAGACCAGTAAGTCAGGATCCTTTCAGAAAAACAAGTCTATTCCACTTAGTTCAATTGAGGGAATTCCATAAGCAGCAGAAATTATACACAGGAAGAGCTAAAAGTCCTTTTATGGAATGGTGAAACAACCCATATTATAGAATCAGCGGGAAGCTACATCCATCCCTAGAGCTAAAGGAGCAAAGGGACAAAAACAGAGCCTGGGTGTTGGGGCCGCCCAGTGGGAGGGGAGATCACAGAGGGAGGGACTGAGGAGAAGAAGGTAGAACTCTAGAGGAGATAAGCCACCACTGGAGAGGTTTCCTCCAATGGTTGGTGGTTGAGGGTTGAGGGGAGGAGGAGGGACGGGTGTAGGGACGGGAGTAGAGGTGTCTCCTTTCTTCTCACCTTCTTATCTCCCTCCAGGACCACCATTAGCCAAACCTAGCCTGGAGCCAGTTAGCAAGGGAGGCTGGGAAATGGGGTATCCAGGATTCCCCCCCCCCCCCCCCCCCCGCCGCCCACCTGCTCCCAAGACACACAGCAGAGCAGGGGAAGGGAAGAGAAAGGATCTCTGAGCAAGCAGAGAAAAAACCAGATGAACAGTTTGGTAAATTTCATTAAAGGTAAGAAAGAATCATTTATACTTTTAAAAGTTAACATCTAATGGCATTTTATTAGGGGAATTACATTCTAGATGGATATTTGCTAATTGGGACACACAAGAAATAACCCAGGAAGATGCCTAGGGCTTGCAGTGATCCCTCTTTCAACACTTACTCATTTATTCAATCAGCAACTACTGATTAAGTGCCTAGTATGCCTTAGTCTCTCTGCCAGGTACTGGAGATTAAAAAAAAAAAGTTAAACGAAAAAGACACAATTCTATTTCATAAAGCTACATTTTAGTGGGGGAGCAATTTATACCATGCCTAGTGAAAGCCTGGCATGTAGGAAGCACTCAACAAATGCTTGTTTTATAAACAATTCTATAAATGAATAAAGACTATATCGGTTAAGCACTTCACCCCAACCATTGTTCTGGACATTATTACCGATGAGAATAAAAGGTGAAAATAAGGACTGTAACTGATATTTTAATTACAAGAGAAGGGTGAAAGAGCTGATGAAAAAATGTATTAGAATTGGAATCTGATTCTCTGCGTTTACATGTACTATTTAATTTTAAGAAATAGTTATTGAGTGCTTACTATATGCTGGATATCAATAGGAAAGAGGAAATATCAATGAACAAGAAATATCAAAGAACAAGGAAAATATCAATGAACAAGAAACAATGATCTTTGCTCTCATGAAACTCACAGTCCAGAGGAAAATACAGGTAAATAAATGGGCTATTTTATGAACAGTTATGACGAATGGTATGAGCGGCTAAGAGCACAGACATAGAGTCAAATAGGCAGATCAGGGTTCTAATGCCTGCTCTTCACAAGCTGAGTGATTTGGGGCAGGTCAATTTGGCTAAGTTTCAGTGTCATCTGTAAAACGGGTGAGTAGTGATGCCTTTTCCTTCGTATTAAGCACGTGAGAAAATGCACGTGCCTGGTACAGTTGGTGCTCAGTAGAGGTTAGCAACTGTTCTTTGTAGGTAATAATAATATACGCTATATTAAGAACAATTCCCCCCCAAATGTAGATATGTACCCAAACATTGTCCAAAACCTTAGCAATAGGCAAAACAAGGGGCACGTGGGTAGCTTAGCTGGTTAAGCGTCCGACTTCAGCTCAGGTCATGATCTCACAGTTTGAGAGTTCAAACCCTGCATCGGGCTCTGTGCTGACAGCTCGGGGCCTGGAGCCTGCGTCCGATTCTGTGTCTCCCTCTCTCTCTGCCCCTCCCCCATTCGTGCTCTGTCTCTGTCTCTCAAAAATAAAGAAATGTTAAAAAAATTAAAAAAGAAATAGGTCAAACAGATTATTGGATGTCTTTTCAATATAGTGCTGTTGTGGTAGAGCAGACCCATTCTAGGATTAACCGATTTGCTAGCACTGTGTACCTTTTTTGGACTTTCTATTTACTATTGGTTCAGATATTTTACAATTTTGGAAAAGAAGACATTAATTTATTGAAAACTGATAACAACACAGATGATTTTTGTCTATTGCCAATACGAATGAAATGATTTCTGTTCCGTAGAAGAGATGACCCTAGAGGTTCCTGCTTATTGCCCTATAAGACATTAGCCAACTTGGTACCTAACCCACTTACCTTGTTCTAAGATTTTTTTTTTTAATGCCTTTGTGATGACTTATGTAAACCTCTGTTGCTCAAATGCTCCTTAAATCGGCTTTATCATTTTACTGGCTACCCCTTTAATTAATAAAACGAATACTTTTTTTAAACCTTATGTTTCTGCTATTTTATACAGTCACGTTTTTAACTTTTTGAAAATTGTCCCTTCACAAATAAAGGTCAATCTAGGCTTCCATGGGGGAGCATACAGTGCAGAGCTGAGGACCAGGCAGGGCTCCCCAGAGAAAGTGGTACCTAAGGAGGGACAGGGATAAGAAGTTCTCAAGCTGGGGCACCCAGGTGGCTCAGTCGGTTAAGTGTCCGACTTCAGCTCAGGTCGTGATCTCATGGTTCGTTGGTGAGTCTGAGCCTCATGTCGGGCTGTGTGCTGACAGCTCAGAGCCTGGAGCTGGCTTCTGGTTCTGTGTCTCTCTCCCTCTGCCCCTCCCCCACTAGCACTCTGTCTCTGTGTCTCTCACAAATAAATGAACAATAAAAATCTTTTTAAAAAAGTTCTCAAGTTAACTCAATGGATTAGATGCAAGCCCATAGACACATTACTTGGGTTAAATTTACTGTAGAAAAATTTGGTTGAAGTCGGCCTAACTGATGTGGAAGAAACTTGGTATTGCTTAGCTAAAAACGTGGATTGGTTTAAACTATTTCAAGGGTGTTTTTACGGTTTTCAAAAATGGAAGTAAAGGGCTCACTCTGGTGCCACATGCAGACTGGGAGGTTCATCGTTCCTGCTAAATGAGATGAGCAGTTCACTGCATTTTCTAGATCGAGGCAGACATGCTGAGAGATTTCTGCGCGGGCCCAGAACTGAAAAAAGCGTGGTGTAGAGGGCATTGTAAGGAGTGGGTTTCAGCCCCCAGATATACTTTGTCAGAATTTGCATGCCACAGACCCTGGGGCTCTCATGTGGCTGACTTCACTCATTTGCATGATTCACTGGGCCTTTAGGCACATCTGCTCTCTCCTTGAAGAAAACACCGGCCTCAGCCTGTTAGCAATATTGTCACCCAAGAAATCTTGCTAAACACCACTAGATGGAAAAACAGACTTCAGGCAAACTTTTAAAGCATGTATCAATCACATATGCCTTGTAATGATTTGATTACATGAAAGTCACTCATTTTAGACCGTGAATACCTTGTGTTTAAGGACTGTAATCAATTCATCTAAGTTTATTTTTATTTATTTTGAGAGAAATAGAGAGAAAGAATGGGAGGGACAGAGAGAGAGGAAGAGAGAGTATCCCAAGCAGGCTCTACACTGTCAGCACAGAGCCCGATGCGGGGCTCGAACTCACAAACTATGAGATCATGACCTGAGCTGGAATGAAGAGTCGGACGCTCAACCGACTGAGCCATCCAGTCACCCCTCCAATTCATCTTTATAAGTATGGAGACAGGGAGTTTGAATATCCAGTTACTGAACTGGGATGCTCATCCCATGTTGCTTGATTGTGAATTGATTGGTATTTGAGGTGTTCTTCTTCACGAGCAGGAGAGGTTGTGCTTAATTTCACTAGTGCTTTAGGTCTACCTGGGCTACTGGTGTTTATTGGTGGTCCTCTCAACAGCCACCTCCTACACGCAGACTGCCTGGCGGCCATGGTTGAGACCACCCTGTGTCTTCTGAATATGGTCATTGCCATGCCTGCTCCATAAGAACCTGGGATGGGGGTTCTTCTTCTGAAGCACATTGAGCTGTGCCCTCATCCAAGTGCGCCTCTCTTCAGATGTTAAGAGAACAGGAGGTACTCCTGCGGTGCATTGAAGCCTGCAGTAAGTGATGCTGATGTTTGCCCCAAACCCTCTGTCAGATAATAATCTATCTTTACATCAGTCTGTATTCTCTTACACAATGCCCGTCACATAGCAGGCATTCAGTGCTGTGCATAGTGATCAATGAGATGACCTTAGAGGCAAAACTTCTAAATATTGGTTGGGAGGGCAGAAAGCTAGTTGATGAAAGATCAATGATTAAGAGGAGAATTAACTCTGATAAGCTTTATAACTGTTCTTGTCTTCTTTTTGTTTTGCTTGAAAAACAGGAAATATTCAGGGTGCATGGATGGCTCAGTTAGTTAAGCATCTGACTCTTGATTTTGGCTCAGGTCATGATCTCACAGTTTGTGGGATCAAGCTCCGCATTGGGCTCTGCATCGAGCCTGTGTGGGATTCTCTCCCTTTCTCTGTCCCTCCCTTGCTCACGCTTTCTCTCTCTCTCTCAAAATAAATAAATAAACTTAAAAAAAAGAAAAAGAAAACCAGGAAATATTCAAGTTAATCAGAGGGATTGGAGAGCTAATTGTGAAATTGAAGAAGGAAGTGTATTCCGTTATCTGTTTAAACTCGAAAAACTCTGGTTGTCCCATTAAAGAAGAACAAAAGATACATGAATGCTGAATGTAGAGGTTCTTGAGGAAAATCTAGATAGATAGATTTTCTGGAGCTAGGATAAGCTGAAATAAATGTTAGGCAAACCAAGAAAGATTAGGGACCAGTTAGGACTACACAGAACTTTGTGAAAACTGATGTTTGATCAAGCAGTGTTTCAAACAGTTATAACTACTTATAAAGACACAGAACAATCTAAATATTTCCTTTAGGGAATAGCAGGGGTAGGAGAAATTGGCATAAGAGAAATTAGCATAAAAGAGTCTGGATTTATTAAAATAAACCTACATTTGAATTGTAGTCTTATCTATTAGTTACATGATTTTAGGCAGGCTGCTTAATCTTATAGAGTCTGAGCTACTCTACCTATAAAATAGAAGTAATAGGGGTGCCTGGGTGGCTCAGTCGGTTAGGCATCCGGCTTCGGCTCAGGGCATGATCTCGCGGTCCGTGAGTTCGAGCCCCGCGTCCGACTCTGTGCTGACAATTCAGAGCCTGGAGCCTGTTTTAGATTCTGTCTCTCCCTCTCTCTCTGACCCTCCCCCATTCATGCTCTGTCTCTCCCTGTCTCAAAAATAAATAAAAGTTAAAAAAAAATAGAAATAATAATACCTAATTACCCAGAAATCCTGCAAAAGCAAAGTGAAGTGTAGGTAAAATGAACATGCACCAGAAATTGACAAACCATGCATATCCATTTTCTTTTCCCCCTGTTGCACATCCTCCCTTATGGTTAGATATTGACACGTGACTGAGTTCTGGTCAATAGAATGGAGGGGAGTGATGTGTGCCACTTTCTAAACTGACTCTTAATTTTTTTTTAACACTTTACTCATTTTTGAGAGACAGAGACAGAGCGTGAGTGGGGGAGGGGCAGAGAGAGGGAGACACAGAATCTGAAGCAGGGTCCGGGCTCTGACCTGTCAGCACAGAGCCCGACACGTGGCTCGAACTCTCAGAGCGTGAGATCGTGACCTGAGCTGAAGTTGGATGCTTAACCGACTGAGCCACCCAGGCGCCCCTAGACTGGCTCTTAAACACCACTCTCCCCATACATGGACTGTGCAGATAATGTGGAAGCCTAGAAGAGAGGAATCACAAGATGGAAGGACCCTCGGTCCCTGACTGCCTTCTGGTCAGAAATACCCACTTGGACTTTATGACAGTAAGATGTAAGCTGTTATTTAGATTTGGAAGAGTTGGCTTTACCTTGACTTATTTCATATATATATATATACATATATATTATTTTATATATACCTTCATTTATTATACACAATGTATAAAATGAGTGATCTATTTATGTATATATTTACAAACATAAATATATCATTTATTATATGTAATATATTATGTATAATATAATTATATACCTTCATTTATTATATATGATATATGATAAATATATATACTATGTAATAATATAACTATATTATATGCCTTCATTTTACATTATATATAATAACATATAGCATATACAATATATAATATATAACATGCTTAGGCCTACCGTGGGAGGGGCTTCAAAGAATTTGTAGACATATTTTATTTTATTTATTTAATTTATTTTTTTTTGAGAGAGAGAGATAGAGAGCAAGGAGGGGAGGGACAGAGAGAGAGGGAGATAGAATCACAAGCAGGCTCTGTGCTGTCAGTGCAAAGCCTGATGTGGGGCTCAAACTCATGAACCCTGAGATCACGATGATCTGAACCAAAGTCAAGAGTCAGGTGCTTAACCGAATGAGCCATCCAGGCACCCCTGTAGACACAATTTGAAACTACCACAAACCCTGCTTATGCTTTAGGGACATCAAGCCACCCCATTGATCCTTGAATTTGTGGCCAAGCTTCTCCATACTTCTTGCAGTGCCGCTGAGCCCACAAATTTACTTCCCAAATTTCTACTCACCATTTAAGATTCAGCTTAGATGCCATCTGCATTATAACGTTTTACAGCCCCACACTTGGAAGTAATTACACGTTCTTTGTTCTGCCCAGTGGGCCCCTGTTTCAATTTCCCTTAGGTGATCTGAATACATTATTTGTTGACAGATAAACGAACAGAATAATAAAATTTCAGGTGTGAAAGTGACCTTAAGTGTTACTTACAGCATCCTTTATGAGTTTATTCTTATTCATGTTTTTTCCCCTCTGAATTTTTCCTGTCTTGAAAGTAAGGAGCAAGTTTGACTTACTTTTATAACCACGCCCCACCCTTCCACTGTCAACTCTTCCAGAACTACTCTGGCCCCAGTAGACTTTCAAGGAGGGATGATAAAATGAATAAGCCTGCTTCCCTCAACACACACACACACACACACACACACACACACACACACACACTCGTGTGCATATTTTGCTAATTTGCTACTTTTCTATCAACTAGGTGATATTTGGTTTGAAGCAGTTTGGAGCAGTTGGAAGAGATACTTCCAAATGCTGAAAGAACATAAAGTGCTCTTAATTCGCCAGATGCCATCAGTCAGAATTAATGGTCTTTATCATGGCTACTGTCCAATTAACAACCACTTTCCTGGAGAAGATTGATGGTGTTGTTCCAAACAGACAAGGGTCACCCCTCAGCCCATCCTTTCACACTCCTCCCTTCTCTGACTTTCTCTTCTCCAAAGGCAGAAGTTTCTGGGCCACAGCAAATGGATTAACCAAGATCATTCTGCTCATAGTAGATATCAGTGCTCAAACAAACAACTTACTGTTGAGCAGTTTTGATTTGTAAACGGGTGAATGTTCCAAAAATTTTCAATGGATACTTTACAAGAATATCTAGTTAAAGTTCCTTAGGTGACTCACAAAACACTGTTCAAGCAATAATGTCTTCAAAACGGCAATTGGTTATATTGAAAAAAAAAATACAATGCCAGCAATGAAATAAAACTGAAAAAGAATGAGTAGAGTTTTTGCAACAACTTCTCCAGCATGTTTATGTTTGAAGGAAAAAGCTAATTTAAAGAAAGAAAAACTGAGGTAGTAGCAGAATTTGGGGGCATATATACTAAAGTCTTCTTGACCTTTTCCATGACTTTGAAGCTTGATTTATCTGGTTTGCTTTTAAATCTAACTCTGATCTCCAACTCTGCACTTTTTTTTTTTTTTTTTAAAGTATAGGCCTAGAGTCCCAGCCCTCACAAGCTTGGGAGTGGAAAATGATGTCACACTTCCTTCTTGTACTTAAATTGTGACAGCATGGGGGCCTCCCAACTGTGTTGCTGGAAATGAATCTCCTTTAAAGCATCGCCCAGATATTCCTGAGCGGCAAAATGTGCCTCTGAGCCTACAGATGCCACACAGCACTAATCCCGCTTGTCCCCGCCTACTCAGATTCCTGAGTGTCTACATCCAATGCTCACCGAGATGGTTGGCCACCTCTGCCTGTAAGCCATAGGACAGCCAGGATCCACGCCAAGTAGATTAACTCTGTATGCTTCTGAAGCTTCTGAACTTTCTGTTTGGGCTCCATGCTGAGGTGGAAGTCATCCTCCCTCCCTGACCTTGGTTGCTCATGCTTCAGGCCCCACGAGGTCTGGCTTTATCAGTTCCCACACAGCTTGGTATCCAGGAGACAGTTCTGTTAGTGTGCAACACAATAACTGTAGCACTAATCAGATTCTAATCAGACATGACTCTTGAAAGGGTTATATTTTATTTTCTTCAAGGGAATGAAAAGAAGATGGGAGGCAGGCTTTCCTAAAAATATTGTTAAGACTCAGAAGAGGAGTGGAAAGGAAGAAGAGGCTTTAAAGGGATGTGTGTCTTTATGTGCATGTCCTACTTGGCCACCGAGTGAGGTAGAGTCAGGCAAGTTATCATTAATTTATTCAGCAAACTTTTATGGAGCACCTGCTGTGTGCCAGGCGCTGTTTGTATCTGGAGAGCCAAGCAGTGAATGAAGTAGGCAAAGTCATTGTCCTCAAGGAGCTCATATTTTAGTAGAGGAGGAAGGGGGCACAGAAATAAATGGATCCATATGATAATTTCAGGTGTGACAAGTGCTATGGTGAAAAATGAAGCAGGGTAAGGAGATGGACAGACAGGTGTGGCATGCTATTTTAGGGAGCTTGGTCAGGCAAGGCCTTAATGCTAAACTTATATTTGAGCAGAAATCTGAAGGAAGTGAGGGCATAAGCCTGCAGGTGTCTGAAGAAAGAATGTTCTAGGTAGGGGGAATAACAAATGCAAAGGGCCTGATATGGAATCATGCTGGCATACTTAAGGAAGAGTGACTGGTAAGGAAAGGGTCAGGGGTGGGACATGAGGTTAGAGCTAACCCAAGCCAGATCACACACAGCCTGTAAGTGATAAGAAGTGAGAGAGAAGGGATAAGAAAGGGATAAGTAAGTGATAAGAAGTTGGAGAGAAGGGATAGGTTGTTGCATATGTTTTAAAAGAACCATGCTGGCTCCTGGGAGGATAACCAGGTATGGCTGGGCAGGAGGGAAGCAGGGACGCCAGTTAAGAGGCTGTGACAATTATTCAGGCTGGAGACGGTGCTGGGAGATGGGGTCTTGCTGGTGGCCTGGTCCCTGTGGATGGAGCATGCCTCTGAATAGCAAATGAGTGTGAATCTAGAACCTTTTATCTTGTCCTGGGGGTATACTTTGAGGTGCAGCTCTCTGACTTCCATGTCTCACAGCAAGAAAGAGATTAACTGGGATGGATATAATTGAATGAGTAGGAACATAGGGTCATCAGAGACCCTCAGGAAAATCCCCAAGTGGGAACTGAGACTCTGGCATCTCCTTGTAATTCTTTTTCTGTGTCCAGGAAACAGGCGGGACTCGTGGAAGATCATTCGTCTTAAAGAGTGCATGCCAGAGTGGCTACTTCAGTTTAGTTAGGATGCTTTCAGCTCTGAGGAACAGAAATCCCATTCAAATGAACATACACAGTGAGGAAATCATCTCCCATACAGGACCTCCAGAGGTATTCTGTTTGCTCGCTCATTTTGCTATCAGTAGCTTCATAGAGAGTACCCCACGACCTGCTTGACTCTTCCTTTTTCCCCAACACTTAACTTCCAGTTATGTGCACTATGAAATGCACTTACTTATTAAGTTTTTAGTATTGTCTTTCTTTTTCCATTAGCATTAAGCTCCAAAAGGGCAGGGATTATTATTTTGTTCCTTACGTATCCTAAAAGCCTAGAATGGTGCCTAAAACCATGGACGCACTTAATAAATATTTGTTGAATGAATGAGTAAAAGAAAGAAACGTCTTCCTTTCGATCTCAAATGAGGCACATGGGGGTGACATGATGGCCCCATAGTTTCTCTCCTGGGGACGTAAGAAAAAAAAGTCAGGAAACTCTGCATTTACTGGAACAGTTTCCCTGTGGCAGCCAAAGGCACCAGGCTGTAAACTGCAAACCATACCCCATTGTTTGTTCCCCAAGTACTGAATGAGGAATGCTAGGTTCAGGATAGTTCCAAGGATCTTCGGGCTTAACCAAGTGGTGGATATCACTTGACAATGTATTTGGTAAAGATTAGAGTGTGTGGTCCCTCTGACTGGTCTCAGCCTCTGGACTTTGTGTCCCAACCAATGGCATCCTAACTTTGGCAGACTCTACATTCATGAGAAAAAGAAGCACTCGATACCATTCCCTTTAGGCTGCAGATGTGGTCAGTTCATTTTATTAGTGTCTGCTTATTAAGCCTCCCTTCCTTTGTTCTGTGCACCGTGAAAGATGCACAGTGACCAAGAGATAGTTGTGGTTCTCAAGTTTAGTGAGGGAGCCAGTTTGGTGCAGGAGGCAAACATACAAATAGGTAACTGTAATAAAATGTTATAGGCGTGGAATTGGATGTATATACCAGGCACAGTTGGAAGAAGTGATCAACTTCATGTGGAGGGAATAGAAAAGACTGCAGAGAGGCAAGGGACTAGTAAGTATGGTTTTGAAGGTGAAAAGAAGTTTACCAAGCACCTATTGGACAGGAGAGGGCACAGTGGCACTCCAGGGAGAGCAAATAGCAGGTACAAAGATATGGGTGTAGAAAGCAGCACTGTGTATTTAGAGAACCACAGCTGATTATGTATTTCTGGAGTACAAAGTGCCAGGAGGGGAGTTACCGAAATTGAGGCTGAAAAGCTGGGCAGGGGCCAGAGTAATAACACTTTGTATGCTCCGATAAGGGGCTCAGGCTAATTTTAGTTGATGAGTTTTCAGGAGGAGACTGAGAGAATTAGATTTGTGTTTAGAAAGATCACTGTGGCATTCAGGGCCAGATGGATTTCAGAAGGGCAAACTGGAGTCCAGGAGAACCACTCGCACAGGAGAAATAATAAGCCTTGCCCAGTTCCTACACTGCCCACCAGGTGGAGCAAGTAGGCCAGAACAGCTTGGTTGCTGGCTGGTGGGGTGGAGCAGGAGAGACCACCAGCAAGGGACTGTTTTCAAGAGCAGGAAGCTTCTAAGTCAGGTGTTCATAACTCTGGAAATAACTGTCTTGACTAAAAAAAAAATCTCTAGAAAAAGCTGGAAGTCACTTAAATGTCCACAAATAGAGAGCCTGTGTGCTATCACGAAACATCCAAGTATTGGATGACTGAGAAACAATTTAAAGGAATGAAGTAGCTTCATGAACACTCATGTGAAAAAAAAGTCCAAGTGAAAAAAGCCAGTTGTAAAATAGTGTATAATATGATTCTTGCTATGCAAATCTCTAGAAAGATGATGATAAAATTGATATTAGTGGTAATTTCAAGAGAGGGTTTGGGGGCTATTAATTGTGAGTGAGTGTGTGTGTGTGTCTGTGTGTGTGTGCGTAACCATTTTATTGAGGTATAATTGGCATACGATGAGCTGCACATATTTAAAATGTACAATTTAATAAGTTTTGACATACATATACAACGATGAAGCCATCACCACAATCCAAAAATATATCCATTGCCCTCAAAAGTTTTCCTCACATCCCTTTGTAAGCCCTCCCTGCCATTCTTCCCTGTCCCCCATCCCCAGGAAACCACGGATCTGCTTTCTGTCACTAAAGGTTTGCATTTCCCAGAATTTTACATAAATGGAATCATGCAATATGTCTTGTTTTTCGTCTTGCTTCTTTCGTTGAACAAAATTAGAGATTCATCCACATTGTTAAGTATATCAATAATTAATTCCTTTTAATTACTCAATAGCATTACATTGTATGGATGTTTCACAATTTGCTTATCACTCACCTGCTGATGGACATTTGGATTATTAATAGCTTGGGGCTATTGTAAAAAAAAAACCAGAAAACAAACAAAAAACCCACTAGGAAAATTTGTGTACCAGTCTTTGTGTTTTCATATGCTTTCATTTCCCTTGTGTAAATACATAGGAGTGGACTGTCTAGATCATATGGTAGGTGTAGGTTTAATTTTTTAATAACCTGAAAAATTGGTTTCCAAAGTGGTTGCACCATTTTACATCCTGCCAGCACTGTATGAGCATTTCTGTTTGTCTATATCTTTGCCAGTATCTGGCATGATCAGACTTTAAAATTTTAGCTCTTTGGGACACCTGGGTGGCTCAGTCGGTTAAGTATCCGACTTCGGCTCAGGTCAAGATCTCATGGTCCGTGAGTTCGAGCCCCATGTTGGGCTCTGTGCTGTCAGTTCAGAGCCTGGAGCCTGCATCAGATTCTGTGTCTCCCTCTCTCTGCCCCTCCCCCACTCATGCTCTGTTTCTCTCTGTCTCTCAAAAAATGAATAAACGTTAAAAAAAAATTGTTTTAGGGGCGCCTGGGTGGCTCTGTCGGTTGGGCGTCCGACTTCAGCTCAGGTCACGATCTCACAGTCTGTGAGTTCGAGCCCCGCGTCAGGCTCTGGGCTGATGGTTCAGAGCCTGGAGCCTGCTTCTGATTCTGTGTCTCCCTCTCTCTCTGCCCCTCCCCTGTTCATGCTCTGTCTCTCTCTGTCTCAAAAATAAATAAATGTTAAAAAAAATTGTTTTAAATTTTAGCTCTTCTAATGGATGGCTTAAAGTTTCATTTCTTCGATGATTAACAATGTACATGTTTCATATACTTATTTCCCATTTATAGATCTCCTTTGGTGAAGTGTTTATTCAAATTTTTGTGGGCTATTGACATTTATATTTCACTTTATACTTCTTAAAGTTTTTTTTTTGTTTTGTTTTGTTTTTTGAGATAGAGAGAGATAGAGTGTGAGCAGGGGAGGGGCAGAGAGAAAGGGAGACACAGAATCTGAAGCAGGCTCCAGGCTCTGACCTGTCAGCACAGATCCCGATGCAGGGCTTCAACTCATGAAACATGAGATCATGACCTGAACCAAAGTTGGATGCTTAACCAACTGAGCCACCCAGGTGTCCCACTTCATAAAGTTTTAAATTTTACAATGAGCATATATCTCTTTTGTAATTAAAAAAAAATTTAAAATATCTCAACCCAGAATACAACAATAATTACGACTTGAACTTTGAACTTAATAGCAGTATATTATGCTAGGGTAAATGCAAATCCTGATTATACCCTTAAAAGATGACATATTTGGTTTTCCATTTCAAATTAGTAGGAAAAGAGACCTCAAAATCATTATGATTCTTATTTCCATTGATGAATGCATGTGAGCGATACCGTGAGTTTAGACTCCAATGAGGCGGGCTTCAAAACTCACAGCCCTTCTACTTATCAACCCCGTGTTCTTGGGAAAATGCTGACAGCTTCAATTTTTTTTTTTTTTTTTTAGAGAAAAGACATGCCCCTTATCCTGTAAGTTCATTATGAGGATTAGACCTGATATTGTAATGAGCATGCACAATAAATAGCACATCCCACGGTTCCACAAATATTAGAACTTCTACGATAAGCAGCTTGAGTGTCTTGACAACCAGATGTTCAATGCTTAAAATTCAAGCAAGGGCTAAAATAAAGCACAGTCACAGTATTTTGTAAACGAACTTTTGAAACTAGTGTCAAGACAGGCAACCTCCTTTGTGATAACAGAGATCACTGGCCCTCCCTCGTCCCCCTTTGCTTTTAAAGAATCTGAAAGAAGAGCTCTGGTTGCATTTGGTTCTGAAAGAGGGGAGAACAGGAAACAGGAAACTTAGGCTGAAAATGGACTTGACTGAGTGAACATGTAGCGCATGTTGACTTTCTTTGGACGAATCCTCAATATCTTCTGTTGCTCAACCCACCAGGTGGTCTTGCAGGTGCCCATGGTACCCGGCAGGGTGTGGCAGAGATGGTGCAGGGCTAATGTGCTGCACGTTTCAAATTGGAGTTAAGGGCAAGTCAGGGCTGTTGAATTGGTGTCTGTCATAAATTGCTGTATGTTGTGTATTGCAGTGGAAAGAATCTTGGCAGCCACAGCCCAAGAGAAGCTTTTGGAAGGGAAATAAATGTGAGGAACATCAGCTGAACCCATGGCTAGAGAAAGGAACTCAGAACTTAAGACTCCTTCATGCCTAGCCCTTGCTTCTTTAAGAGGCCCAGATTGGGGCGCCTGGGTGGCTCAGTCGGTTAAGCGTCCGACTTCAGCTCAGGTCACGATCTCACAGTCCGTGAGTTCGAGCCCCGCGTCGGGCTCTGGGCTGATGATGGCCCAGAGCCTGGAGCCTGCTTCCGATTCTGTGTCTCCCTCTCTCTCTGACCCTCCCCTGTTCATGCTCTGTCTCTGTCTCAAAAATAAATAAACGTTAAAAAAAAAATTAAAAAAAAAAAAGAGGCCCAGATTTACAGGATGCACCCTCCCCTTGAGCCCCACGACCCTTTGCGTCTTCTTCAGTTATAGCACCAATGGTCTGGTATGGTGGTTACCTGTTCTATAAGCTGTGAGTTCTTAAGGATTATCGTTTGTGTATTTTTCCAATTTTGTGTATCTTCAGCATCCGGCACAAAGCAGATTCTCAATGAAATTTATATATGTGAGAGTAATAGAGGAGGGTAAAATGTTTGCTGTCCAGCAGCACAACAGTCCAAGCAGAGTGGATTCAGTTTCAGTGAAAGGTTCTTTTGTTTGGTGGGGCACCTGGAAAGGTTGAGCTGAGTCTGGAGCCTGGGGCTTGAGTGAGCAGGATAGCTGTGCATTATGGAGGAGTGTGGAGTTGGGTGTGGGGGGAGGGTGGGGTAGGAAAGCAATGGGAAGAAGGGAGAGGATTACGTGAGATACTCATAGAGCAAAGCAGACAATAAATAGTACTTCTCCAGGGCCTGGTAGCTGAAGGGTTTTATTTTGTTTTGTTTTGTTTTGCTTTGTTTTGTTTTCATAGGGATGTTTAATATTCATATTGAAGTTGTTCGAGTTGCAACAGTGTAAGCCTGTCCTTGCCCTCCAACATCCTTGATAAAGTCTACATGTTCAGATAGGCCTGTAGTGTGGGTTCACTGTAGAAACGAGCAAGGGGTTGAGTTTCCACCTGGGTCAGGGACAGCAAAGATGAGACCATTTTCTGAATGAACTGGGGCAGTGGAGCCAGGAGTTGGAGGTAGCAACAAGCCATAACAAAGTCAACTTACAAAAGTAAGTGGAAATCTTGGGTAAGGCTTCCCAGCTTCCCTTTAGACACAAATTTGGGAGTCTTAGCTCATTTTTTTTTTTTTTTTTTTTAGTTACAGTGATTTTATTTTGTTTTATTATTTTTTTAAACGTTTATTCATTTTTGAGAGAGAGAGAGAGAGAGAGAGAGAGACAGAGCTGTACGGGAAAGGGCAGAGAGAGAGGGAGACACAGAAACCGAAGCAGGCTCCAGGCTCTGAGCTCTCAGACACAGAGCCCGATGCGGCGCTTGAACCAACAGGCTGTGAGATCATGACCTGAGCCGAAGTCGGACGCTCAACCGACTGAGCCACCCAGGCACCCCAGTCCTAGCTTATTTTGTCTTACCATGCAGAGGGATCACAGCTGAAGTGTATGGTGCAAAATGAAGGAGGTAGGAAAGGAGAAAAGAACCAGAGTGAGGAGAAGATGCTTTTCCTTCACTCAGGCTTTCTGGTCTACCTGAGGTATAAATGCTATGTGTGGAAAGACTGCCAATAATGTAGGACAGCGTAAGAGTAACGGAGGGAGCAAACATCAGCGTAAGAGCTTAGGGGCAGGAAGTAGAAATTCTCACAAAGGAGATCAGTCTTGAATTAACCTTGAAGAATGGATCTACTGCTTAAAAGAAGTTTAATATCTATATTTCCATATATAGTTATATGTAAATTATTTATCTATTTTCTTCTCTTATCGAGGAGAGTGGGGTGGGTAAGATGCTTTGGCTCTGAAATCAAACAGACCAGGCTTAAAACCCTGGCTATCAGCTGTATGACTTTGGGCAAGATAATTAAGTTATCTGAGCCTCAGTTTCTTCATTTGTAAAATGGAGATAATGAAAGTACCCACCTCAGAGAGTTGTTGGGAGATTTAAACAAAATAATCTATGAAATGTGCTATGTAGTAGGCCTGGCCCAGGATAAACACTGAGACATACTAAGTGGTATCTATTTGTCTGTACGTTTATTAAACAGCTTGGAAAATATAGGCAAAAGCAGAACTAAAAACCTTTGATAGTATCACTACCCAAAGAAGAAAACCACAGTTAATGCTTTAGAGCACCTTTCCAGTTTTCAGTCAATGCACAATTTAGTTTGGCCTTTTCTCTTTTTGTATTGCCATTCCGAATATAAAATTTAAATCTTAATTTTTACTTAGTTAATGTAAGATTTTTTCCATATTATTATAATCCTTTCAAAACATTTTTAATGACTGTGATACATTCTGATTGCGTATTGTAATTTACTTAGTCATTCTCCTATTGTTAGACATTTGTGTGGATTTCAGGCTTTTCTCCCCGCCACCCCCCCGCATTCTAAATAATTCAGTAATAAACAAGTCTGTACCTAAACCCTTTCCTCTATTTTGTATAATTTCTTTAGAAACAATTCTTAGAAATGAAGTCACTGATGTAGAAGGGATCAACAGTTGTAATGCTCCCACTTACCGTCAAAAGAGTTTTGTAGGCATCAGGTGAAGGCGGAATGTGATTAACCAGAGGCCCAGGCACTCATTGGGTGATCTTTGCCGGTGGGCAGAGGCACCAGGCAGAAAAAAGTCTGGAGATGGAGATCGTTCTCTTTTTTCGGCCAATCTGTTGAATATAGTCTGAGAGAAACCTGACCCAGAGCATGAATTCCAGGAGGAGGTCTGGATGGGCTTTTTTATTATCTATTTATATTTATATTTATTTAGTTATTTTTCTCTCTTTTCTTCCCTGTGGCAAGCAGGCTTGGGATCCTCCTTGGCTCCTTCTCGGATTCCTTGCTGGGTTCAGAGGCAAATGGACTTTCTCTTGGGATCTGTTTCTCTGTGGCTGCATCTCATCCAGCATAGATAGATATGCACTGTGTCACCTTTCCTTGCAAAATGACTTACCCAATATCCTAAGTGTCTAGCTGTGATCTTGCAGAACAGCTTCATGCACAGCCTAAAGCCCAGCTAAAAATAAAAATAAAACTCCCTGTGGCTTTTGTGTCCCTTGGGGACCGCCTGGGGAGGGTTTTCCATTTGTAAACCGGAGATAAAAGTCTCAGGTGGGATTTGGGTTTCAGCGTCTCTGGCTGCATTGCCCAATATTCTCTGGATTGCTAGTGACAGAAATCCAGCCCAGGTACCTTAAAGGAAAGTGATGTGCTGGTAAATGTGTAACAACTGGCCCTTGGATGGGGGCTGTGGCAGGGGCGGGGGGTGGTTAGAAGCACCGATCTGCAGTGTTTTCAGACTTCCATGGGCCTGAAAGCCAGAAAGAGCCTACTCTGGTACACTAAGTGTGGGAGAGATGATGGACTCAGGTCACTACCCTGTGAGAAGAGCCCAGACACAGAAAATGACCTCAGGAATGATGGGGACGGGGGAGTCTAATGCTAACAGGATTCCCTGCAAACCAACCTATTTTTTTCCTACTATAGATATACTCCTTCCATATTACAAGAGACTACTGGCAGCTTCCAGGATCATGTCCTCAATCATGTCCATGTCCAGAGGGGAAAAAGGGCTTCTCTTCCAGACAGGGCTGGTTTGAAGAATCCCAGTGAAGGCTGACCAGGATAGGTGCATTGTCTGAGGGTCATGGGGTCTGTCAGAAGGGGGAGGTTGAGTTTCTGGTCAGACAAAACCAGTAATTCCCATTACAGTGACCATCTCAATACTATCAGAACCTGGTTCCCATTTCTACGAGTCTTCTAAGTGGCTGAATCAATGACAGCATTAAAGGGCTATTTCATCCTACTCGCCTTAGTATTATATTTTATAGTTAAAAAAAAATCTCAGCTAATTTCTTAGACAAAAATAATAGCCCATCAGTATTTTAAATACTTCTATTTCTCATATCACAAGTGAGGTCTGCAATATGCTCCCATGTGTTGAATAATCATATTTCTTCTTCTGTGACTGATTTTTATGTCTTCTTTTTTTCACTCAATCTCCTGAGGTTTTAGGTTAAAAAAAAAAATCTCTTCTTCAACAAGTACTACTATGATAGGAAAAGATAGGATTCAGTAGGCAGAGAGGGAAAGGTTAGGACCTGAGGTCCCTGGGTGGGGGAAAACACATATTTTGGAACAAGGCTGGGAGTGTCTGACTCCGGCCAAACCCCCTCTGGTGTAAGGTTCCTCTTAAGAATGTAACAGGCCCCACCTACTCCCCCTCAGGTTTCCCTCAGGAATTTGACAAAAGACCTGACTAGAAGTAAGTAGACCATAAAACGCATGCCCCACAAGGAAGGATATGGCCATAGACCGCCCCTCATACAATGGAATTGAGCCAGTCAGGAATGGACAACCCAGCACCTAGAGCTCAATCGAGTCAATAAGTGTAGGACATGAGAAGGAACAAGGGGGAAGGGGAGGGAGGGTTGACCAGAACCTTATAAAACAAGGTCCCTTGCCTAGTGCCTAGTGCCTAGTGCCTAGTGCGGGTATTCGCCTTCGAACGACCTCTCTGCAAAGAGACCTTTCATTCTATTCTTTCTTAAACTCTAATAAACTGTTGCCTGCTGCTCATTTTATTCTGTGTCCTCCTCTTCATTCTTCGAAGCGGTGAGACAACAAACCCTGGGTGTTGGCGTAAAAAAAAAACCTGCGACCTTACTATAGGCCAAGTGTCTATAGACACAGGAAATACAAGACCAAACAAGATAGTTTCCCATCTTCAGAGCTCTTATCCTATTCGTATGGTCTTTTTAGAAGATAATATTACTAACTTTTGTCTGTCATATTTACAGCAAAAATTCTTTCTATATGCTATCCTTCTTCTTTAATAGGTAGCTTTACATTTTTGTGTAGTTAAATCGGATCCACTTTCCCTTTAGTAAAAACTTTTTCTCTCATGCTTACAATTCCATTTCCCCTACCCAAATTCTAAGCTAATATTCATTTTATTCATTTCCTGTTTTTCTAGGCTTGAAACTTTGTATTGAATGATTTAATTTATTTGTAATTTATTGTAGTGTGTGGGTGAGCTGAGCATCTAAATGGATCTTTTTTTTCTTTTCTTTTCTTTCTTTTTTTGCCAACATTGGACTTAATGAAGTCTTCCCTTCTCCGTTGATTTGTAGAGATGACAGAATGAATTTTGCTCGCTGGAGAGGTGAGGTGGGGGTTGTTGAAGGGAAACTGGATTTGCTGAATTTAAGGAATATGTATGGAAAATGGTGAGGAAGAGAGAAGTATGGGCATATATGGGGGTGGGGTAGAGGTTTTCTGGAATAAAGGGTCCGTATAGTGCATTGATTCTTTTTTTTTATTAAAATTCTTTTTAAATTTTATTTATTGTTGAGAGAGAGAGAGAAAGAGAGAGAGAGAGCACAAGCAAGGGAGACACAGAATCTGAAGCAGGTTCCAGGCTGAGCTGTCAGCCCAGAGACTGACACAGGGCTTGAACTCATGAGATCATGACCTGAGCTGAAGTCGGGCGCTTAACCGACTGAGCCACCCGGGTGCCCCAATATATTGCAATGATTCTTAACCAGGGATGGACATACCTGTTGACCAGGCAGCTTTAAAGAAGTACCCATGTTTAGGCTCTTCCATTGGTAGGTTGATATGAGACTAGGGTTTACCTAGTTTTTAAAAAGCTCCCTGGGCACTGCTGATATGGGAAACTTCAGGGGATAAAGCTAGTCAGATGAATAGGGAGCAGACTGAGGGAGGTGTCAATGCCAAGCCCAGTTGAACTGTAGGTCCAGGAAGCCTCTGAGAGAGAGTAGAAGGAGCATGGACTCTGGACTCAGGCAGACACAGGTTTTAATCCCATTTATGCCATTTGCAGGCTGTGTGATTGGGGCAGATCACTGGTCTTCTCTGAATCTTATTTTTCTGTCCTAAACAAACTTAATAGTTACCTCATAGGATTGTGATGAATCAGTGGGAAATCAAGTATAAAATGCCTGGCTCAGCACCTGACATTTTAATTAAGTCTCCTTTCTTCCTCTTGACCAAGCCTTTGGCCCATGCCAGGCCTGCCTCATGGCTGCCTTTGAGATGAACTGATGCAAGATATTTCTAGAGAAAACATGCAAATACATGTCAGGATGAGAAACAAAGAGAGGTCCAAGTGGCCTTTAGTTCCAGACGTTTCAGCAGCCTTCCCAGAAGCTATACCTTTTTGGAGACAAACCCTCCTTCCTTAGAGAAATGTAGAGAAGCTTTGGACTTCCCAAGGATCTTGCCTTCATGAACTTGGCAAAGGCAAAATCTGGCTTCACTGTATGTAGGCCACTTTGGCTCAGTAGCAAAGATAACTCCAGCTCCTGGGCAGCTTAGTCTATAAACCAAGGATGGTTGTTGTGAAAATAAGGCAGGCAGAGTCACTTTTATGAAAGAAAATTCTCACGCAAATCTGTTTACAGAGAAAGAATCTCCTTTCTCCAGAATGGAAAATGCCATCACTTCTCCGAAGATCCACCTGCCTTAACTTCATACCATTGGTATTCATTCAGCGATTTGACAAATATTTATTGATATCACTTCTGTTTGACAAGTACTTTGGAACTGGCCTCTCTATAAGCACTCACTTGAAAACAGTTTTCCATGCTGCCCTGCATATAAGTTGACACCAAATATTTATTTTTGGGTGCTAATTAGTACTCCTTGGAGGAATGCTAATTAGGAGGCTAATCGGTATTCTTTGGAGGTCACCCATCCAAGAGGCAGTGAGGATGGGGAGAAAGGGAGAGGAGTTTGGAATCAGAAGCATGTGTCTCAAACCCTAACTCTTGATAGGAATAAGCTATGTGACTTTAAGCCGATCATGAAAACACACTGGGCCCAGGTCTTACTTTTCTTTAAAATGACTTTCTTACTCTTAAGCCAGTGCTCTCTTCCTGGAAGAGCAGATTTGGTAGGTGGAAAAGAAGAACAAACTTATTCAGTCTAGAAGATAGAAAGTTGCATGGTGGGGCACCTGGGTGGCTCAGTCGGTTAAGTGGCCGACTCTTGATTTCAGCTCAGGTCATGATCCCGCAGTTCATGGGATTGAGCCCCGTGTCAGTGATGGTGCGGAGCCTGCTTGGGATTCTCTCTCCCTCTCTCTCTGTCCCTCCTTCCCCTGCTCTCTCTCTCTCTCTCTCTCAAAATAAATAAATACAAACATTAAAAAAAAAAAAAAGAAAGAGAAACTTGCATGGTACCCGAGAGGAGAGAGAGAGAGAGAGAGAGAGAGAGAGAGAGAGAGAGATGGAGAAGCAAGCCAGCCTGCCAACGGGAGGGTGTGTTTGGGAACGAGAGGTAACACTGTGACAACGGAAGAAGGGCACTTCTGCTTGGTACACCGGTCACACCCTAAAAGCGCAGTATTTTAAGGTGGGGTCTTGGAAGTTTCTGGATGATGGAGGGGCTTGAGCTTCTGAGTGGGTGGCTGGGCGGGAGATGAACGCACCGAAGTCGTGTTGCAACGTTCCGAAGTCGGAATTGAAAGTTTCCTCCGAGTGGAGTGCTCGTCCGCTCCCCCTTCACTTCTGACAAATAGGTCAAAAGAAGGGTGGGATTTCTTTCACTTGAAGAAAGAACAATAGGACCTAGGCTTATTGGAGCAAGAGGGCCTTGAGTCATTAAGGATCTGCCTTTCCAAGAGACTTGAAATCTCCTGGCTGACAGAGGTTCAGAGGGGAGTTCATTAGTTCATTACTGACTCAATCTCTTCCACGTGCTGGACAGGTCTCCTGAATTTGCTGTGATGATCATTGTGTGTGAAAGCTTCCAGGGAGCACCTAGTGGCCTCTCTCTTATCCACCCCCTTCTAGGTGAAATCTTTTCTGAGGCTTATCTGGGTTGTAAACAGCAGGCACCTAGTTCTGGCCGCTGGGTCCCATGTGATAGCCCAAAGCTGATAAACCTGGAGCGTGCTGTTCCCCTAAGGGGTCCCTATGAAATGAAGCGGCCCAGGGTTTATCAGAAGTCACAGAATCTCAACTACTGAACTCCCCTCCCTACCTTTTTGCAGGCTGAGGAATTCAACCAAAGCAATAGAATACTGCATTTACATACAGTTCTGGTACCGTTTTAAGACCTAAGGATTTTCGGGGCGCCTGGGTGGTGCAGTCGGTTAAGTGTCCGACTTCAGCCAGGTCACGATCTTGCGGTCTGTGAGTTCGAGCCCCGCGTCAGGCTCTGGGCTGACGGCTCAGAGCCTGGAGCCTGTTTCCGATTCTGTGTCTCTCTCTCTCTCTGCCCCTCCCCCGTTCATGCTTTGTCTCTCTCTGTCCCAAAAAATAAATAAACGTTGAAAAAAAAAATTAAAAAAAAAAAAAAAGACCTAAGGATTTTCAGAGCAAAAGGCCAATGTAAGGAAACAATAAGTCTCTGGTACCGTTCAATTTCAAGGGATAACTGGGTGTTAATGGTTAGGGACCCAGCCTGCACAGGACAGTGAGATTCAGTTCACTAGGCAGTTACTGAGCTCTTATTAGATGCCAGGTTTGGGGCTGGATACTGCCAAGTGGTGACGGTGGGAGAGATCCAGAGATAATAGTGATAACGACAGTGATGAAAACAGTAACATGTGCTGAGAGCTGACTATGTGCCAGACATTGTGCTCATTTGTTTATTCCCCAAAGAGTAGGGGCTGCATAAATACTTGCTGGATGAACTATTCACTCACCCTAGCTACACTCGCCTCCTCTCTGCTCCTCAGATGCACCTCAGGGCCTTTGCAATCACTCTTTTCTCTATCTGGAAGGCTCTTCTTCCAGATATTTGCGTGGCTGGCTCCCTTACTTCCTTTGGGTCTTTACGCCAGTGTCATCTTCTCAGTGAGATCCCTTTGACCAACTGATCTAAAATAGCAACCCCGGGGCGCCTGGGTGGCTCAGTCGGTTGAGCATCTGACTTCAGCTCAGGTCATGATCTCACAGTCCATGAGTTCGAGCCCCGCATCGGGCTCTGTGCTGACAGCTCAGAGCCTGGAGCCTGCTTCAGATTCTGTGTCTCCTCTCTCTGCACCTCCCCTGCTCACACTCTGTCTCTCTCTCTCTCAAAAATAAACATTAAAAAAATAAATAAATAAATAAAATAGCAACCCCAATCACACAGCCCTCTTGTTTCCCTTTCTCCACTTTACTTCCCTCCCCACCCCCCTTAGCACCATCTGTCATACTGTATTTTACTGATGTGCTATTACCTGGTTTCCCTTGCTGGCATGAAAGCTCGACAAGGATGGGGATTTTGAACTGCTTCATCATTGCTGTAGCCCCCTTGCCTAGGTCAGATGCTCAGATTTGTTCAAGGCATGAATCAGAAGAAAATAATACTTTTTGGGTCAGTTACCTATGCATCAATAGCACTAAGGATGGTGCAGTGAAATGAGACAGACAAGGTTTTGCCCTCTAGAGACTCAGTGCCTGGTAGGGATAGGATATTGCACTAATTACATACTAATCTCCATTCTGCTGAAACAGAGCATGCTGGGTGCTTTAGCGATATTATTTCACTGAAATCTTACCACAACCCTAGGCCATTGGTACTATAAGCCACAGTTTATGGATGGTATTTTAGGTTTTTTTCTATTGCTGAAAATATCCAGCTAGGCTCGGAATTATAGAAAGGCTAGCTTTATTTAGTTGGCACACACGAATGATGATTATGTATATGAAGCTTACAGTTATAATGGTCTTTTTCATTTGTGTTATCTCCCATGAATCCTGCAAAGTATTCATCTTACTCTATAAATGAGGAAACTGAGGACGAGTTAGGTAACTTTCCGGCACCATACACCCTAGTATGTTTTCCAGATAGGATCAAACCCAATCTGTATCCTTACCACTCACTCTCATTCTGAGGAGCCCAAATGATGGAGGGACTGATGGGGGCAGGGGACAGGTGGTCAGGGACTAGATTTTCCTTAGAAGGAGGCTGCTGGGACTTCCAGATTGGAAGGCCGGGGAGAAGAGCTTGAACAAAGAACAAAGGCTTGGAGGTGGCTGTGGGGCAGGGAGAGGTGGGTCGAATAGAATCCTAGCTGGGAGGGGAGGTGTAGCTCCCATACCCTCATTCCCCGCCCCCCACTCCTTGTCCTGCGCTTTGACCTTGATACGGAGGTATGGGAGATTCTTGAGCAAGACTGGGGCAGGAATGAAAATGTTCTCTGCGGGGCTGGGTTTTTACAGCATCTCTTCTATCCTGTTTACTTAGAAATCCATCATAGCCATGTGCCTCTTATATTTATCTGGCTAACTTAGCAACATACATTTGTAACATGCTGTCTGAACCTATCATAAGACACTGCATTTGCACATATTACCCACTTCTACTAAACTTTCAAGACTTTGAGACACTCCCAACATTTCACCCCCTGAAGAGTGGGTAGTCTGACAGTGCAGGATGCTGAGAATCAGAAGGCATTGTACGTTACATACTGTCATATCCATGCAATTATCCATCCAGCATGTTTTGAGTGCCTCCTACAATCCAGGCAAGCCGCCTGGCACGAGGGATAAGAAAAGGAACAGATTAGCCTCCGTCCTGAAAGCTCTAATGTGGATGACAGCACATAAACAGGCAATCACCATACATTGTGGTAGGTGCTATGACCCTCTAGGAACTGGAGAAGCACCAGGGAGGGACATTGTATGCAGGTTGGGGGTGCGGGTGCAGGAAAAGGGTCAAGAAAGCTGTGTTCCTTAGAGAATATGGCAAATTAGGGCAACTGTAGGAGAGCTCAGTCTGGCTGCAGAGAATAGGAAGGGGTTTGAGGGAGAAATGAGGCTAGAGTGAGAAGCAAGGGTCAGATTGTGAAGGATTTATACATATATAATTTTCATTTCATTTCATTTATTTTTATTTTTTTCCCCTACAGCACACCTAAGGGGTGAAACACATCCACGAGCAGCATGGTGAGAGGGAGCCGTTGTGATGGTGAATAACCAGTGATATAGCCCTGTCCTCTCCTTCCCAGTTCAAGATTCATGATGCTTATTAAACATGTGGATTTTAGCAGAAGGCCTTGGATAAATTACTCCATCAGACTAGGTTTGTTTTCTTATCTGTCTATACATTCATGTGCTAAATGGGAGTGTGAGCTCTCAATAATCTAGCCATGATTCCTACCATTCTCAAGTTGTGTCACCCTGTCCAAGTTGCCCACCCTCATTGGTGAACTGGATTGGTACTACTGTGGCATCTCGATCAAAGGCTCACTGAGAATGGAAGGCAGTCATACATGTTAAGCCCCTGGCATAACGCCCGGCACACAGTAAGTGATCAGTAAATGTGAACTTGCTGTGATATGGCAGGTACCCTGCAGCCTAACGGTGTTAGCAACCACTCTCTCTGTCATCCCTCTCATCATTGCCGTCGTCATCGTTGCCATCATCATCACCGCTCCCTCCACCATTCCTGAGATCATCATAATGATATTGACATTCTACGAGGTCATTCCTCACTGGGCTCCTCCCCTCCACTGTCCCTCCTTGTGGTCCTTATGAAAGGGAAGGCCCTACATGGAGGGATTTTACTCATGTGAAATTCATAACATTTATTGAGCTCCTACTATGTGCTGGACATTGTGTTCTAGGTAATAGGGGACACAAGAGTGAGCTAAGTAAAGTTTTCATGCATGGAACTTCCACTCTAATGAGAAGAGGCAGGCAGTAATAAATAAAGAAGCAAATATGTAGTCTGTCAGAGAAAAACAGGGAAGACGGACGAACAGTGTCTCGGGTGGGGCAGTTGTTATTGCCCATGAGATGGTCAAAGACGAGCTCACCTACAGGTGACATTTGAATTGAGGTGACGGAGGACACCACCACGGGGATACCTGGGGGTAAAGTTTATCAGACGCAGGTTCTGACATTACGAAGGCCCCATGGTAGGAACATACTGGCACATTGAGGGGTGATAAAGAGGCCGCTGTGGCTGTACGTCAGTGATCCATGGGCTAAGAGGGGTTCACATCAGAGAGGCAGCAGCAGCCCTTTTACAGCAGCGTTGCCTTTTACTCTGACATGAAACGTAATTGGGGGGCTTTAGAGAGAGCTGTGACGTGACCCGGCTTATGTTTTCAGGGACTGCTCTGGCTCTTGGTTTGAAAACAGACCACGGGCAATGGGTCCTTTAGCAGGGGGGCCAGTGTGAGCTGGTGGCGACTTGGATCAGTGGCAGTGGCGCAGGTGGTGAGAAGCGGAAGACGCTGGATGTATTTCGAAGGTAAAGCAAACAAGGTTTACTAATATATTGCACTGGATGTTGGGGGTGGGGATGGGTGAGAGACAAAGAAAGAGTCAAGGAATGATTCCTAAATAACTGGATGGATGTTACTGCTGGGACGAGGGAGACTGAGTGGAGCAGGGGTGGAGGAGAAAATCGACTTAATGTTCACATCACCTCTATAAGGTAGGTGCTACGGTTATGTTCCATAAAACTGGGACTCAGTGAGGTGAAGCCTGTGGTCCATACGCCATGCACAGTGCTGTGAGCTCCAAGAAAGAACTCCCCTGCGGCACGGGGCTATAGCATTTGGAGTTGGGGAGCTCCTGAGGGTGGGAACTGCTGAGCCTGTGTCCTAGCACTCCAGAGCCAACTACGCAGGAGGCCCCCACCTCTAACTCACACCCTGTTTGCAGGGCATTCAGGCACCTCTCCTAGCCTCAGGGGGCTTCTTGTCAACCTGGAACCAAGAGGCAATCAACAGTAAGTGGTAGGGGCTTTCTCCTTAGGCATTCCAACCAAAATGCAGACAACCAAGAAGGCTGCAGGCCTGCAAATCTTTATCTTAGAATGCATGGTCCATGCAGTCGGAGGGTGTTCAGAAGTGTCTTCGCACAAGCTGGGGGAAAGGAAGAGATGTCTCCAGCTCCTCCTCCTCTTCCCCACCCATGTTCCTGACCATCCAATATGCTTTAGGGGGGGAAGAAGAGGACAAGGGATAGAGGTAAACAAAAGCAGGAGGCAAAGGAGAAGGGAGACTTCCTTTAAATGCATGCTGTGCTGATTCAGAAAATGGGGTAGAAGGATGGAAATCTCCCAAGAACCGCTGCCGCCTTCCGGCCCTAAAAGATGCACGTCCACGACTACGCACTGATCTCTGGGTTCGCCAAACACCACGGTGGAGCCACGCTTCAAGGGAAAACACTGCCCGCTTTCTCAAGTCAAACACATCAGAGACTGTGGTCTATAAGCCACATGTGGTGCTGGGGGTGCCAAGAAATAGTGATGAAAGAAAATGGTTGAAATCTAGACATAGAAGCTCTATACAGCTCTACTTTTGCTCAGTGACACTGCAAGTTGTATTAGCCACTGAGCCCTGCTATGTGCCTAATATCATATAGTGTCTCTCCCTTAACCCTCACAGCAACCTGGTGAGGTCGTTTTTATTACCCACCTCTCACAGATGAAGACACAGAGGTTCAGAAAGGTCACACTCTCCAGTCAGTCATGGAACTGAATTGGAAACCAAGTCAGTCTATTTCGGACCCGGTGTCTTTTTTTTTTTTTTTTTTTTTAAGTTTATTTATTTATTTTAAGATAGAGAGAGAGACAGCAAGCAGGGAAAGGCTAGAGAGAGAGGGGGAGAGTATCCCAAGCGGGCTCCATGCTGCCAGCAGAGCCCCATGGAGGGCTCGAACCCATGAACTGGGCGATCATGACCTGAGCCTAAATCAAGAGTTGGACGCTCAACCAACTGAGCCACCCAGATGCCCCTCGGAGCCTGTGTCTTAACTATTATACTTTACTGCCTCCCAGAGGAAAGGGTGAAGAGGGAAACGCTGAAAATAGTAACACTCCCCTCCCCCACCTGCTTTGCTTCCGGTGCTCTGCAGAGGCAGAAAATTGAGAAACCTTCCATGCTTTCTGGCCTAAGGTCTGTATCAACTTAAAAAAATATACAATTTTTTCTGATATCAGATGCCTGTTTTTCTCTAGGAAATAAATTAATAGAATAAGAAAGGTCTTTAGAGATGCAAAGAGCTGACCTTGAAATCCACAGAGAAGGGTAAGTATACTTCTCAAGGTCAAGTTCTTCAAGGTGGCAGAACTAAGGTCAAAAGGGCAGCGCTCCTGCCTCCCAGGCCAAGGTGGGGGCTGGGTCCCCAGAGCTCCTTTGAAGGTTATCATTGCCCTGCCCTAATGGATGAGTGCTTGAAGGAGGAGGATTGCTTTTTTGCATGCTAGAGTTTTTAAACACAAGCTGAACTCAGTCGAACAGTTTTTAAACAAGGCTTTTCTAGCACCTTCTGATGAGTAAGTCTCTGCCATCTCCTTTCCCCGCTCCTAGGTCATGTGCTCTTTTGAACTAGGAGAGTCCTACTATCACTCCTTGTATTTAGCCGGAGTGGGTGCTCCTCTGTCTGGGGCAGATGATTATATTTCTAGTTCAGAACCTGCTGTAATTTACTCTGGCCTCCCACACTACTATGCCTCTTTTGCCTGCCTGCCCGGCTTCTACTGACCTCTGCAATTTGGACCCATTCCACCCAGCTCCTCTTCTTCTTCCCTATATCGTGACACACTCCCTTCATATCAGATCGGGATCCTGGGCTCACCCCGTTTCCGCCACAGAAATACCCTCCCTGCTCTCTTTCAATGCAAATCCATTCTTCACAGCTTTGCTCAGACCTTTCTGCCCCAGAAGATTTCCCCATGTACCTACAGCCCCACGATATGCTTTCCAAGCTCCCTTTACATTTATTTTTTCAAGTACATAATTTGGCCCTTGAAGTGTTTCTGCACATTCCTCCAAATGCAATTCAGGCCCCTTGAGGGCAGGCCCATGTGTTCATCGGTTCACTAGAGATTTTTGAAAGCACTTTATACGGTGAGATACAAAGAGAAGTAGAAGCAATGGTTGCTTCTTGTCCTCAAGGAGGGGAGGCTAGTTTGTAGACGTCTGTCTGGCACAGAGTGGACCCTCCACCCAGGTTTGTTATATTGAACTATATGATTATATATAAATATATATAATGCCTCTTCTTGCAACTATTAGCTGTCTCTAAGTGTCACGAGAGGCGGTGTTCTAGGGAAGGCATCATGAAAGAAGTGGCACTTGAACTAGGCCTTAAGGACAAGGAATGTTATTTTAAAAACAAAATTGGCAGAGGAAACAGTGTTCCTACAGCACCGTCAGGCACACACAGTGCCAGGCATAGAGCAGCCACCAGGTTCAGGGGGGAAAGCAGTGGCGTTCTGTCCTTGCTCCAGCACCAACTAGCCTCAGCGAGAGCAGGCAAGTTGCTTAACTTCCCTGCCCCCTCTCCTTTCCTTCCCACTCCAAAGCAGCATGGGCTCTGGAAGAAAGAGATCCAGGTTCAAGTCATGGCTCTGTGACCTTGATCCAATCAGCTGGGGTGGGGGCTCAGTTTCCTTCCTATAAAAGGGGTAAAATAATCCTACCTTACAAGGCTGTTTGTGAGGTTTTAAGTACACATTTAAGTTGTTAAATGCCGAGATGTGTTTTATTTCTTTCTACCAGACTAGGGGTGGCAGCCCCCATCTTCCTCCCTGCAGACTTCCCCAGGGCACAGCACAGAGCCCGTCGGTAGTTGGGCTATGGACAGACTGCAGGAACCCTAAAGAGAAAATGGGGGTGCAAAGGACTTCAGAAAAAAAAGTAAACAGCATGGACATGGACTGACCAGGCTAAGTGGGATGCTAAGTGGGATGTTTCCCTGAATAGACTTCCCGCAGTTCAAGAATCTTTGCTAACTCTCCCTAAACATGCCTCTGCAGAGCCAACTGGTTTCTCGACAGCTCCTTCTGCCTCCGCCTTCAATCTCCAGGAAAGAGTCAAGGCCCAACCCCGTGGCGGGCTTAGAGGATGGGATGGATGGGGAGGCGGGATTTCCCCAACTCCCAGGGGCAAAGTTCCGGAGATGTCCGTTCCCACCTCCTTACTCCCACTCCCAGGGACCGGGCTCCCGGGAGCCCCCCTCCGCACCACCCCCCCCTTCATTTCCTCTCTCGGAATAGGTCGAAGGAAGGGGGTCTCGAACTCGGCCCAAGGCAAAAGCTCATCCCCGGCTCTCCTCCCCGCCGATCCGCCTGGGCCACCGCCACTTCAGCCGCCTATCCCTGGGGCCCTCGTGGCCCCTGCTCAGTAGCCAGTCTCGGCCGCCGGTCGACCCAGCCCTGCGCTCCTCCCTTTGGCCACCTCGATTCCCGGTCCCCGCCTCAGCAGACCCAGGCCAGCCGCCCTCCCTACGTCCGCGCCTCTTGCCCCCTCCCACTCGGCCACTTCAGTCGCCTGCCCCGGCCTCCGTAGACCCCGCCGGGACACCCGCCCCCCTCCCACCAGCCGCCCCGGACCGCGCTCGGCCACCACCCTCGCCTCGGCCCTCCCACCCGGGGCCTCGTAGACCCCCCCACCCCCCCCCCCCGCGTGGACCCCGCCGCGCCGCCCCCGGCTCGGCCCCCTCCTTGGGGTCGTGGCGGTAGGGGGAGGGGCCGTGCCGGCCCCCGCGTGCGTGGCAGGCTCTCCCGGCTCGGCTCTCCCGGCCTTCCTTCTCGGGAGGCGGGGTCGGCGCCGCGGCGGCGGCGGCGGCGGCGGCGGCGGAGGCAGGCCCCCTCCTCCTTCCTCCCTCGTCCGGCCTCCTTTCTCGCGCGCCCGCCCGCCGGCTCTCTCTCGGCCGCTCCGACGCCAGCAGCGCCCGCGTGCCGCTCGCCCAGCCCCGGGGGAGCCCGAGGAAGTTCCCGGGCCGCGCGCCCCGCTCGCTCGCCTCGCAGTCCGCGGCCTCACCCGCCGCCGCGCCCGCCATGCCCTCGGCCAAACAAAGGGGCTCCAAGGGCGGCCACGGCGCCGCGAGCCCCTCGGAGAAGGGCGCCCACCCGTCGGGCGGCGCGGATGACGTGGCGAAGAAGCCGCCGCCGGCGCCGCAGCAGCCGCCGCCGCCCGCGCCGCACCCGCAGCAGCACCCGCCGCAGCATCCGCAGAACCAGGCGCACGGCAAGGGCGGCCACCGCGGCGGCAAGTCCGCCGCCGCCGCCGCCGCCGCCTCGTCCTCGGCGTCCTGCTCGCGCAGGCTCGGCCGGGCGCTCAACTTTCTCTTCTACCTCGCCCTGGTGGCGGCGGCCGCCTTCTCGGGCTGGTGTGTCCACCACGTCCTGGAGGAGGTCCAGCAGGTCCGGCGCGGCCACCAGGACTTCTCCCGGCAGAGGGAGGAGCTGGGCCAGGGCTTGCAGGGCGTCGAGCAGAAGGTGGGTACCCCGGGCCCCCACCCGCGGCCCCCGAGCCACGGCCGGGCCCCTGGCTCTGCCCAGGCCTCGGTGCCTGAGCGGGGCCCTCTCCACGGCCGGCCCCGGCCGGGGATGCCCCGTCCCCGGTCCCCCCCCCCCCCCACCCCCCCGTTCCCGGGCGGTCCCCAGACCCTCTTTGTTAATGGCCGCGGAGGAATGGGCCCCGAGGGATGGGCCGCTGCGAGGATGGTCAGGCCAACGAGCCAGGGTGGGCCAAGGGCCTGTCACAGGGCATTAGCGGTGACCTGTAAGGAAGCCGCCGGGCTCTGGGGAGCCCATTCTTTTTGGATTAGGAACCGCTGAATGGGCAGAGTTATCTGAAAAGGAGGTTGGAAGGGACGCCAGCGCATCCCTGGAAGCCTCGGGCAAGGCCACACCTGGGCTCTCCCCGTGGGAGACGTCTGAGCCAGGTTTTAATAGATCCAGACCCCGGGGAAGGAGAAACAAGTAATCATACTCATTTGCGAAGTTCAAATGAAATATTACATATCTTCAGGCCCCTTGCCTTTTAGTGGACCAATGTCTCCATGAGGGCCTTTGAAATACCATATGCCAGCTTTAGAGGAAAGGAAAGGCCCAAAATACTAGAGGGTACTGGTGAGTAATATCACAAGGCACATTTACATGATGTTAAGAGGGCTTACTCATTATCTAATCATCATAGCCACCCTGGCTGGGAGGGAGGGCTAGCAGTTTTGACTCCTTTTCCAGACCAGAAAATTGAGGTTTAGAGAGATTAAGTGAATTGATAAAGATCCCAGCTGGTGAGTGGCAGACTGCATGAGAATGCCTAGGCCACTGCCCAGTGCGGGGGTCCACAGAGGCCTCCCTCAGGTGTGGATGGACCCAACTTTCACCACAAAGCTTCTCACGTTCCACCCTGTCTGTGTTTTCCCACACCAAGTGCAGCTCTCTTGGCCTCCTGCCTCCTCCTCCGGCCTCCACTAATGTCACCGCTCAATGAAAGTTAGTTGTATGATCGAAACAAAAAATCCCGCCACCACTTCTGAGCCCGGAACTGCTGCCTCCTTTTCCCAGCATGCTGCCTGCCCTGCCAAGTTTCTATCGACTTTTGTGGAGTATGCAGGACTAGGAATTTCCTCTTAAGACTGGCAGAGCAACTGGAATGAGTCAGCCTGCTCAATGCTGCAGGCCAAGGGAGGTGACTTTCTGTAGGGATTTAAGTAGGCAGCGCTGCTTTGCCTATCCTGAATGTCGAGTCATTCTTAAGAAGTAGACAAACTGCTGGAGGATAATCACTAGCCTCTGTTTCCTCTCTTTCATCCACCCACTTACCAATCCATCACAATCTTTATTGAAGTCTGATAGTGATAGGGGTGCGTGTTGGCCCTGTGGGGGTACAGAGGTACAGTAGACAAATCCGGTTTTGCGAAGCAGCACATAAGTGGGTCTCAGTTGAGGGTCACTGTTGTGTGAGTTCCGAAGGAGAGAGTGTGTAGAGTTTGCCTAGGCCCGTATGCCCAGTGGCCAAGGTGGTGCCAGTCTAGATCTAGCTGGTGGTCAATAACTGTTGAGACAAGGAATGAAGACACAGGCAGGAGGTTCTATCTTGAGTATGTTGGGACAGCCGTGGCTACCTGGCCTGTAGCAGGACGGGAGAGAGAAGCTGAGGCCCAGATGAAATTGAGGTCTTGAATCTATGTTGAAGACATTGGGCTTCTTTCTCTCTGCTTCTCCCCTGCCTCTCCCTCTTTCCTTCCCTTCCGGCTCCCACCTCTCCTCTTATGGAAGCTGTATGCAAATGACTTTCCTCTTTGGGGCTCAGTTTTCTCATCTACACAAGGAGGGGAGGGCTCTGTCCAGAGTTTTAAGAATCCACCTGGCCGTAGACTCTTGAAACAGTGACGTTTCTTTTTCATTTAGCATGTAGGCCAGCTGTTATGTAATGCCTCGTATTTATTGTGTACTCCTGTCTTTTGACCCTCACAGCAGCTCCAAGAGGTAAGCACTAGGATACTCCCCTTGCACAGATGAGGAGTGTGAGACCCAGGAGGCAGAGTAACGGCAAGGTCTCCCGGCTAGTAAGTGGCAGGGCTAGGGTTCCTCCTGCAGTTAGCTCCTGCAATACCCTCAACCGTTTGTTTATCTTGTTGTCTTTCCCATGCCTTGCCAGGTTCGTAGTAGGTCTTCAGCTAAGGCTGCTTCCAGTGATGTGGAACTCAGAATGTGCCCAGAACAGTATTAGGATTTGTCACGGTGTGTGGCCATTTCTGTCCGCACCTCTGAGGTGGCCAGTGAAGAAGTTCCTTTGCTCTGAAGAGAGTAGTGCTGGCTGCTCTGACAACCGAAGTGTGAGCCCCTTTGTAACTTTGTAAATGATGCTCCGTGTGGGGTGGGGTTTGGTCCTTTGCAGGAATGTAGACCTGCAATATTATTATTCATAAGTAGTATTTGGTATGGGTTAGGCGTCCGTTTTTATTTTAAAGTTTATTTATTTATTTTGAGAGAGAGAGAGAGAGAGAGAGCGCAAGTGGGGGAGGAGCAGAGGGAGAGGGAGAGAGACAATCCCAAGCAGGCAGAAGGCTCCACGCTGCCAGCGCAGAGCCAGATGCAG
Source organism: Lynx canadensis (assembly GCF_007474595.2). NCBI lineage: Eukaryota > Metazoa > Chordata > Mammalia > Carnivora > Felidae > Lynx > Lynx canadensis. The sequence goes on along the minus strand of NC_044309.1, from coordinate 125,455,382 downwards.
GGAACCGTGAGATCGTGACCTGAACTGAACCCAAGAGCTGGACGCTTAACCGACTGAGGCGCCCAGGTGGCCCCATTGTGGGCTAGGCATCCTTTTAAGTGCTTCCCAGCCACCCTCTGAAGCAGGTCCCTTTTATTAGCACCGTTTCACAGATGGACCCGCTGGACCTGGAGCGGTCGTGTTACCGTTCAGGGTCACATGCAGACCTTAAGTATTGGAACTGGGATTGGAGTCAGAGCAGTGTGACCTGAAGCCCTCTACTCTGTGTAGTGGGTGCCCACCTCGTCTCCGTCTGCACGTGCCCTGCCGGATGCCTGGAGCCTGGGCAGAGAAGCTGGTCTGTCCTTCCATGGAAGACTGAGCGGGGACTTCAGAAATGTTGGCGGTTCAGTCTGAGGCCCTGAAGGGCCAGTGTTGCCCTGGCAGATCCGGGGTGGCGTAAGGTGCTTGCAGGAACGGGCCTCCGAGGGACAGCTGGATGAGAGGAGCGGCTGTTTGTAGAAGACGGAGTCCTCTGGTTGTATTTCTTTGTTTCTCATTTTGACTCTGCAGGAGTCCGGGCTTCTGGCGGAGGCAGCGTCTGAGCCCTCGGTGCACTTGGGACACGCCTCTGCTCTGGCTCATCCCTGGAGGTTAAGAGCTCAGTGGTGAAGTCACCCATTCTGGGAGTTTGATGCTCAGCATGACCGCTTCCCAGTCTCCTCATTTGTAAACTGGAGATCAGTGGGAGCCACCAACTCAGGAGGTTATTACGAGGGTGGAATGAGATGATGTCTCGGAAGTACTTTGCATAGTTTTCGGTACACAGTAAGTGCCTCGTTGAAGGTCAGCTACCACCGTCTCCCCTCGTGCTGTGAGCTCCTTGAGCGCAGGGATCCTCTTCTAGCCATTACTTTTCTCTGGTGTCTTGCCCACCGTGTAGTGGGCACCCCGCATATGTTGGGGGAACAGATGCATCATTGCATATTGATTATAATGGGGTCTTTGCATGTAAAGATGAACAGCGCACAGCACCATCGGGAGGGGGGGCGATTTCTGTGTTCTTTTTATAGTGTTGGAGGTTGGGGTGTTTGGTTTCCGCCATGATTTCTGATCTAGTCCGCTTCCTGGCCATTTGCAAAGAGTCAGCCCAGGTTAGGGGTGACAGGGATCAGAGGGGAAATGGACCAGCTCCTTCTTCATCAGGCTTTGCTCGATTAATTAATTAAATCCTGATTCATTCAGAAAACACTGAAAACACTGAATGAACGCCTGCTACGTTGCAGGTACTGTGCTCACCCGTTCATGCCTCTTTTCTGAGTGCTGTGTAGAACCGGCAGGTACTGTGATTGAATAACTTAGTTTCAGAGGTGATCTCTCTCCCGTACCTTCTCAAAGTGCCCTTTATGGCTCAGGTCATATTTGGCTTAACAGGGAAATTGTCTAGTATTCTGGAGTCCCTGAGAACTGGATTCTAATCTGTGTTAAAATCACAGACCGTTGGAAGCCACAAGGGACTTTAGAAACCTATTTGTTAATAGACGAGGAGCTTGGGACCTGGAAAGTGAATGTGACTTATTCGTGCTCCCAGAGCTGGTTATAAGTGGGGCTGGGACTGGAGCCCAGGTGTCCTGTTCTCATTTCTATAGTGTTTCCCTTTGGCATTGGGCTAAGGATGGTCTCAGAATCTCCAGACTTCTGAGCTACTTCCAGAAGAAAGATTAAACAATAATGAAGACCATATCTGCTGTTTGTCGATCATTTACTATGTGTTAGGCACAATTGAAGCTCTGTGTATATATTAATTCACTTAATCCTTGCAAAACGAGCCTATGAGTCAGGTGCTATTTTTGTTCCCATCCAGCAGCCGAGGAAACTAAGGCACAGATGTGCTAAATAACTTGCCCAAGATCACACAGCTAGGAAGTGTCCAAGCTAAGATTTGAACATAGGCAGTCTGGTTCCAGAGGCTCATGCTATTTTATGTTTTAACTTCTTACCGTGGAGGTATTTAGGCATAAACAGAAGAGATCAATGTAATGAACCCCAGTTTTAATAATGCTCATTCTTTTGCTCTTCTCGTTTCATTTTTTCCCCACCCCTTCCCTCCCATTTTGTTTTGTCGTTTTTGGGCTGGAGTCAGAGCAGGGTGACGCTGAAGCCGTCTCTTCCACCCCTTGTCGGCTGTCCCCCTGGTCTCTCTTGTTCTCAGATGCTCTGGGCGTTGGGAAATAGCCCAGGTCTGCTGAGTGACCGTAGGCTGGGCAGAAAGGCTGGCCTGTCCTTACTCAGAAGATCCAGTGGACACAGGCAGGTGGGAGCCTGCAGAAAAAGCTGGCAGTTCAGGTCTAAGCCCTCTGAAAGGCCCACGTTGCTCTGGCAGACGCGGTGGATGTGGAACCAGGATCTAATTTTGACTGACACATTAGTTCCCCTAGAGTATTTTAGGATTTATTTCTAACAAATAAGAGCTCCTTCTTTTCCCTTTCCTTTTGGCAAAGCACAGTGTATCATACCTAACAAAGTTACTGGTCATTCTTGATTCTCATCTGATACCCAGTTCAAAATCCGATTTCCCTGACTCTCTCAAAAACGTCTTGCTTTGTTTGAATCAGGATCCGTACAAGTCCAAACATTACATTTGGATGATAAATCTCCTAAATTTGTTTTAATGTGTAACAGTTTCCTGTCTTTCTGCCTTTAAAAATGCCATTTAATTATTGAAGGTCCTGGTGATCTGTTGTGGGTTTGGCTGATTGCATCCTCATGGTGTGTTTTCCTCTTGCACGTTTCCTGTGAATTGGTGGTTAGAACTGGAGACTTGAGAGATTCAGATTCCTTTTTTTTTTTTTTTTGCAATAAAGTGTCCTGGGTGGCACTTTGCACCACGTCAGGATGAAGCCCAGGTCAGTGGTCCTTACGTGGTCAGCCTTGGTGCATGAAACCGCTCCCTGGAGTGGCTCCCAGGTCAGACTTTGTTTAGGGGAGAATTTATTTAGAACGAGTGTGTCGTGACACATGGGATCATAATGTGCTCACAAAGTCTGAGAATGCTGAGGAATCACCTGATCCACAGTCATTTTTTCGGGTGAGGACAGTGACTTGGTCAGGACCCCCAGCTAGAAGGTGCCTGTGCCGTCGTCTCTTGCCTCCCAGCCCACTGTCTCCCATGTGCCTCCGCTTTTTTCCTGTGATAAGTTGCAAGACTCTTTCAGTTCCAAGAGCCAGAAACTCAGCCTAACTGGCTGAAAGGGGGAGGGAGGGTGAGAGAGAGAGAGAGAGAATTTATTGGCTTAAACTAAGAAGTTCAAAAGCAGACTCCTAAAGGTGTAGCTGTATTCAGAGATTCAGATTGTGTCTTCAGAACTTGAACTTGCTGTCTCTAGTTCTGCCTTCCTTGACTCATAAACTGGCCTACTTTGTGTGTGGTCTGAGCCTCTCCAGGCTTTCCTCATCCTATGGCTAGCAATCCCAGCGGAAAAAGGCTTTCTTTACCACTGGTTTTTTTTTTTTTTTTTTAAGTTTATTTATTTATTTTGAGAGAGAGAGAGAGAGACAGAGAGAGTGCGTGTGAATTGGGGCGGGGCAGAGAGGAGAGAGAGAATCCCAAACAGGCTTTGCACTGTCAGTGCAGAGCCGGAAGGGCTCTATCTCACAAACTGTGAGATCATGACCTGAGCCGAAATCAAGAGTCAAACACCTAACCGACTGAGCCACCCAGGTGCCTCTCTTTACTAGTAGTTTTAACAGAAGTCGTGGAATTGACTTGCTGGCCTGCCTTAGGCCACATGCCCATCCCTGGGCCAATCACTGTGGCTTTGGAAGGGAAGGAGGGGTAGGTAGACGGAAAGTGCCGATTGGTCAGGCTGGTTACAAACCATCTCTGGAGCACTTGGAACGGGCCTTCAGGTTGGCCCCCGAACCATGTGGACTATGCGTGGAAGGAAGTTTCTCCAAGGACAATTATCGTTCTGTTCCAGAAGAGGGACCTGGAAGCTGGGCAGACAAAAAGAAATATAGCCTGTTGCATAAAACTTCTCAGCTCTTCTCAGTAGTTAACATCTGGATTTTGGTTGCAGGTGCTGTCTCTTCAAGCTACATTTGGGACTTTTGAGTCCATCTTGAGGAGCTCCCAGCATAAACAAGACCTCACGGAGAAAGCTGTGAAGCAAGGGGAGAGTGAGATTAACCGGATCAGTGAGGTTCTGCAGAAGCTCCAGAATGAGATTCTCAAAGACCTCTCTGATGGCATCCACGTGGTAAAGGATGCCCGGGAGCGGGACTTCACGTCTCTTGAGAACACGGTGGAGGAAAGGCTGACAGAGCTCACCAAGTCCATCAACGACAACATTGCCATCTTTACCGACGTCCAGAAGAGGAGCCAGAAGGAAATCAACGATGTGAAGGCGAAGGTCGCCTCTCTGGAAAACTCCGAGGGGTACAAGCAGGATCTGAAAGCCTTGAAGGAAGTTGTGAAGGAAATCCAGTCCTCTGTGAAGTCCAGAGAAAAGGACATCGAGGCCTTGAGAAGCACCCTCCAGACCTTGGAATCTGACGTCTACACAGAGGTCAAGGAGCTGGTGAGCCTCAAACAGGAGCAGCAGAAATTCCAGGAGGCAGCCAATTCGGAGCACCTCACCTTGCAGGCCCTCACGGAGAAGGTTCTCCAGTCGGAGGAGGCCACCTCCCGCCTCCCTGAGGAGATCAGGAGACTCAAGGAGGAGCTGCGCCACCTGGAAACTGAGGCCCTCAGGCCGGAAGAAGGGGTTTACAAAAACTCTGATGCCTTAGAAGCGCTCCAGGAAAAGAGTCAGGGATTGGACTCCAGGCTCCAAACCGTGGAAGACAGAGTGGATGCCGTGCAGACGGCCTCTGCGCGGCACAGTGAGAGCCTAGAGGCCCTGCTGGCCAAGAGCGAGGAGCAGGAGCGGCGCCTGGCCGCCCTGCAGGAGCGCGTGGCCGGCCTGGGCCCCTCGGAGGATGACGCGGGCGGCCTGGCCAGCACGGTGAGGAGCCTGGGCGAGGCTCAGCTCTCGCTCTACGGCGACGTGGAGGAGCTGAAGAGAAGCATGGGCGAGCTCCCCAGCACTGTGGAGGCTCTCCAGAAGGTGCAAGAGCAGGTGCACACGCTGCTGGGGCGGGACCCGGCCCGGGCGGCCCCCTTGCCTCCTCAGGACTTCCTGGACAGACTCTCTTCTCTAGACAACCTCAAAGCCTCAGTCAGCCAAGTGGAATCAGACTTGAGGATGCTCAGGACTGCCGTGGACAGTTTGGTCGCCTACTCGGTGAAAATAGAAACCAACGAGAACAACTTGGAATCAGCCAGGGGCTTGCTAGATGACCTGAGGAATGACCTGGATAGGTTGTTTGTGAAAGTGGAAAAGATTCATGAAAAAGTCTAAGCGAGTTGTGTCTGCAGGGCGCGGATTTAAAGTCCAGTTTCTCATGACCAAAAACTGTGTTGTTTTCTCCCACGTGTCCCGCCCCCCCCCCCACCCCACCATGTTCTTGTCCCCTCTTAAAAAGCAGTGGACACTCCCCCGAACACCAAGGCATTTTCTATTCTCATGCCTGCTTAATTTATTTACGATCATTACCACACACCATTGGTTTCTCAAGTTTTCTGCTTCTGCTTTTGGTTGGTTTGCTGAAGGCCCAACCCCTGCAAATCAGGGGCGCCTTTTAGAAGGGATGTTTCTCGTGTCAGAGAAGAATGGCTTCAACTGAGGATTAACAGAAGCAGATTAACTGTAACCTCAGAAAACCCTGCCTGGCTGGCAGATTTCAAGGAAAAAAAGTGGGGGGAGGAGGCACTTTTCTTTCTAATTGTCTTTAAGGAAAATTGCTTTTCCTTTTTTTTTTTTTTTTTTTTTTTAATATTTCTGGCCGAGGTTTTCATGAGCTGTCACTCACTTCTCGTCTTCCACTTTAAACTGGCTAAACTTCACAAGTGTCAGCTCTCCATTGGGAGGGGAGCAAGCCCCTCGGGCTTTAGGTTGAAAAGAACCAGCTGCTTGACTTGATGGTCACCTCCAGTGGCGTGGGGTGTCTTTTCCATTCCTGAATCATTCTGTGATCTCAAAGGTAACTATGCAAAGAATCCAGATGGTTCTGAATGTGAAGGCACAACACCCCACGGAGTTCCCCCGTGGCCAACCTGTGTCATCCCTTGGTAGGGTCCCCAAATAATGCACAGGTTGAGAATCCCGAGAAAGGGGACTCCTTGGATTCTTTCGGGAAATGTGTCTGAGAGCTGTCCACAAAGGCCTGGGCCGTCTCCCCAGGGAATGGAGGCCAAGTGTTTTTATTTTACCGCAGTGTCCACGAAGAGGTTTGCTGTCAGGGCAGACCCCCATCTGTCAGTGAGGAAGGTGTGCATTTTCTGTAGTTTTTTGCTATTTCCCTTTACCTTCGAGCTGTACTGTTCTTTAATGGCTGTCTTGCCCTTCAGAAAAGAAAAAAGAAAAAAGGAAAAAAAAAAAAAAAAGAAAATTAAGAGAAAAAAAAAGGTTTGTTTAGTTTACTGTGAAATGAACTGTATGGCTTATTTACAGTATTTTTAATTCTTAATAAACACTTGAGCTTTGTTATGACTTTTCTGGAGTGGTTGCTTTCTGAGGATTTAGCAGTTCTGATACACTAATTAGAAAGATAGGGTAGTTTTCAGTTGTAAGGCTTTGTTTCAATTCTGAAACCAAGATTGCTTCATTCTTAGGCCTGGGCACATAACTTTTGATTGACTGTTAGCAGGTTTGGTTGTAGGTCACTGCTTGAGTCTAACTTTTAGTCACAGCAGAGGGTCTCAACCCTGACTCCCTGATAGAATCTTCTGGGAACTTGAAACCAAGCCTGGGCCTGCCCCCTGGGATTCCGATTCAACGGTACGTGTAAAGAGGGCTGGCACTAGCATTTCCGAGGCCCCCGTCGGATTGTAAAGTGCAGCCAGGCCTGACAACCACGGTCTTAGACCATCTTAGTGACCTTCAGCCCCCGGGTTTCCTTCCCAGGTTGCTCTCCACCTCCCACCTAATATCGGATGCTGTTTATGGAGTACCTGTGTGCTGTGCATCATGCCAAGCCCTTAACAGGTCCCTGTTTCTTCCTTTTAAACTCCCCGAAGGCAGGCAGTATCGTTCCCCATTTGACAGAAGAGCAGCAGGCTGGGAAGCATCACATAAGATCATTAGCTAGGAAGTGGTAGGGCTGGGATTTGAACCCAGTCCTGCTCTCAGCCTGTGAACGCCACCCCCCACCAGCACCAGCGCAGGGCCAGCTGACCCGTGCAGCTGCTGTTGCAGAACCAGGGGCTGCAGGGGCTCCTTTCTCTTCCACCCAGGGTACAGAGGGAGATGAGGACCTGAGTGCCTATGTGGTCTCTTGTCCTTTCTGCCTGGAGGTCCCCTCCTCCCTGAACTTCTTTGTCAGTCATTCTGGGTCTCAGGCAGCACAGCATCAACTCTGCTGATGCTTTTCCAAAGCAGTTTGCAAATCAGGATGGACCCTTTATTGGTGTTAGAAATAATTTGTAATTTAATTTATTATTTTTTTTTAGAGACAGCATGAGTGGTAAGAGGCGGAGAGAGACTCTTAGGCAGGCTCTATGCTCCATGCGGAGCCTCATGCAGGGCTCCATCCACAACCCTGGGATTGTGACCTGAGCTGAAATCAAGAATTGGGTGCTCAACTGACAAAGCCACCCCGGCACCCCAGTCTGTAGTTTTATTTTAAAACAGAAGAGTTGCAAGGTATAACTAGTTTAATAACTAGTTTTGCCTTCATTTGGGGACGGTGCTGAATTTCCATGCATGGAGAAAATTAAGTCCTGGTTTCTTTTCAGGTTGGTCTCTTGTATCAGGCATTTTCTTCGTCTTCCTCTTGCCATCATTTCCTCAGTCTTTAATCTCAGACCGTGTAGTGGTTTAATAGATGCTTATTTAATATTGTAGTAGAAAACCTCTACAAAGGGTCAGAGAAGTAACCGAATTTAAATTCAGGTGGTGAAAATAAAAAATGTATTACAAATTCACATACTTCTGATGGTGGGGCAGCTGGAGGCAGATTTTATCCCAGACAACAATCACAATTCAGTCTTGCTCACCCGCCTGCTCATTCCTTCAGTGAACATTACTGACCCCACAGCTAGACGTTCTGCTACGTGAATTCAGGATGCACGTGACCGGATCCTTGTCTGGATCTGGGCCTATAGGCCAAAGGGCCTACAGCTCAATGGGGGCGATGGGCATGTAAACTGGTAGACATCCCAGGGAATTACAGGTGCTATAGCAGGTATGATGGGGCGCAGAGGGGAATTGCCTAGTTCTGCCTGGGTTCAGCTGGGATGGTTAGAACAGGGTTCCCACAGGCCAGTGGGAAGTCTCTTGGAATGCCTTCATGGGTAGAGGTTCCCACCTTGAGTAAACCGGTTGCCCTACCCTTTGTACAGGGAATAGGCACAAGTTATTGACGGTATCGATGAGACTGCAGATGATCCAGCACCAGGGTAAGAGGCTGCGGTGAAATTCCCCAGGCAAGACTGTCAGCACACTGATCCCTGAGACTGGGAAGGATGACTCACAGGGTGGTTGTGACGGCAGGATGAAGGCACGGGGGGAGAGGGTATAGCTTAGCACAGCATCTGGTACACAGTGAGGGCTCTGGGGGCTCGCTCATGCGCAGTCATACCTAAAGCTAAAAGACTGAAATAGCTCTGTGCTGCTTGGTAAATAGCTGTGGCCCTGAGCTCTCAATTCTCTCTCTAGGGACCGCTAGGCATACAGTCCAGCAACGAATAGGTTAACACCCTGGCACAGCAGGGTCCTGAGGGACCAGCCCCATGACCGGCATTAGTTCTGATGAGCGGGCACCCATGCTTTACCAGTGGTTAAATATTTTGAAATCACCCTGTGTCCTCCTCAAAGCATGCCTCCAAATCATCGATCTGTTTTTCCAGTAACATTTGGGCACCCCCCCCCCCCCCCCGCCACCAGACATCTCGTGGGTTCCAAACAGAAGTCATGATTTCCCCCAGGAGTAAGTGGGGCCACTGCTCCCTGCAATTGCTTGAGCCAGAAGCTCAGGGGATCCCTGTCTCCCTGCCTCTCCACATCCACTCCTGTTGAAGCCCTGACACAGCCACCCCATCCCACTTCTCCTAGCCTCCTCTCCACTCCATCCCCGGGTGATGTCTGAATTCCAGCAGGGCCCTCACTGCTCCCCTGCCTATTAACTGGAAACAGGAACATCAGGTGTGCATTCAGTAGTCATTCAACAACTTTCAGAGAGTACGGCTCTCTGCCAGACACCAAGGAGATGACTGAGAACAAGACAGACAGGCTTCCGGGGCACCTGGGTGGCTCAGTCGGTTAAGTATCTGACTCTTGACTTCGGCTCAGGTCATGATCTGTGCTGCCAGCGTGGAGCCTGCTTGGGATTCTGAGATTCTGTCTCCCTCTCTCTCTGCCCCTCTCCCACTTGCTCGCTCTCTCTCTCTCTCTCTTTAAAAAAAAAAAAAAAAAAAGATAGGCTTCCTGCTTTCAGGATTCTCATGATCCAGTTGGGAGGAGACCAACAGTAAATATGGAAGGAAACGGATATAAGTGTGCAAATGGCGGTACATGTCCTGAGGGACAGGAACAGCTCAAGTGGCGTCTCTGTCTCCAGCCTGGCTCCCATTCAAGGAATTCCCTATGGGTGACCAGCGTGATCTTTCTCAAAAGCACATCTGCCTATGACCCTTCTCCACTAAATCCTTCAGTGTCTTCTCTTTGGCTTCCGGAGGAAAATTCCAGCTCCCTGGTGTGGCTGAGAAAGAGCTTTCTGACTGCTCTCTCCCTGCCATCCAGCCTATCTTCCATGTACTCTGCTGGTAGGTGCACCGATCAATGGAACCATTCCTCACCTCAGTGCCTTTGCACACTCTTCTTCTACTCAGCGCTCCCCACCTCCCTGCACCTGAACCCCAGGCTGAATTTGGGAGATTTTCCTACAGGCTCTTACGTTCCAGGCTCCTCGCTATGAAAGGGCTCCTCCCTCTGCATTGTGACTGCTTTTTTGTCTGTCTTCCCATTGGATGTTGCACTCCACGGATGACCGGGTTGTGTCTTTTATCTCTGTATCCACAATGATATCACTGTGCTTCCCCCACATCAGTCACAATAAAAATAACAAACATTTATTGAGTACTTACTCAGAACCACTGTTCTGAGGGTATGTAAGGACAAACTCATTCAACTGTTACAGCAGTCATTAGGGAAAGTACTATTGTTATTCCCATTTTCCAGGTGGAGAAAGTGAGGCACAGAGAGGTTAGGTATCTTGTTCCAGATACTTACTGGTTACAGCTGGTAAGTGGACAGATTTAGAACCCAGTGGTCTAAGTTAAAAACCTGTGCTCTGAAGTACTACTGTAGACTGGTTTCTTTTCCCCACTTAAAAACACCTAGCATCTGGGGGAGTTTACTTTTCATTGAAGGACGACGTGCGTGCTTTCAGGCACTTTCCGGCATGCACGTCCGAAGTACACAGCTGAATGAAGCTCTCCACATGTCACATCACATACGAACTACCAGATCAAGGTATACAACATTTCCAGCACTCCAGAAACTTCCTGTGCCCTGCAGTCAATAACCCCCAAAGATAGCTACTATTCTGGCTGCTATCACCATAGGCTACTTTTGCCCATTTATGAATTTCATATAAATCATGCCATATCACCCTCGGTATTCCTTAAAAAAATCACGTTTATTCAGATATAATTCACATACCATAAAATCCACCCTATTAAAATGTACACCTGTTCTTCGTATAGTCACAGAAGGCTGGACACATTCCTATTCTGATAAATCTTGCCCCTGCTGGATATAGAAAATTGTGTGGCACATAGGTGTTCAATAGCCAGCAGATGTTTGAGTACACGTGGACTTTTGAACTGGACAGTGCATTCTGGGATCTCCATCTTGCTGCTCAGTGACTCCGAGAGAAAAGGGAGGGTGCGGCATGGTGTGCAGGTTCTTCGGCTCGCCTCTCAGGCTGGGTCCACAGGAGAGAAGATGAAAACCACAGAGGCAGAGGGTTCGACTGCCTTTGCCCCTCCTCAGGCTGAGTTTGGTCAAGGGATTGGTTCCGCGAGTGACTATTATGTACTGGGTACGAGCTGCATCTCCTCTGGGAGGCAGGATGAAAGATGTGGGTCCCAGACAAACAGGGGACACGGTTCGTAATCACATGTAGTGTGACATGTGCCTGTGGGAGGGACTGACAAAGTCCTGCACCTTGGTTGCGGTCTGCCCAGCATCCAGTCATCCTTTGACTGGTAATAATTCCCCTAGTTTTCTCTAGAGAATCACCTCTACCCCACTCTGAGTCCATTTGGCTCAGAGAAGAATGACCATCACAAGCACATGACCCAGTTTTGGCCAATGAGAAATCCCGTTTTCCTAGTCCGATTTGTTCAAGATGAACACCGGTGATCATCTGACCTGCTGACTACTGCGGGGACTTTCTAGAAAGGAGTGCCCTCTGTCTATTGGGGTTGCCTAGCTGGCAGGACATAAGCCCAGTGCCACCAGGGGCCACCTTATATGGAGAGACCCCCTGAGAATGAAGCCAGCATAGAAGAAAGTGGAGCATAGACATGGTAACAGACAGGTTCCTGATGACATACTTTGAACACCTGGATCCATCTGTGCCTGAAGCTCCACAGGCCATGCTTTTTACTACACAGAATGCCATACTGTGGTGCCACCTTTCATATGTATACAGGGTGACATGGAGCCATGTAAAGAATGGACATAATAGCTTATGACTAAAAAAATCAGAAACACCTAAAAGGTCTGGCATCCTGATCAATAATGGATGCAATAATGATGCTGTCACTTGCTCATACAATGGACCTCGGAACAAAAATAAACATGAATAAATTAGAATCCTGCACATCAGTGCAGATGAATCTCCTTTTCATACCAGTGATTCCTTTTCATAACAGTGAATGTTCCTCACTCATAACATGTGGCGGGTATTAGCAAAGGCTGAAAAGGGTTTCAATCCAACTCCTTTATTGTACAGATGGGGAGGCTGAATCTGAGAGAGAGAACATTGCTCCCTTCCCCACCCCCCACCTGCTCTCAAGCTAACAAGAAGACAGGGCTTACTTCCTTCTCTTCTCTCCCAGTATTTGTTTAGGCTCCATCCCAAGCCTAAGCAAATTTCCAAAATGCCCAGAGCAAGCAAAGGATCAGGACAGCTGAGCTCCTGCAGGCAGTGAACTGCATTCTGGGTGGAAGGGGAGTGGCACCGTGGCCGTGCTGAGCTTGTTGTTCATCAACACCCAGGGACAGTACCTGTTGGGCAATGAGCTATGGGGAAACCGTGGCCTGTGTTTAAATAGCTGGTAATGTTCTGTTGAAATGCCTGTTAGCAACCGGGTACATCCCAGCGTTAAGATGCTTACTGTCCCACTTAGAACTTAGGAACATAGGTCACTCTTAGAAACTCGGGAACATAGGTCTTTCTTTCTCATTTGCTGGGATGGTCCTGGCATGCACAGGGTGCTCAAATCTTCCCTTTCTTATTGGGGTGGGGCAAGTGATTTGTTAGATTTTGTCACTGGGGAGGTCAGCCGGGCTGGGCTGATGTCTCATATAACCTTATATGGACTGTTGACTCTTAGAAGATGGCTGGATGCACCAGCCAGGAATCGGGGGTAGCTCAAACTCTTCAACTTTCGGCTGTGGAGTCGCCCCAAATCAGTAGTTCTGGGGGCTGTGGGAGCCAGAGATGCCACTTGAAATGAGAATTTAGCGCCATCTGGTGTCTGAATTGGGATTACAGGAACTTTTTTTTTTTTTTTTTTTAGCTGTTGTGTTTCAGAAAGGAGGGATAAATCCAGTTGCACCATTGAAATACACCAAGAAAACCCACTATTTAAAAGACCAACGAATGTATTTCTTTTTTTTTAATTTTTTTTTCAACGTTTTTTATTTATTTTGGGACAGAGAGAGACAGAGCATGAACGGGGGAGGGGCAGAGAGAGAGGGAGACACAGAATCGGAAACAGGCTCCAGGCTCCGAGCCATCAGCCCAGAGCCTGACGCGGGGCTCGAACTCCCGGACCGCGAGATCGTGACCTGGCTGAAGTCGGACGCTTAACCGACTGCGCCACCCAGGCGCCCCCCAACGAATGTATTTCTATATGACACAAACAACTTTGTAATATGTCCACTCTCCCTCTGATTAGCTCCCTCTGAAAACTTAGATAATGATCAAGGATTTTGCTAATTGGATTCTTGTTAGTAGAAGGGCCTTTATCCTTCCCATGTCCAGCTAGCCCAGAAAGGCAGGCACTGGCCCTTAGAGCAGCTCAGCCCAGGGTTGTACGCTTAGTGGTTAACATAAGTAGTAGCCATCCATTGTTGTGTATCTGTGTTTTATATCACGAGTCAGGTTGAACGCATACTATCTCACTTAATCCTGGCAATCATTTTAGGTAGTAATAATGGCCATCTTTGATTTGTTGACCTTGTTACTACAGCTAACAGAGCTTCCGTAACTTGCCCTGGGGTCACATAGTCAGTAGGACCGGGATTCAGACTCACATTTGTCTGTCTCTCAGTCCACTAAAAATCACACCCCCTTTTCTATAGAGAGAAAATCGGCACTCCATAATGTCCAAGGCTACAACTCCACATATTTTTACTGTGTATATAATACTGGTGGTTAGGGGTGGGGTTCTGGAGCCAGACTGAGTCCAAATCCTAACCTAACTTTCGGTCTGACATAGGGAAAGGTACTGCAGTGCTCCATGCCTCAGTTTCTTATTATAAGTGGGGATGATGCTAATGAGAACACCCACCTCATAGAGTTGGGTGAGGCTCAAATAGTTACTACAGTTAAAGTGCTTCGAGCAGTGCCCACCACATAATAAGGAGCTCAGTAAATATCACTTAAAAAACTGACTGGAAGGCAGGGCGTTGAAACTATGAGGTTTGTGACACGAGCCTGCCTGTAGTTGGCCAGCAGAATGTGTGTTTAGAATTTGAGTGTGGGCACCTTCAGGTGGGCCTGTGTCTTGTGGATTCTCACGATTCCCACCATGCACACACCGCTGCTTCTCCATCCATTGAGGACAGTTGCCTGGCTGTCAAAGGCATTCGGAATTTTGATCTTTGCAGGGTATGAGATGACTGAACAGAAATCCTGACCCTGAGAAACGGAAATTTCGGGCTCTTTGTGAATCTCTTTTATGGCCTGTGACTTCACAGTTTTCCATCAGACGAGATCTTTGGGTTCTGCCATCGTGCAGCATGGTTTCTCCCGCCAAGAACAGGGGGTCTTCTAGCCAAGAACCAAGGCCCAGGACAGTCCCTCTCCTTAACCTGGCCCCTGTTCCATGGTGCTTCCTTACCTCCTTGCTGGGATGCCTACCCTCCTCCCATCCTTCCCCGGGAAGACTGGGCTCCCTGGGGTAAGGAGGGTGCAAGAGAGAGTGAGTGATATTTGCCAAGAGAGGCACAGCCTAGAACCTCAAGCCCTGGAGTCAGTCTGCAGAGAAAGTCGGCCCTGCGGAGGTGGGTCAGAGCATCCCGACAGTCTTGAAAATGAGGCACAGGGGCACCTGGGTGGCTCAGTCGGTTGAGCGTCCGACTTCGCTCAGGTCACGATCTCACGGTCCGTGAGTTCGGGCCCCGCATCAAGCTCTGTGCTGACAGCTCAGAGCCTGGAGCCTGCTTCAGATTCTGTGTCTCCCTCTCTCTCTGGCCCTCCCCCCGTTCATGCTGTCTCTCTCTGTCTCAAAAATAAATAAATGTTAAAAAAAAAAAAAAAAAAAAAAAAAAAAAAAAAAAAAATGAGGCACAGACCAAAAAGGCAATTAATTTCCTTCCACTGCCAGAAGAGGGCAGTGTAGCACAGAGGACAGAGGAGAAATTGGTCCTGGGAGCTGGGGGTTCTAGTCCAGACTCTGCTTGGACGTAGCATTGGTGTGCAGAATAAGCTTGGCCTGATTTTTCCTGATGGCCCCTTCTAGCTCTAAGGTTCTGCAATCCTGTCCAGAGAGAATTGGAGTGAGTTGGCCAAGAACTTCAAATAGGTTTATGTAAGGCAGAAACCAGAAGTGTGTGTGTGGCGGGGGGCGGGGGTGGGGAGTGGAGGGGGAGAAAGGAATGAGGGATGGGGTGATGGTGTGTGCAGCTTGGAATTTTCTACTGCAGGGGCTCAAATCTCTCTAAGCCAATCCAGCAGGAGTGGGGAGGAGGAGCCTTAAACTCTTAGGGTCACGTGCTCTAGATGGGCGGTGTGTCAAACCACCCCAAATAGTTTGGAATCCAGCGTTATAGTCTGCTCAGGCCCTTGTTGGGGCAAATGCGTAATCCCAAAGAAGCAATTAAAGTTACACACTGGTGGTTTGCCCATCTCTACATTTTGTTTCTTGATGGAAATTCCTTCCAGAAATGGCTTGATGCAAGGCTGTGGTAGCTTCGGGGTGCCCCTCGACAGGGATACAAGATGAAGCCCGCTGGCAAACCCCTTTCTGGCTCAGCCCGGCTCCCACGAACATGCCTTGTTATGCTTTGGAAGCCCCATCCGGGTCCTGGGGCTCCCCACTGGCTTTGGACAAGGTCTTTTTCTGTTGGAGTCATTAGAGTGGATGCCCCGGAAGCCAGGGACAGTGAGAGCGCTGTGAGTGCTTAAGAGAGCACTAGGGGCCTAGCTTGTCTTTAAGAGATGAATGGGTATTTTTGGTGATTTGGTTTTTATGTATCTCCATTGGCCTCTAACACTGCCAGCCTCACCCGAAAGCCAGCTGTGAAAGTATAAATCTGGATGGGTGAGCCTTGTTCGGGAGCCTCCTACCATGCCTCCCATTTTCCAGCTTATTCCTGTTGGCTGTGGACATCTTGCCTCACTCTGCTACTACCCTTGGACTTCCTGGAGCTAGTGGGGGCAGGGTAGTCCAGTGGCTAGACGCGCACACTCTGGAGCTCCACCGTCTGGGCGTGTGACTCAGGGCAAGTTACCTAACTTTTGTGGCCTCTGTTCCTCACCTGTAAAATGGGAGTGATTATAATAGGACCTACCTCACAGTATTCAGGAAGATTAAAGTGCTTAGCACATTGTAAGTAGGTGCCTGTTACAGATTTTTGAAATATATGCATTCATATCTACATTACAGAAACTAATGTGTCCAGAGGGGGAAATATCCCACAAGGAAAGTACATTTAAAAAAATTACTATCGGGGCGCCTGGGTGGCGCAGTCGCTTAAGCGTCCGACTTCAGCCAGGTCACGATCTCGCGGTCCGTGAGTTCGAGCCCCGCGTCGGGCTCTGGGCTGATGGCTCAGAGCCTGGAGCCTGTTTCCGATGCTGTGTCTCCCTCTCTCTCTCTGCCCCTCCCCCGTTCATGCTCTGTCTCTCTCTGTCCCAAAAATAAATAAACGTTGAAAAAAAAAAGTTAAAAAAAAAAAATTACTATCCTCACTTCTGTGTCAGGCTAATGTGGGGAGCAGGGACTGGCTTTACCCATCTGTTGGAAACAACCATATATTAAGCACATAACACATGCTTATGACATTTTTACTGGTGTTCTTGTTTTTGTGCTTTAACTCATTTCTTTGTTTTTTTAAAGATTTGATTTTCTTTTTTTTTTTAATTTAAATCTTAGTCAGCTCATTAATGATTTTATTTTTAAGTTATCTCTACACCCAACATGGGGCTCGAACTCATAACCTCAAGATCAAGAATTGTGTGCTCTACCAACTGAGCCAGATAGGTGCCCCTCAGCTCATTTCTTTGTCACAACAAATGTGTGAACGATGTTCTATTTTTAGTCTCATTTTACAGCTAAGAAGATTGAGGTGCAGGACTTAACCAAGGTCACTTAGCTAGTCAGGGCAGAGTCAAGATCCGGACATTCCAGGGGCTGTTCTGGACCGCTGTGCTCTCCGGCCTGAGTATGCAGCTCAGTGGTCAGTAATGGTTGTTGAACGAATGACCGGGAATGAGATACTCTCCATCTTCCCCCTCCTTGTCCTGTATCTTCAGCCCCTTCTCTCCTGGCTCTATCCAGTCAAGTCTTGAACATGATCATGTCTCTCCTGTTCAGGAAAGACAAAGAAAAGAAGGCCTCCAGTGCCCATCTCACCTCTTGCCTTTGAGACACGGCAGAATTCTTGAAGGCGTCGCCTAGGCTTGTCTTCTTTCCCACCCTCTTCACTCCCCTCTACCTGAATTCCCCTTTGTGCTGTCACAACCTTTTCTGCTGAAGCCATCAAGGTTTCCAAGATCTGAGATCTTTCTATCCTCTTCTCCTTTGACCTCATGCCTGTGTTTACTGCAGGTGCCCACTCCCTCCCTTGGCGTCCACGTTACTTCACATGTTTGGCCACTCCCTCTTAGGGTCTGTGTGGGCTTTTCTTCCTTGACCAGACCCAAGGGCTTGGTCATGGGCAGTCCTCTCCCCTTAGTCTGTTCTCTCTCCCTGGGTGATGTCATCTGTTCCTGGGCTCAACATGCCCCTTCCCTAAGCCAAGGACACCGAGGGTTTATCTCCAGCCCAGAACTCTCTCCTGAGTTCTCTCCAACTCTGGTTAAATGTGTACTTGACATTTCTACCTGTTGTCCAAAGACCTTACAGCAGACTCCCCATCATTGGAATACCCTTTTTATTTGGTGGAAGGGGCACAGATATTCTGTCTTTTATTTCTAGCCAGTCACAAACTTTCCATTTGGAGCTGTGAGTCTTTGAGGTACAGAGATAATCGGAGGTTACTTACATCGATGCTGAAGAAACTGAGTGTCCAGGGTTGAGGTGATGAATGTCCTGGGGTCATGATGCCCCTGGCAGCATCCACCGCAGGATGTTTACACATGAATTTTGCTTCTCTCTTGTCTGAATATTTTCAGTGACTGGGTCTCCAGTCTTTCTGATGAAATGGTGAGCCACCAGATATCCTTCTAAGCCAGAGTTGTTTTGTGTTGATTGCAGGCAAGACCCATGAAAGGTACAAGCTCAGAACTATGGTAATTATAAAGTTATTTGTTCACCTGGTGTATCTCCTAGACCCTAAGTCATGTGTATGTTGGTGACCACTATGATCTCAGCCCTATTACGGAACCTGGCACTGCTTTGCTCTGGATAGAGATTTATTGAATGTACGCATACGTGCATATATTACAGAGGCTGATGTATGTAAAAAAAAAATCCCACCTGGAGGAAGGCTGTGGTAAGTTCAAGATGTATGTTAGGAACCCTAGAGCATCTGCTAAAATCACAACGCCAAGAGTCAAATTATAGCTAGTAAGCCAACACAGGAGATGGAATGTGAAGGGAGCAGAAGGGAGGGGTTGTAACAGGGTGGGAGAAAACTCTGTGGGCTGACGAAAAGGATCATTGCCCGATTGTGGCGGTGGTTTTGCGGTTGTAGACGTACAATGGAACCTACTAAATGGTACACTTTAAGCATGCCCTTTATGTGTGTCAATTATTCTCAGTAAGGTTGTTTAAAAATGTATCTCTTGATGGCAGGATTATGAATCACTTTCATCTCCTTCATTTTTTTTTTTTTTTATGTGTTCCAGAATGAAAATGGGGACGATAAAGCCGGGCAATCTGGTTTTGTAAAGGCTCGGTATCTAGCCCTCCCTTTGGTCATCCCTTTCTTCTCCTTACGGAACGTCACAAAATTCTCCTGTCCTCCACGCTTTTTCCTTTTACCTTTTCTGTAATCCACCCAGCCAGGGATCACCAGTTTCATTACCTTCCAATGTTCCTTTCAAGCCTCTCTCCCCAGCTACCCGTCAGCTACAAGCTAGCTGGGTCCCAAATCCTCCACCAGGCATTTAACACTGTCGGTTGACCTAGCAGCTTGCTATAGTGGGGTCTGGTCAGCCTATTCCAGAGGGCGGGCACATTTGAGTAGTTAGAGGCAGGGGGCTCCCAACCAAGCCTGGAGGGTGCAATGGAGGGTGAGCTAGGAAGAGAGGGGCTGGCTGCCCCTGCCCCAGGGTCCTAGGAAAGAGAAGACTTTGGGCGACACAGACCACTGAATCTCTCAGAATATGTCAGAGTTTGGGAGTGGGGGGTGAATCTTTTTCCCAGCTGTACATTCTGAAAACTAATATGTATAATCCCTACACTACATTTCTCTCTCCTCCCTCCCCCCTCCCTCCCTTTCTTCCTTCCACTCTCTCTCTCTTTCCCATTCCTTTTCTTCCTTTTCCACCCACTTCCACCAACCCACCATCCCTTGTCCTCACACTAGACTCCCCTCTTCTTTATTATTACTCTTTCTTGGTCCACATTTTCAAAGTCTGTGGTCTTCCGGAACTACCCAGCTGACTAGAGGGCTCCCTGATGAGGCTGTTTCTAACAGGTGTGTCCCATTAAGCCCTAGGGGTCCCCTAGACCCCGCCCCCAGATCTCATTTCCGCCCTGCCCCCCTGCCAGGGCCCATCCTGGTCCCTTCTGCATACAGCTTCAGCTTCTGCTCAGTGCAAGAGAGGGCCGCCTTCAGCAGGTGCCCCCGGTGACCCGTCTGGCTGCCAAAGTCAATGCTCCTGATGCTGGGTGAGAGCCCTCTGCGTGGCAGAATGTTTATGGAACTTCTCTGTAGAAAAACCTGGGGCCTAGCAGTTTTAAGCCATGGGGAGGGATCCTGAGAAAGCTCCCCCCACCCCCGCCCTTTCAGCATTTTATCCAAGGAACTTTCTCAAAAGCAAAGGCAACTTACATTGTTTATGGAGAAAAAAGAAAAACACACGAACCCAACAATAACACAGGGTAATCGCAGAGGATGAGTGTACTGTGGGTGATGGTTGAAAAGAAGCTGTTGTGTTTTTTATTTCTTAGCGCTTTTCATGTTGGATGTGAAATAGCCACGACTATGCTAAATTCCTGTGGATGGTCCTGTTTTCCACCAGGCTGGATCTGGCCGGGACAAAATCTTTTGGTTCTGAGTAAGGGTGGAAAGCATAACGTGTATTTATTGGAACGATCATTAAGTTCCTTGACCTTCTTCAGGCCCTGGGTGTCCTGGGGAGCTGTGATCCTGAAGCTCCAGGTTCAGTTTTGGTGACATCCGGCTGTGGTCTACTGAAGGTTCAGTGACCCTGGCCCCTGGGTAATAAAGCCCTGTGTTTATACTTCTCCCCCTGCTCGATTTTGAACTACCTGCTGGCATGCCAGGTCACTCACCTTGAATGTTAGAGGTCGGGGCGGGATAAATGGCAGGCAGAGAGGGGTTTTAGAAGAACCTGCCCAGACGGGCTGTGCATCGGTTTCTTATGGCCGCTGTGACAAATGACCACAACCTTAGTGCCTGAGAACAGCGCAAACTTATTCTCTTAGGGTTCTGGCAGTCCGATTCTGAAATTGGTTTCAGTGGGCTGAAATCATGGTATTGGCAGAGCTGTGTTCCTTCTGGAGGCTCTGGAGGGGAATCTGCTTCCTGGCCTTTTCCAGCTTCTAGAGGCCACTCAGAGTCCTTGGCTCATGGCCCCTTCCTCCACCTGCAAAGCCAGCAGTGTGGTATCTGCAGACCCACAGGGCATCACGCTGAGACTTGGCTTTTGTCACTGCATCTCTTTCTCTAACTCTTCTAAGGACATGTAATCAACTGGACTCCCCTAGGTAATCTGGAATAATCTCCCCATCTCCGGCCTTTAACTTAATCACATTTGCCAAGTCCTTTTTGCAAAGGGAGGTGACCTATTTAGAGGGATTAGGATGTGAACATCTTTGGGGGACCACATCTGCCACATGGGGACCATGTCTTCCACAGACCCCTTTGAAAGGCAGTTGCCTTAAGTCATGTGGCGAAACCCAGAGGACAGAGGGGACTTGCTTTAAGTTGGAGAGCTGGTCACTGACAGAGATGGGACTCAGTTCCTGGTTTAGGGCCCCCTTCCTGTCTTTCCACTGCAACAGAATGTGAGGGTGAACTTTTGAGGGTGGCTGGGGGTCCTTGCGATGCATGTCTTAGCCTTGTTAGAAGGGAGGCAGTGAGACGGCCCAAGCCCAGGCAGGGTCAGCAGGATTGGTTAAGAAATTATAGAAACTATAGACTGAGCCTCACTTTGTGCTAAGACTATGGTAAATGATTAAAGACTTTACTTCACAAAATCATTCCCCAAACACTATGCAGTAGGGCCAAATATAAGCTGCATTGTACAACTAAGAAGACCAAGGCTCACAGAAATTAAATAAGTTGCTCAGGCAAGCAGTGAACCCAGATGCAACATCAGTGCCGTCTGACTTCAGAACTCAGGTTCTTAACGACTACAAAGGAAGGACTCAAAACACGCTCTTCTGGGGGAAGGGAGGGGAGAAAAATGTATGGTTTTCTCCCAATGAAATGGACGAAAAACCATACATTTTTCTCCCAATTTACCTACAAGGCTGAGTTAATTCAATACCACTCAGAGGATAGAACAAAAATTTATGGAGAAATTCGAGGCACAAAGAGGTTGAATAACTTGCCTAAAGCCACACGGCCAGGAAGAGGTAAGGCCAGGACTAAGTGCCTGAAGCAATCCAACTGTTGGGATCTCTGAGTCAAGGATTATTTATGGTATGAAAGGGGTGCTAGGAGAAGGGGCCCCTCCTTCCTTCACCTTCTCCACAGGACAGAGAGAGAAGCACAGAGAGGTGTCACCTGAACAGAAGATGGTAAGACTAAGTCCAGCACTCCCATGGCCAGAAAAGCCCTCCATGATGGCCTGGCCGCTGCCTTCCACGCACATCTCCTACCTACCCCCTTGGCTTGTACACTTCACCATACTGACCTTCTTTCAGTTATGCTAACACTCCAAATGCCTTCCTACCTCAGGGCCTTTGAACTTGTCACTCCTCTGCTTAGAACACACTGCCTTGGTTCTTACCTGGCTGACAACCTCTTGTCATTCAGACCAGCCACGTCACATATCACCTCCTCAGGAGGCTTCCCTGACCATTCAGTCAAAATGCCACAACACTTCCACTTGGAATCATCACTTTGTGTCACGTAACACCTATTTTTGTTTCACGGCATTTACTATTATTTGATTGTCTTTTTCATTTACTTTTTTTTATTATTGGGCTGTGCCCCAGCCCCACCTCCCACCCCCCGATAGGCTTCATTGTGCATAGGAGGACTCGGTCTGATAATTTATAGCTTGCTTGGTGCATTGTATGCCCGGAATAAGTGTTTGCTGAATGAATGAATAAGAGTTGACCGGGTGGAGGGAGGTGGAGGGAACTGGGGCAGTGGGGGTTGCTCAGACTTCCGATGCGGCTGGAGATGGAGGGCGGAGGAGATGAGTTTTTGAGACGGGCAGGGCCAGCTCCCACAGGGCTTTGTCTGCCAACCCCAAGAGCTCAGAGCTTGTCCTGAGAGAAATGGGAAACACCACTGAAGGATTTTGTGCAGGGATGTGTCACTTTCATATAAAACAGCCTCTCATGTTTTATAGGCCACTTTGGTTGCATATGAAGGATGGATTAGACCAGGGGAGGCCGGAGGCGGGATAGCAGGTAGGAAAGGGTTGCGGAGTCCTGATGAGGGAGTAAGAGCCGGAACAATTTGTTTAGTCTGGGGATGTTGCCAGTGGTTTTTGGATGGTTCCTGTAATTTATACTTGTCTATATACCTATGCTGGTTCTCCAGCCACGTTGGCCTCCTCGCTCTTTGTTGCAGATGCTCTTCATGTCCTGCCCATTGGCCCTGTCACTTCCCATCCCACCTCATGCCTGAGGCACCCCACGGGCATCTACAGCCCCACCTGCTGGCTTGCCTGGGAGCTAACACTTGGGGACCGGCCTCTGCCATTGGCCAATGTTGACGAATGAGCACCTCAGTCCCTTCACCCCCCGGGGGGAACAGCTCTGGGGCACATTCTGCACCATCTCTCAGAGGTTCCCAGTGGAACTGAGCCCCAGGGGCAACCTGTTCATGAAAGACTCCTCCCTCTAATGGCTTCCTCTCCTTCCCTGTCTCACTTCCTCATTCCCTTCTCAGGGTTTCTGGGATCAACTGCCAAATAAGTCCGCCACTTTCAAATTCCTGTCTCAAATTTTCGCTTCTGGGGGATTCCATCCTGAGACACTCTTCCTCACTCCTCACACGCACCCTTGTTTTAGATTCTTTGAATTCTCCATCCCTGGCTGTCTCTTCCCCTAGGATTTTGGAAGGCTCGCTCCTTTGTCTCCTGAGATCTCTCCTGAGAGGTCACCTTCACTATTGGTCAGGGTGGGTTCATTACGCCGAGGTAACAAAGAAGCTCCTGATCTCAGGGGTTCGCCCAAGAATGATTTATTTGTGCCCATGCTACATACCCACTGAGGGTTGGCAAGGGTGTGCTGTTCACGAGTCCCTTGGGGCCCAGACTGATGGAGGCTCCATGGCAACACAGATTCCTCAATCACCACAGCATGGTAGGGGCCCTGGAGAAGTGACCTTGGTCACTTCTGTCCCCAGAAGCAAAGAAATGGCTGTCCCTGACAGGAAGCAGAGAAGTACAGTCTTACCTCAAATCCAGGAGGCAGAGAGCTGGTCATACGTGCTCAGCATCCCCAGTGGCTCCCACATCTCAGGGAAGTTGTCTCTGACAACCGGAAGGAACCCCGTATGCGCTGGTCGTGTTTCGTGCCTCGATCTGGGTGCAGGCTGCGTGGGTAGGTTCACTTTAAGAAAATGTGTTGAGCTGAGCTCTTATGACGTGCTCACTTCTCCTTACGTGTATACATTTCAAGAAAAATTGCAAAAATGACAGTCCTATACTTGCTATGCCTTTTCCACTTTTTCTTCATAGCATTTATCACCATCTAACCAACGACATATTACATACACTACTTTATATTGCTGGTCTCTCACATTGGAATGTAAGTGCCATAGGAGAGAAGACATTTAAAAGTTTTTTAAAACGTTTATTTATTTTTGAGAGAGAGAGAGACACAGAGTGCAAGCAGGGGAAAGGCAGAGAGAGAGAGAGAGAGGGAGACACAGAATCTGAAGCAGGCTCCAGGCTCTGAACCGTCAGCACAGAACCCGGTGGGGGGCCCGAACTCACGAACTGCGAGATCATGACCTGAGCTGAAGTCGGACGCTTAACCAACTGAGCCACCCAGGCGCCCAGAGAGAAGACATTTTCAATTTTTCTTTTCACCCAGTCTTTCACTGCTGTTTGACTGGGTTCTGGCATGTGGTAGAGACTCAAAGTGTAGGTATTTGAAAACCGGTTGTAATGTTCAAAATATGCCATAACCAGTAGGCACAGGCATGATCCAACTGGGATGGAGACTTACTGTACAAAAACTGGTGTGGGCACAGTGGCTGAAATGTTAGCCCCGACTGGGACAATAACGCAGCGTGTCTTTTGCCGTGTGTTAGGCACGTTCCCGGAACAGGTCTTGCCAGAGCCAATGGCTCTGTGATTAGCAGAAGAAAGGGGAACTCGTAGCTTCTTAGCATTTAATGTTGTGCCAGGTCCTGGGCTGGGCCTTTTATAGCTATTATTTAATTTAACTCCACGGCTTATCTCGTTTTATTTCAAAATAAACTCAGATTGCACACCCCGACGTTCTCTCTCCTCTGGGCCTCTCCGTTCCTCTCCCCGCGCCCGCTTCAGCCGTGCACCTGGCAGGTAAAAAGGCTCTCCTGGGACCACAGTGGGTGATGAAAAACAGGTTAGGGAAAGTGGGCTGCCATGTGGCTCAGGCTGGGACCAACACCTCCAGCAAAGCCAGAAAAGGCCAACACCAGGAGAGCCAAATGGGCCTCCTTTTCTATCTGTATCCACACCTCATCTTTCCCTGTCACCTGTGACACCTAAAAGGGTTTACACCGAACCCGCCTGGCTGGCCCAGGGACTCATAAATAATGGCCTAGAAGCAGTGATTCTTTCAACTCATTATGATTATTGTTTTATTGAAGTCGTGGCTCAAGAACGCTAAGCCTGCCTTTTATGAGTTTTGGCTTGCTTCAAGACCAGGCCTCTGGGTCTGGTTTGGAAAATAAGTGTAGCATGAACGCCACAGACTGCACGTTCAGTTGCTTCTTGCTCTGCTCTCTGGGCTCCCCAGGACATCAGGGAGTCAGTCCAAGAACTTGGCAGGGGTTTGGGTTCTGTTAGGCTTTTTTTCTTTTCTTTTCTTTTTTTTTTTTTAATAAAGTTTACTTATTTATTTTGAGGGGAGGGGAGGGAGGGAGGGGGGAGAGAGAGAGAGAGAGAAAGCAAATGGGGGAGGGGAAGAGAGCGAGGGAGAGAATCCTAAGCAGGCTCTGCACTGTCAGCGCAAAGCCCGATGCGGGGCTCGAACTCACAAACTGTGAGATCATGACCTGAGCCGAAATCAAGTGTCGGATGCTTAATTGACTGAGCCACCCAGGCACCCCCGGTTAGGCTTTTCAAAAGTATTTTTGGTGATGATGATCCCAGGGAAGAACAGAGACTTCAGAATTAAGAGTTCTAACAATTCTTGTCTGGAAGGATGATTTCCTTTCAGTATTCCTGCCCCACTGTCACAAGGCACAGAGCTGAAAACCGACTTATTTCATTGATCAGTCAATCAACAACATCAGTGGCCATGTTCCCATGCTCTAGGCACCAGACCTGGAGCTGGATGAAGCAGTACACAAGCAAAGATGATGTGTTTATGCCATCGTTCATCCAGTGATTACTTACGGAGTCTACACTGAGGGCCAGACCCTGTGTTGGGTGCAGAGAAAGCAGAGAATGATATGACATGGTCTCTGCCTTATAACCTAGTGGTGAAAAATGTGAGGTGGGGAGTCAGGTAGACATGGGCTCAAATCCCAGATCTGCCCTCTGGTAGCTGAGTGTCCTTGGGCAGGTTGGTTTAGCTCTATGTTTTAGTTTCTGTGTCTAGAAAATAGGGATAATAGTAGTGCCTTTCTTGTAGGGCTGTTATTAAATGACTTAAATATTAGGTCTTTGGAATAGAACCTAGTAAGTGTTCAGTAAATGTTGGCTATTATTATTAATAATTCTATTAGCAATCTAGCAGGGAGACAAAAAGGTCAAATCTCACAATGTGATAAAGTCTGTACTGAATGAAGGGTTACGGAGACACAGAGAAGAGAATGGTAAACTCTTCTGATGGAATGAGGGAAAGGATTTTCAAGAGTACAAGTGGGGGTAGGAGGAACTGGGGGAGAATGATCAGCAGAGGGAACATATGGGCAGTGACACAGGTGTTTGGGAACTCAAGATGTGTTACAAAAACCAAGAAACCTTGAGAAGGAGTGATAGGAGGGGACACTGGGCCAACTTTGCCAAAATAACGTGGGGCTCTGGAGCCAGGCAGACATGAATCTGAATCCCGGTTCTGCCACTGATCACCTCAATCTCTTCTGTTCTGACTCTTGTTGAGTCCCTGCCAAACGGTGATCATTTTGCCTATGTCATACAAGCCATGTTTTCAAAGCCATTTCAACGTGGGGGAAAAAAGGTATCGCCAAATTGTGCCCCCAAAATATCTTTACTCTTTCCCCCCTTGTACTTTGTGGAACTATAGATAGGTTCACGATTATCCCCGACCCTTTCTGAATAGTTCCAAGAAGAATCAAGCCTGTGTTCACAGGATCCTTTTCAGAGGTCTGGAGATGTCGGCCACACTGTCCTTTCTTCCCTGGCTCTTGTTGACTTGTCTGCTTGAGCTGCTGCGTCAGGGCCACTTTGGACTCAGTCTCCCCATTATCTCAGTAAGACAGCCTGTTGGTCCACTTTCAATGCAGCCTCCCTGATTCCAGTGCTCAGGCTTGAGTCAGAGACAGTTTGTGAATACAGCCTTATGCTCAGACTCAACCATGTAACACTGGCCCATTGCCCTGGGCTCTCGCTTGTGTGTTTCTACTCTTTCTTCCAGTATTCTTACACTGTGTGTGTGTGTGTGTGTGTGTGTGTGTGTGTGTGTGTGTATGTGTACGTGCACCATGAACCCATCTGACAGTTGGGAAACGCCTATAAATCCCTTCTCAGTGTCAAAGTCATAGATGTAGCTGATACCTACTGTAGTTTTCTGCCTACATTCTAAATCAAAATATGATGCTATTTTTGAGTTATAGGTTGTGTAAATAAAGGTATAATTTTTTCTTCTCTAAATTTATAGACTTCCTGAATTCCATCCATAGGCACTTAGGAATAAGTGGACCCCAGATGTCCCACCTCTATCTTACGTGGCAAAATAAACCACCTCAAAACTCAGTGGCTTAAAACAACAATATTTTATTATATCTCATAAAATTGTACAGAGATATTTGGCCAGGGCTCTGCTGGCCGATTCTGCTGCTCACATGGTATTAACTAGAATCACTAGGTGGCATTTGTCTGATGGCTGGTCTGATCTGGAGGCTCCAAGAGACCAAAGAAGAAGTTGTGAGTCTTCTTCAGAGGCTAGATCTAGAATTGGAGCAGCGTCGCTTCCACCATACTCTATTTGTCAGAAACAGTCACGGACCAGCCCAGATTCAGGGGAAATAGATCCCACCTCTCAGTGGGTGGAGTACCAAAGGATTTATGATCATCTTTAATTGGCTAAATTTCTGCTCCCCCAATGGGGTTCCCTGGTCCCTCACGCAAATGGACGTCTGGCAGGCTAGCCTCATCCATCTGCTGGACAAGCCACACATGGCAAAATACTAGGTTGAACATGACTTACCTGCCTAAGCTGCAAGTCCCTTACCCCGAGGACTGTGCAAAGATCAACTGTGATAATACATGCAGGTCTGCAGGATAGTGACTCGTGCTCGGATGATGTTTTCTCCACCCCCATTCCCTTTCTGTTTTTTTGCAAACACAAAAGCAAATACTCTCAGCATTCAGGGAAGGCAGGGCTCATTTTATGTGGCATGTCAGGAAAGCTTTTGAGGAGTTTAAAAATAATAGCTAATATTTATTTGGGGCCTTCGTTATGTCAGTCCCTGGACTGTCTGTGTTACAGGCACATTTAATCTGATCTTCTTAAAAGTTGAGGAAGCAACTATCACTGTTTCCTTACTTTTCAGAAGAAACTGAGGCTCAGTGACATTGAATGATTTGTTCAAAATCACACAGTCATGATTAATACAGGTGAGATTTGAGCGCACGCAATGTAAATGCAGGCCCTGCTTTTAACCATCATATTATATTGGTTATCTCTTGCTATGCCACAAATTTCCCCAAAACTTATAAGCTTAAAACAGCAATGAGCATTTATTATCTTACACAGTGTCTGTGAGTAAGCACTTGAGGAGCTGTTTACCTTGGGCGCAAAGAGTCTCTCATTCCGGTTCAGGGTCTCTTATAAGGTTAAAGTCAAAGTGTTAGCTGGGACTGCAGTCATGTGAAGGCTTAACTAAAGCTGGAGAATCCAGTTCTCAGAAGGCTCGTGCACATGGCTGGCAGTCAGTGTGGCTGTGGGCAAGAGACCTCCATTCTTCACCACATGGACCTCTCCAGAAGGCTGCCTGGTGCCCTCACAACATGGCAGCTGGCTTTCTAATGAGTGAATGAGTGTTCAAAGATACAGCCAGGTGGAAATTGTGGGGTTTTTTTTCTTTAAATGACCTAGCTTCAGATGTCACACATGATCATTTCTACAATATTCTTTTGGCAACATAGTTCAGCCCTATTCAGTGAGGACAGAGACTGCACAAAGGTGTGAATACCACAAGGCAAAGATTACTGGGGAGTGTCTTGGAGGCTGGCCACTACAATAGATTGTTTAACACACAGAAAGTACTCGATAAAATATGTCACATCTTTGGAATGGTTATTGGTGGAAGTGATAGATTTTTGAGTTGGATCTAGAAGGCTGGACAGTATATTAATAGAAAAGATAAGAGGGAAAAACGAATAATTTCTCTTTGCTCCTTCACCCCTAATTATTATCATTATTGCTAATTGACATCATCACCGTCCTTGGCAACATCCACATCCTCATCATTCTAGAGATGTCCTAGACTACCTCCAGGGACAGAAGTACAACATCCACACATGAATGGTGTCAAATATATACTATAGTACGGTGAGGTGAATGGTTGAATTGTGAGCCGTAGCAAAGAGCTACTCACTTGCCCTCTGGAAAGGCTCTAGAAAAGCAGGAACTGGTAATTGACCTCAGGACTGGGTAAAGTGGGCTGGCCTCAAATGCTTTTACTGTTATGTTCCCTTGGTACCCTGAATTCATAATTTCTTGTGTCACAGGATGTTTAGTTTGACTTTTGGTGTTTTGGCAAAATCCTAAAAGTGGAGACCATCTGTTTAGTACATGCTAAGAGATTGTGAAATCAGTTTTTATTGAAAAGAATTCTTAGCTTATCAGCCACATAGAGGACATACAATGGGGTGCGGTGGGGAGGATCAGATTGAGAGACGCTGGAGAATACATACTCAGAGTGGGGGAAGGGAGGCGTGTGCCTCTCTTCCCTTCCTCCAAGCTGGACGAAGAGGACTTCTGAGAATCAGTTGGAAAAATCCCTGGCATTGAAAGGATTCGGTGACTGGTGTACAATTCATGACTGGAGGGTCTAGAGAGGGGCCCACGGGAGCTGCCTTGCTGAGAAAGATAGGAAGGTGGACCATAGGCTGGTGTGAACGGTCCTCCCAATGGCAATGGGGACCAGGATATGGTCCCAGGAAGGAGACCCAGACTTGTGTCATTTTGAAAGGGGTCCCCACCCAAGAGATCCCTTGCAAGGTACAAGGTGACCCCAGCAAAGGATCTGTGAATAGGATAGCAGAAGCCAGGGCTTGAGAGGTCAGCAGGGAGAGGCATGGCCCTCATCAGGGAATTGCAGGAGGCCAATTCCATCACTGGCAGAAGGGAGTGGGGAGGAAGTCCTTGGAGGAAAAGAACCAGAGTTTGGACCTTGGTGTGAATTCGGCTAGAGGGGTGACCTTGGCTCCATAAGACCTCACCTCTTTACCTTTCCCATTTCTGCTTACTGATTCCTGAGCCCCTTGCCCCTTTCCCTTCCCCACCCCTCCCTGAGGAGCCTAAAGAAGCATAGTGAGCTAGGGAGAAAGACAAGAACCAGCAAAGGAGCACACACAATCCCCTCCTCCCCTGCAGCTTCTGAGCCTGAGCCAGTCCCAAGTCCACAGTGGGGAGAAACTGTTAACTGGATGAGAGGTTGGAGCTTTGTCATTAGACCAAATGGGACTTTGCAAGTTACTGGAAGCATGAGGCTGTCCTTTAACACCAAAGACTGACCAGAATAGCTATAGAATCCATCTAAGATGTCTAGGATTTCCAGGGAATGGGAAGATAGAGTGGTTTTGAAGGGGCAATGATGAGAAAATAAAATTGCTTTTGGCTGATTCCAGTTTATTCAGTAAGCTGTTACATTTTAAAGATGTTCTTTCTGGGAGTGCCTGGAAGGCTCAATCAGTTAAGCGTCCCACTCTTGGTTTTGACTCAGGTCATGATCTCACAGTTCCCAAATCGGGCTCTGTGCTGACTGTGTGGAGCCCATCTGTGATTCTCTCCCTTCCCCTCTCCTGCTTGTGTGTGCTCTCCCTCTCTCAAAATAAATAAACATTAAAAAAAATATGTTCTAAAAAAAAGATGTTCTACCCTATGAGGGCAAGATTCCATGATCGTGTCGTTCATCATGGGATTCTTAGCACCCATACAGTGTGCAGCTCATAGCAGGTGCTCAGTGAAACTTTAACTACACTGGGTTCAGTTGAAAGGTTTAGGCAAGAGTTGGGAGAACGCAGTGGTAAGTGTAGTGATTTGGTGGGAGAGGAGGAAACCACCTCCTCCCCACTTACAATTCCGGTGAGGAATGTATGATGTGTTGGCAAGAGTGACATATTCCAAGCTTTGGGCTCTTCCAGTCCCGGATCTGCTACCAGCTGACTGGTTATGTTGGGCACGCCATTAGAACACTCTGGGCTTCGATTTTCTAGTCTAGAAAACAAAGAGGTCAGTTGGATTGGTAAGTGGATTCCAGAGCAGGCTGTATGTGAGAACCAGTTGGGGTGCTCTGTAAACACAGATCCCTGGACCCACTCTTATTCTCATTCTGACTGGGGGTGGTGGTGTCTAGAATAGGGCTCCGGATTCTACAGGTTTCCTAGGTAGTTCTGATATACGGGTCAGCTACTAACCACTGCTGAAGATGATTGCTAAGCTCTGTTCCAGCTTTAAGGGCTGCAGATCGATTTCCTTATCTAAAAAATGGGAATAGTCTCAGTGTCTGCCCCGCAGAGTTGGCGTGAGGACTAAACGGAACGATACATACAAAAGGTCGAGAGCAGCTTCTGGCACATGCTACTTACTCAGTGAATACTATCTCATAAATTATAGAAATAGATATCTGCCTGTAGAGTGGAGTTGTCAACTTTACAATTGGTTTTAAATCCACACATACAATGCCAAGTGTTTTCTTGTTTTCGTTTTCTTTTCTTGCACATTTCGAGCCCGGGCCATGCCCTTTCTCCATCTCATGTGTTTGTAATTATTTTCTCTTTAAAATGTTTTCTTATCCCATCCCACCCACATCCCACG
The DNA here is from genome assembly GCF_007474595.2 of Lynx canadensis. NCBI lineage: Eukaryota > Metazoa > Chordata > Mammalia > Carnivora > Felidae > Lynx > Lynx canadensis. The sequence goes on along the minus strand of NC_044309.1, from coordinate 125,423,917 downwards.
CTTGCAGTTGTGTTTCCCCTTCCACCGAAATCATGGACGTTTCTCACTAACTTTCTAGTTCTCAGGGCAAACTTCCACAAAGTACCTCTGCCCCCAGCGTCCCTGATACGAAATGTTTTAGAAAGTCCCTGGCGTGCAAGGCAAGTTTTCTGTAACTTGCAGAGCAAGTTGAACAAGGGCTTAGGGCAGTGGGTGACTTAGCTGCATGGTCAAGCCCTGATGGACAGAGGGGTGGCTGTTGTCCTGGTGAATGTTGATCTTGGTCATGCTAAGCTTCCCGGCTGGTTTTCATTGCATCCTGCCTTGGCCAAAGCCAAACATTTTGTGCTGGGCCAGCAGTTGTGAAATCTACAGCAGATCCAGTGGTATTGTGTGTCTATTTTTAGAGGCCATGTCCTGGGGACCACAGAGAATGGGGGTTCTGTGGTATTTCGCTGCTTCTCCTGGGCCTTGCCGTCAGGAAGCTGACCTCATTTCTCACTCACCATCAGTAATGGACTGCAGAACCAGCTCTGGACTTCTCCAGAACTGTCTCAGGCTTTCTCTCAGCACCCCCTCATTACTAAACTGCAAGTATCCACGTGTCTGCTTGGATGGAAATTGATTCTGGCCTAAGGCACTGCTCCGATGCATTTCTCTTAGAGCTGCAAAGAACAGGACAAAGGCCGGTATGTCATAAATTCCTGCAGGTCCCTGCTTTTGATGAGCTATCCAGTAAGGGGATGATTAATTAGATTTAGAGGGAGTGGGGTTGGGTAGGCCCCAAGGTTTGTCAAAACCAGTCCTAGACAAGTGGTAGGTATTGTGTCTCTCACTCCCCTCTCTGTTCTCACCTACCCCTTATTCGCCCGTATTGCGGCACTTAGCAAATCACACTGTCAGTGCCCTGTGAATTTTTCCGCATTTACTAGTAGATTGTAAACTACTCTGGCCTAGGCACACGAAAGGAGCTCAGACAGTGTTTGTCGAGTGAGTTTTGAACAAGCTGCACGAGGGCTTGGTCTTATCCACCATTTATTTCTAGTGCCACATGGGACTTGGACATGGTAGGTACTCTGTCATAGTTGGGAATGAATGGATTTCAGCGTCTGTGGCTTTGGAGTCCGGCAGATGTGGTTTCAAATGCTGGCTCCACAACCAGATGGCCTCAATCGATCATCTGCTTTTCTGAGACTCACTTTTCTCCTCTGCATCGTGAAGATAACAGTGTCTGTCACACAGAGTTTATCTGGAGGGTTGGATAAGCTAATGTACGAGGTAATGAAGAAATCTGGTAAAGAGAGCCCCTTGGAGAATCCATGGCGATTCTGGGAGAAAGGAATAGAGAAGTGGTAAAGTCACAGGGATGAGAGCAGGAAGAGGGAGGCAGGGGAGAGGGTACAGTGAGGGCCAGTGAAGAGTGTAGAATTTATCCGTTTCCTCAGTGGTAATAGCAACCACTACTGACAGTTAGTATACTCTATCTTTCTGGATCAGAGCCTTAGAGGTCCCACTAGGGAGACTGGTTAAGGCTCCTGCCTGGCTCGTCCATTTAGCCTGGGGTATAGAGGGTCCCCTCACTCCATTGAGGGAATTCCTACTGGGAATAGTTCTGGGACAGGATGCAGGTCACTGGGTCCAGTGGAATGTCAGGACATTGGGAGGCTAAACACAAACCGAAATGCTCTGCCCAGATCTGAAGCTCAGACCTGGTTGAGTCAAGGTGAATGGGTTTTTCAGACCGTGACTTCTCCAAAATCCTTAGCGTCTGTAATCAGTTTATATACTAAGAGCTTGAAATATATTTTATGGAATATTTGGCGGAGCAAAAGTCTAAATAGTAGTCCCACATGATAACAGGGCTTCTCTTACATTTTGTGTATTCTCAGGAGTGTTTAAAAAAGGGGATAGAGAGGGAAGAGAAGCATTTGAGAAATATTTTTAAAAATTCCAAATTATCAGAGAAATTATGATGTAACAAAGGTTACGTATGTATCAGATCTATCAGTGTCTGATACCTTCTAGATATTCAGTTAACCGGTATTTTTTATTCTCTGTGGGATTAGAAGCTGGTTAAAAAAAATCAGAATAAAAGGAAGGAGCCCCAAATCCCCAATTCCAAATCCAAATCCAAATATGTTGCAGAATCATAATTTCTTACATTTGCTTCCAAGGCTCTGTTCGATCACCGCCCACCAGCTTTCTTTTCTTACTGGACTCCAGGGAGAAACAAGCTCAAATAAAGATTCTGGAGAACTTTCTCTTTGGCCCTATCGGCCAGCTCTCTGCTGGGAGATATACTGTGTGAGTGAATGGAGGCGGACAGAGAGGACTGTGGACATTCTCTCCTCACTTGCCAAAGCAGAGCTTCAGGAGAGCAGCCGGGGTCCAGGGGAGAGCTCTAGTCTGGGAGCCGGGAGACCGGGGTCCTCATCCATGCTCTGCCACTGGTGACCCATGTGACTGTGAGTGAGCTGCTTAACTAAACCGGGCCTCAGTTTCCTCTCTGAGTAATGAGGTGCTTGAACCAAACCACCCCCAAAATCTTGGCAGTGTATCTTATTACTGTTCCAGTTAGTCACTGATTTTCTCGTAAGAGGATTACACATCCCCACCCATTGCCACACGGTATCCAGTGTTTCTTCCATTGGTACTGGAATTGGCCATAACTTGCTTTGGCCAATGGCGTATGGGCAGGCATGACAGATATGACCCCAATGGGAAGAAGCTTTAAGAGGCACTGTGTAGTTCAGTTACTGTTCTGTTACTTTCTGCCATGAAACCAAGTTAGGAGCTACTCCCTGGCCTGGATCCTGGGATGGAGAAGTGATTTGGAGTGGAGCCACAAGGCCAGACTCAGCCTACAGTCAACAAGCAATGTGGGAAGTAAATTGTCATCCTAGGCCATTGGAAGCTGGGGCCGGCTGTTAGTGCAGCCTTGCCCAGGGAAAGTGAATTAGTAGTCTTCAACTTTGAAACCCTGGGTCCTCTCACGTCCAGTGCAGGATGGCCTTGATCATTCCTCTCCCAGCAGATGGCATGTCCATTCTCAAATCAGGTCTGATTGTATCCCTTAAGACTCTTTTGGATACAGTTTCCAGAAAACCCAACTCAACCAGCACAAGATCAAAACAAAGAAACAAACAAAAGGAGTTGATTAGTTTATTTAACTGAGAAGTTCAGAATAGATTTGGTCCAGCTTTATCCAGAGTGTTATCACCAGAATCCTACCTCTGTCCATCTCCTGACTCTGGTTTCCCATCTTTGGCTTCATTCTTGGACTTTATATGGTAGTAGGATAACCACATTAGCTAACTACTCTAGGCTTAAATCTTTCTAGGTTCAATACTGCCTAGTAAAGGCACTCTTTTGGCAGTGGTGCTTATACAAATCCCAAGATGTACTCCAATTGGACCGTCTTGGGTGAGTGTCCATTCCTGAAACAATCCCTACAAGACCAGAGGGATGGAGTTATTGTGATAGGCTTACATCTAAATCAATCACTGTGGCTTAGGGATTCTATGATCTGGTTGGCCAGGTCTGGGTCATATGCCCTCCCCATTTCTAACAGTTGTGGAGGGGTGGTTCTCCAAAAGAAATCTGAGCTACTATTGCAAGGAGAAAGGGTTTGGATGTTGGCAGGGAAGTCAGCAAATGAGTGGTATACTAGTTATGTCACTTGTATGATGTTAAAACAAAAAAATTTAAAAAAAGAAAAATGAGGACATGTCAAAATAGGGTTGGGAAAATTGTGGTACATTTTTAAATGTTTTGGTTAATGAACACTTTCAACACATGCAAAAAAAGTTCCAAGGTCATAGAATCTCATTTGATGATCAGGGTCAGGAGCCTGAATTTGGGGCCCTCTGTGATGGTGAGGCCCAAGCCAAAGGGGCTTCCAGTCACACTGTCCACCTCTTGACCCCTCAACTCTTCCCACCGAATAGTTACAGTGTCTGAAAAACATGTGCTCTCCCAAATGCTGTTCCTTAGCCCGAGATGCCTTTCCCTTACCCCTGTCCTTTGCCTGCTCTTTAAATTCATGCCCTTTAAATTTAAGGGGAGCCTGGGTGGATCATTTGGCTAGGCTTCTGACTCTTGATCTCGGATCAGGTCACGATCTCTGGGTTTGTGGGTTCCAGCCCCGCGATGGGCTCCACACTGATGGCGTGGAGCCTGCTTGGGATTCGGTCTCTCCTCTCTTTACCTCTCCCCTGCTTTGCTCTCTTTCCTTATCTCAAAATAAATAAATATCATACAACTTCACTCATATGAGGACTTTAAGAGACAAAACAGATGAACATGAGGGAAGGGAAGCAAAAATAATATAAAAACAGGAAGGGGGACAAAACAGAAGAGACTCATAAATATGGAGAACAAACTGAGAGTTACGGGAGGGGTGGTGGGAGGGGGGATGGACCAAATGGGGAAGGGGCATTAAGGAATCTACTCCTGAAATCATTGTTGCACTATATGCTAACTAATTTGGATGTAAATTACAAAAAAAAAAAAAAAAACAAAAAAATCAAAATAAATAAACTTTAAAAAACAAACAAACAAATAAATAAGTTCATAAATAAATTTAAGCAACCAGGCCTTCAAAAGACCACACCTGCATCACTTAGCCCAGGGACTGTTAATCTTTTTATGCCTTGGAACCTATTTTTAAAAAATGAAATAGTGGTATAGTCATATACGTGCTTCTTTATTAATGCATTTTATAATAAGACCCAGCAGCGAGTCTAATCACTACCATGATTTCGCTGGAATGATGCACATAGGTGTTCTTTCAAGGTTTCTGCCACAAATGAAATGTGATATTAGAGTATCTGTGATTTCAACTTGTGGAAAGGTCACAGGTACGGCTAATACCGCTGTGGTTTGTTGCCTCCACTCATAATAGAAAGGTATGCTTCATTTCAGTTAGAGGTTAGTGAAAATCAGATAATTTTTTTTTCTCGTCCAAGTCCAGAGAGCCCTTTTTTTTAAAAATATATGAAATTTATTGTCAAATTGGTTTCCATACAACACCCAGTGCTCATCCCAGAAGATGCTCTCTTCAATACCCATCATCTACCCTCCCCTCCCTCCCACCCCCCATCAGCCCTCAGTTTGTTCTCATTTTTTAAGAGTCTCTTATGCTTTCCAGGGAGCCCTTAACTTCAATCTACAGACCACGGGTTAGCAACTCTGCCCTAATCTAATTTAGATGCCCCTGACCGCAGATCTGGAAACATGCTGTGTGTGTCTCTCTATCACGACCCTTTCTCCTCTTCTGCTCTCAAAGCTGGAGCGTGACGTATGGGCCCCATAAGCCAGCCCATAACCCACCCTTCTGTCCTCTACAGGAGGTGTGGGGGCGCTGGGGAAGGTTGGAAAGGAGGCTGGCAGCCTTCAGCCTCAGCTCCAATCTCCGGCTCGATTCAGTGCCAGGCCAAGCTGGCATACTTCATCCCATAAAGTTCCCACCCTGTGGAGAGAGCAATGCAGTGTTTCCTCATTGATGTTTCCCTGGCTCGACCCTTGGAGGAAGTGCTCGAAGCCTCTGTCTTCAGTTTCCACTTTCCTGGTGTTCATCAAGTGTTCCCCGAGGAACCCAAGGCCCATCTTTCCTTCCGGACTGAGGGATTGCACTGGGAAGGAGGCACTTAATAAGATGCTAGAGACCATCAGATGTTTCTTTACTCTCGTGAAGGTTTAGATCTCCAGAGTGAGAACCCAAAATACCCAATTCTTGCTCAGACGTAAGGCTTTCATTCGAGTTTTTCTTCATCACACCAGTCTTTCCTCTTTACGCCCTCTCTTTCTCCCACCCTATGCCATGTCCTGATTAGGTGGTTTTGTTTTATAACCAGGCACCAGGAAATGACACGAACCACAGACCTCCCAAATGAACACCTGCTCCCTGTATTTTTTGAAGGGAAGGACGGATGAACTCAATGGAAGGGCCGATCATACATTAGTTTAACAACCTCAGAGAGAAGAGAATATTGGCTTTCCTACAGTTTTCTTTTTTACCACCAAAAGGTTAAAAAGTGAAAATAAAAAGGCTGTGCTGTTAATGCACACTTTTACCACTGGGCCCTTTGTAGTCAGGCCCCGAGGGCCTCTAGCCCCACGGTGTAGCAGTTTGGTTCAGGTTTCATTTGGCGACTCTTTTGATGTGCCACTTTTGTTCCAGGCAATCTGTTGGTTTCTTCCTGGAGCCAGTTGGCTCACCAGGTGATGGGGCTTTAGTTACAGGCTTTGGCTTATTGGGGTCTGGGGATCTGCAGATTGTGGGTAGACCAGAGGTCCCAGCAGGTGGTTGGTTTGTCCCGCAAGACATTTAAAAATTTGAGAGTAAGAGGCCTGCTTTTAAAAAAGTTAGGGTGTTTTACATACAAAAGCCTGGATTTTCAGCCTCTTCTGGAAAATTGCAAGGCCTGGAGGTATTGTCCCACATTCCTGTTCCCGGCTGCCACATTCACATGGGCTGGGATTCTTCGTTGCCCACAGCCACCCTCTGCCCTCTGTTTAAAACCCTTCAGGCTTGGGGTACCTGGGTGGCTCAGTCGGTTTGGCATCAGACTCTTGGTTTCAGCTCAGGTCATGATCTCACAGTTGATTGGTTGGTTTAAGTCCTGCGTTGGGCTCTGCACTGACAGTGCGGAGCCTGCTTGGGATTCTCTTTCTCTTCCTCCCCCCCCCTCTCTCCCTCTCTCTCTCACCCTCAAAATAAGTAAATAAAGATTTAAATAATTATTTCAAAAAACCCTTCAGGCTTCCCCTTGCTTTTAGGATACAGACCAACATTCTTCCCATGGCCCACAAGCCCGCACAGCCTGACTCCTGCCTACCTCTCCCAATCTCATCTTGTGCCGGGAATAATAATACCAATAATAATAATAATGATGATGATAGCAAACACATAAACAACAGCACTAAACATGTGCCAGGCTCTTTCAGTCCTCAGGACAACCCTGGGCAGGAAGTACTGTTGTTATCTTCGCTTTACAGGGGAGGAAAGGAAGGCACAGAGAAGTCAAGTCACTTGTCCAAGAGCACACAGCAAGAGCTGGGAAGACTAGGACTGGGACTCAAACCCAGGCAGCCAGCCCCTTGGAGCTGCTGTTCTTAACCACAGTACTTCCTCTCTTGCACCCTAGTCTCATGGTTCCCTCCCAGCACAGGCTTTTATGGGCTCTCTTGCCCCCACCTCACTTGGTTTCCTGCCCTTTCCCCAAGCTTCTTCACCACTGGATTTCCCCTCATCCTTCATTTCCAGCTCCGATGCCACTTCCCCAGGCCGGTTCTTTGTGTCTGAGTCCCCAGAGATCAGAGCTTTGGCTCCTTTCCTCTTGAGCAATGCTCTCCGACAGAAGACTCCGTGAATTCAGATGAAAACGCTCCATGTATGTGGGGACCAGTCCGGTAGCCACTGGCCGCATTGGTTGTTGGGCACTTGGCTCGCGTGACTGAAGAACTGAATCGTTCCTTTTGTTCAATTAGTTTGTCTTAATTAGGTCAAAGTTGGAGTTCAATACGCCCTCGCTCCTGTTGGTTCGATCGGTTTCTGTCTCAGTCACAGACCCTAAGCTCCACCAGGGTAGACACGATGTCGTTTCCTTCCCATTGCTTCCCTGTCCCCGTGGTCGGTGCCCCGCACATCCCAGATGCTGGCTGCACTGACAGACTGTAGACCTTTTGTCTGCACCGGAGAATAATGTGGGCAGAGGGGCAGTGGGACGCCCCAGGGTGGGTGGTGACATTGCTAACCATGGACTTGGGGCGGGGGCAGAGCTGCATTTGAACCCAGCCTCCAAAGCTTATGGGCTCCGTGAACCTTGGTTCTCTCACCGGGGATGTGGACGTAGTCTCTAAGAGGATTGTTGTGAGGAATAAAGGAGTAATGGTTGATAAAAATAGCTAAGATTTATTGCCAGCTTACCATCCTTCCAAGAGCCTTCCACATATGATTTCGTTTTTTCCTCTCAGGGAACTGAGGCACAGATGGGCTAGGTGACATGGGACACGTAGGCGGCACTGTGGTGTGGCTGTTTGAGCTCACCTGTTTCCCTCCCCAGCGCCTGCGCATTACCATCCTGTAATGAGTCCGTTTGTGGCAGAAATCCCTAGCGCATGTGACAGTTGCCCACTCCCGCATGTCCCTCCTCCCCTTGCCAGCTCTTCCCTGGTCCAGATGCAGCAGTGAACCCCCCTGTCGCCGTGAGCCCCGTCTGGGGGTAGCTGTGGGCAGCCAGGTGCTGTGAGGCCCAGGTGGCTGAGCCCACCAGAGCAGGGGGACTCTGCCCTCAGAATAGGCCTGAGGCCCTAAGGCTTGAGGACAGGCAGGGGCCAGGCCTTCATGAATGGGCTGGTGACCCGTTCAATATCTTGGGTGACCCTGCTGCTGCCCCTGACCTTGTGTGGCTCAACTGGTCACTGTGAGCCCAGTCCAGCTGTGGGAGGTTGGCCTCTCTACCCTCAGGCAGGGAATCTTCCATTTAAGACTCCTCAGAAACTCTTCTTGGAGGGATTCAGACTCAGAGTGGGGGGCTGGGGGTGGGGAGTGGGGAGGAATGGAGAGGAGGAACGGGGAGAAAGGGGAGAAGTGAACGAAACTTTTGGGTGAGAGATAGGCTCTGTCCAGAAACAGGGCATTTGGGGAATTGTAACCTCTCGGGCAGCACTTTGTAACAAGGCCCATGCTGATAATGACAGCAATTATCACACCTTACACGTGCCAGCCCTTGTTCCCATTGCTTTATCCTTCAAAGTGGGTCTTATTACTGAACCCCATTTGACAGATGAGGAAACCGAGGAACAGAGGTTAAGTAACTTGTCCAAGGTCACCCAGTAAGTGGTTGAGCCTGAATTCCAATCCAAGCAGTTGGACTTTAGAACCTAAGTCTGCATGAAATAAACTCAGATTATCTCATTGCCTAAGTGCTTGTCGGGAATGCCAAAGCTTACCTATCTAGAATGCCCTGTTTATTTCATAGCTGGCACGTTAGAAGTCTTGAGAAGAGTGTTGGGGATTTGCTCAGAGATGTGCAGTACTTGTGACTGGAAATGGAGCTGTGTAAGAACCTGGTCCCCGACTTCGACTTCACTCACACAGTAAAGAAAAATCAAGACTCCAATTACGCGAAAACAACCAGAATTCTGCCTCTTCTCTGGCTTCTGACAGAGACTCCAATGAAGCATTTCCAGAAGCACGTCCTATGAGATACTCTGAAAGAAGGGTCTGGAGGCAGGTGAGGTCTGGACAGTGCCTCGTGAGCTCATGGTGTGTATTTGCTCACTAAAGGAGAACTTTCTGCATCATGGAGTTTGGGTAAATGTTTGAGCTGGTGGAACTTAAGGAGAGAGAACTAACTACGGCTCAATTTGGGGAGAAGGGGATAGAAATTAGACAAAATTGGGAGGGCATACAGTTATGGGGAAAGGTCACAGGCTTCAAGTTGGGCAGACTTGGAGATAGACTCTACCTTACTGTCTGCTGATTCTGGGTGAGTCCTTAGAGACCGCCACCTCATATGGACAACGGCCCTCATGTACATGTGAGTGGAGACGAAGTCATTGAAATACCTAAACTGGAGGAGTCAACTTGCCAGTGATAGCTGTTAATACTTTTAAAATAATGAACACCAGTTCCAAATGTGTGTTAAGAAAACGCAGGTTCTTTGGGAATTAATAGGTATTACTTGTCAAAAGTTTCTGTGGCCAAATAAGTTTAAGAATCGCTTAGTTAAGCAAGAGATATCAATTTCTCTCTGCAGGACTTCTCAGTGCCTTTAACTGGGGTCTTGTCCAACTCCATTTCTGTTCATGTTTCTTAGGTTTACTAATTCTGATTCCTTTTTAAGGGAAAACTTTACTTTTCCCTTTATTTTTTGGGAACTATTTCCCCTTTGTGCCCTCTAAATCTTAAAGTACCTGGAATCTTTTGTGGTTAACCAGCAAGGTTTCCTGAGCTAAAGGGTTGATTGATAAGTGTGTCACAGGAAGAGTTGTGTGGGATAAAACCGGCATTTATTGAGCGAGCACTAACAATGTGCTAGTTACTTTACACACATAGTCTTATTTCTTTCTCACAATGGTCATGTATACGCTTATTATCCTCATTTTATACATTGGGAAACAGAGGCTCGGAGAGCTCAAATATTCAAGGCTACCCAGGTACTTTATGGTCCTGCTGGGCTTAAAACCCAAGTTCAGGCTGACTCCAAAGCTTATGCTCTTGGAGTGGTAGGTAGAAGTTGGATTTTAGGGATGTCGGAAAGTGAAAAGTAATCGAATAGAGGAATGAGTGGCTCCTTGAATATAAACAGAGGAGCCCAGGGGAACAAGTGAGTTGCTGGACCACCTGCTTTCCTCTGGAGTGCTGGAGATGGGGACACACCTGAATAAATGAACGGGGTCAAATTTCTTAAAGGGTGGCCAGCCAATAAAATGACAGTCTTCATTTAAATTAGGGGATAGAAAATGTGGGTAATTGAAAGAAACTGGCTATTTGGGCCTCCTTTGGCTCAGCCCTGGACCTTACCTGTGTTTAGTTTGGATCGACTGTGATATTCCTGCCTTGTTCTAACCTTCGTTTTGTTTTGTTTTCTTTCTTTCTTTTTTTCTTCTAATTTCAGAAAAATGACTTGGGAATTGGTTTCTGAGAAGTAACTTTTTCATTTTACATGGGATTGCTTTAATAACTTAATATTATTGTCATTTGCAATAATCCCTTGAAAATTGGAAATAAAATCTTTAGGGCACAAAACAAGCTTGGTTTCTCGCTTATTTGGGACTGCTGATTCTCCTTAGCAGAATGAAATGGCACTGGGGAAAATTGAGCGTAGGGAGGGAAAAATGGAAAGTGGGCTTGAAGCCAAAGCATTGGGGCTTGGCTGTGTCACCTTGGGCAAGTCCCTTGACCTCCCTGGGTGTCAGTGTCTTCATTTGTCAAAGAGAGGGTTGAACTACGTCATCTCTAAGCTGTCTCCTGACTGTAATATCCCACAACCATGAGCTTATCGTGTGTGTAGAGATTCACAAACACACAAGAAAACCTCAGGACCGCTGGCGAGATCAGGCTTGAGGTGCTGGGTCCAGGGATTACCGGGGGCGGGGAGTTTCTTTCACGACAGCAACCCCGGGGAATCAGTGCTTGCTGCGGCTCCTGTGTCATACCCTGCAAAGACCGTGTGGCATAGTGGTTACACGAAGGTTCGAGCCTCAGCCTGTCCACTCTGCTAGCTGAGCGGCTGGATGACATCACCTACTTTTAAAAAGTATTATCCCAGAGTTTGTGATACATAGTTAGTTCCGGAAATCCCTGGTGCCGATCAACTCTCAGGTGTTTCCCAACTCTACGGTGATTTCATACCAGTTACCTTTTTAAAAAAATCTTTAAAGTTTATTTATTTTGAGGGAGAGAGAATGCATGAGTGGGGGAGGAGCAGTAAGAGAGAGAGAGGGCGAGAGAATCCCAAGCAGGCTCCGAGCCACCAGCATGGAGCCTGATGTAGGGCTTGATCCCATGATCTCACGGGCCCTGAGATCATGACCTGGGCCGAAACCAGGAGGCTAATACTTAACGGACTGAGCCACCCAGGTGTCCCCATATCAGTTATCTTCTTTACCTGTGTGCAGACTTGTAGTGAGGGTTACGTGAGATAAGGTGAATGAACAGCGCTCTGTCTATTAGAAATGCTCGATAAGAAAACAGTAGCACAAGGCAGGTGCTCCGTCAATGCCCGTCTACCTGCTGTGTGTGTTATTGCAGCTGCCCACGCTCGTCCAGCCCCGCGCCCTTTCTCACCGCAAACATCCATCTCCCCAAACACATCCTTCTCCCTTGCACGTGCTCCTGTCGTCCGCTCTGCTTTCTCCTTTGAGCCTTAGTCCCAGAGTGGCTGCTTCCCCCCAGACATGACTGTTGACCCCGCTGTTCAGCAGGGCCAATTTTCCAGTTTTCCCAGCATGCTCTAGTTCCACGTCCTCATTGTCGGAGATGGGAATTCTGGAAGTCAGGTTTCCTTGGACATGACACCTAGGTGCTTCCTCTTTATTACAAAAGTGATCCATACTTATAACTGAAAACCTGGAAAATAGGGAAAGAAGAATGACATCTTCATTAGTCTAAAACTAAGAGCCAAGGGCAGAGACCGAGGCCCTTATGTCATATTTTCCTGCGTCCTTTTTGTCTGTCCAAAATGTGTTTGAATGTAATTGGGATCGTGGAATACAGATAATTGTATTTTCTGTAACTACGAAAAGCACTTGAGATATTATCACAAACTCTTCTTTTTGAAAAACAATATTTTATTTTTATTTTTGAGCGAGACAGAGCAAGGAGCGTGAGTAGGGAAGAGGGACAGAGGAAGAGAGAGAGAGAATCTCAAGCAGGCTCCATGTCCCATGCAAAGCCTGACGAGGGGCTTGATCCCACATCCCTGGGATCATGACCTAAGCCAAATTCAAGAGTTGGACATTCAACCGAATGAGCCACCCAGGCATCCCACACCACAAACTCTTCTTAAGTGCACTTAGTAAAGGGCGTCTAATACTCCATCAAGACCGATGACTCATAATTTAATTATTTTCTTTTTGCTCAATTGAAAGATGTTTGCTGAGGCCCAGGCTGGGCAAGGCACTATATAAACTGTTAGACGTTTAGCTTGTGTCCGTTTTTGTAAGAGTATACATCGTCCAGGGGTGAACACTATTACACATAACAAGGTTTTTTCTAAATTTGAGATTATCCTCTTAGGCTAGGTTCCCGGAAGTTGGAGGCAGCTGACTATGGTTCATGGAAAAATCATAGGCATCCGAGTCAGACAACCAGGGCCTGTACTCCAGCGCTGTCTGTCAGTAACCGGATGACCCTGGACAAGTCACATACTCTCTCAGAGCTGTGGTTTCTCACGTCTGAAATATGGGTAGAAAGTCTCCTTCCCAGGAGGATTGTAGGGATCCAGTGGTAAGTGCTGAAATGAGGCATGGTACTCATTGAACCATCACGACCACAATATATATCCTATTATTGTGTTTGAGTCTGTGAACATTTCAGACGTTCTATAGCTTTTCACCAAGAATAGGTCAAGGCCTCTTTGATTACCCTTCTCAGCTGTCATCTCTTTTTAGCACACTTTGGACCTGGGAATGCCTTAACTAGCCTCTTCTGTCTCTTTATTTACCCAGGCACACCTCTCTATGAGGTTATAGAGAAGGAAGTGAGCCATGGGGTATACTCTAAAGAGAACCAACTTCTCTGTCTTCCTAACCTATCTCCCCAAGTGGCCTCCCTTGGTGCCCAATATCTCCCCTGTGAGGCAGATTCCTCTGGCCTAGAGAAGGGCTCTGGCTGGAGGCCTGGACTTATTATCAGAAAGTGGACTTTGAATTCTGCCTCTGTCCTCAAAGATTCTGGAAAGGAGCTTCTCCGAATCAAGTCTCCTCTGCCGGGAGGAGCCAAAGCGCCCTTTCTCTTGAAGTTGTGGGAATCCAAAGGCGCGTGTGAAGGTGGTCCCTGTGCAGGTGGTGCCAGTGGGGTCTAAAGAGGTTTGGCCACCGAGTTCCTTCACCTCCCACTCTCCTCTGCTCAGGCCCACAGCCCTCCGCTCAGGTCTAGCTGATGTTCGCCCTGGGGGGCTCTTCTCCAGTCCTGCCAGATCTTCAGATTTTTGAAGGAGAAGCCAAAACATTTGGATTTTAAAGCGATCTCCCAAGTTTGAAATGTTAGCAAACGCTTACTTTCCCTTTAAGACTTCCTCCAGCTATCCCCCCTCCTGGGGAGTTACCCCTCACCCCCCAAACCTGCTGCTTCTCTCCATCCCTCATCACCTTGCATAACCTCTTAGGAGCTGCTTACCTGTCTGATTCTCACATTCGTCCCTGAGTTATTGGGGGGGGGACGGATTACCTGGCCTGACCCATTCGCCTTCCTGGAACCTAGCACAGGGCCAGGTACATAGAGATGCTCAATAGACATCTAGAATGAACCGATGGATCGGTGACCAATGATGAGCTGAAGCAGGAAGACGGTATGTTATGATGCAGAACTTGCAGATTTAACGTCCAGGCTGATAAAAACACCAAAAATCCTTGAGACTGCCTGCACTTGAGACCATAGAGCCCAGAATGCTTATAATGAGAGCAATCAGATTTCTGCCCTTTCATGTATGTTAAGCAAACTGCGCAACGAACCCCTCCGTCCTCTCCCCCGCCGCCCCACCCCGCCTCGGGGCTGCTACTCTGCCACCCTTGCATATCCCTAAGTGGACACGGATCATACGTGACACTCTGTAAAATAGCGATGCCCATGCATAAAGACAAGTAACACACACACACACGATGCCAGGATATAAATGACATCAGTTGTGAGGGTAGCCAGGATATTGGTGGAGTTATTTTTTTAAAGTATATTTATTTATTTTAAGAGAGAGAGAGTGGGGGGGGGGAGTGTAGAGAGAGAAGGAGAGAGAGAATCCCAAGCAGGCTCCGTGCTGCCAGTGTGGAGCCTGATGCGGGGCTTGAACCCACGAACGGGTGAGCTCATGACCTGAGCTGAAACCAAGAGTCTGACACTCAACCGGCTGAACCACCCAGGCACCCCTGGTGAAGTCCTTTACATGCAACATTATTATGGTTATAATAGATAATTCGTGTAGTTAGACGTAATTTTGACAGTGAACCATACAGAAGGGTACAAAGAATATTAGAACAAACGTCCATGTACCTATCACCTTGGATTACTGTTAACATTTTATCTTATTTGCTTTAAATATTTTTATGTGAATACAAATATATGTGAATAAAAATATATTTTTATGTGAATAAAAATTTTAAAAATTACAGATGAAGTTGAGATTCTTTTCTCCCTTCTTTCCCAATCCACTTCCCTCTTCCTCCTTCTCCCCACATTTCCCACCTCGTGCATTGCAGGTGCTGGTATCATGCGTCTAGATGGGGCCTCCTCCCCATCTTTCTTTTATACTTGGCAGTGTTGTTTTGAATGATAAAAATGAGAAAAAAACTTTACCTTTCTTTACCCAATCCCTATTCTGTTAGATACTAGAATGAGAGACCAAAGCTCTCAGTTTTGCGGTCTAGAACATTCTAGCAAGCGCCTCTAGGAAGTGCATGGTCCCTAGACCCAGGAGGTGCTTTACAGAGCAGTGTTATTTGTTTACTGGGATTATGCACCTTTGGAACAACTAGAGAAACAGTGCAGTGTTCAAAGTTTACAATATGATGGGTATTTTATTATTTAAAAAAAATTTTTAATGTTTACTTATTTTTGAGAAAGGGAGGGAAAGCTCGAATGGGGGAGGGACAGAGAGAGAGAGTCCAAAGCAGGCTCTAGGCTCCAATCTGTCAGCACAGAGCCCAGTGTGGGGCTTGAACTCACGAACCATGAGGTCACCACCTGAGCTGAAGTTGGACACTTAACCGACTGAGCCACTCGGGAGCCCCAACATGGTGGGTACTTTAAATACACAACCTCATTTAGTCTTTCCAGGAGCCTGTGAGGAAAGTATTTCATCCCCATTTTACAGCTGAGGACACCGGGGCTTAGAGAGGTGATGATATATCCCAGGCTACTCAGCTAACAACAGGCACAGCTGGATTCGAACCCAGGTCTGTCTGACTTCAACGCTCATGCAGGTGAGAGACAGCTGATTAACAGAGGCGGCAAACAGATTCAGGCCTGCTAAGCAAGGTTCTTGTTCTCATTAAATAGGGCTTCTCTTTGGTGCTGTTTTTTTTCACTCTCTCATAATTTTTCTGAAAACTTCTCTCCTTAGGGCAACATTTTCCATCACAAAAGGTGATTTGCTTTGGAAAAGTTTGAGTAAAAACAGCTCTATATTTCTTGCTTTCCAGAGAATGGAAAAACACATGCTCTTTAGTTGTGTTTTTAATAGCTACTCTAAGAAACAGCACACAGACACTCACATAAATTATTTCTTCTTTGTTAATCACCCCAAATGCCATCCACAGTGTTTCCAAAGAACAGCTGGGAACGTGAGTTAAGAAATTGAGTAATTTCTTAACATATTTATTTTCCTTGTGAAATCTGCATCCTCTGCTTTAGAAAAAGAAATGTGTTTGCGATTTCTCAACTTGGAGTTATTTAACATTTTCCAAGGGCCAGCAGACTTCCAAGTGCTTTGGGGGGCATTTAACCAAGACATGGTTCCTACCTCAGATCTAATCCCATGAAGCAGGCAAAGATATAGGCAGATCTATGAATGAATAATGGCTAGGATCTGTACAGTGCTTTGCAGGTCAAAAGTATATTTGCATATGAATTTTATCCAGAAGCCCGGAGGGGAGGGGAGGGCACATTGGGAAGAACCAGCATCCCCATAAGCAGAGGGAAGGAGAGGAATCGGCGAGCTGAGGGGAAACCCGACGGAACGGATGTCTTAGATTGGGCTCAGTGAGTCGCTTAGGCAAAAAGGGGATTCAGTGGGAGGATCCTAGGGTGTCTCAGGAAAAGCAAATGTGTGCTCCTTCTCTCCTCCTTCTTTACTTCTCCCCAACCCCCACTTCTCTGGCAGTGGCTTCTCATCTCTGCTTCCCACTCTGCTCCTCTGTTTTCTTCTTTCCCTCTGTCCACGGGCTCTCTGTGCGTCTCTGGGTATAGGACACAGAATGACCGCCTCAGCTCTTACCCGTCATCTTGACTCAAGCACCAACAGAGAACCAGAATTTCTTGTACCTGTTACAAATTTTAGATGGACAAAACCCAGCTGGCCCAGCTCGGGTCAGGGTTCTTGGAGAGGGTCCATGGGGGCATGGGTCAAGGGGCCAACAAGCGTTTAACAGGCCTTTAAGTACCAGGCAGTGTGCTTACTGTCGAGACCTGACTGAATTTTTTAAACTGTTGTCCAGTGTTTCTAGAAGTGAGGCACGGTGCCTTGATTCGTGATTTCATCTCATCCTTACAGCAATCCTTTGAGGGAGGCATTACTGCCCCCATTTTTTTTTAACATAGGAGGAAACTGAGGCTCGGAAGATTACACTATTTGCCCAAGACACACAGGTAATAAGAGCCACAGCCAGTATTCACACTCAGGCCCGTGAGGCATATATTGCTTCTCTGAATGTTAAGGATTGGGTGATGCAACCACCATTATTTGAAAGATGTGTGAGAACAGGGGAAGGTCATGTTTCCTTCCCAAGTTTCCATGGAGGCTGGTACGCTCCTGTTTACACAGAGATCCTCCCTGGGTCCCGGTTTAGATTATGTTTTGAGCCTGTCTTGGTACTTCGTCCGTTGGCTCTCCAACTCCTTCCTACTTCAATCCCAGCCCTAATGCAAGTAACAGCCAGACTTCTCCCCCCACTCCGGCCACCAAAGGTACCCTGGCCTCCAGGCTGCACTGATTTCCAACTTGTTTCTTTGCACCCCTCAACACAAGATAACTGGCAAAATAAGGCTGTATCCAAACAAAGCTGTGCCTTTGTCAGACCCTTCTATGTTGTGACGTCTTGGAGGTGGGGAGAGATGTGTGCTTACTGACCACGGGGCGATCGAAGGTGGCCTTGATGTTCATGGTTTCAGCCACCGAACTGTTTCCAGTACTGTTATAGAGCTTTGCTTGAGGCAGTGGAGGCAAGTAGTAAAAACCTTGGAGGCAGCCGTGTCTTTATAGCTGATAGGAGAATTCCATTTGGGGAGAGAACTTTATTGGTGAAAACACTGATGAAACTGGTTGGGGTGTGGCCCTTGGAGTGCACACTGAGAGTACTAGGAGATCCCCCAAATCCAGGGTGATTTCCTTATCTAGACTGGGCACAACTTTTTAATTCTTTAAATTAAGCAACAGAGCAGAAGCTTCTGGACACAAGGAGATGTTGGGGCCACTCGAAGACTGTTCTCCTGACCTTTTGTATCAACTTGAAACAACATTTGGCTATTGCCACACCACTCTCAGTCCTCAGCTTGAGACATGACTTTGTTTTCCATCTGTCTGGAGAGATCTCCCAGCTTGGGTTGGGGCAGAAGAGAGAGATTCATCCACACACGGATATCTGCTTTGAAGGGGGAGGTGGTATTTTTTTTAAAGTATGTTTATTTATTTAATTAATTGATTTATATTTTATTTTAGAAGGGGGGGGACAGAGAGAGAGAGGGAGAGAGATAATCCCAAGTAGGCTCCGTGCTCAATGCGGAGCCTGACATGGAGCTCGATCCCACGACCCTGGGATCATGACATGAGCCAAAACCAAGGATGCTCACCTGACTGAGCCACCCAGGCACCCCTGGGGAGGTGGCATTTTTATGAAGTGCCCTGGGGAAACTACTATTAGAGGGATAACATTAGCTCAAAACTCTAAAAGTTCAATTGAGGTGGCTTTAACAGGTCTCTCTTAGCAATTTAAAATTAATGTTAAACAACAAGGATGACCCAGTAATTGAATGACCATTATTTATAGTAATATTCCAAGTATTCTATGTTCCATTTGTGTTAACAACACAAAATACATATTCCTGAAAAACATGTGCATAGATCTCAGTGTGACTCACTGGAGGCATAGAGAGACAGTCAAATATATTTTCATCTTTTTCCTGAAAAATAGAGGTGAAAAAATCTTAAAATGTCCATTGAGGTTGAAGATGCTCAGTCAGGAAATAAAAAAACACACTAGGTATTTCTTTTTCTTTCTTTTTTTAAAAAATGTTTATTTTTGAGAGAGAGAGAGAGAGAGAGAGAGAGAGTGCATGAGCAGGGGAGGGGGCAGAGAGAGAGGGAGACAGAATCTGAAGCAGGTTCCAGGCTCTGAGCTGTCAGCACAAAGCTTGATGTGGGGCTCGAACTCACGAACCGTGAGATCGTGACCTGAGCCAAAGTTGGAGGCTCAACCAATTGAGTCACCCAGGTGCCCCTCACACTAGGTATTTCTAACAGGGAATTTAACTCAGGGTTTTGTTATAAAGATATTAAAAGGGCTGGAAAAACAAAAAGGAGAAGGAGGAGGAGGGCAGGAAGAACAATAGGGAAGATGCTCGGGCAGCACAGCTACTGGTGTGCCCGACAGGAGCTGCTGCCCTGCTGGGGGTGTCGTTGCAGTGACGTCTAGGTCAGTTGAAGAGGTGCCTCCTCAGCCCCGGCTGCTGAAATGAAGCTGCTTCTGTCAGGGTGGCTGGTGTCCAGAGTCACCCAGCTGCTCTCACTGTAGTGAGCCCCAGCCATCCCACCAGAATGCCAGAGGAGGAAACTTCTCACTTCCTCCCACCCGCCTGCTCATCTCCAACCAACAACATTTTCCATTGGTGGAAAGAACCAGGAAGCCAGTAGGCAAGGGAGCCTGGGAAATGTAGTTCGCATATACGTAGCCCCAGGTGTACAGACCAGAGCACAGAAAGGCAGCTGCAGAGATGAGCATCAGTAAGTAAATTATGAGCCCAGTCTATCAATGGGGGATTTGAACAAAGGTTTCCTGGATCACCAGGGCGTCAAAGAGAGTGGTGGAGCTTGAAAGAGAGCTGGGTGTGGAGGCTATTGGGGAGAGCCATGGGGGCTGTGGTTTGGGGTCAGGAAATGGTCATGCAGGAGAGCTGTGACCCTTCCCCCTACCTCTCCTAGTTAAACATTCTACTTACTTATTTAGAAAACCGGTGGGTTTAAATCCAGTTTGGTACCAGGAACGGCCAGACAGCTTATGAAGGCCCAGAACTCTGGAGGCAGAGATAGGAGACCATGGATGAATGAGTCCCTGAGAATGTGCCCACACATTGGATAGAATTAGTGTTCTTAACTGTGACTCTGTCTCCTAACAGCGTCCTGTGTAGATCTCAGGGGTTAGGGGGTCCAAAATGATATCTGGGTTACAAATAGGACCTTTGTTTGGAATTAGAAGACCTAGTTTGTACCTTTGCTCTGCCCCTTACTAGTCATGGGACCTTTGACAAGAAACCTGTTGAGCTTACTTAATCTCTCTACTTAGCTCAAATTCCTCCTCTGCGAAATCGAGATAGGAGTGGCTGCTTTGCAGGGTTGTTCTAAAGAGGAAATGAGAGAATCGGTGTAGAGCTCCTTGTACACTACCCATAGAACAAACTTTGGGAATGTCTTCTCTGCCCTTCCAGGACCAGCTCCTGTGTCACCTCTTCCTGGAAGCTTCCCCAGCTCTCGGGCAGAATCAGACTGGATTTCTTTTCTGCTCTAAAAATCCCATATGCTTTCCTTTCTTGGAGACCTCCTGGCAAGTTTCTAGGTGGAGTGTTTGTTGTTATGTCTGTCCCCTTCCCCCCTTACCAAGTTTACTTGACCTCCTTGAAGGGATTCACTTCATTTTACTCACAGTCTTATTCCTCTTTAGTAGCAGAATTTTTACCCGGGCACGTGGCTGTCCAGCATGAAGACTCCATTTCCCAGCCTTCCTTGCAGCTAATGTGGCCATGTGATCAAGTTGTGACCAATGGGATATGACTAGAGGTGAGGGAGGAGGTCTGTCTGCCTTCTCCCTTTTCTTTCTCCTTGGGCTGGAGTGCAGACCATATGGATGAAAGCAACATCTTCATATTAGTTTCCTGAGGGCTTCCATGACAAAGTACCACAGACTTAGTGGCTTTAACAACAGGATTTATTGTCTCACAGTTCTGGAGGCCAAAGACCCAAAGTCAGGGTGTCGGCAGAGTTAGTCTCTTCTGAGGCTGTGAGGCAGAAGCTGTTCTATGTCTCTCCCCTGGCTGCTGGTGGTTTGCTGGCAATCTTTGTCATTCCTTGGCTTGTGGAAGGATCACCCCAATCTTTGTTCTTCACTGAGTACTCCCTGTGTGCATTTCCTGTGTCTAAATTTCCCCTTTTTGAATTTTTTTAAGTTTATTTATTTATTTTGAGAAAGAGCGTGAGCTGGAGAGGGGCAGAGAGGGAGGGAGAGAGAATCCCAAGCAGGCTCCTCGCTGTCAGTGCACAGCCTGATGCGGGGCTTGAACCCATGAAACCGTGAGATCATGACCTGAACCACAACCGAGTCAGATGCTTAACCATCCAAGTGAGCCATCCAAGTGCCCCTAAATTTCCCCTTTTTGTAAAGACAGCTGCCATGTTGGATTGGGGGAGGCGTCCACCCTACTCCAGTATTACCTCATCTAAACTTAACTAATTACATCTGCAACAACTCTATTTCCAAATCAGTTTACATTCTGAGGTACTGGGGGTTAGAACTTCAACATATGGATTTTTTTTGGGGGGGGTAGAGCACAATTCAACATGTAACAGTCTCATAGTGGGTGCTGTGATGTGCTGCTCAGATTACCGTTCAGGAGCGAAGGGCTCATTCCCACAGCTGCCCACCCTCAGCTATCAGCCAATGCGGAGAATCGCCCTCAGCTGAAGAGAGTCTTCTGGACCAAGGTCATACCCCCTCCCACGGGCAGCCAGTATCCAACGGCTAGTCCTTGTGTGTGTGTGTAAAGGCTTGGCTCCCTCGTCTCAGTATGAAAAACCTGAAACGATATCACAGCCTCAGGGGTCTCCAAGGGGTCGGCTGAAGCCTTGGCCGTGCCCGTATCACAGCCCGACTCCTCCCTCTGCTCAATCCAGCCGGTACCCCTTTCCACAGGTGTGGATCCTGCACGCTGACCTCCAGCTTGGAGTCTGCTTCCTGCGGTGCCCAAATGTCAGTAGACCCTACAAATTCAAGCAGAAGAGTCCTGTGTCCCCAAGCCTAAGGAGCTGCCCTATCAGCCCTGGAGTGTTATGTGAGAACGATGCTGCTCCTTCATTCAAGCTGTGACTACTGGTGGTCTCTGTCACTGCGTCACCATCCGTATCCTCAGCGGTTGTGGACGCCTCGGAGAGACAACTTGTGCTGGGCAGGTGAGTGCCCTCCTGGAGCTCTGATGGTCCTTCTAAGCCTGCAGTTTCCAGGATTCCCAGATTCTGTGCAGATGGCATGGTGGGCAGTGGTCCCCAAATCTGTGCATCACTAGGGAAGATGAAAAATACAGGTTTGGGGTAACCTCCAAGACCTCTCGCATCATTGTGGTGGCGCCCAGATGGCTGTGGCGCAGCCAGCTGGACAGCCGTCTGCCGGAGGGCACGTGGGATGCACTGGCATGGGGGAGCTCATCGAACTTTGCTCAGGAGACTTTGTTAAAGCTCTGAGCATCCCTCTTTCCACCTCTGTTACGTTTTTGGGCTTCAGAGTCCCCATCTCTAACACAGGACTAAGTTACTTGAAAGTCCCTTGCTTCGCCTACTTCAGAGAGTTGTATGAGGCCAAACTGAGTCCGGATGAAGGGCTTTACAGGGTCCAGGACCACTGTCTAAAGACACAGGATGTGATGATCGTGATTGGTATTGACACTGAAAGGCTGTTCTGGTCACAGGTTGTGGGAATGATGCTTGACAGATGGTGTTCCCAGAATGCTCCCAGGGGCCTTGTTACTGGGGGATTTTCCACTGAATGCAGTTCTCTTTCAAAGCTTTGTTTTGAAACTGGAGCGTCAGCGAGGAGCCTTGGTTCATCCTGGACGCGGGCTGAGCAACTCAGCTCGCTGAGCGTGGGGCAGTCCTTTTATCTAGGCCTGGACCTTTGGTTGACCTGGGAAGGGAAGCTCTTTCAGTCCTTAAGACAGTTGGCCAAATACAAGCTGCAGGTTCATTGCAGTTTCCAGAAGTCTCTGGACTGAGTTGACCCAAACTCTGCCTTTCTCTTGGATTCGATCTTTGGGACTGGGGTGTGTGTGTGTGTGTCTGCGTGTGAGGGAAAGGGAGTGAGGAAGGGGGTGGAAGAGGGAAGGGGAGGGGACATCACAGCATATTGGAACTGGAGGAGGCTTTAGAGCTACCCAGTCCAAGCTCTTCACGTTGCCAGCCGTGTCACAAGGCTCAGAGAGGTTTAGAATTTTGCCTAACATCACACAGCAGATTAGGAGCCGGCTAGGCGCAGAACATAGGAATTTTAAACTTCTGGGCTTGGGTCTGTTTACCACCCACAGGGTCTGTCCACTGCAGCTACCTCAGAGGTTCCTCAGGGCTGGGGAGTAGAGCAGAGGGCTGGACTCATTTACTTTAACCCAATTTTACATCTCAATAACCGGTTCCTCCCTCTGGTGCTGCTAGATCCTTGTTAGATTAGCTTCTCCTCGGAGGTAGCCATGGGCAGTGACCTGGCTGACCTGGGTTGGCCCTGCTTTGAAATGCAATAGAAAGTTGGTTCTGTTCTGGCGGGAGGGCAGCAAGGGAAGCGTGACACCCTCCGTTTCTCAACAGAATGCCCTGACCACTGCCTGAAATGCTGCCATGAAAGGCCTTCTTTAGGGTTGCCTTTCTAGAACTCCTCTATTTGAAACGTTAATAAATACTTTTCCATCTGACCTGCTATTGTTGCCTGAGAGTGTCTCAGGTCTCAGGGCAGGTCCTGAGAGACGATTGAATGGAGCTCTTGTAGGGGTGGGGGTGGGGCGATGGGGAGAATAAGGAAGTCAGGACCTGGTTTGTGGGACACACATTTTTCTCACTGCCGGAAAGTCCAGGGTCTCCTCCCACAGATGGAAAGCAGGGGGCTGGGGGAGGCTTCAACACCTGAGTGGGGAGGCTACTGGGGGACAGGGGTCCAGGCAGAGGGCTAGCTGACACTTCTGGTCATTTCAGAGGCATGGAAGGGCTCTTAAGAGCCTTTCCTAATCTCAAGGCCTCAAGGTAGCCTTGGTGAGAAAGCAGAGGTGGGCCGTAGGAGGGCTTGCGAAGGGGGTGGGGGTCTTTGCGAAGGCAGGGGAGTCCTCTCCCACCAGTATATTTGCAGGGGAAACAAGAACTCTGCCCCCTCAATATATTTGCAGCTGCCTCCCCCACCATTGGCTCTGCCTTCTCACCCATGGGTCAGCATTTCTTTGAAAACAGAGAGAACACACAAAATTTTAGAGTCATGAATATCATAGAAAATCCAGAAACGCATTAATAAAAAACAAAAACAATCACTTATAATTCTGTTGCCCAGAGAAAACCACTGTGAGCATCTGGGCTGTGTTCTCCTGGTATTTGAGGGTGTGTGTGTATGCACGCATGTGTGTGCATGTGCACATGTGAGTACATGGGTTTGCACACATGTGTGTATGTGCACACGTGTGTACATATGTATACACATGTGCACATGTCCGCGTGCATGTGCACTGTGTGTGCATACGTGTGTGTGTATGTGTCTGTGTATGTATGTGTTTGTCCATGTGTTTATAGGATCCAGCAGACACAGCCCTCTTCCCCATCCGTTCTCTGAACGTTTTGAGAGAGTCTGCAGAGCTGGCAGGGAAGATCTAAATGAAGAGAAGGGAACATCACAGAGGTGTGGGTAGAGTGAAGGAACAAATACGCAGTGGTGTGGCGCTTCGAGGCCAGCAACGGCTGAAGGACGTGCATGCTCTAAGGATGCCAGGAAGGCAGAGGGATTCCATTTGGAGAGGCTGTAGCCTTGAAGCGGGCTACAGAGCAGGGTGCATGGCCACAGGAGGATGTGGAAACTGCCAGCAATCGGGCACCCTTTGGCCCTTGCCGGTCCTTCCATTGGCTGTGTCCTCTGAAAGCCAGAGGTCAAGGCTGCCCTGGTGGTGTAGGCCACAGGGGGCAGCACCACCGGGGCTCTTTCCCAGAGAAAGCGCACAATGGATTGGTGGTGGTGAGAGGTGCGAAGGAACAGACAACCGAGACTTCCTTTCCAGGGGAGGGGTGGGTGAGAGCTGGAGGAGGCTGATGTTGATGGTCAGCTACTTTACAAGTAAGTAAAAGTCAGGGATGGAGCAAAAGCCTCTCCTTTGCCTTCACCCAACTCTTTATTTGTCTGTCCGTCCATCCATCCATCCATCCATCCATCCATCCATCCATGTATCTAGCATGTATATCTGTCTCTAATTTCCTGTAGGAGAATACTGTAGGCAGTGTGAGGCATCAGCTAAGTGCAGGCTTTGGATCCAGTGCCCATGAGCCGGGATCGTGTCTGGACCACTTCACAGTGGTGGGAGTCTGTCTGAGTTGGTGATCTGACTTCTCAGAGGCTCAGTTTCTCCATGTCTCAATGGGCCCAGTGGTGGTTGGGAGGCTTAGGTGAGTGAATCTGTGTAAGATGTTTGGAACAGTGCCTGCACATAGTAGATGCTCAGTTTGTAGAATTGTATTAAGAACAAAGGAGTAGTTGGGTCATATCACTTTGTGGAAAAAAAATAAAAAGAGCCAGTCACCGGGTTATGGGGTGGGGGCTGCTGTCAGCTTGCCCCCCCCCCTCTGTTTCTCTGGTTGGCTCACCCCAGGTGAGATTGCACCTTCCCAGTTGTATCTCCAGGGGCGACTCTCCAAAGGGTCTTTCTGGGCACTTTTCTTCTAGTTTATGCCTTTGAAAATGAAAATCCTCCTGGGAAGGGAGCCGTTCTCACTGAGGTGCTAAGAATTTATCAGATCTTGGCTGGCAGGCAGGAGACATTTAATGGCTCAGGATCAGAAAGGAGAGACCGGGGAAAGGAAGGAAGGAAGAGGAAGGGGGGAGTGTGACAGAGGAGCACAGGGAATGTGTGAGACACACAGCCCTCCCAAGGCCAGATGGGCACTGCTCCCTGCCTTCCCATAGGCCTCCGCTGCCGGAAATGCAGGGCGGCTCAGTGAGGTCAGCCAGGCCCCTCTCACATTCCTCCCTGCCACTTTGTAGGTCATGGGTCTTGAAGAGAGCCTGCTTTCTCACCTGGAAAATGGAACGATATTCCCAAATTCGCTTGCAGTGAGGTTACACACAATAACGCACCTGTGGAGCTTGCGACGGTGCGACTGGCACAAAACCTACGGTCACAAGAGCAGCACATGGTCACGAAAGACAAAGCCAGGGGCCCCGGGTAGACATTTCTCCAAAGCAGATATACAAATGGCCGATGAGCACATGAGAAGATGCTCAACATCACTGATCGTGAGGAAAATGCACATCAAAACCACGGTGAGCTATCACCTCCTCCCCAGTAGTGGGATGACTTATTTAAAAAATACCTAAAAAAATAAGTGTTGGTGAAGACATGGAGAAAACGGAACCCTTATGCACTGCTGATGGGAATGTGGAGCCATGCACTCACGCGGTCCCTCAAAAAGTTAAACATAGAGATTCCATGTGATCCGGCCATCCCGTTTCTGGTACGTGCCCCAGAGAAATGAAAGCAGAGCCACAAGGAGGTATTTGCGTGCTCAGACACAGAGTAGCGTTACCTGCAGTAGCCCAAAGTGAAAGCAAGCAGATGTCCCCTGATGGACACATGGATGAACCCCATGTGGTAGACACATACGCTGGAGTATTATTCAGCCTTGAAAAGGAGTGAAACTCTGCAAGAGCAGCAACGTGGCTGAGCCTTGAAGACGTTACGCTAAGTGAAATAAGCCCGTCACAAAGGGACACAGATTGGTTGGCTCCCCTTCTGTGAGGTAGCTAGAGGGGTCAAATTCCGACCGACAGAAAGTAGAATGAGGGTTGCCAGGGGCTGAGGGAGGACACAGGAACAGGGAATCCGTGTTTGAGGGGAACACGGTTTAGATCATGATCTCCCGGTTTTGTGAGTTTGAGCCCCCACGTTGGGCTCTGCACGCGGACGATAGGGCCTGCATGGTATTCTCGCTCTCTCCCTCTCTCTCTGCCCCTCCCCTACTCGTGCTCTCTCTGTCTCTCTCAAATAAATAAACTTAAAAACAGTGATTAAAATGGTAAATTTTATGTTATGTATATTTTGTTACAAACAGTGTACAAAACCAAACCGAGGAAATTATAATGATTATTAACGGCACTCACTATTATCTTTCCGAAAGTATATCCTTTTTATTTTGTAAACACTCTTGTCTTCCCTAGTCAGCGCAATGCAGGGCTCTCCATACGGGAAAGCTTCCGACAAAACAAACCCAAACCGCTAAGCGAAGAAATAAAAGCCATGGCAGTTATAAGATCTTCTCTCCCGGGGGCACCTGGGTGGCTCAGTCGGTTAAGCATCTGACTCTTGATTTTGGCTGGGGTCATGATCTCAGGGTTCATGAGTTTGAGCCCCGCATCGGGCTCTGCACTTACAGTGTGGAGTCTGCTTGGGATTCTCTCTCTCCCATTCTCTCTCTGCCCCACCACCACCCCCCTCAAAAAATAAATAAACTAAAAAAAAAAAAAAAATCTTTTCTTCTTGTCTGTCTTCCCTCTCCATCTCCTTCTTTCTGGAAGGTGGGTCCTCTGTCTTTGCACTGTTCTATTTCTAGAGCCTACCAAAGTGCCAGCATACTAGAATTTTTTTCAGTGAATGAACAACAAAGGCTATTCCTAGGAAAGGCTTGTCTCTGCCCTACTACTTACACTCCTAGACATGCGTCTTCAGGCAGCTGGCAGGTTACACAAAAGCAGCAGAGCAATTAAGAAGCTAATAAAAAAGACAGCCCCTCCTCCCAGAGGAGGCAGAGCTATCTGAGTTTATTGAGATAGAGCCCACTAGGTGAAAATTCAAAACGTTTCGGGGCAGAGGAGCCAAGACTTTGCAAGAAAACAGCAAAATTCTCATCCTTTTCTACAAATGCTGAGTCCTTCATCACTAACCAGAAAAACAAGTGTCCTCTCCAAGATCCAAGTCACTTTCAGAGGGACTGGCCTCATTCCCTTTGAATTACATAAGAGGCTTTCCTGGCACTTTATTTTATTCATTGAACATTCCTTTGAGATGCTCTAATTCTGGGATACACAATAATCACTTCTTGGTAGAGCAGGATTTATCGTAGGGTTTGAGAGCTAGTGCATTAAAATCCTCGGAGGCGGGAATGGAAGACCTGTTTGCCTGTTTGGTTTCTCTTCACAGAGCGTTTGGAACCATTGTGGCCCTTTCTCATCTTGCAGACCACGTGACTGTATTTGGCAGGAGAGAAGAACGGAAGGGGCAGAAGTGGGGTCTTTGACTTCACTGCTGGGGGCAGCAGGGGGTCTGGTCGTTGCCCCGTTTTATCCTTAACAGGGTCTGTGTGTGGTTACCGCACCTTTCACCACCATCCTGTGCTCGCGAGGGTCGCCATTTGTATTAGCGTAACAGTGACTCTAACAACTGTGGCTTTAAACACCAGCCATTTATTCAGCTCATGAGACTGCGTGTGATGGGTGGTTTCGCTTTTCTGGGCAGGTAGGGCTTACAGCTGCTGGCTCATGCATCAGTGGTTGGCTCCAAGATGGCCTGGCGCTGACTGGTCTAAAATGGCACCAACTGGGTTGGCTCATGTCTGCTCCATGTGGCCTCCCATCCTCCAACAGGCTGGCCTGGGCTTGTTCCTGTGGCCCAAGGCCTCGAGAGAATGAAAGTGGACAAGGGCCCTTGAGGTCCAAGCTTAGAGCTATCTGGACATCACTTCCACTGCGGTTTATTGGCCAAAGAAAATCTTAAAGTCAGCACAGATTCAAGGAGGGAAATATGATTGCATGATTGCAGGCCTTCCCCCCCCCCCCCCAATAATCTACCTTTCTAACTGTACACATTTGCTATCATCTGGGATATCATGTGACTGGGAGGAATAATGAGATAGCACTCAGCACAGTGCTTGCCATTAGTCATGCTCAGGAAATGTTGGATAAATACATAAAAGCATCTTGTTAGGCAGAGAATATCATGGTAAAAATAAGATATCATTCTTGTCCTCAAGAACTTAGAGCCAGGAGGGTAGACAGACTCATAAATGGGTCATTCTAACGCAGTGTAGTCAGTGTGGTGATGGTAGTTTGTGGGGGATATTGCAAACACCAGTAAGTTGAGGGCTTCCCTCATCCAGCCTTGAAGCAGGGTGGGATGTAGAAAAGCTAGAGGCAGTAAAGTGGAGTGGTTAAGATCATGGTTTCCAGCCATTTTGCCCAAGTTGAAATCCAGTGCTGATACAGCTGTGTGACCTTGGGTAAGTCATTTGACCTCTCTGAGTCTCAGTTCCCTCATGTTTAACATGTGGGAACATGTTTAATGTTAATGTTTAACGTTAAAAGTAGTGCCTACCTCATAGCGTTTGCATGAGTTTTAAATGAACTCATGTTTGAAAAGCTCTTCTAACAGTGACCAGCACATAATAAACGTTATATGAGTGTAAGCTAGGATTATTATTTTTCATAATTAGTAGATGTTAGTCAGATGGGGGCCTGGGAGAAGTCACAGCACTCTTGGGGTTGGGGGCTTGGTGAGACCTTACTCACTTCTCCCCTTCATATTGTGCGCTGAGAAATGAACACGGCGGTCAGATAGAGGCGAGATCAGTTTCATACCGAGCTAGAACTAGAGACTTCAGCTTGGGCTTGAGGCTGGTGTGGTGTTCCTGCTCCTTTTGCCCCTCTAATAGACGGGCTTACTCGCCCCCTTTCAGGGGCTAAGTCCTGCCCTGGTGAGTTTATCACAGGGCAGGAGGAGAGGAGACAATTAACCTGGGTAGTATGCAGGCAGACAGGTTCCCTGGGAGAGACCCCACATGGGACGGTCCCCCTCTTCCCGCCTCCCCATTCAGACAGCTAGGGATTGTGGAGGGAGGAAGTGAATTTTCAATACTCTTCTTTCCCAAGAGAGGAAGGAAAGAAAGCTCTCTTGATCACATGTAGACATGAGAGGCGGCGCAGTAGACTGTATCCTTATCTAGTGGATATTCACTGTCCCTCACTTCTCCACGGGAAATGTACACACCCCTGCCTCATGGACGTTTGCTCCCCAGTGTGACTTGCACTGGCCAACACAATGGACAGAGTGATGTCTATCACCTCTGGCCCAAGACTTGAAATGTGCTTCTGTTTCGCTTGGCCTCCTGGGCATCTGCCTCTGTCATGGGGTCAAATACATACCCCTCGTACTTGTCTTTCAGCCTGGATCCTGCGATGAAAAGACGGGTGCAGCAGACTTGAACCTGGTCTGTGGCCTGGGGGGGCTGAGCCCAGCTGTGCCCAGCAGAGCCACAGAAGAGAGGGAAGCACAGACACGAGAAACAGACATTTCTTGTTGTAAGCCCCTGAGATTTGGGAGGTTGTTTGTTACCGCAGGAAAAGCTGACAACTAAAAGTGTGTAATTGGCTGATGGTCAGTGACCTCTAAGTGGGAGGAAGAGCATGAGCAAGGACAGGAAGCCGCAAGCAGTTCAGGGAGACTAGAGCAACACGATGGGGTTCAAGGCCGGAGAGCAGGCAAGGGACAGTCTGGGGAGGATAGGTGTCAGCGGTCAAGGTCTTTGCAGTTAGACTGAAGGAAATGAGAATTATTGAAGGGCTATTTAGGACAGTGATGTGAATAAAATTTGAACTTTTAACACATCCAGCTGAATAAGCAGAAAAGCAGGGAGAAAGCTGAGACCTAGCTCCTACCTTAAATAGCAGGCGGAACTTAGTGGGGCCAGGTCCAAACTGGAATTTAGGTCCTGAACCCTGTCCTACTTGGATGTGCCCGTTGAAAAGGAGAAGGGAGAGGTGAGATCAGGTTTCCGAGTCAAGCTGCAAAATAACAGGTTTGCTGTGGGAAGACCACTGGACCCGGAATTAAAGAAAGTGTGAGTCTGTTCTTCCATCCGCTTAATGTTACTGGCCTCACAGCATTCTGTAGAGTTCTGCGGGCAAGTAACGAAAACTTATTGGAACTATAGAAGCAAAAGGAGGAATTACTGTAAGGATACAGAGACGCTTTACAGAACTTAAGAAAGAGATACAGCTGGGCCTTAGGAAGAGATCAGGAGTGTCAAATTCATCTGGGATCATACAGCTTGTCTCTGCCCATCGGCTTCATTCTTTGTAGACTGACTTCCTGTGCTTTGGTTCATGAAACGTGCAAAGGTAGACACCTTATAGCTCGCGACTTTACATCTTTTCTGTTCGAGTAGTCAGCCAAGACTGATCTAGAATCACTTAGATAACTAGAAGAGACACTTTGATTGGCCTGCCTTGGGTTTATTGTCCACTCCCATCTCCATGAAGTCAGGGTCATTGAGCATAAACATCATTAAGGAACAATCATATGGACAAGGTATCCTGCTCGAAGCAGGATAGTAATGCCAAGATTCATCTAGGGGAGTATCTCAGAACACAGACTCACTTGCCCAACAGAGACCTCAAATGCAGTGGCTTACATAAGATAGAAACAAGATAAATATTTCCCGTGTAACAGTTCAGTTATAAGCAGTATAGGGCAGAGAGACCACAGCTGAAGTACTAGCTGCTGGGCTGCATTTATCTGGTGGCTACGACCTGTAGTTTCACCCACCATGTGGTTCATTACGGCTCATCGTCTGATTCACTTTCAAGATGGTGGAAGGGGTAAGACTCCATCCTCTCTAAAAGCATGACCTCAAAGCTGCCCATGTCTCTTTTGCTCATATCCCATTTTCTAGAACCCATGTGGCCAACTGACCTGCAGAGAAGGCTGGGAAATACAGTCTTTATTCTGGGGTGCCATGTACCCAGTTAAAAACCCTACGTTCTACTGCCACAAATGAAGAGAAGTAGGATGGTGTGGAAAAACGAAACATCCTCCTACAGCATAATATTTCTTACCTCGACAAGTTGTTCTGAGGATCAAATGACCTGGTAGGAAAGCTTTATAAACTGTGAAGCATAATGTCATGGTATGAACCATGATAGAGAAACCTTCTTATGAGTTATTTGTAGTCCAATGTTGGGATGAAGAGGCTTTACTTTTGAGTCAGGAGTTCCTCATTTATTATTTGTGTGCCTTGGGTGAGTAATTCAAACTTTCTGGGTCTCAGTTTCATCAAAGATAAAATGGGGCTAACAATGGTGGGCTCAAGGTCACTCAAGGGTGTTAAGAAGATTAATTAGGCAATGTATGCCGAATACTTAATACTAAGCTGGTCTATAGTGTTCAACAGTTATTAGCATTTACAGTTCCTCCTTAAAGTTAACCATTTGATTCCCTGGGTTGAGCTTTAACTGAATTTTGACATCTAATGGAAATCAAGTCTCTGAGAACTTTTCTTGATTGCCTCCCTAGCAGCCTTCCCCAACCTCCTTTCTCCTCCTCTGCCTCTTGCTGTAGAGACTGAATATGCCAGTATTTGCTTTCCTAGGCTGCTTTGTAGCTAAGTGTAACTATGGAACCAATTCTGGTCAATGGGGTGTGCTGGGAAGTGTTTTCATCTCTCATAAAGGGAGAGAAAGACACATGAAGGGAACTTCCCCTTTGCCCTGGCAGACCTCTCACCCTGCCACTTCTTCATTTCTTTGCAAGCAGTAGTATGAGAATGTGATGTCTGGAACCATGGCAGCCATTTATGACCATGAGGTAGATAATAACCCTAAGAATTTAAAAAAGTCAATAAGTTAAGAATGGTAGAGAAAACGAATATTAAAAGCCTATGTTCCTTTTTTAAATTTTTACATTTTTATTTTAATTCCAGTTAGTTAACATACAGTTATATTAGTTTCTGGTGTTCAATATGGTGGCTTAATACTTCCATACATCACCATGTAGGAGTGCTGAGCCAACCCTGGAACGATTTACCTCCAGCCTTCTCATCATGCAAGATAATAACATGTCTGCATGGCTTAAGTCATTTTTTTCTTGTTTTTTTTTTTTTTTTTTCCTTGTCACTAAACGCATTCTCATGGAAACCCTCCCATCATCGGAGGAAGGTACACCATCACTAAGGCTGTTCAAAAACATGTGCCACATGCTAAAAAGCCTCTTCAACAAGTATAGCAAGTGTACCCCCTCTTATGGTGACCACTCTGACATGGACACCATTAATTTTGGATTTATGCATTTTTAAAACGTCCGTCTCATTCCTCTATAGTTATACTCCTGAGTCAGCTCAGCTCTGTTCAACATTTACTTAGTACCACAACTGTATCATGGCATTAAGTGACACACATTGAAAAAGAGACCCAGATCCTGCCATCGAAGATCTCACAGCCTAGGGAGAAGAACAAATCGATGAACAGGTAATTCCACAAAATGGAAAAGGCAATGGTGGTAGGAAGTACAAAGGAGGGTAACCAGCCACATGGCCGGGGGAGAAGGAGGGGAGCAAATCGTACCAGAAAATAGGATACTTATTAAACATCTACTACAAGGTGTGTGGAGTATATACACATATATATTTTAACTGGAAGTACCAGTTCTGGATCCAACATAGGCACCTGAGGGCTGCTTCCTCCCAGCAAGGACCAGCATCTTTTTAGCACCAGCATATTAATTCATACATCCATACAAGGCAGAGAGTTGGATGGGGAAAGCACAGCCAGCAGGAGTGCCCCTAATCAATGTATGTAGGATCAACAAATTAGAGTTTGCTTATTTGCATATAGCCAATCAGAGTGAGAGTGTGAACAGCAACACCCCCAGGAAAACCAATCGGAAAGGGAGTTCCTCATCGCCAGGAACTGAGCTTTCTTAGATGACATTGGTTGGCACTGCAGGGGCCATCCTGTGGCCTCTGCACCCCTTCCCCACTGCCCTAAGTAACTCTGAAGGTCTTTGGCCAGAGGCCCTACCTAGCTCATGCTCTGATGAGAACACTTGTATTGGATCCAACCCACGGTGATGGCGGACACAGCTGCTGAGGCGTGCGTGAGAACTTCTATTTATTCCTACAGGTACCTCCCTGGATGTTAAGGCACTGATCAAGCCTTTTATCCCGAAGGAATATATGCATGTACATTAATAGGGAGGTTTAGTCTAGGCAGTTTAGATAATTTTATATTGGAAGATCTTTTATTGTTAAATAGTCCGTGTGTGTGTGTGTGTGTGTGTGTGTGTGTGTGATCTCAAAAGTGGACTCTGATGGGTTTCTACTTATGACAAGGCCAGTAGAGTGAAGGAAATACAGCTCACTGTAGCCTTAGACCCCTGTGGCTCCGACAGGGTGCTTCTAAATGGGGACTATGCCAGATACTTCCATTAAATGTGCAGATTTTGTGGGCACCACTGTCTCTGTAATAAAATACCATCTGTAGGTTTCACTCAATAGGCCAGAGCCACAGTCAATGTTGGACTCCACAAATCCAGGAAAACACCCTCAGAGGACAAGGTCACCCTTACCCTGGCCATCATTTCCATATGCCATTTACTTGCAAAACTGATGGACAGTTCTCCTTCCCTTATATCGACACTTTTCAAGCTTATCTAATTCTACAATTAGAATGTCATCCTCCTGGCTAGAGTCAAACAGGTAATCTGTGTCTTATTAAAATACATTCCTCAGAGAGTGAGTCTTTACACTTAATAACCATAAAAAGGATGTTTTTACATCGCCTCCTCTCAGTGGATGCCCTTGATAATCCAGTAAGATGGGTTTGACAATTATACCTGTTTAATTGATAATCTATGGATGATCTAGGCTCCGGTGCCTCACATTGCTCATCTGTGAATTGGACACAATTATGCAATCGCTTTAACTCTCTTGGATGTTATCGGGAAGCCAGAATGAAGCATACTATGTTTTCCTTGTTTGGTTCATTCATTCACATTTAGCAAATGGTTCTTTGCAGTCCTGATCTAAAGGGACAAAGGGCTACCAAGATGCCTGAGGAGAAATTGCTGTCACAACAGTAAAAAATAACAATATTCCCCAATAAGGCATACCTTAGTATAATCATCTTCAAATTACATTTGTTAGGTATTAGTCCCATTTTGCAGCTACAGAGGAAACTGAGGCCCAGAGAAGTTAAGCAGTTTGCCCAAGGTCACACAGCTAGTAATAAAGGGAGTTGAGGTATGACCCAGATCTGACTCCAGGGCTTTCCTTCTCCATATACATGGCCTCTCCTACATTGGACTTTCTCTGCATTTTATTCCTTTCAACTGTGGCTGGGCCTATTTTATTTTATTTTTTCAATGTTTATTTTTTTATGCTTATGTGTTTTTGAGAGAGAGAGAGAGACAGAGAGACAGAGAGACAGAGAGAGTGAGCAGGGAAGGGGCAGAGGGAGAGGGAGACACAGAATCCGAAGCAGGTTCCAGGCTCCAGGCTCCGAGCTGTCAGCACAGAGCCCAACGTGGGGCTCAAACTCACAAACGGTGAGACCAGGATCTGAGCCAAAATCAAGAGTTGGGTGCTTAACTGATGGAGCCACCCAGGCGCCCCTGGCTGGAGCTGTTTTAGATAGATGCAACCAATCCGGCTTCGGCTCAGCTCGAGATCTCACGGTCCATGAGTTCAAGCCCCGCGTCGGGCTCTGTGCTGACAGCTCAGAGCCTGGAGCCTGTTTCAGATTCTGTGTCTCCCTCTCTCTCTGCTCCTCCCCTGTTCATGCTCTGTCTCTCTCTGTCTCAAAAATAAATAAACGTTAAAAAAAATTTTAATAGATGCAACTGGATGCTAAGGAGTCACATAGTCAAATGGAGATCTGAGCCAGCAGGTGGGCCCATGACCCAAGCAATTTGGTGAGAGCTGCTGGAACATTTTAGGTAAAGGCCTTGGGGGCCCAAACTCTGGACAATTGCTCTATCTTGCTGTGGCCAGGTGTGGGCTGGGTGGGCTGGTCACCATCTCCCGCCTCAGCAGCAGACTCTTGTTTCCCTTCCTTAACTACCCAGCTGGCTGCCTTGGTCCACTTTGTCCGTGTCAGGATCTGGTCCCTGGGCCTCATCCCCTGTGCTATGCCTGCTGTCAGTGGCTGGTACCACAGCTCAAGAGCAAGCCTGCCGGTGGCCCAGGGCCGGAGGTGAGATGCAGAATGTCAGGCTGGAGGGGACTGCTGGATGGAAATACCCCAAGGACACATTAGTTTCCCTAAATGCCCTTCCGGCATAATGAAGGTGCTGAGAATCCAACCAGCTGCCCTTTCAAAAGAACACTGAAGGGGCTGCTCTTTCGGAAAGGGCAGGAGGCCAAGCTGAAGCCAGGCTGGGTTTTCTTGTCCTGTCCTTTCCTCAGCTCTTCATTTTGGCTCCCAGGACTCTAATGTGGATGCTGAAAACTCACGGCCTTCCGTTTCATTAGAAACAGGAGATGGAGACCCTGAGGCTAACCATACACAAAATATTTTAAGAGTGGCTTTCACAAACATGCTCTTTATTTTTTTTTCATTTTCACTGTGTCCATGTGATGAAAGGTATCATTATGCCCATTTAATAGATGAGGAAGCCGAGGCCCAGAGAGACTATGTGATGTAGCAGAAAGTGTGCAGGATGAGGAGTTGGAAGATTGGGGTCCTAAGGTGGCTTTAATCTCATAAAACAACAATGGACGCAAAGGTGGAGCATTTTGCAGTGCAGAGAGCTTTTGCATCTAGCTTTTTAACTCATGCACACAACGAACCCCATAGGGAATTTTATTATTAACTCCCATTTTGCAGATCACACTGTCAGTGACAGACCTGGTCCTGTAACGTCAGATTCTATTTTTTTTTTCCTTGTATCGCTTCTCCCGGAGTTCCTCAAATTCTTTGAGTCTCTCTCCCAGGAGCTCGTAATTTTTTGTAAAGTGCCAGGTAGTAAATATTTTTGGCTTTGACAGTCATATGGTCTGTGTCAAAACACCCAATTCTGTTCTTATAGCTTAAAAGCAGGCCATCGATGTCCATAAATAAATGGGTGTGGCTGTGTTCCAATAGCTCTTTATTTACGACAATGAAATCTGAATTTCACTTAATTTTCAGAGATCATAAAATATTGCCCTTATTTCATTTTTCCAATGGCTTAAACATGTAAAAACCATTCTCAGCTTGTGTAAGGCACAAAAAAGCAGGCGAAGACCGTAGTGTGCTGGTCCTATTCTATCTTTATCTGTGAAATTGGGGAGCAGTAACGCCTCTCTCTTGGGCTTGTGTGGATTAACTAAGACCATACAGATAATGAGCTTTGCACAGAGTACATCATCACCCTTATGCCACCCTACAAGAGCATGAACTTCCCCGGGCCTCAGTTTTCCCATCTATAAAAAGGGAAAGTTTGGCCACTTGTCACAGTACTAGTCTATAAATTTCTGCCAAATTGCTTCTTGATAAAGAGCTTTGACCACTTGCCTTCTTCCTGTCCTAAGGGCATCCACGCCTCCTGGATCTCCCCTGAATGAATTTTTCCACCCCACCTCGGTTTTGCCAAGTTCTTTTTCCCAGTCCTGGTCGTTGGATATTTTGTGCCTTGGCTCATTGGAGTGAGCCTCCGTTTTACGGAGTTTTTCATGGGCAGAGACTCAGCCACTTGGTGGTGCTGTGGGAAGATGTTTTTTTCTTATAAAGCCACCTGGATGCTTCTCCCCGAAGACTTCAGGACTCAAGATAGGGATGCCAGAAATGGTGCTTCAAGGGAAAAGAGGTGTGGTTCATCCCCGCGCATGTGTTTCCAGCATTTGTCCACACTGTGTGAATTTGGGCCGCCTGGGCTCTGTGTTCAGATTCTAGGAATCCTGAGCCGGGCACCTGCATTGGGGGAAGAAGGGACAGGCAGATCTGGTGAGGTTCCCAATCCATCTGAATACCCGTAAGTTTCCGAGGCTCCCCCTTCTGCTGCCGTGGGGGAGGGAGCATCTCTCTCCTCCCCATGTATAACATGCAATATCTTTTGGAGCCATCAAATGGCCTTTATCTTTCGGTGAGCTGACTTTTTGTGACTTTTACAGAACTGCTGTTTGTGAGATGTGGTGTCACATGGATACACCCTGGGGTATAAGCCAAATACCTGAGTTTGAGTCCTGGCTCCTCATGCGTGCCCTGGGAGGCCTTGGGTAAGGCATCCCGTCTCTCAGCACAACCAGTGAAATACGGGAGGCGGGGGTGAATAAAAATATCTAATCCCAAGTAAAACAGCATTAGGAGATTTAAGAGAGACCACTCATGTGTGAGTGCTTTGTAAACTGTAAAGCATCACATCAGGGGGAGGCATTAGACACTTCCCGAGGGCAGAGGACCGTCTTATATTACCCTTTATCCCCAGCCCTGACACGGTGACTACATCGCCGTGGACGCTCAAATAACATGTGCTGGTTGAATGGATGAACAGGTGGATGTAGAGAGTCACGGAGGGAAGGGCAGATTGGAAACGTGCCTGTTAGATTAAGGGTGTCAGAGGATGAGGCTAGAGAGGGAGCAGGAGGAGTAGGTCCTTGAAAGGAGTTTGGGGCTTTTGTCTCATCTGTCAGGAAGGCAGCTAATGCATCCATCACCAGCTGGCCGCCTGGGCAGCCCGGCTCCCCTTGGGCCCAGCTGCCAGGCCCTGGGCCATCTGAGGCCTGGGCGACTGCTCCAGAGCAGGGGGGCCGACAGCTTCTGCCGTCACAGGCAGGCTGGTGACTTGTGTGGAATGCCCTGTCTCTCGTGCCTGCTTTTGGAGCCTAAGTCCCTGGTGACAGTAAACATAGCAGCCTCAGGGCCTGACACTGAGCTGCTCTGGGTCTTGGCAGGGCAGGGCCGAGGGGACCTGTATCCCATGGTTAGAAATATAAATAAAAACAGGACAGGTAAATATAGGCATTCGTGTAGGAAATCTAGACCCCAAGACTATTTTTTCCTGACCTAGTTATTTTTGTTTGTTTGTTTGTCTGGGACAGAATTACTTGGGAAATTTAATTGCTTTACCTGGTTGTTAAAGACCTGATAGAATGGATCTAATATTATTATTTAAATAGAATAAGAATAGCTATGATTTTGTCAGTGCTTACTACATGCCAACGTAGGTTTTGTACTTGAGTGCGTAGACGTAATCTTAGTACTAAAGGTAACCATTAACCCTGTAGGATCATATCACACAACTCTGTAAGGTAAATATTAGCATATACTCATTTTACAGATGAAGGACCTGAGCTCTAATCTTTAATTGCTTACTGGGGTCATAGAGCTGGCAGATGAAAGAGCTGGAACTCAAGTTATCCATCCATCCATTTGTTCATTCCACGCATAACTACTGAGCACCTATCATATTCCCGGCACTGGGGATTTATGAGAGCATCATATACATAAAAGTCCCTGGTTTTCCAGACAAACACAACAAACAAATAGAATGTGTAACAGATGACATGCCAGTAAGTGCAATGGTGAAGAATGAAACAGGTAAAGGGGTAAGTAGCACCAGTGTTGGGATGGAGGAGGAGAGGGTGGGCTGCAGTTTTAAACAGGATGGCCAGGAAAGACCCCATGTTGCTTTGACATCTAAGCAGAGTTGAATATGCTGGGTTGCTGAGCTGCTGGATTAGAGAGTAGAACTTTGATGACTTTGAACTTTGTCCCATGGGGCAAGTTGAAAAATTGGAGTCCATGGAAGATTTCTATGGATTCACCTTTCCCTTAAGTTCTTTCTCTCTTTCCTGGGCTCTGCATTTCTAGAGTAAGAAATAAGAAGGTAAACTAGGGAGGGGGTAAATTTAGTAAAATCCATCTATCCATCTGTCTGTCTGTCCATCCATCTATCCATCCATCCATCCATCCATTTATACGTCTTTCCACCCATCCCTCCATCCGTCTGTCCATCTGTCCGTACATCCATCCATCCATCCATCCATCAATCCATCCATCCATTTATACATCTTTCCACCCATCCTCCATCTGTCTGTCCATCTGTCCGTCCATCCATCCTTTCAGTGCTCATAGATTACAAGTCAGATCTATACTTCTATCCAAATGAAGAATAAGATCTAGATCTATACTGTTGGATACAGTAGCCACTAATCATGTGTGGCTATTGGGCGCTTGAAATGAGGCTCTGTCACGGGGGAATGAAAAATTTAATTTTATGCAATTAACTAAAATATAAGTTAAAAAACCCTGGAGCAGTGTAAAATAATTTTTTTATGAAATACAACTTTATTGTTTTGCTGGGGTATATTTCAGTTTGACCATTGCAAACGTAGCTCTGAATTGAGGTTTACTTTAAGTGTAAAATATACTACGGGTTTCAAAGACTTCGTACCAAAAGAAAGATATATAAAATATCTTATCAGTGGGTTTTTGTACTGATTACATATTGAGATGATAATATCTTGGGCATCTGAGATTAAATAAAATACATTATTAAGATTAATTTCTCTCTCTCTCTCTCTCTCTCTCTCTCTCTCTCTCTTTAAACCTTGTTTTTAATGTGGCTGCTAGAAAAGATAAAATTCCATATGTGGCTCACATTATGTTTCTAATTGGGCAGTGCTATTCTATCCCTGACTATCCTGGAGTTCCCAGGCAACGGGGCGGAGCTGGACGCATAACTGAATGATTGTAATGCCATGAGGTAAGTGCTGTAATAGACCCAGGAACTGAGTACTCTGGGGACAGAGAAGTGAGCCTTTCATTCTGTCTAGCATAGGAGCAGAGGAGAGGTGATGTCTTAAGCTGGGTCTCCAAGGTGAGCAGGAGTTTGTTATCTGGAGGACAGGGAAGGGGGCATCCCAGGCATTGGGCACAGCATGTATAAATGTGGAGCGGCATGAAACAGAGGGGCCCCTGGAGCACATGGTCCTTGGTGGGGGGAGGTGGTGTGGATACGAATCAGGAAGAGTACTGTTAGGGTCAGACCTTGCAGGGAAAGGGAAAGAGCATTAATCAGCAACAAAAAGGTATACTTGTTGGGCACCTGTGTGCCAGCCACTCTGCCAGATGCTCTCTCCTCCATTAGCTCGTTTGTTGACTCCACCCATATTTGTTGAGGGCCTACTGTATACTAGGCATTGTTCTGGGTATTGAGTATATAGCAAGAAACAAGGCAAACGTAGTCCCTGCCCTCATGGAGTGGACACGCAGGTGATAACACCCAGGACAAGGAGGAAAGAGGACAAGTTGAGGTCGAAAGAGCTCCAGTGACTTGGGCACATCACACAGCTGGTGAGCGCCAAGGCCAGGGTTCTAATCTGGGTCTGTCTGAGGTCAAAGCCAATGTTCTTCTTATCCTGGGATGCTGTCCTGACAGGCTAAGGAGTTTGGACTTTGTCCCGAAGGCCATAGGAGATCAGCAGAATCTTAGAAGAGGGAGACACAGAATCAGATAGATACGTGTTTTAGGAATGAACCACGGTGAGCACGAGGAGGAAGGCACTGAGGAGACTGACTGAGGTGTCGTGGTTCTTGCAGGAGCCTCCCCTTAGCCTTTTTCATAGTCCCCTGCTCCCATCATTTCCCTCCCTCCTCAATCTACTTAATTTTTTCTAATGTTTATTTATTCTTGGGAGAGAGAGACACACACACACAGAGTGTGAGCAGGGGACGGTCAGAGAGAAAGGGAGACACAGAATCCAAAGCAGGCTCCAAGTTCCCAGCTGTCAGAACAGAGCCCGATGCGGGGCTCGAACCCACGAAGTGTGAGATCGTGACCTGCGCTGAAGTTGGACACTTAACCAGCTGAGTCACCCAGGCGCCCCTTAAATCTATTTTTAATACAATGGCTAGAGGGAGACTTTTCAAACCCAAGTCTGATTATGTCACTCTTCTAATCAGAATCCATCAATGGTTTCCTGCCTGACTCAGTATAAAACCCAGAGTTCTTTCATCATTCCACAAAGCCTACAGGATTTTGTCCTTCAGTCACTCTCTGGCCTTAACACCTACTACTCTCCTCTATTTCATTCCACTCATGATGACCCCTTCACTGTTTCATGAACATACCAAGGATATTCCTGCCTCAGAACATTTGCACTTATAAGGCTTTGTGCCTGGGAGGCTCTTCCCTGAGGTATCTGTATTTATCCCCCATATAGCCAGATCGTACATATGCTTGCTTCCTTAGGGACTCTGCTCAAACCTCACCTTGTCAGAAAGTCTTCTCCTTACCACTGTCATCATTTTCTACCTCTTTAACTTGCTTTAGTCTTCTGGCCAGCCCTTACCATCACCTGACTGGTAGTACATTTATTTGTCAGTGGCTCACTATTTATCTGTCAACCTAAGGAAGGCAGGGTTTTTGTTCATTTCTGTATCCCCAGTACCTAGAATCGTGACAGACCCATGGTAAATACTTAGCTAATATGGTTGAGTGTATTCACCCATCCAGGGAGCAAAATGTGGAAATGAGCTCTTTCTATCCCCCTGCCTGGACAACCACCCCCCCGCCCCATGTAACCCCAACGACATCCAAAGGCTGTTCTATGATAGCCAATTAGAGTTATTGTCCCACATGACCCCAGTGCATCCCTGCATGTGATATATGTACTCTCCACTTTCCAGGGTGGCAAGGTGTGGTCTCCTGCTTCTGGAGTCCTGCCCGCACTTCCCCTGTTGATGGGGAGTCTATCACTCTTCAGTTTCTTTTCTCCCCAAGAGAACCTTCCAACGAATCCCCACTGTTTTATGCCCTCTGAGACAAGCTACCTTCTTTTCCAGTACAATGTTCAGGACAGAGGAAACAAAGTCAGTGGAACCACTGGCAGTCATCTGTTTGCTCTGTCTTCCGCACACGTGAGCAGAGAAGGGAGGAAAAGAAGAAACGGGCAAGGGGCTCGAAGCTGCAGCCTCCAGAAGGAATCAAAAATTGTCAGCACGGAGGGGCATCAGAGGTCATCTCGCCTGGTGATGTCATTCCACAGAGAGGCGAAGGCACCTGCCCGAGGCAACACCCCCGGGGACAACAGGGACCAGAAACCCTACCTCGTCCTGTTGGCTGTCTCCAAACTACGGTGGATGCCTAAACAGATGCTGTCCTTCCCAGTTGGATCCCCTGCCCTCCCCATCACCAAATAGATGAGAAACATTGCAAGGGTACTTGGTCTGGGTTATTTCAGTTGAACCCCTGTAATAGCAACTGATTCTACTTATAATTCTCTTCCTGGCCTTCCCTTGTAACCTGTCAGGCACAAGACCGAATATAAGATATCGATAGCGTATCATAGGGAAGGTGGCAAATCGTATTAGCAGCTG
Organism: Lynx canadensis; assembly: GCF_007474595.2. Taxonomy (NCBI): domain Eukaryota; kingdom Metazoa; phylum Chordata; class Mammalia; order Carnivora; family Felidae; genus Lynx; species Lynx canadensis. The sequence continues at coordinate 125,381,227 of NC_044309.1, read as the reverse complement.
ACATTTATTGGGTGCTACCACCACCCCAGGATGTTTATTGCATTAGCTCAATCAATCCTCAACAAAAACCTTTTGAGCTGGTATTTTGAATGTCCCCATTCGAAAGGCGAGGCAACCTGAGAAACAGAGATGAAGTCACCCAAGATCGCACACCTCGTAAGTGGCAGAGCCAGGATTTGAACTGAGCTGGTTTTGACACTGGAGACTAGGCTCGTACCCACCCTCCTTCCTGTTTCTCTAGCTGCTCAGCAGGGGAAGACACATAGCTTTCTGTTTTGACTTGTGAGTAAATTTTACTTTTTATCTTAGTCCTCTGTTTCACCTTCAAGGAGCCTGGGTTCTCCCAAGAAGTTTGGTGGCCAGCGGTCAGTTAAATGCTGTAAATTGTGTTTATTACCCATAGGTTGGAAGCTTCATGAGGATGAGACAGGGCCTGTGTTAGATGCCTGGTGTAGAGGAGAAAATTAAGAGATATTGTTGAATGACTAAATTTGTCTTACCGGTTTATGACTGTCGATTACTGTGCTTAGTGGATCCCTGATACGTGTAATCCAGGAAAAAGGAAAAGAAAAATTCCGGCCCCAAATGATCTGCTTTCTCCTTAAATAAGCGAGTACACGGAACATATAAAAGTGGCACTTTCAGTTCTAAGTCTTCAGATGGTTGTTAGGATCTTCCATTTTGCTTTTCACGTTGTAGATACAGACTTAGCGTAAGCTGTATGTATTAGGGCAGCACTAGCTGTTGTAACAAATAAACCCTCTAATTTCAGTGACTTCATAGAAGATTATTTCTCACTCACGTACCAGTCCGATGTTCTGGCGCGAGGGGGGTCTTCATTCCCCTTATTCAAGGTGATTCAGGGACACAGACTTCTTTTTATTTAAAAAAAATTTTTTTTAATGTTCATTTATTATTGAGAGAGAGACACACACACACACACAGAGCATGAGCAGGGGAGGGGCAGAGAGAGGGGGAGACACAGAATCCGAAGCAGGCTCCAGGCCCTGAGCTGTCGGCACAGAGCCAGACGCAGAGCTCGAACTCACAAACCGTGAGATCATGACCTGAGCCAAAGTCGGTCGCTCAACCAACTGAGCCACCCGGGCCCCCCTTTTCAAAAATTTTTAACTGTTTATTTAATTTTGCGAGAGAGAGACAGAGCATGAGGTTCAGAGAGAGAGGGAGACACAGAATCTGAAGCAGGCTTCAGGCTCTGGCTGTCAGCACAGCTGTTTATTTACTTTTGAGAGAGAGAGAGAAAGAGAGAGAGTGTGAGTGGGGGAGGGGCAGAGGGAGAAAGAGACCCAGAATCTGAAGCAGGCTCCAGGTCTTGAGCTGTCCGCACAGAGCCCGACTTGTGGGGCTTGAACCCATGGACCGTGAGATCATGACCTGAGCCGAAGTCAGACGCTTAACCGATAGAGCCACCCAGGTGCCCCTGGTGACACAGGCTTCTTTTATCTTGTGACTCCACCATCCTCTGGTGTCTTGGAGCCCTCTGCTTCCAGCTAGGCTTTTTTTTTTTTTTTTTTTTTTTTTAAACACCCTGGTCTGGAAGAAATGAACATCACTTTGCTCAAATTCCATTAGAGAGAACTAATCATATGGCCAGGCCTGGATGCAAGGGAGGCTGGGAAATCTGTCCGCAGCTGAGCAGCTGTCTGTCAGCTCCTCTGTGAAAGGACAAGCATGAATATTTGGTGGTTAGCTAGCAAGCTTCTGCCACAGTGAAGAATATGTAACTTCTCAGGTTGCTCTTTAATGTAAGATGTCTACCAGGCAAAATTCTTAAGTCAGAAACGTCACAATCTTAGGTAATTTTCCAAAACCTCATCTAGAAAAATGGCAGACTAGCGTCAACCAAAGCATAGGCATTCATTGAGATGAACTGAGATGTCAGGTAGCTTGGAATAGGGGTCAGAACAAAACCCGAGTCAGAGACTTGGGTTCAAATTCTGACTAAAGCAGTTACTGTCTGGTCATAAGCAACTTGACCTCTTTGAGCCTCCCGGTTCTTAACAGCCAAATGGAGGATCATAATGTCCACCTTGCGGTTTTATGATGATTGGAGGTAATACATAGAAAGGTCCTGGCAGACAGATCGTGGATACACGATACTGGTATTACTATGTTTTCTGAACAAGTATTTCTCAAGAAAGCAAACGTCCTTTCTTTTAAATGCTTTGAAAACAGAAAGCGTAATAAAGAACAAGTCATCAGCCTTACGTAAATATAAGTTGTAGCACAGTGCGGATGTCATGCTTCCAACTTCAGATGTTATAACCTCTGTCACATAACCAGAATGAAGCTAGGAGTCAGAGTCTAATCGAGTAGTATGATTAAACTGATTTTAATTGCCTCATTGCTAGTAGGAGTCATGCAAGATGAAAAATAAGCATAATAAAAACAATGACTGATTGAGTGCATACTTTATATCCTTTAACCTTCACACCAGCCCTCACACATATTATTGTTACCGTCCCTAACACCACCTATGTTATAGCCACCACACTTTAAAAAAAAAAAACAAAACAACCTGTTGTTTATTTTCTTTAAAAAAAATTTTTTTTAACGTTTATTCGTTTTTGAGACAGAGAGAGACAGAGCATGAATGGGGGAAGGTCAGAGAGAGAGGGAGACACAGAATCCGAAACAGGCTTGGGGCTCTGAGCTGTCAGCACAGAGCCTGACGCGGGGCTTGAACTCACGGACCGCGAAATCATGACCTGAGCCGAAGTTGGACACCCAACCGACCGAGCCACCCAGGCGCCCCTATTTTCTTTTTTTATAAATAAGTAATACGGTTTATTATCGGTTATGGATCAGGTAGCAGGGAGTCCATTCAATGTAACAAAGAAACATTGAACAAATATCTTCATCTCAAGTATAACTGCATAGTTAGGAACTTTCCCTGAAGGTCAAAGATTTGTTTTCTTTTTTTGAAAACTACTGGAAAACACTCCTCACACAATTTATACACGAGATAGAAACTAGTGAAAAGAAATCAATCAGAATTTATATCTGAGTAGAAATTGCAAGGTAATTAGGTCACCAACCTTACAGAAACACTTCACACCACATACTTTGTTATAAATTATAGGCACTTTTGTGTGCGTTGACCTTTATTTGAAAAGTTGCTGTCAATTGCACCAAAACAATATGATATATTACGTCAAGTATTTAGAGACCATGTTATAATTAGGTTATATTCAATAGAGAATCAGGGGAGCTCAGATTTTAAAGACCCTAAAATTCATACTGAAAAATCACCTTTGCTCTAGAGGTAACAGCACTTGCTGTCCTGGCAAATGAAAGAAAACTGTGTGGGTGCTTTTAAGCTCCGCCCCCCCCGCCCCATCTCTTTCTCTAAGGGTGGAGAAATGCACTTGCTAAATCAGTACTTTGTGGTACGGGCCGAGTGAAGTATTGAATTGCCTGGGGAAAGGGGAAGATATCTGGAAATGTAGAAGCAATTAAAGCCAATAATTGTACGATGCACTGAATTCCTCAAAGATAATGGGTTTTCTTCAGAGGCCAATCAAATGTGCTGCAAATCACTAGGAATTGCAGTGCCTGCCTATAGAAAGCCTGGTGGTGGCACTCATCTCCGCAGCTCCCCATTTATGAGTTTCATAGGGAGTCCCCCCTCGGACTTCCACCTGCCCACCCTGCAAATGTAACATCCAAGTGTCACAAGCCGCTGTGGCCTTCTGCTGACTGTCAGTAGTCTCTCGTCCATCCATACACTCAGGCCCGGAGGACACTGCAAGATGAATGCACGGTAGCCACCACCCTTTTGAAGGTCAGAGAGTGGAGGCATAGAGAGGGAAAAGAATTGTCCGAGGTGGTCAATTGCTCGGATTGTCCGAGGTGGTCAATTGCCTGGGATTTGAACCCAGGCAGTCTGACTCTAGAACTCAAGCTCTTAATCAGGCAGCCTGGGATCTTGCTGGAGGAAACACTTTATCTATGTGAAAACACTTGAGCACAATGTGTGATAACATTGTGCTGAAGTGTGGCTCAGATTATAAATGCTATAGGAATTCAGTCTGGAGAGGAACTCCCAGTGCTCAGGCATGACTGTGTGCCAGGCATGGGACTGGGTGTTTCCACCCTTCCCATTTAAGGAGAGGTAGCATGGCACATGCAGAAGGGGAAGAGCATGAGCTTTGGAACTGCACAGGTAGGGTTTAAATCCTGGCGTTGCTATTTATGACCTGTGCAATCTCAGGCAAAGTCAGTTTTCTGATGTGGTGGCCTTAATTGAAAATAGGGAGTATGACAACCACCTTACAGAGGACGGTTTACTATCATAAAATAGTATCAGAATACGTTAAGTGCTATTCATTCAACAAATACTGATTAAGTCGCAAGCATTTGGAAGCAACACTATTAGCCAGAATGCTACCTTACACTGTTATAATAAACCTCTGATCTCACTGGTATAACACAGCACAAGTTTAATATTTGCTCACACTACTTTTCTTTTTTTTAAATGTATTTATGTATGTATGTATTTATTTATTTAGTGTGTGTGTGTATGTGTGTGTGTGGGAGAGAGAGAGCGAGCGAGTGAGCACGGGCAGTGGAGGAGCAGAGAGAGGGAGAGGGAGACACAGAATTTGAAGCGGGCTCCAGGCTCTGAGCTGTCAGTACAGAGCCTGACAGGGGGCTCGAACTTGCGAACGGTGGTGGGGGGAGATCATGACCTGAGCCGAAGTCGCCACCCAGGCGCCCCTCATGCTACTTTTCTAATGCAGATTAGCTGGGCCTACTCTGCCATCTTTACAGAGACCCACACTGGCTTGGTGAGGCTCTGTCTCTGCATTTCCACGGTTGTCAACGTAAGATTGCCAGGGTTGAACTTTTGGGATTCTCAAGACATGCGGATTTGCCCATTGTCCCTTAAAAGTTTGTACCTGAAAGCAATGCGTATCACTTCTGCTCTCATTCCATTGGCCCAAGTGAGTCATATAAGGTAGTAGATTCCTACCACATCCCTTGGGAGTAAGAGGAGGGGTGGGGGGGGGAGAACCAGGAAATGCTTGGTGAACAATTTTCATCACCACTATGCAGTCTGTTTACCTGTAAAACAGATCGGGGAATCCATATTTTAAGAAGAAGACACAAAAGCTCTGAGAGGTTAAGTCATTTGACCAAGGTCACACAGCCTATCCATGGGGGATAAACCGATACTTTGCTCACTCTGACTCTTTAATTTACATGCACAATGTCTAGAGACTTTATATATAAGCAGAATACAGTTTCAGGATGGGGGCAGGGGGGTCCTGCAAAGTGTGGAGGATAGAATAGGATTTGCATAGACATGGCCTTCCTGTTTGTATTATGCAATAATCAGTGTGCTCTCGGGGAAGGCAGGAGGGGGCAGAGAGGGGTTTATGTCATCATCAGCAGATTGACAGAAGTTTGGACAGAGAAGGATGCCTAACGCTGGAGTGTGGCAGAGGCACAGGTTTGGGGGACACGATGACTGCAGCACTTTAGGCCATTTCTCTGGCAGCAGGGAGGGGGCTCCCAGGCAGGACAGGCTGTCGCGGGAGCCCAGGGTAAGGTGATAAGGGGTAGACATGAGTGAAGACAGCAGGAATGCAGAAGGGATGAACCCGAGAGCTGAGGAGGAAGGTGGAGAGCGGCTCACTGGTGGAAAAGTAAAGAACCACCAGGCGGTTTGTACAACGCACGGGACATTCTTCGTACCTCACGCTCCCTATCCCAGTCTGGTATACTGCACCATTATAAAAAAAAATTCCCTAAGGCCTCTTTTTCTCTTGCCTTGCAGCTTCTTAGGAGAAGGTGTGTATGGGGGTGGGGGGCAGCTTCACCGCGGTGGGACGCCCTTCCGCCCGACCCTCGGCCTGCGGGGTACAGTCACCGTTACCACCTCCGAGATCTGGTCCTTTCAGTTAGAGGAAAACTCCCAAGGCCCAAGGGGGCCAAGAGGCCTGCCGGTCGCCTCTTGCTCAGAGGGCTCCGGCCCTGCTCCCTCTGAGGTCCCCGGTTCGCCCACCTCCGAAGTCGGCCTTCGCGGGCAGGGTGGGCGCCCGGCTCGGTCCTGGCGCCCCTGGCTCCGCACCTCTTCCACGCCCCCAACTGCCTTCACTTCCCAGGCGGCCGGAGCCCTGGCTGGTGTCGGAGGGCAGGCAGTCCCGCGGCAGGCCCCAGGTTCAGCCTCCGGGCCTCCCTTCCTCCCCGACTCCGCCTTTCCTCGGCGAGCGCGCGGGGCCGGGGTCGAGGCGCCCCCCCCCCCACCTTGGGGTCCTCCGCCGAGCACAGCCGCCCCAGCCGGAGGAGGGGGCCTCGGAGGCGGGGTGCCAGCCCCGGCGGGGCGGGAGGGGTGCGCACTGCGGTGGAGGGGCCGTGACTCACCGCCTGTAACCCAACACCCGCCCTGCTCCCCTCCCCCAGCCTCTCCTCCGTCTCCGGCCTGGCGGCCGCGGCGACACCTAAAAGAAAATGAAGGGGCGCCCGGGCCCGTGGCGCCCCCGGCCGGATCGCGAGCGGGCCCCGGCGGCCTCCGGCTCGGAGCGCTCCCGCTTCCCCCGTCTCGGGGCTCGGCGAGCCGCTGCCGCCGCCGCCGCCCGGGCGCCAGCAGGCAGGGAGGCCGAGCGGCCGGAGCAGGAGGCGGCGGCGGGAGCGGGCCCGCGGTAGCTGCGGCGGGCGAGCCCGGGGAGGGGGCGCTGGGGCTTGGAAGCCCCCGGGCCCCGGCCCGGCCGAGCGAGGACAAAGCCCCCTGGCCGCCGCTGCGGCCTACCCGGCGCGGCACAAAGGGCGAGTCGCGACACGCACCCATCCCCCTCCCAGCTCGGGTGGCCCGGGGCCCCGGGCGGCGGCGGGGAGGTGGGGAAGCCCCGGCCACGCCGCCCCTCGCTCCCCTCCCCCGGGGCCGGCCGAGCGCGCCGCCCCCGCCCCCGCCCCGTCTGCGCGTCCTCCCGGGGAGGGGTCGGGGGGCGCGGCGCCCCACATAACACTCCCCCTCCTGCGCTCGGAGCCACCCCTCTCCCCTCCCTCCTGCAAACACCGCCGCCTCCCCTGCCACCGCCGCCACCTCGCCTGACGCTCCGCAGCTCGCCGCGGCCGGGGGGCGGTGCGCGGACCGTGCGCGCCAGGGGCGCCAGATGTGCAGTCGCCGCTGCCGCCAGTGACTGAGCCGCAGCCCGAGCGGGATCGGGCCGCCTCCCCGATGCTGCGGGGGCGACCTTGAGCGCGCCCCGGCTTCCTCGGCGGGGACCCCGACACCGCGAGCGCCGTGCCCGGTCCTGCCCTCTCCAGCCCGGCTCGCCCCGTGTTCGGACATGGAGGGGGCCGCTGCGCCCGCGGCCGGGGACGGCCCAGACTTGCGGCCGGGGGCGCCGGGCTCTCCCCCGGAGGCGGTGGCGGGGGCAACCGCAGCCCCCGCGGTGGCGGCGGCCCCGGAGCCCAGGAAGCCGCACGGGGTGAAGCGGCATCACCACAAGCACAACTTGAAGCACCGCTACGAACTGCAGGAGACCCTGGGCAAAGGCACCTACGGCAAAGTCAAGAGGGCCACCGAGAGGTTTTCGGGCCGAGTGGTGAGTGCGGGAAGCCCCCGGGGGCGCGGGGTCGGACGCGGCGGCGGAGCCAGGGCGCGCGGGGCGGGGGTCTTGGGCACCGAGACTCTCTCGTCGGAGAGCGGCTTCCCAGGAACCCCCAGACAGACTCCTCACTCTCCCCAGCTCGCCGTGGCTCAGGCGTGTCTCTCTCTCTCGAAACACTTGTTACATCCTGTCTGCGCATATTTTGGGGGTTTTTCTCCCAGCAGCAAAGTAGTGTTTATGATTTGCAAACACTTTGCAACGTTGGGACCGTGGAGGTCTCCCTCGCGGGCACGCATTCAGACCAAGCCCTGGAATGCCTCGCTGCTCTAACTCCGAACAGACCCACATCCTCAGCGGGGTGCTGTGGTTCCCCAAGTCCTGTGTCCTGTAGATGAATGCGACCCCCCACTCCCACTCCTATTCCCCATCACCCTGGTGCTGCTGTAGCTGCAAGGGAGGGTGGGCTCCTGCCTCTGTTTTTTGTTTGTCTGTTTGTCTGTTTGTTTGTTTTGTTTTGTTTTGTTTGTTGTTGTTTGTTTTTAAAAGAGAAGGTTTGGGAGCAAAAGTTAAAGGCTGCTGCATGCCTGCGGGTTGTGACAGTTTGCCTCCGGCTTCTGGGAGGACTGAAATGCCCAGGGCATGGGTAGCCACACAGATGCCGAGTTGCAGCCGACTCCATTGCATTTCAGGTCCTGGTTTCAGGGCTACTGAATTGCGGGGTCTGGCCCAGCCGCCCCACTCTTCATGACAGCTGAAACCCTGCCAGGGTCCCAGCCCCATTTGCAGCTCCTTGAGTGCCTTGGGGTCTCTGTGTTGTCCTGAACTTGGTTTGTTGTCGTTTTCCTTTCTGCAGAACAGGCCCTTGAAATCCACACCGCTTGTGGCTAGAGGGTTGGGTTCAAAGTGACTGACTGTTGCAGAAAGATTTTGTGTGGTGTGTGGCAGAAAATTAACATGGTTCTTTGATTTGAAGCGTATCAGATGTATTTTAATCGATTTAGGGCCAAAGTCAGGAACTAATTACGATACTCCTTGCGTGCACTTTTGGGGGGTGTTTCGGGGCCCAGAGTTGCTTATACACTTAACAAATGACCACGGTGAAAAAGCAAAACGAACTGGCGAGGGAAGTGGCAGATTGATGTTGGTATTTTTCTTTTCGATCTCTACAGGAACAGTTCTGGTGGGGGTAGGGGGTACCAGTCAGAAAGTTTAGCCCCTCAATTCTCAAATATTTGGATACCTGGATAACTCCCGCATCCTAAGTTTCCCTGTTTGGGCTGATCCAACTGTATTCTATAGCTTAAAAAAAAAAAAGGGTCTGTGATAGGTTAATTGGAAATTCGAGACATTGTGCATTGTGTTTTGAAAGGCGTCTTCAGTAAACAAATCCTACAGCCAACAAGTGGTTCAGAATTCATTCTGGGCAGGTGCCACTTTTTTGTAGGTTGAAAATTCTGTAGAGACGGTTGTAAAGATGTACTTTGAGGAGCGCACTTTCAGGCTGAGAAACGTGCACTTCATTCATGCTTTTCTTCTGAGGTGATATTCCCCAGGCTGGATGTTGAAGAAGCAAGAAGTAAGCCTCGCTCCTTGCTCGTGTTGTCTTAATAGCTGTTGAAGAATCGCGCTGGGAAGCTGGGAAGCGGAATAATGAAAAACAGACGCGGCTGGAGCTGCAGGTTGAGGATGTGAGCCTGTGAGGGGTTGAGTGGTAAGGGTGTGTCTGGAGGACACAGAAGCCCGAATGCTGGGGAGCGGCCGCCAGCTGTTTGAAAGAATGAGAGCTCGTCTTATGGGAGACACCTTTCTGAGTTTCCCTGGGGCTTCCTGTCAAGCATTCGTCTTGCTGTCTGATCCACAGACGAGGCTAGAGTGAAAGGGATTGCATCAGGAGACGGGAGCCTGCCTTTCTCTTTTGGTGGGTGTCTTTCCCTTTATTTGCAGAAACGCTGAACATTCCGTCGGGATTTAGTTGGACGGCCGCTAGGGGGCGCCCTGAGAACGGGAGAAGCTCCTTTCTCAGCCGGGAGACTGAAGTCCTGCTCTCTTATTGTCCAGCCCTGGTTGTTTCCCATTGTGCTCTTAATTTCAGCTAAATCTCTTGTTTTACTAAAAAATTAGGTGAAGATTTTGAGTCTGGTAGCAGATCCCAGCTCAGAAGCTGGAAATCCTCAAACTGCTTTCTATTTGATACATAAACTTAAGAATGTTAGCAGAATCATGTGGTGAGAACCTTGCATTAACCAGATGGGAAAACTGAGGTTTGGAGATGGGAAGGCCTCCTTGGCCTTGAGTCCTCCCCCTGCTGAGCACAGTGCTCACAGATGGTGTAAGAACTTAAGTGAGAAACAGGAATTGTCAGGTGGAAAATTCCCTATGCCTGGCTGAACAGAAAATAAAACAAACACACAAAAAAATCAGTCAGCAAGTCGTTCTTGCCTGTCCAGCGCTTGGCGATTCAGAATCTGTCCAGAGCAGCAAGGAATTTTCATCTGAAGTGTGGACTTGGAGTTTGCTTCTGGTTCTAAGGATGCACCTTGCTTTTTGGGGTGCGGTTGAAGAAACCCGAGAGAGCACTGTCTCCGGCCTGCCTTTTCGGTCTTCGGGTAGCGTGTGAAGTGCTGTTTTATTTTCATGTGTGCCCACGTCCTCTCAAGAGGAGCAGAGGCTTGAAGCTGCTTGGCCTGTGAGAGTAGCTGGCGTCCCAGGTGGGAGATGCTGTGGAATCAGTGGGACACCCCCTCCCCCTGTTGAAAGCAGCTCAGAGGCAGACAAGTGTTTAAAAATGAAAATGTTGTGGCTTTTAATTGCACATCTGGAAGGGCCTTCGGAATCAAACAGAGCACTGCACAACACCGTCTTCTATGTTCTGTGAAAGCCACTTCCGAAGAGAGTTGCAGGATCCCGAGCTCAGAGTGGCCGACTCGGCCTGGCCTGGTCCAGCCATGCCCCCCTCTGATTCCCAAATGTGGTTTGTGGCCACTGCCTGAGGGTGTCAATGACACAAGGGCTCCGAGTGGCTTGTTCCGGAGATGAACACATCCGACAAGGAAGCACTCTCGCAGAGGGGCTGAGAGCCCTGGCCAGCATTCAAATCCTGACTTTTCGCCAGCTCTGTGACCTTGTGCAGGCTATGTTACTTTGAGACCTCAGCCTCCTCATCTGTAAAATGGGCTGGCAGTGGTACCATTTTCATGGACCTGTTGTAATAATTGAATAAAATCGTCTATAGAAAGCCTCAAAAAGTGAAATTCACCAATTTAGTTGCTTTCTTCTAGCAGATTCTTTTTTTTTCCTCATCTCACGTGGACTTTCATTTAGATTTTAAGACCATCAGAGGGACATGGTGCATTGGACAAATTAGCCTTGTATCACTCAGAGTGGTAGGGGAAATAATCGGCTTCTCGGCTTGATTAGGGAACACAAGGTGAACAGAAAAGTGCGCCCATGAGGAGCCGAGACAATCAGCCAGATTGTGATAGGATCTGAAAGCATTTCTACAGCCTTGAATTTGGGCTTTGTTTCTTGCACAACTTTTGTTTTGATACAGTTTTGGGCAGGGCTGCTGAGTGGAGCCCTGTGGCATAACACGGCATGCATTTTCTTTGAGCCAAACTGCCCGGACCTTCAGGCTGCTCAAACTATTGCCAAAAAAACCCAAACCCCAAAAACAAACAACATTTTGAGGAGAGGTGTCATGTGATCACCTCACCGTCAAGGGTTCGACTTTTCCCCTGCATCAGGTCATCTCTCCCGAGCCGGGGGGGCGAGGTCTCCAGGAGGGGTCTGGTCCGGGAGTGGCGGATCAGGGGGCAGAGTGTGCCCCTGGTTTGCCGCCGCGTTCCTGGCTGCCGGAGCTCTAGCTTGGGTGATGGGGCATCTTCACTTAGCAAAGGAACTGCTTTCACCAAAAATGGGTGTTTGAAACCCTAGCCCAAAGTTGCTCCCAGCCTGGTGCCGGGAAACTGCAAACGAGGGGCACAATGTAGTAAGCGGGCCTGCTGAGGCAGGTGACGTGTGGCTGTCCCGTGGGGGTGGCTGGGGTGCCTTATTGCATTTATGGCCCCAACCCACTTTCAGGGAGTAAAGGGACATTGGCAAACATGTGGTCCAAACTTCTCTTGGAGACGGGAAAAAGAAGGCATAGAATCGTTAAGTGATTTCTCTGCGGTTGCACAGCCAGGAAGTAACCGAGCTGGGTCTAACCAATCTGATTCTCACTTTGGTGTTTTTCCATCACTTGTTTAATAAATCTTTACTAGAGCAAGATGTGATGCTCACTCCTAAATAGCTCGTAGTCCAGTAGCAAAGATAAAATGTACTTACAAATTTTGAGCTAATTCTGTGCAGTTCAACCAAGAGTTATTACCATCTCCCCCGTGTTTCTCTCCGTGTGAAAGGCCGGGACACAGGCATGACTGAGACCCACGGGGCTACCCATCTGGTGGAGGAGGCAATAAGCAGTCACTAGGTCTGAGTACCTCCTTTGTGTAGGACTGGATTATATCAGGTGATTTTCACGTTGGAATGTAGCTCCCTGAAGCTTAGTACATTTCGCTGAGTTCAATCCTGGACAGGAACACCCCCTCCCCGATTGCCGCCGCTGCTGTGATTATTACTGGCCAATATTTTTGAAAGCTTGGGGTGTGACGTGCCATGCTAACTGCCTTACAGACATTTCCTCTCATCGAAGCCTTACAACAACCCTGAGAGGTGTGCAGTCTAGCTAGACCCATTTAACAGATGGGAAAAATGATGTTTAGGGAAGTTGGGTAACTTGCCCAGGGTCATACAGCTAAAGAATGTCAAGTAGTCGGTTTCGAAACCCGCTGCTGCTACAGAAACGGAGAACCTTCCTCATGTTGCACAATGGATGGCCTCTGGATTTGGGCGTGGTTCTTTGCTCATGGTGTCAAAAGACCAGCCATTGGGTGATTCTTTTCCCCCGGGGGGTTTCTTTGCGCTGTTTGGGAAGGGGCAGTGGCATAGTGGAGGATTAGCGAGGGCAGTTGATGTTCAAGATGACCCTTGATTTGGGTTTCAGGAGACTGAGATACAGGGAATTTCAGGCAAAGGGAGATTTTAGGGTGAGCGGGCCGTGTTGCTTAGGATGCAGGGTTTGTGCTGGGAGACAAGATTGACAAGATAGGATGGGGCTAGTAATAATAATATTTCATGACGGTAATAGCAGCTAATACTTTATGAGGGCTTATACCATGGGTCAGGTACATCGCCATGTACATATTACATTTTTTTTTTTAATGTTTATTTGCTTTTGAGAGAGACAGAGTATGAGCAGGGGAGGGGCAGAGAGAGGGGGAGACACAGAATCTGAAGCAGGCTCCAGGCTCCGAGCTGTCAGCACAGAGCCCGACGCGGGGCTCGAACTCACGAACATGAGATCGTGACCTGAGCCGGAGTTGGACGCTTAACTGATTGAGCCACCCAGGCACCCCCATTGCCACGTACATATTAACCGATTTAATTCTCATAATGAGCCCATTTTCTAGACAAGGAAACCGAGTCACCAACTGTGAAGGTCACACGCAGCTGCAGGGTCAGGGTTTGGACCCAGGCAGTGTGAACGCAGAGACCTTGACCATATCTCTTCCTCTAGGTGGGCTGACCTGGGTTCTGGTCGCAGCGGGGCTCTGAGCCCAGTAGTCTGGTGTGCTGGCTTGGAGAGGGGAGGCTAGCTTGGAGGTATTCGCAAGAATTGAGGTATGAGAAGATAAGGATCGGAACCGCGTTGATATGTCTGCTTCTGGCAAACTGCTTGTTGGGCCGTGAGTATGCTTTAATGAGTCAAGTCAGGGAGCTCTCCATCTGGACACACACTGAGTTCTTTGTTCCTCAAGTAGCCTCTGATTCTGGAATCCCTAGCGGGTCTGGAGAGGTCAGCTGGTTCACCTCCCCGCGTACAGGTAGAGATGTGCCCACACCGCACAGGACGTCTCACTTCCTCCTGGGAAGCCGCAGCAAAGGAGGATTGAGGCAAAGTATCTTTGTCTGTTGGGAAGCCCTGTCTTATTACCTCCTGTCACTGCCTCACGTAGTGCCAAGCGCATAGTAGGTCCTCAACAAAGTCTTGTAGGACGGAACTGAAGTGAATGCATTGAGCTAGGGAAGATCTTAGGAGATGGAAAGGCCGTAGGTCATCGTCTCTGACCTCAAGGAGCTTTCTGATTTGCTGGGAAGAAAAAACAACGGCTGGAAACGAATGGCCGGTTGCACAGCGAAGTCTGCAAAGCCAGGCAGACCATTCTCCGCACGGATTCCCTTTCTGTTACATGTGCTCAGGCGCTCGTTAGGGAGAGAGACGTCTGTCCAGGGCTTGTCGGCTTCCTGGCCGTGGCTTCCTGTCCTCAGTGGCTCTGGAGTCAGACAGCCTCAGTCTCATTTGTCTTTCCCACATGAAAGTCCTGGAGCATCTGTAAGTTATGATTTGTGAAGTATCTGTTTTAAAGCAGAATGCATTTATCATCGCGCTGGCCCAGACGACGCTACGCAGGGCAGGAATGAGAAGATCCCAGGCCCCAGAGTAGGAGGGGCTCGGCCAGATGACCCACCCGTGAGCAGAGTCTGGCTGTATTGATAACATTCTCTGGAAACAGCCCAAGAGCAGCCAGATGTTGACTTCACGGCGGCGCCCTTCGGTACACTCTTAACTGCGTTTTAAAATGGGGATGGCCAGTTCCACTCGTCAGCCTTCCCAGTGATGCAAACACACGTCCACACGGAAACGTGAATGCAAATGTTCCCAGTGGCACGATCCACAAGAGCCCTAAGTAAGAGCAACCCAAACATCCGTCAACTGATGAATGGGTAAATCAAACGTGGTGTGTTCTTTTTCTTTGTGGAATATTATATCTGATCCATTCCACAATTTCATTTATGGAATACTTATGGGTTATTATTCAACAGTGAAAAGGAATGAAATACTGAAACGTGCTGTAACACGGATGAGCCTTGAAAACATTATGCTCAGTGAATGAAGCCAGTCACAACAGATCTCACATGGCATGATCCCATTTCTGTGAAATGTCCCAAATAGGCCAAACCGTAGAGACAGAAAGTAGATGAGGGGGTGCTTAGGGCTTGAGTAGGTTGGAAGGAAGTGGGGAGTAGCTGCTGACGGGCACGAGGTTTCTTTCTTGAGTAATGAGAATGTTCTAACATTGTGATGGCAGTTGCACAAATAGGGGCATATACCGAAGATCCCTGAGTTGTACATTTAAAACGGGTGAATTTGGTGGTATGAAAATTATATCTCAATAAAGCTATTACTAAAAAAACAAAACAGGGGCGCCTGGGTGGCTTAGTCGGTTAAGCGTCTGACTTCGGCTCAGGTCATGATCTCACGGTCTGTGAGTTCGAGCCCCGCGTCGGGCTCTGTGCTGACAGCTCGGAGCCTGGAGCCTGTTTCGGATTCTGTGTCTCCCTCTCTCTCTGCCCCTCCCCTGCTGTGCTCTGTCTCTCACTATCTCTCAATAATAAATAATGTTTAAAAAATTGAAAAACAAAACAGCAACAAGCCGGAGCTCAGGCGGGTGGGGGGAGTAAGGGGCTCGGGGGTGGAGGCCCATGTCTGTCAGGCCGCCAAGATTCCGGTCTGTGGGTCCACAGAAGTCTCATGCTAATGTTGTGCAAGACGAGGAAAGCAGTGACCTGTGTGCCGTGGCCACGAGAGCACCCTGGAACCAGAATGCCCGGATCCACGTTCCGTCCCACTGCTTGACAATTTTGTGACCTGGGGGTGTTACTCATCTCCTTTAAGCCTCTGTTTCCTCATCTGGGGCTTATGATGGTTCTTCTTCCCCAGAGTGTTGAGAAGATGGAAGAAGGTGCCGCGATGCGGCTGAGCCTTTAGACCCGTGCCTCACACATAGCGGATGCACAGATGCATAGCGGATGCAGCTGGGGCTTTTGCTGGTCTAAAAGGGCACATTTGTCTGAATTAGAAAATGGCGTCCCTCTAGGCGAGTGAATAGGAAAAGGCTCCCCTCCTGGCCTGAAGCAGCCCCAGACTGATGGCTCTGGGAGAACCAGATGCCGTTCACTTGTCCCTCCACTGGGCCCCCGGGTGTATATGTTCTGCACACTGCCACCTGGCTTACCTGGCAGTGGCTTTCAGTATTCTTATTAGCTGCCACTCATCGCTGCTCTGTGGCTGAGTGGTGATATTCAGACACGACGTACTAAAAACACATAACAAAGACACAACATATGCTGTGGGCTGACGTACCTTCTTTTTCTTTTAATCTAGTGGTAAAGCAGATGTATTGAATGAGTGCGTACTAAGTGCTCAGGACTGTTGGCAATTTCAGAGGAGAATATGACAAGTGCTGCCACCGAGATCCTGAGAACCTAGTTGGGGCGTGTGAGTAATACATCTGGAATAATCTGGGAACATGCAAGGTAGGATATCAGTGGGGTGTAGAGGAAGAAGTTCAGTGTCATCCCTGCTACTTGGCAGCTGAATGATCCTGAGCGAGCCACACTTTGTCTCCGAGCTTCTGTTTTCTCGTCTAGAAAGTGTGGCTGCCGGCATCCCACCAAGTGGGATTGGTAGGAGAGATAGGATTTGGAAGCTTCTGACGCAGAGCCTGGCGCCTAGCAGGCTCTTGAAAACAAGGGCTGGCGCTACTATTTTGGTGAGAAGTACCACATAGAGTACCCGGTGATCTTCTTATCTTGGATCATGACTCTCCCTGCTAAACACGGAATTTGCCACGTCCTTCAAGGTTCCCACCTGGGTGTCCAGACTCCCACTTCCTTATTACTCTGTCTCGGCCCTTGGTCCGTTCCCTTCAGGACATGTAAACTATGGGGCGCCTGGGTGGCTCAGTTGGTTAAGCGTCCGACTCTTGATCTCTGCTCAGGTTATGATCTCACAGTTCATGGGTTTGAGTGCTGCGTCGGGCTCTTCACTGACAGTGTGGCGCTTGCTTGGGATTCTCTTTCTCTCCCTCTCTCTCTCTCTCTCTCTCTCCTTCTCGCTGCCCCTCCCATGTGTGCGCGCTCTCTCTCAAAATAAATAAATTAAAAAAAAAAAAGAACATGTGAACTATGTGGGTTTGACGAATTGTCTGTGTATGCCCTCCCCTTCCTCCCCCTTTAGGAGGGAAGCAGGGGTGCCTTCTTACTCCTCACTGCATTCTGGCCTGTGGCCTGGTGCCCTTCCTATAGTAGGTGCTCAGTAAGAATGAATGAATGAATGAATGAATGAATGGGGAATGCAGCAGCAATCCTGAGAAGGGGGGCTCTGTGACCATGGGAGGCAGCAGGAAAGGTCCCTTGGGTCCCCACTCTCTTTCCTTTCTGGGTCACCCCCCTCCTCACCACTGTGTGGACAGGTGTGGAGAGCCTAGCATTGTCAGGTAAGTGCCTCTCTCTTGCAGCTCTGCACCCCTGCTGGAGAAGAATAGGAGGAGGGAGGAACCTGTTTCCCACCCTGGGCAGCTGCCCCTGCCCCCCCACCCCCGCCCACCCCCCACCACCTCCTTGCGCTGCTCCCACAGCCCCCCATCTGAGAAGCCTGGTGGTCAGCTCTGCAGAGGAGGCAAGCTTTAGATGCAAAGTGCATTTGCAAGATTTGCAAACCGTTTTCTCCCTGGGTTGTAAATCAAGTGCTTTAGGAATTGTAAACCGACTGGAGTGCAGAGTTAATGTATGTCTGGAAAAAACACCATCATGATTTGCCTTTTAAACTCAAGAGAAGAATTCCATGTCGCTTACTTTCATTAGAGATACTGAGACAGCATGAAGTTTCCCCGGGGACCGTGCTAGGAGGCATGTGTGGTAGGTTCCCCCTTCCCTGGGAGGGGAGGGGGACAGCCGGGTTCCAGTGTCTCAGAGCCCAAGGGCAATTTCCCAGTGTGAAGGAGGGAGCTGCTTCTTTGTGTTAGAATTTTCTAAGGGCCCCCTCCCCTCCCCCACTCCCTCCTCTGTGTCAAGCTCCTCATATTCAAGTGGCTCCAAAGCCACCAAGACCGCTGATTGCTGCAGGTTTGGAATCCTTGCTGGCCATTGTCTTTCCCTCATGCCCTGGGCTCAGCTCACGTGTGATTTGCCTAACTGCCAAGGGACATGACTGCCAAGGGACACTCTGTGTCTTCTACAGGATGGTGAAAAGGAAGTGGATGATCCAATCTATGGATCTGAAAGGGAGCATGGGGGCGGGTTGGGTTTCAGAGCCTGCCTGAACCTCCTGTGTAACCTTGAGATGGTCAGCCTGGCTCAGTTTCTTCATCTGTGACATGGGAATGGCTGTGGAGATAAATGAGCTGTGTGTCAAGGTCTGAGAAAAGTGTGTGGTCCACAGCAAACGCTCCTTAAGTGTTATTCTTGGAAGGAGCCCTCCTGGGAAAGGCAGGCCAGCGTGCCGGCTGTCCTTGTATCCCCGGCCGCCTGGGTGCCGCGTGTCACTTGAAGTAGGTACCCTAGTGTTGAGCCCCCTTTCTTCACCTGTAAATCGAGGGGCTGAGACAGACTGTTCTCCAGGTTCACAGGAAGAGAATCCTGGGATTCACTGAAGGAAATTGGTAAAATGTAGATTTCATTTCCTGCTGCTTGGTTTTTGGCCAAAGGACTCCTTGTTGCAGGGGAAGGGAAGTGTCTTTATTTCTCAAAACTCTTTTCCGATTGTCTGGTGCAGGCTTTGACAAGTGTAAGGAGACTTTTCCCATGCGGAGGGCCATTACCTTCCCAGTTCTCGGATCCCATTGGATCTGTATACACTCCCCTTCAGCTCAAGGCAGGCACCGCTTTTTCAAGGATGTCTGTGAGGCAGGTTCTGTGCCAGATTCTGTGTGAGACAGAAAATTCTCACTTTTATAAATTTTTTTTTTAAACGTTTATTTATTTTTGGGACAGAGAGAGACAGAGCATGAACGGGGGAGGGGCAGAGAGAGAGGGAGACACAGAATCGGAAACAGGCTCCAGGCTCTGAGCCATCAGCCCAGAGCCTGACGCGGGGCTCGAACTCACGGACCGCGAGATCGTGACCTGGCTGAAGTCGGACGCTTAACCGACTGCGCCACCCAGGCGCCCCAGTTCTCACTTTTAAAGAACCTATCCGTTTTCTCATGTGGAAAGTGGGACGGTAATAGCAGAACATGCCTCCTAGGTGGATAATTACCTTGTAATGGTTCTTAGTAGAGTTGAAGGTGAACTTTTCCTTCAACTAGCAGAATGAGTGGGAGGGAAGAGGCTAACACTCCATTGAGTAGGTGAGCTCCGAGCCCAGCATGTGAATGTGTTTGGATGGAAAGGCAAGGCAAGGATGTGCTCACTCTAGGGAGAACCCCAGCTTGCATTTTCTTCGTGGTCATAGGATATCTGTTTCCCAGGCAGAATCAAATGGGACGTCCAGGGGACGCCCGGGTGGTTCAGGCAGTTAAGCGCCCAACTCTTGATTTCTGCTCAGGTCATGGTCTCGAGGTTTGTGAGTTCCAGCCCCGTGTTGGGCTCCGTGCTGACAGTGCGGAGCCTGCTTGGGGTTCTTTTTCTCTTTGTCTCTGCCTCTTTCTCTCTCTCAAAATAAATAAATAAATAAACTTAAAAAAAAAAAGCGACATTGAGGGAGGGAAACCTCCCTCATTACATGAATGGGCATGCGAGCAGCTGACAGCAGAAATCCTGGAGAGGGGAGGAATTAAGTGGAAATCTCCACTGAGACCCATCCACCTTCTCAAATGTGTAGGAAGGTTCAGAGCAGATGGAGGGTATGTTCCCTAACGGTCTTAATAGCGGGAAACATTTACTGGGTGATGAGTGTGTGTGCCAGGCGCTGTTCTGAGTTTATGCCTTCTGTCCTCTATCATCAGTGTGTTCATTTTGCAGTTGAGGAAGAAGAGTCTTAGGAAGGTCAAACGACTTGCCCAAAGTCTCAGAGCTGGGATTTAGGGCAGGGCTATCTGACATCAGGGTCATGGTCATAATCCCTCGGTTCCCTAGCCTTTCGTGGGATGGGACCTTGGAAGCTTCTGTAGCCCCCTGCTTTGGTTTTTTTCACCCACACACTGGATGGTGAACACCCACTGAACCCAGGCTCAGAGAAGTGGTCTCCAAGCTTGTGAACATGGCAATTGGTGGAACTTTGTTGCATAATCTCAACTAATTCAGTTATCCTTCTCGTTTATGTCCTCCCGGTGCCTAGTTCAGGGCCTCACGCACAATAAGGATGCAACAAATACTTGTTGAATGGCTGTGGGGTGTTAAGAGTCAGCGAATAGTGTCAGGAGTCTTGGGGTCTGTCCCATTCTTGCCACAACTTGAGCTGTGTGACCTGGGGCAAGATGTGTCCCTGCTAGGCTGCAAGATGAGGGCCGTCTGTAAGATGAGGGCTCTGGGACAGATTTTTTGTCAGGATTGATTATTCATTCAACAAACATTTGTCGAGGGCCAGCTGTGTGTCAGACACTGCTCTGCTCTGGGTGATAGTGAGAGAGTGATGGTCAGGAGATGGGGTTCCTGCTCTGCCAGAACCCCCTTCCCAGCCTCTTCCAGAGTCCGCATTCGGTGAGTCTGTGTGTCTTGTGCCCACGCTCCTCTGAAGTGGCGGTCACCGAGGCTTCCCTTGTCCCTCCACTAGAATCCCGGCTCCGCCAGGGCAGGGATTTCGTCGGTTTTCTTACCGATGAATCCCAAGCGCCTAGCCCCATGCCTGGCGAATGAATGGCAGTGATGTGCACGCACGCAGGCCCAAATGAATGATTCAGGTATCTCTCTCGCTAATAAAACCACTGCATGTGAAACTTCTGGGGCTAAAGCCCAAGAAGAAAATTAAGGCACAGAAGTACCATGTTCCAGGAAAAACTCCGTCTCTATAAAAGCAAGATGCAGCCAAGGTTGGAAAGGCAGGTTTATTATCTCTGCTAGCTGTGGGATTAGGGAGTCAGGCAGGATTCCTCCATTTGTCATCTGGTGATGCTTTTTGCAAACCACAGAGAAAACAAAACAAAAACAAAAACTCTGCCCCTCCGCCCCTCTCCCCTCCAGCCCCCCTCCCCCCCGCATGCCTTCTTTATTTCAAGCAGAAAACGCACTTGCTTCTTAAAACAGCTCATGAAGGAAAAAATTATAACAAATATCTTGCATTTCTCTGGTGGCGGCACAGTCTGAATTCCTTTCAGCCCCACAATGAGTTCTAATTTTATGAAATGTTTGGATTAGCCACCAATTTTCCGGTGGAATTTAGGAGGCTTGTCCTTGTCCTTATGCTCGAAGCGGAGAAATCTCATAAAATCCATGCAGTGTCTTGGGCCCAGTGGGACGTTCCAGCCAGGGACAGAATGACCGACCAACAACAGAGTGGCGGGGCCGGGAGAGATGTCTCTGGCAGCCGTGGGCAGGCTTTGCGGGCGGTGCTGTGTTCCTGAACTGCAGTCTCTGGGGCTTGGCTGGGCTGCATACCTCTTCCAACTGATCATGGGCTATAAAAATTCCAGCCCGAGTACAATGCCTTGTACCTGACCTTGTACTTTCAATTCTTGGAGCCAGAGAACATTAGGGCATCTGGTAATTGGGTGAGAGGCATTTGATAACACATGGTGCTCTAAGCGCCCACCCCGCCTCCCCGCCCCCGTAGTACATATTGCCTGTGTTATCATTTCCCGTTTCCATTTCTTGTTCTGCCTTTAGACCTGCGCTGTCTAATAAGGACACATGTGGCTGTTAAAATTAATCACAGTTAAAACGAAAACTTCAGTTCCTTGCTCACACCAGCCCCCTTTTAAGTGGCTGATAACCCTGTGCGGCCAGTGCCTACCACTGGACGGTGCTGAAAATGTTTTTTCCATCACCATAGAAATTCCAAAGGGCAGCGCTGCTCTAGATGCGGAGTTTAATGGGAGAAGTGTGCCACCCCCTTAGTTGGCATTATTGGCTCCATACTCAGTGTTTGTCACTCTCTGTGATTATCTCTGAGCGACCTCGTTCATCATCTCTTCTGTATCTTGGGTCTAGAACACTGCCTGGTATGTTGTAAGCACCCAGTAAAGATTTTTAGGATGAATGAAGTCTGATTCAGCATTGGTCTGCATGTGCCTTACGCATAGGGGGCCTTCAGATAATCGAACCAACACTTAAGAGGATTGTAATCATTGAATGGATTCACCTGGTGTTTGTTGAGCACGTACTGTGTATCGGGCGATGCGGGAGGCTCCGGGGGTGATACAGACACGGATCCTCTAGCTTAGCCGATCCAGCGGTTCTTAAATTTGTGGGGACACGTGAATCTCCTCTGCTTGTCGAAATGCACCATCCTTGGCATGTACCCCAGAGAATCTGATCCAGCACGGCTGGGGTAGGACTTAGGGGGACCTGGGAGTCTTTAGCATTGTAACCGAGCAACGCAAGTGAGCATGGTGGGATTGGTTCGTGGTCTCTGCTTTGAAAAACACAGCTCTGGACAGTGGGAAGCTAGTTGCTGCATTTGTCTGGGTACACCACCCCACGTTCTTCAGCGCACACCTTTTCTTGCGGTAACCGGAGCACCCTATGACCTTGGGGTTCTTCTATCGGGCCTGAAGCTTGAGGTCTCTTTGCCTGATATCCTCCCATGGGGTAATAATAATGGCAAACAGTTACGGAGCAGCGATCGTGCCTGGCTGTAGCCTAAGCGTGTTAAATCACTGACCTAAGTTCATCCCCGTGCTAACCCTAAGAGGTGCACACCATGGCTCTTCCCATTTTACGGTGGCTAGACTGAGGCACAGAAAATGAAGTCACTTGCCCACGTTTGCGGTACCCGTAGATGGAATTCAGACCCTGAAATGCTGTGACGCCGCTGCTCAGTCACTGGGCTTTGAGCAGCTGTCTCCTGAATGTTGGACGGGCCTTTATATCCTTTTCTGCCAGTTGCTTGGAAGCGAAGTTCAGGTGTGTTGATGAAATGCCTGTTTAGGGGATTAACATCTGTGGCCATTATGAGCTCTGTTGATCTACAAATGCCCATCCCTGGCCTCGAGGAGCGGAATTAACTCACGCCATTTGTCAGATATTCCCTTGAGCCCACTACGTGCCAGCCCTGCACAGTACCGCCAGGTGGAAGGGACTCGCACTTGACCTAATGGGGGACACGAGGGATAGGCAGGGGCTTCCTGAGAAAGTGTCACACCCAGGATAGGCTTTCTTCTGGACAGGGAACGCAACGTACATCTTAAAAACTAGGTGTTCCCTCATTTTGCTGCGTGTGATGCTTGCTGTTTTACATAGTTCCGCTGTATGCCTGTGTCACCCAGTAGGGCCTCTGTGTGTGTGTGTGTGTGTGTGTGTGTGTGTGTGTGTGTGTGACAGGAGTCTTTCCCCCACCATTTTTTAACCACTTAGAAATTCAGGAAACCCCTTAGAGTGGGGAGCGGCCCAGAATTCTCGACTCACTTGTGAGAGCCTTGGAAGACAGACACTTAGAGAGAAAGATAGACACCGACAGGTACTCCCTATGTGCCTCCTACAAGACACACTGAAGGAGGGAAGCTGACACGTGACTTCTCATTTCAAGCAGCTTTGTCATGGGGTGATGGTAACTACCAATTTGCAGTGAAAGAAGAGTAGCTGATCTGCCCACGGGGTCAAGGCAGCACCTGGGTTAGCTCCGGTCCATCCGACCCCGCTGAGGGCAATTCCCACTACACCCCTTGTTCTCAGTCCTGGCTGAGCAGTGGAATAACCTTTTGAAAGCTCTCTGGAGATGGGGCCTGGGCATCGGCATTTTTTAATGGTCCCCCAACGTCGCTGTCATGCAGCGAGTTGAGAGCCCCTGGCCGGCGCATGCTGAATGCAGAGGTCCGAGGGTCTGTACTCCTGAAGATGCCCCCGTTGGTGCCTGGCCAAGTGGGGACCTTCCCCACAAGAAGGCAGGTCCCCTCCCCGAGCCTTTCCACCGGTTTGCTTTCTCCAGGGAGGAGTGGTGTGTCGGAAGCCATCCCACTGGACCTGGGCCGGGACCTTTTGCTCTGTTGCATCAGAGGCTGCCCGTAAATCGGCAGCTGGCTTGTTTTCTTTCTAGGCCCCAGTTGTAGCGACCTTTGTGTGTCTGTTTATTTCAGGGAAATAATTCCATCCTGCAAAATCAATTCCCTGGGGGCTACAGAAGTACATTTGGAGGGACTTCTTTTAGTGCGGGTGACCTGAAATGTCCTCTTGAAAGAGGCCACAGCTGGTCCCCTTCTCCCAGCCCCTTCTCACTCTACCCTCTGACATTGTCCTCTCGACCTCTTGAGATTTTGAAGGTCTAATTGTAGTTTTCTTACTTACACATATCTCTGCATAAGGCCTATTTGTTAACACTAATAATAAAAGTAATTTGGAGCACTTAGCAGCACTGGGCACACTGCTCGGCATTTTCTGTGTGTTATCTTATTGTATTTTACCTTTTCCTGGCAGTGAGAGAGTAAAGTTTGCTGTCTAGGGCTTTTGATCCCTAGCATGGAAGGGCTTACAGTCATGTCATGATTTGCTGGCCTTGTCGGAGGATGAAGCGTTCCATGGACTGTAGAGGTCGCCATATTGGGGCAGTCGACTTGGCGGGGATGACAATGGGTAGTTGGCTGATTGCACAGAGGGTGTAGGGAAAGCAGAGGGTAGTGCTACAGCCTCTAGTGTTCAACCTACCTTGAGCCTCAGTCAAAGAAATGGAGAATACGGGTTAATCTGATGCATCGGGTAAGTGGACATACTGAGTTACCATAGAGAACTCTAAGTGTATTTTTGCAGGTAATTGAAGCTCACCCATTGAAGAGCCAGTCTTTTAAAAAATTATAGCCATTTATGATGGAAATCTCTTATGCTTTCTTTCCTTCTTAAAACAAAGTACCTTGAAAATAAGACCTTTTATTTTTTTTGATGTCTTTGGGGAACTTCTGAATGGTCCTCAGAACTTTGTTTTGGAGTTCTTGTGTCTGCTATTTATAGTTTGTCTGCTTTCTTCCTCATCAGCTTTCATTGCTTTTTGTGACCTTTTAAATGATAAAATTCTTCTTCCCCTATAGCAAAAATAATGCGTGCCCAATGCTGAAAGCTCACACAACACAGAAAAGTTAAAGATTAAAGTTGTCCTGTCTTGATTCTATCGGTGAGGCTGCCTCTGGCGGCCTTCTACTTCCATTTTTCCACTTCCCCAAAGATTTGCTGTGACCACGCTTGTTATAAATATTAGTAGGAGAATTGTGGGTTACCATCTGTGGGGGCTCAGTGCATGGATTCGATGACATTTCTTGGGTGGCTTTCCTAAGGGTTTATTTCCCTTCCTTGTATAATCTTCACAGCTGAACAGGCCCCAACGGTGACTTTAGTGAACTTCCGTTTTCTCCTGTAACAGGATGAACCATTGTGGGGGGCGTAGGGCTGGCCAGGGTCACTCAGGGAGCCCGCGTCCAAGCTGGGTCCAGTACATTTTCCATTTCACCGTCTCCCTGTGTTTGCGGGTTAAAGGATACGTGGCGTTGGAATGAAGGAGATGCTGCTGTATTTGAATAACTAAGACCAGGAAAAGACCTACCTTGGAGGGGACTCCAGTGACAGATTTTTAAACTTCTTTTCTGCGGGAGTAAGTAGCAGAATGTGGCCTCCTGTTCGGCACACCAGACCCACTCTCTGTTTGAACATCAGTCTTAGATTAATACCGAGATGGACTCAGAAACACACTTGAAAGCAACTTGCATTATTATCCGTACATAGCTTACATTTTATGACCTGCTTAAAGATGCAGGGAGCATAAATCTTGGGGACGACTGTCTTATTTACTTGTTCGTCTTTTCTGCAGATGGGATGCTTGCATCAGAGCCGGGCTGGCCTCAGATGTCTGATCCAGGACATTTTAGCTGAACTGTATGAGTCCATTAAACAAATGTAAGGGTTTTTGGGAAAAAGGGCTGTGTCTCAAACCAAATGTTTTACATAGAGAACATCTGGGGAATATTGGTATTTGTGTGTACAGTACATCAGAAAGCAGCTTGGTGGGGCTCAGCTGGGATGTTTCTGGCCTGTGGTTGCTGGATTTGACAGTTTTGTTGTAAGGGAAAAGTTCTTATGAAGTGTTGCCATAAAGGCAAGGCTCGCTCCAGGAAGGGCTGTCCTTGCTTAGCCGCGCACTCAAATTGTTCTGATTAGCTCCCTGGCCGGCTCGTCCACGAAGTCTCAACAGTCTGATATCTGAGCTAGTTTTCCCCAAGGCCGAACCCCTGGAGAAGGGAGGGTCGCAATGCCAGGACTCAGGGTGTTTCTTCTTTGCCCCATGGTTCCGGAGGTTTGATGAAACGTAGGAACAGGTGTGACCCAGGACCAGCCACAAAATCCAAGTACCTGGGCTGACAGTTGCATGTTGCCTTTATGACCCTGTGGGGGCCTGGGGAGTCCTTTTCTCTTAGTGTCAATTTTCCTGTCCTGCACAACGAGTAGCCTGTCTCATGGGGTGGTGGGGAGAGTACAGTCAAGTAGGGCAGCATTTCTAACATAGTGTGTGGGGGTTGTTTGCACACCCGGGTATTCCATCCATGGATTTGTGGTCTTACCTACAAGTACAGAGGCGATGTAGACTGGAGTGGAATCTGGGATATTATCTGGGTGGGTTGTCTGACTTTGGCAGCTTGCAGATCTCGGGCCAGCTTGGTGGTAGTGAGTGGATGGATGTTCTCATCCTTACAGAAGTTAAGACAATATTATGTTCATCATGTCTGATTAAATTCAACACCACTAATGTTCTTGGAATGTCTGCTGTGTGCCAGACTCTTTCCTAGATATTGGGGACACGAGGGTGAACAAGGCAGTTAGGGTTCCTGTCCTGTAGGCTCTGTTTGCTGTGTGTATGGTATTGACCATGAATGATCCTCCCTTTTGTTGGGTTATATGTTGACTGTGATTTAGGTAGCACAGATGAGGACTAGTATATTCAAGTGCTCAGGCGGCCATAACAGAATTCCATACATCAAGTGGCTTAAATAACAGAAATTAATTTTCTTATGGTTCTGGAGGCTGGACGTCCAAGATTGGAGTGCTGGCAGGGTTTGGTGTCTGGTGAGGCCTCCCTTCTGTGCCTGCAGATGGCCACCTTCTCACTGTGTCCTCGCAGCTCCTTTGTGGGTGTTTGCATGCTCGCGGGGGTCTCTTCCTTTTCTTATAAGGACACTCGCCCTGTTGGATCAGGGCTCCACCCTTATGGCCTCATTTACCCTTACTTACTTCCTTAAAGGCACTTCCTTCAAATATAGTCACATTGGGGTTTAGGGCTTCAAGGTCTGAATTTGGGGGGACACAATTCAGTCTACAACAACTGGTAAATATTTTATACACGTGAACATTCTTTGGCAGAGAATAATGGCTAGACTTTTTCCACCAGGATAGGTCAAAATGATCCTTACGGAACCCCCAACCAGCCAGAAAAAAAAAGGCAAAACTGCACGGCAATAGGATACAGCTTTATTGTGGTGTGAGAGGAAATTATTGTAAAAATTACATCTGGATGGTTCCTGAGGATGGCATCTTGACTCATACCAGTCAAGTGAGACATGGCCCATTTTATGGAGGAGGTGACTGAGTATAAGGCATGCACTATGTGTGAGCAAAAGGGACAGTGGAGATGTGTCCTTTTTAGGGATGGAAAAATGAGTGGGTAAAGTAAGACTCAATTCTGGTCTTATTTAGGAGTGTGAGCGAGACACGGAAGTAGAAGTGTGTGTGTGTGGGGGGGGTGGTGATGCATGGAAGGACTTCTCAGGAGGCCCCACCTCTGCGCACATACATCAGTTCACCTGTGATCTCACAAAAAGACACTTTGCTGGGAAGGGTCTTGGAATCCTAGAAAAAGCATCTTCTTGGCCAAACTCTAGGGTCATGTGTTTACCTATTGGCATCAGGAGGGACTGGTAGTTTCCTTGTCCATGCTAAACCCTCTGTATTTTCTGGTCCCATCCCCCACCCCACCTACTCCCAGGCACCTGCCTTGACTTCTCTAGCCCATGACACCGAGGGTGCTTGCCTCCTTAGTAACCTTGTTCTCTTTTGTCACGCCAATGCATTGACATCTCCCAGTAGAAGTTAGGGGTCTTGGTTGCTAATGACAGAAATGACATTGCTAATGACTCTGTGACTCATTTAAGGAGAAAATTAATTTGTAAGGTCTGGTGTATCCCACAGGACCAGGCTGGGGGAAGGAAAAAACCCAATGCCCCAGCCATCTTCAAACCACTCAAAATTCAATTCTGGGGAAAGAGCGTCTTCTTAGCCAAATTCTAGGATCATGGGTCCACCCACTGGTATTGGGAGGGTGCTTTATCTTGACTGACAGTCTTTAAAACTGCGTCTAATGGCATCCTCAGAGCAAAGTCAGGGCATTTCTGCCAGTAGAAGGATGAATGGGTGCAGGACAGGGAGGAGCTCCCATGTCCCCCTCCTTTTCCAGTTGGATTGCAAGCAACTTGAAGGGAATGCCTGGGTCATGTTTTGCAGGACCTGGATCAGTGCCTTATCCAGAGCAGATCTCCCAAAATTGCTTGCAGGAGAATTGACTCATGATTGCTTCATTTTGGGGACACACCTCCCAGACCCTCCTCTCTGATTCTGCCTCTTGCCCAAGTGCATTGGCTGGGCTCACAGAGAAAACCAAGAAAGACCAATGGATGTGCTTTTGAAGATGGAAGCATTTAAATATTAGCTTAAAACAAGATGTGGGGTGGGGATAAGGTGGTGTCTTCAGAGACTGATACAGCTCATATTTATCAGATACCCACTATGTGCCAGGCACTGTGGCACTCGCTTTGTGGGTGAGGTACAGAGCTTAAGAATACAGTTATTAGGTTTAGTGAGACCCAGATGTCCTGTGTATTAGTTGAGTGCCCTAGGGTGAGTTACTTCACCTACCTCAGTCTCAGTTTATATTCATTGAGAAAGCAGAAATAATAACGTTTTTGCAAGAATTTAATGAGTGAAAGGTTGAGAAACAGGGTTGTGCCCAGTGCCTGGCCCATAGTCAGGGCTTATAACCAGTAATTATTAGGGTTACTCTCAGCTATTGTGAATTATCTCCCAGTGCTTCTGGGTGGGTACTATTATTATCTCCCTTTTATTGATTTATTTATTTGCTTGTAAATAATGGAAATCTATTTTTCACAGTTCCGGAGGCTGAAGTCCAAGGTCAGGTGCCCGGGAATTCTGTGTCTGGGGACGGCTCCCTGCGTGGTTTATGGACGACCATCTTCTCACATTGTCCTCATTTGTCATAAGGGACCAGAGAGCTCTCTGGGGTCTCTTTTGTAAAGGCACTAATCCGTTCTTGAGGGTTCCACCCTCATGACCTAATCACACCCCGAAGGCCCCATTTCTAAGTACCATCATGTTATCTCCATTTTAGAGACAAGGTCAGGCTCAGTGATTTCAGGACAAGTAGGGATTCAACACTTGAGAGGCAGATAAATAAAAGAAGATTCAGTGGCAGGTGGCTGTGTTTAGACATCTTTTTAAGGGTCCTTTTCACCCCCCCCAGCTATATTGAGATATTATTGACATATAACATATGTAAGTTTAAGGTGTAGAACGTGATGACTTTATACACATATATATTGCAAAATGTTAACCCTTAGTTAACCATTCCATCCCCTCACATAATTATCATTGTATGTGTGTGTGTGTGCGTGTGCGTACATGTGCACAAATTCATGCATGGTGGTAACACTTAAGATCTCCTCTCTTTAACAACTTTCAAGTACGTAAGGCAGTGTTGTTAACTGTGGTCGTTATACTGCACATCAGATCCCCAGAACTTACTCATCTTATAGTTGGAAGTTTGTGCCCTTTGACCAACATCTCCCATTTCCCCACCCCTCGGGCCCTGGCAACCACCAACGTATTCTCTATCAGGTTTGCTTTATTGGATTCCACATATAAGTGAGATCGTACAGTATTTGCCTTTCTGTGTATGATTTATTTCACTTAACAAAATGTTCAGGCTCCTTTTTAATATCTTGGAGTCCATTTGAGCCACAGCTTTTTGCCCGCAAGGCACTGGAGGTAAGGTGAGTAAAACAGAAATGGTCTCTGGGTGAATGGCAACCGAGGTCAGCAAAGCAGACCTATATCTGCATTCCGGGGGCTCATGGTAGGGGACAGATCTGGAGGAGTTGGTCAGCTGAAGAAGCTAGTTGCAGATGATAGGGAGTGGAGGGATCCCGGCAGATAAAATGACAAGCACAGGAGTGCCTGGGTGGCTCAGTGGTTAAGTGGCTGACTTCGGCCCAGGTCATGAGCTCACGGTTCGTGAGTTCAAGCCCCGCATTGGGCTCTGTGCTGACAGCTCAGAGCCTGGAGCCTGCTTCAGATTCTGCGTCTCCCTCTGTCTCTGCCCCTCTCCTGCTCTCTGTGTGTGTATCTCTCTCTCTCTCTCCAAAATAAATAAACATTAAAAAAACTATATTTAATAAAAAAAAAAGAAAATGAAAAGCACAGATGTCCAGAAGCATCACACTCTCCACTCGGGCTGTTCTTTGGGTCCCGGTAAGAACCACAGTCCCCTGCCCCAACCTCCCTGGGGGTAGGAACTGAGTGATGGGTGCTGGATGAAGCTCATGGAGGTCACCTGCCTAAGGGGATGGCAGAAGATGCCCGCTGGGGACTGAGCGTGCTCCTTGGGGGTCAGGCTGCATTGCCTGGGGCTGGGCATGTATAGCTGGAGGTGCTGCTGTGACAGGCATGCCCGGCAGGTTTGTAGGGAGTTGATTAGCAGGCTGGGAAGCATCGGGGTAGATTGTGCAGTGGGGCTCTGGAGCAGGGCCCAGCCTGCTCACTCTCGGGGCAGTGGACAATGAGAGCTTCCTTTGGACGGAAAAGAAACTCTGGTTTGTGAGAAGATGCTGAATGAGGCCCCCAGAGGGACGGATTGTAGGCCATCCACTGTTCCTTACTTGTCCGGTATGTCTTTGCACACTCTGATTGCCACGATTCAGCTTTCCTAATAGGAGCTCTGTCGGGATAAAAATAACGTCTGAAGAATCTTTCCTTTCACTTATTTATAAAATCATCTGTGGTTGAAACATGCAATATAAAGCCACGCCCCCCCTTTTTTTTTGCACATTCTATATATTTCACCATCTTAAGAAATTAAAAAAACAACTTTTTTTCTTTGTTCTGCTCACCCGGATCAGCTAAATTCAAGTGACTAATTCTTTTGGCCCCCCCTTTGGAAAACTAATTATGTTTCTCAGGTCTTTTGTGGCCCTTGTGCATTGTTCGCAAGGTCAGGGCTACAGCAGCAGCCTGAAGTTAATATTTAAAAGCGCTGTTTTCGGTGAATTAAGAAATAATGGGATAAAACCCTCCCAAGTATGCCTATTCATGTGTGATATCAAATCAGGCTTCAGAAATTGGAACGAGGTTTGGACTGAATTGGACTAAAGACCGCGTCCCCTGCATGTCTGTGGGCAGAGAGCCCCCTGACATTAGATGGAGGTGAGATACTGTGCCGTGCTGTGAGACAGGTCCTACTTTGCCAGCACGCTTGGGAGTATCTCCCCATCTTGGCTTATTACTAACGCAGCAGGTCTGGGGCTTGGCTGCTCTGGGGCCTGCCTCGTGTGTGCATGGCTAATCTTTGGGTGGCCGTTTTAGTCCTGCTGCCAGCTGTGGCTTGGAATTTGATTAGCACTCCTTGCTCAGAGTATTAATCTCAGACTGAAGTGAGATTCAGGAATCTTCCTGCAGCTCCAGTGCTGTTATGAACTCTGTGAACTTGGGCCTGTGCTTTAACCTCCCTGGGACTCAGTTTCCTCACCTATAAAATGAGGGGGTTGGCATAGAACATTCTGAGGTCCTCGCAGCTCTGACATCTGATGTAACGGTGATCAGTGATCGTTACACCTCGTGCCTGTGACTGTTTGCCTTCTCAGCCTTCCACCCTGTACACAATCTGTCAACCTGGTGGGGCTGGACCGCTTGTCATCCTCATCTGCAGATGAGGAAACTGAGTCTATGATAGGCTTGCCTGAGTACCACTGTTCAGGGGCACCTGGCCAAGTTGCCGTGACCGAGGGCAAGGCCAAGGTGCTGATGTGGTTTCTTGGCAATTCTGGCCGTGGTTCTGCTGGGCTTGGAGATTGATAAATACAAGTTACACAACCCTAAGCATATCCAAGCCGGGTTACGAACGGCATCAGAGTTATTGGATGCTACCGGTCGAGGCTGTCCAACCTCTGCCCTCCGGCCAGGCCCTTCCTCTCCCTCCCCAGGACAGTTGGAATCTGGAAGAAAAGCAGCTGCACTTTAGAATTCTGAGTTGGTGTTGCATTTGGCTTTCAGAAACGTGAAAGCCCAAAAATAAACAGCTGCCTGGCCACTCGAGTTCCAGCTAAACAGGCCTGCGTTTTCCGTCTCTCTGTGACTCTGCTGTGGTCTGTGTAGCATCTCTTGTGTTTGCAGAGGCCTTTTTTACGCAGGGGGGCTTGGGGTTGTTCATTAGAGCCTGGAGAGACTTCTGGAGGCTTCTGCTAAGAGAAGGCTCCCCACAGCCCCAGCCACATCCTCTGTCACAGAGCGGTCAGAACGCAAGGCTCCGGGGCTCGCTTCCTCTCTCCTCCTTTGGAGACATTTACTTTTTCAGGTGTGGGAGCCCCAGGTTGTGTGCAGAGCATGAAGTAACCCGTTAGCAGCCAGCTTCTGGGGCCTCGCAGCATGGGAGCAAACCTTCCATTTGCCGGGGGTTAAATTAATGCGGGTCGCAGCGTCCCCTCAGGGAAGCAGCTTGTGTTCAGTCCCCCTCTATATAGATGGGCAGTTCATTAATTCTCATTAATCATCCAGTGTTGAATATGACCGCATGGTGTTTGGGTTACGGCGTAAGAAGTGCCATCATGGCGACATTAACTCTGGTTTAAGTAACATAATGGCAGTTCTCATGCTTCAAAGTGCGGCAGAATCACCTGGGAAGCTTGCAGCAACTGCTGATGCTAGAATTCAGTACAGCTGGGGTGGGGCCCGGAAGCTGCATTTTGACACTCAGCACCCACAGCCCCCCTGGGCTGCCGGGGCCTGGTGCAGGTGGTGTTCTCGCTCCCCACTCTTTGAGGGAGGAACTGCGCTCCCAGACAATCAGATTATGTGCTCTGAACTGGCTTGTTGCTTGCTTTTGCCATGGCCGCTGTTAACTTTCCATTGACCTTTCTCCGCACCCCTGCCCCCCATCCTTTGATTCCTGCCTGGTCAGCCATGGCCGCTATCTGGTGTTTACAAACCCCAGCGCAGTACAAGGAGTGTAAACGTGCCCGTAATTTCTGAGCTGTGAATTCCACTTCCTTTGTGGCATCACCCCATGCAACAATGACACGCTTAGCCCAGTCCTTGAAGAGGGGGTGTGGAGAGCAAGGGAAGCCTTGTGCACGTCGATAAAAAACATCCCAGGCCTCTCTGGGGGTCCCGTGAGCAGGCCCTAGCCCCGTCGGATAAAAATCTGATTTGCTGTTCAAATTCTGGAAATAGAACACATTTTTCATGGCAGGAGAAAAATGAGCATCATCGGAGGACACATCATCTCTGATGGGGAGTTTTTGAAAATCAAGGATGGAGAACTGACTTAGGATTATATTTTCAGAACCTTTTACAAGATTAAAGGGCTGGTGGTGGTACAAGGGGGTTGCCGTTCTTTGAAGAAAAAGCTTTTCCTTACACATGCCATGCTCCCTTGCGTCTGGGCGCATCTCCTCAGCGCGTGTTGATACAGCTCTTGGCTTCCAACCTGCTTCTGTCTGAAAAAACATCCATGTAATGACATGAATCAACAAGCCGGAGAGGAAGAGGCCCATGGGCCCCGTGGAGGACTTGGCTCGGATCCCTGTAGGGTCGGTTGCATCATGGCAACTTGCTCGAGTGTTGTCTCGAGTTGGCCAGCCTCCTCAAAAAGAGCTGGGGGTCATTTAATTAATTAGGGGCTTTGGCTGCAGGATGGCCTCCTGGGTGGCATCACCGTGGTGATGGCCACGCATAGCCTTTCTGAATGGAAGCCATTTGGTGATCCTGGGGTCTTTGGATCTGTGTGGCCGGTGTGGAACTGTGCCTTGCCACGAACTCTGACCATCAACCAGATAAGAGCAGGAACCCCTACGCCGGCCTCCGCCCTGATTTGGCTGCTTACCTCCACTGCAAGTGGCCTCCGGGCCCCTTGGTGAGAAAAGATCCCCGAGCTGCTCTGACTCAGTGCCCTGGAGCTCCCGTGGAACGTGGCCGGGTATGAGATCACACCTTGTGAATGGCCGGGAAGCTGCCAGCTCCTATTGCCGGGATTAGAATGCAAGCTTGTTCCTACTAAGTGATTCTAATGCCGTGTTTATGGTCATGTTTCTTCCCCGCTACTCAGACCCCCAATTCTGCCTCCTGAGACCTCACATATGACCCTATAAAACTTCATGTGCTTGGAGGGGTCCCTTCACACTGACCTTTGAGAGCTTCTGTCACTTGCCGTGTTTGCTGTCTACCCCAGCTTCATCCACAGCTTCTAGAATCAGCAGGTGGTGGACTCAGGCTGCCTCGGGTGAAGTCTTAGCACTGTCTTTTACAAACTGTGTGAGTTTGGGCAGTATTTGTCTTTTCTGTGCCTCAGTTTCCTCCTGTAACAAATGAGGTTTTAGTTAGGATTAAATGAGATAAGGTCCCCTGGCACACAGTTAACACTTACTAAATGCTAGTTACTGCTATTATTAAGAATAGTGCCACTGATCTTAAACTGTTGCTATGTCCTGGCCAAAGAGCATTAAGACCTCACTACTCAAAGTGTGGTCCCTGGACGTGCATCGCTATCATCACCTGGGGGTGCACTTGCCA
The DNA here is from genome assembly GCF_007474595.2 of Lynx canadensis. Taxonomy (NCBI): domain Eukaryota; kingdom Metazoa; phylum Chordata; class Mammalia; order Carnivora; family Felidae; genus Lynx; species Lynx canadensis. The sequence continues at coordinate 125,346,848 of NC_044309.1, read as the reverse complement.
GAAGTGCGGAATCCCAGGCCCCACGCTAGACCTTTGCATCCGGAATCTGCATTTTAACAAGCTGTCCGTGGCCCCTGTCTGAGAAACACTGTTCTAGGACAGTCTCTGCAGGCTGACGTGGCAGTGAATGAGCATCTGTGGGAGGTGGCTGTGGAGGGAAGAGGGCAGTGATTCTCCTGGTCAGAGCCTGGCAAATGTAGAACCTGCCCAGAAATACCTCCACTCCCCAAAGCAGGACAGGAAGACGGCTGGCTGCCCCCCTCTCTGCAGGCGCACAGGCCGGATGTGAATTTTAACCTGCTCTTGCTTACTTATTACAAATCTGGGGAAGGGGAGGAGGTATGTACTGAAAGGGGAGGGGAGAGGCCTATAAGGTGATTTGCTGTGGGTTCGTCCCCCCGAAAACATGGTCCAGGACCCTGTGTCTGCCAGGCCTCGTTTATAGTCATCACCATCAGTAAAAGCACCTACTGTGCTCCAGGCACTTTACTTATGTTATTCCCACTCCTTACAACAGCCCCAAGAGGTGGGCCTTGCTAGCCCCATTTTACCGATGAGGAAACTGAGATCTGTGACGGTCAGGCTCCCGGAATGAGGTCAGCTAGTCAGTAAAAGCCTGGCTTTCGCAGCCACCGTCTGCCTCCCAGAACCCTGCCCAGTGACCAAGCTCTTAACATTCACAGCAGCCGCTGTGGCAAAGGACACCCAGCAGGCTGCAGAACAGGTGGCTGATGGTGATTATTCCAAAAAGGAAAAACTGCCTCCATAGAAGAGGAGACTGGGCCTGTTACATTTAACAAGGGTTGGGGACTGGCTGGGCTCAGTGTGCCTCTTAAACAGGCAGGCACCGCAGGGCAGAATTCACAGGTCCGCAGCCAGCCCCGCTGCTGCCTACGGTTTAAACATTAAACTATAGGGTGGCCTTATTTAAAGGCAGACCGTTTTATAAGGCACACGGTGCTGTCTAGACTTGGGAACATTTATGAAAGTGGTTGTACTGCGCGTGAGTTCCCGTCACTCTGAAGGCGGAGTGACATCTCTCTGGCTCGTGCAGGAACAAATTGGATGTTTTGGGGGGAGGGTGTATGGTTTCAGACATTTGGTAATCTCTTCCTGCTGGGCCCTTTCCCCACCTCTATCTTTCTTTGTCGACGTGGGCGAGGACTGAGGGAAACTGGAGAGAAGGTTTTCTCCAGAATTCTGGCACCCGTGCGTGTTTCTTTGGTAGCCTTCGGTCATGAGGAAAATTGCGTGATCACTTGTGTAATTTTTGCTCGTTGCCCTTGTCCTTCTCCGCCTCTGCTCCCCACCCCCCACCCCAACCTTGAGGGCTGGGGCAGAATCTTGCTGGTTTTCCCTTTTGTGTAGTCCCAGCACTGTGCTTGGTGCCTGGTAGGTACCCAAAAGGAGTAAGTGAATGAACAGTCCAAATGCAGAGAGGCTGAAGTGGATGTCTTGAGGCCATCTTCTGGCCTCATTCTAGGCCATTCTATTCCCCTGGTCACCTGCACAGGTGACCATAAGAAGGAGATGGGGGCGGGGTTGCTTTATCCTTCTGTCTGGTCTCAGGCTCAGATGCCATGGTGATCATGGTGGGTGAGCCCCAGCTGCTCTGGGCTTCCTGACATGTCAGAGGAGGATACAGTTTAAAGACCTGGAGAGAGATTCTCCTGACTTTTATGTACTTGGGGAACATATGTTCCCTAGGCCTTTACTTGCTGGCCCATGAGGAACCAGGAGGAATTCAAGTGTGCTCCAAGAATGAAAGGAAGGAAAGCAGGAAGGCCCTATATAGGGGGCAGTCTCTTCAGGTTAAACATGCTGCCATTTACTGAACACTTATCCTGGGCCAGGCATGTTCCAAGCACCTGACGTCCCCTGCTTTCCCTACTTGATGGATGAGGAAACTGGAGCACAGAAAGGTTAAGTCACCTCCCCAAGGTCACACAGCTAATGAGTGGTTTTAGCCCGGACTCAAAGCCATTTTCCTGACCATTACACAGCACGGCTTTGCCTTGTGCTGGCTCAGGTTATCCTTCGACTTCATGAAGCAGGCACCACCTTAAGTTACAGGAACTACACTTATAGATCTCTTTCTCCTTTTATAAACAACTCTTTAAAATTGTGACAACCATTCTTAGCTTTCTGGGTCCTACAGAAACAGGCCATGAGCTGGATTTGGTCACAGGCTGAATATGCAGCAAACCAAGAAGCATTTCAGAGGGTGCAGAATGTCCCCACGAAGATGAAGTAGGGAAAGGTGTGGAGAGAGGGAGGTGGCCAGGAGCTGCCTCATCCCCTAAAGGGGTCAGGGAGGGTTTCCCTAAGGGATCCTGGAGCTGAAGCCTGAATAAGGATGTAAAGATCCGTGACGTGTAGAGCACTTGGCACAACGTCTGCACCGTATAGGAAGTGCTCCACGACCACCTGCTGTTATTACAGTAGTTGTTACTGTGTCCGTGGTTTGCCATTAACTGGCTCTGCGACCTTGGGTGGGTCATCTCACTGCCCTTGGGAGTTGAAATGAGAGTCTCCCCCTGGCCTTGACAATTGCATGGTTCTAAGTGATTTCTAGCCCGCCTTCTTCCATGGACTTCCCACCAACCCTTTGAAAGAGGGGGCAGAATGAGCCCTCTTTTACATTTTCAATAGAAGATTCATTGTAGGAAGAGGGAAACTTTTGTGGAGGGACAACCACCATGGTTATTAACATTTATGGAGCCCTTTTAGTTTCCTCAGTGCTGAGTGGGGTTTTGTTAGAATGTGAGCACTTTCCTTTTCATACTGGGCTGGAAACATCCCCCTGGCAAACGGCGCTGTGAGACAGTCGGCCTCCTGCCCCACTGTTGGGGGGAGCTGACCAGTGGGCTTATTTTCTTACCCCCCAGAATGTCTTTACCCTCCCCTGACCCTGGATGGGGAAAGAATTTCTTCCTATTGTCCTTTGACAGTAGAGCCTCCTTGAGGCCAAGTTCAGCCTGCTGCATAATCAAAGGGGTGGTTTCTCCCCTGGCCCATCTTTAGTCCATGGAGGAATGCAGGAGGTGGTCCAACAGCCACCCACATCCTCCACGGCCTGTGTGTGCTCACTGTCTGCTTCCTCCCAGAACAAGCTCCCAGGATCGCAGGCCCTGCTCAGACAAAATAAAGCCTTCCAGTCATATCTTTACATTTGACGTCAGCGCAGGGAGGCTTTTCTCACTGCATACTGAACGGGGCTTTCGGAGGGCCTTGAGCCCGGCACCCTGGTGAAAAGGGGCCTTGAAGCTGGAGGCTCATTCATCTCTGGGCAGCCTCCTTTTATCCGGCCTCCGCCTCGGGGTCTGCTCCCAGTCTAGGGGAGGACGGTGCCTCTCCCTGGGTTTACAGCAGGGCGTCCAGCGTTTCCAGTCTGCTTTGTCCATTCCTCGATTGCCCTTGCAGTAGGATGCCAGAGAAAAACGAAGCATCTTCCCGGTGTGCCTGTCTTGGTGGTGGTGTTTGACTAGAGTGGTCCTTGTTTTTATGCTCCGGTTTCACTGTCGCTTCTCTGGTCTGGGTTCTCATCACCTAACCGCAAACATCACCCCTGCCTCCCCCTCCCTTCCCTCCTTTCTCCTCCCTCCTCCTTCCCCTTCTGTCTACCTAGCACCTGCCTGCCTGCCCACACTAAGGGTTTTTCAGGCCTGCCACGTGCCAACGCGGAGTTAAGCACGGGAGATAAAGCAGTGAATAAGATCCCCGCTAGTTTAGAGCCAAGTAATGACACAAATACTGATTTCATTACAGCTGGGGAGGCTTTTGCAAAGGAGAGATATGTGGGCCTGCTAGCCCATTGACATTTGTTGGGAGGGCAGCAAATGGCAAAAACAGCAATAATAATAGTAGCTGCCCAATTCTCATTGAATTATAGATGGGCTGATTGTAGCTTCCATGTATAGTGCCTGGTGGGGACCCGGTGTAAACCAGAAGATGCAAACGTTCCCAGATGTGAGTAGCTTCCTGCTGAGGCTGACGGGGCTTCCCCCTGTCGGAATCGAGGTGTGGCCGTGGGCTGCTGGTAATGAGGACGCTGTCTCTCCGGGGTACTTCATGTCTCTGTGATCCAGAGGGATGAGTTAAATGTCTTTCATCTAGGAGAGGGTGGTCCAGGTGAGAGCTGACGTCATAGGAGGACCACTTTGGAAGGGACTAAGCTGGCTGTTGGTAACAAGCTTCCTTGTTACCCACGGACACCTTCCTCCCCCCCCCCCCCCCCGAGTACTTTTTGCCTCCCTTAGAGCCAGGGTGAACTAAATTACCAAGCAACTTGTTTAGGAGCAAAGATGAATCCACTGGCCAACATATTTTTCCTCATTAGATTCCCGTTGTCATTTAATGCCTTTTTATTTATGTGTTTCTTTTGAGCGATTGCTCTGCGCGTTGGCCCTGGCAGGCCTCTACAGTTTGCATTTGCAGACACTGGCACGGGGATCATCTGGGGCCAGGCAGGGAGTCTGGCTGTCCCTCCCTTTGTTTCATCCTGATTTTTCTATAGCAGAGCCTTTTTGTCTCGTCACGTCACGTCACGTGCGATGGAAGGTGCCCGGGGCCAGAGGAAGGATGAAGGAAGGATTTGGCCTCTGAGCAGTTGCACAACCACAGCATAGGCTGGAGTCTTAAAACCCTGCATTTGAGCAGAACTGGCCTGGAGAAGCGCCGTGCAAGGAAGCTTTCACCAGCCATTGCTGCGGCAGCTGCCCGCTGGGGCTGAGTGATACTGATTTCACCCGTCCATGTTTAATCATCTATGCCCTGTAAACTGAGCTCTTCGGTTTCCTTTTTTCAAAGCATCAGGATTCCTAGAGTAAACGAATTTGGCCACGTGAAGCAACCTCTGCTTTATGGAAAAACAACAACAACAACAACAACAAAACAAGGGAAACAAGACCAAAATAAAACCCCCTAACCCAGCGTCCCAAACCCCAGGCTCTTGGACTCTGATGTTTTCTGTTGTCAGGAGAAGGGTGTTTTTGCTATAAATGAAAGACGTGACAGGGGGTATTTTGAAGCTTTGTTTTGGTTATTGTCGGTTCTGCCAACAAGTAACATCTGTATTTATTTTCCAAACTCCCCCAATGGCTGATTTGCATCTGTTTAGTCCTCTGAGTAACATTTCATTTCCTGACTTTATAGGTTGCTATAAAATCCATTCGTAAGGACAAAATTAAGGATGAACAAGACATGGTTCACATCAGACGAGAGATTGAGATCATGTCATCCCTCAACCATCCTCATATCATCAGTATTTATGAAGGTCAGTGATTTTTTTTTTTTTTCACCCGCGTATCAGTTACCATTTCTCATACCATGGGGCCTGCCAAGATTTTTAGGTAATTGCCCTTCTGGGCAAGAGCCAAGTAGTTTTTTTCTTCATGATGCAAAAATAGCTGGGTGTTATCTCCTATTTGGTTACCTCGAGCGCAACCAGACACACGGAGCACGGCTCCCTTTGGTCATAAATAGCTCCGGCTGGTGCCTTCTTCCGCCTCCCGGCCAGTTCCTTGGCGGTTGCTAGGCAACCCGCTTTATTAAAAGCCAGTATGCGAGACAGCCATGGTTTCTGAAAAATGGCAGTTTGCTGGGTGACCAGGGTCATGGTGGATCCATTGTAAAGGTCATTGCCTAACGCAAATGCCCCAGTGGTGGAGTAATGAGTTACTCCAAGTTAGGCTCTTTGAGTTGGGAATTAGCTTTGAGCAGGTCCGGGAAGTACCAAGAAAGAGGAGGGATCTCTCGGCGGAGCAGATGCCTCACAAATGGAGTCCAAGTCATAAGTGGTGTTTGTGGAAGAGCGGGGCTGGGAAAAAAGTCACAAAAATGCTTGAACTTCAACTCGTTGGTCCTTCCTGGGAAGAAATGGAGAGTATAAACTTCCTATAGCCTATCTTTTCTTTTTTTAATATCTTGTAAAAAAAATTACTTGAGCAATATGTATTTATTGCAGGAATTATTGAAATACAAAAGTTAAAATTTAAAAATATTTTCAGGGACACCTGGTTGGCTTGCCAGTTAAGCATCTGACTTTCACTCAGGTCATGATCTTGCGGTTCGTGGGTTCCAGCCCCGCATCGGGCTCTGGGCTGACAGCTCAGAGCCTGGAGCCTGCTTGGGATTCTGTGTCTCCCTCTCTGTCTGCCCCTCCTGCGCTTGAACTCTGTCTCTCTTTCTCAAAAGTAAATAAAAATAAAAAAATAAATAAACAAATAATTCAATTCTAACCCCCCAGTTCTAATATCACTCTGGCTATATTTATTTATATTTTATCTACTTCTCTATGTCTGTACATGATTTTTATCCAAAGTTAGATCTTACTGTTTATACCATTTTTTAACTTAAAATTTTTTCATGTTTTATACTATGCATCTCTTTCTATGTCAATAAATATTCCCTGTAGGGACAGTTTGAAAGACTTTATAGTATTCCATTTATGGATGTATCATAATTTACTGAATCTAATTCCTTTTCTTAAATATTTAAGTTATAATATTTCTAGTTATTATAAACAGAGCTTTAGTGATCCTCCTTGTAATCATTTTTATATTCATTTCCGTAATTTTTTTTTCTTACGAGAAATTTTCTAGGCTTGGACTTCCTGAGTCAAAGTGTTTCTCCAGAATATTTTTAAATATACAGTCGAGTCAGAAAAATGAACCTATTTTTAATTTGGTATAATCGTAATATTTTTAATTATGGTCTGAGCATAATAAGTTACACAGTAGTGGCTAAGAGGAAGCCAGATGGTAACCTGAAAGTTTTTCTGGTGTCTATTCTAAGTGCTCCTTCTTCTGGTTCTCTGCTGTTTTTTGCCATTTTTCCCCCTGTTGTTTCTATTTTTTCTCCTCATCCAGAAGTAAATGTTGGTAACAGGTTTTATCTTGATTTTTCTGAAGCTCATTTTTGGAGCCCTTGAGGATAGAATGCTTGAGGGAAATCTTCGTTCATTTATTCTCTCCACAAACATCCCTTGCAGTCATTCTCCAAGTGCAGACTCTGAACCAGTAACATTAGTATAAATTAGGATTGTTAGAAATGCAGATTCAAGGGCCTCACTGAGGACCTGATGAATGGGCAACTCTGGGGTGGGGCCCAGAAGTCTGTGTTTTAACGAGGATGGGAACCAGTGGCCTACCGAGTGTCTGTGTCTGGTTAAGCACTGTGTTAAATGTGGTTAAAAATCTCATTTTCAAGGCACAATACAAGGCATGATAGAAAAATACTATGTAGATATACAAGCAACGTATCTAGCACTGTGGAGTCCTGGAGCTTAGATGTTTTCATGACATACAGGCTGGGCCATGAAGGAGGTGTGTTTTTGTTTTTGTTTTGTTTTGTTTTTTTGAGGAAGAATTGGCAAAAGTAGAATTCTACGTTGATAAAATGAATCTGAATATGCCTGTCAATGAGGGGAATTTCTAGAGTTTAGAAGTGAGTGGAGATACAAAATGCAGGATGAGAGTGAGTTTTATACAATTCTGAGTGTTTTTCCTCCATGTGACCTGATTACCATGAAAATCTGAAGGCAGCTGTAAAGGATGACCAGTACAATGTGGACCCGTGTGGGTGCCATGCTCTGTGTGCGGTGCTGTGCTTGGGATTTCTTGGCTCAGGGGAGGAGCCTTCTTCATCAGGAAGTTGGAGAGAGTGCAAGCCCAGTATGAAGTTTGCAGATTATTTGGGAGATAACTGAAGTCTGGCACAGAGAAGCCTGACTTCTTCACTGGCATCGTGCTCACTTTGGCCTTGGGAATCCTGAAGGTGGAATGGAGAACAGGAATCTGTACTCTCAAGGGAAGGACAGAGATGAAACTTAATGGAAAAACATTCTGTTATCAAGGTCAGGTTGGTCTTAGTTCAGCTCCTGCTGGAGGCTTCAAGAAGAAGAAAAGCCCTTGCTTATAACTTTAAAGATGGGTACCACATAATTTAAAGTTCTTTGGGTGACTAGAAATAATTTCCATTAAGGTCTCAGGTGGGAGTTTGGGCCTCAATTCATAAAACCCTATCAATAGGTTTTCGGGAGTCAGGAAAGAGCCTGAGTTCTGACATCAGACTCTTGTGTTTTAGTTCCAAATCCTTCACCGTGGCCTCAACATGAGACTTTGAGCAAGTTGAGGGGTTTCTCAGGGCATCAATAACCACACCTATAAGACGGGGGTAACAGTTCTACCTCTAAGGGTTGTTGACAGGATTAAATTAGATGATACATGTTCTGGTAAGCTCAAAAAAGGTAATTATCGTGAAGACAGTGTACTCATTACAAGTGGTTCCTTTGGCCTGGTCCATTGGCAAGGGCCAGTGGGTGAACTGCAGAGTGCTTATAAACCCCCTGAAATAGTGTATAACTGCACTGTCCAATACAGAAGCCACTAGCCATAGATGGATATTTAACTTAGAATTACTAAAATAAAATGATTAAAAATTAAATTGTCAGCCCCACTACTCACATTTCAAGTCCTCGATAGCCACATGAGTCTTGGCTGCCATATTGGACAGCGTAGATTCAGATCTTGCTCATCCTTGCAGGATAGGACCATGCTGGTATGTAATGTTTTAGATGTTGGGCAGTGCCTACATTAGTTTTTTCCGAGGAGAGGGTGGGTAGGTTTTGTTAGATTGTCAGAGGGATTCCTGACCTCAAATAGGTTAAAAAAAACCCTCTACTGCCACCAAACATTTTATGGCCTGCAGAATACCATACAAATGAAATGAATTGTTTTTATCCAGAAAACTCCCAGGGACTTAAATGTGGATTTTTTTTTTTTTTTTGGCTTTTAATTTCTTAGAAATCTCTGGTTTCTGTTCTGTTCTCTTTCCCTTCTCCCACGCAAGTTCTGTTTCTCCCACATCCACTAAATAACTGTGGAGGAGGGCAGCTCCCCTCCCTTCCCCGGAGGTTTGGAGCCAGGGATCGCCAAGGCGCTCTTCCAGCCCCTACACCTCCACCTGTGACCCCGCAGTCTCCAGGGTCTTCTGACTTTATCTGCTTTGCTGCTCAGGACCCTGGGACCCGGCTTTGAGAGCTAAGTTAGATCTCTCGATGTCATCTGTAGAACTCCGTATAATTTGCAAAGCTCCCCCACATCCCACCTTATTTGCTCCCTGTGGCAAACCTGTGAGGTGGGCAGGCCAGGTGTCCCATTTTTCAGTTGTAGAGACTGAGACTCGGGAAGGTTAGGACTTGCTGGGTGTATCAGTTTGGTGTAGTGGCCACAACAGGACGCCACAGACTCGGTGGCTTGCACAACAGAAACGTGTTGTTCCTCTGCTCTGGAGACTAGAAGTCCCAGTTCTGGGTATCAGAGTCAGAGGGTAGTTTTCCTCCAAGCCTTTCTCCTTGGCTTATAGATGGCCATCTTCTCCCCGTGTCTTCATGTGGTCTCCCCTCTGTATGCATCTGTGTCCAAATTTCCCTTTCTTATAAGGACACCAGTCACACTGGACTAAGGCCCATTCTGATATTCTCATTTAATCTTAATGATCTTTTTAGAGGCCCTGTCTCCAAGTAGGGTCACATTCTGAGGTCCTGGGCATTGGAATTTCAACCTATGAATTCGGGGGACCCAATTCAGTTCATAACACAGGGTATCATGGCTAGCTGGTGGCCCTGGCACACAGGCCTAGTGACCCCATTTGTCTTTTCCTCCGCCAGGCCTCAACCCTGTATTTCTGATCTTGTGTCTTAATTTGCAGGCTCTGCAGCCTACCTCTGTGCCCTAGGCATCCTCCTTAGGTTGGCCTTTTCAATCCTTTGCATCCCTGGGGTGTGGTAGGGGCAGCTTGGTGGCAACAACGGTGGGGGGACCTGAGTGTGTGGTTTCTCAGCCAATCACAGTGTGAAGGGGAACCTTCTCCCTGGAAACTGATTGGTGGCCTGACAGGCCAATCAAGAGCCTTAGCTGAGTACGGAAATGTACAAATTTGCCGAATGAAAAATCAGTGCTTCGCATCTAACCGGCTGTTTGGACATTAGCCAAGTGAATAGGACTATTGAAGATCCTTACAATTTCTTCTTTAAAAAAATTTTTTTTTTCCAACGTTTATTTATTTTTGGGACAGAGAGAGACAGAGCATGAACGGGGGAGGAGCAGAGAGAGAGGGAGACACAGAATCGGAAACAGGCTCCAGGCTCTGAGCCATCAGCCCAGAGCCCGACGCGGGGCTCGAACTCCCGGACCACGAGATCGTGACCTGGCCGAAGTCGGACGCTTAACCGACTGCGCCACCCAGGCGCCCCTACAATTTCTTCTTTAGCCAGGACTTTTATGATTTAAAGCGTACACACACACACACACACACACACACACACCAGTAGCAGCAGCAGCAGTCCCAGCAGTAGCAACGTGGCAGAGCAATGATGTATCTAACCCCGTATGTTTAGGAACTTTGGGCTTTCACAAGGGGAAGGCGCTATCTTGGACTGTACTATCCATGATATTGACATACTAGTTCCAGAGAAAAAGCAATTCATTCATTAACAAAATAAAAATACAAATTGGATGCTTATTACATGCCAGGGCCTGTTCTAGACACTAAGAATATTGGGGTGAACAGGACAATCTCTGGTCTCACGGGGCTGACATTCAGTGAGTGAACAGATACGTGGCTACTGAGCTGAAGCCTCAGTGGAAGAGGAAGTGAGCCCCCTGAAGTTGCAGGCATGCCAGGCAAGGGGAACAGCGTGTGCAAACGAACCAATGCTCAGAGGAGGGAAGGACCTCGTGTTGACAGAAGTGACAGAGGGTCTGTGAGGCTGAGGGAGCGAGTGAGCAGGAGGGGGTGGAGGAGGCTGAGGAGGGCCAGATTTTGACCACATTGACTAAAGGAGGGCTGTGGCTTTCATTCCAGGAATAGGGCAAAGCCACCGGTTTTGAGGAAGAAAATAGTTTTTATTTACACTTTAAAATAATACTAATAATAGCTATGAGTTATTGAGTTTTATCCTGTGCTAGGATGTGTGCTTGTAGCATCTCAGTTAATTCCTTATGTCCACGAAATGCATACTGTTAACAGCTCTAGTTTATGGTAAGGAAGTTTTGTCTTAGCGGCCAAATAACTTCCCAAGGTCACACCAGCTAACCAGTGGTGGACCCGAGAGCTGAACCTAGTCCCTGGCACTCTGAGGCCGGTGCTCCTGATCCAAGCCAGATCATCTAGTGGTCTGCAGATGCCCCTAATTGGGGACAAGCATTATTCTGGAACCCATGATCGAGAGAATTCCCTGGCGTTCATAGGGGTTGCTGCCCTAAATATGTGAGAGCATTAAATCCCAGCTTTGTGGGTATTTTAGAAAATATTTCCGCAGACATCTCAGGAAGAAGTGTGGGGCCCAGATCTGGTAAACTCGAAGATCAAGTGTTTCCTTTCAAATGTTTCTTTCTCAAACCAGACCCTGGGGTTACTTTCCTATTGACCTGTGGGTGAAGGTGATTAACCCTCAAATTTGTCAACTCTGTGTCAACACAAGCCGTAACTGGTTTCTAATGCTAAGTAAATAAAAGAGGATAGACCTACACCTTCTAGTATGTGGTACTAAGGATAATCACTTAATGGAGAGAGAAGAGGAAAAAAGAAATCTCCGGCACCATCTCTGAGATGGACCCTGTTTCCAGTCAAAGGAATTCCATTCTCTCAGCAGGGTGGGAATTGACAGTATGGAAATAACAGCTGAAAAGGAAGTGCCCGCCAGAGCTTTCAACTCGGCTGCCTAGGGTGGAAGAGATAAAAACAGTTTTTGCCTGAGGTTCTGATTTCAGGACCCAGAGCGCAAACATCAAAGGCACTTTGTCTCGCCCTGGCTTCCCCTTTGAAAGCCTAGGAGACCCGATCCGCAAAACCACCAGAAATGAACTTCTTGCCGCACAACACTTTAGGGAAACTTAGCACCCCATCTGGTAACAGCACCCCTCAGGGTAGGGGTGGGGGGGAGGGGTGGGTGGAGGGAGGGAGGGGGATGGGGGTGTGTGGAGTGAGTGGGGGAGATTCCCCTGGTGCCTTCACTTGTCTGCCCTTGGTTTTTGCTCCTGGAAATCTCTCTTCCTGGCCCTGCAAGATTACATCGCCTCATTGGCCCTTTGCATTGCCATATGCTAGACCGGGCCAACTCTTTCATCACGTCTCCTATCTTAGGTAAGGGTGGTCCTGGCTTTCTGGAACCAAGTGGGAAGCCTATTGGGCATTGGTCAGCTGTGATCTCCCACCTTTGGAAGAGTTTCTGAAGCTTGAAAAAGCAAAACCAAACAAACAAACGTGCCTTCCTCGATAAGCATATGGGTCTTGTGAGCCTAAGACCTGCCGCCCTGGAGAAGATGTAAAGGAGTCTGTATTCTAGAAAATTCTCTGAATTCCTACCATAAAGACACTTTGGGTGGGTTTTCTATCAGTTAAAAGCTCCTTCCACCTTCCTAGATGTGTACATTACAGTATGCTTTTTCAAGCTACCTTTGCCTCCTGAGAATGTGATAGACCTTTCTGGAAGGGCATATTATGGTTCTTGCCTCCTGGCGAAAATCACTGCCGTAAAACTCCAGCCAGAGTTGCAGAGGAGAAACCAAGAGACAGGGTCTTTGCAAGAGGGCAAAGGCTGTACTGTGCGCTGCAGGCTTGGAGGACAGCATTCTACCTCCACCTCTCAACTTACAGCCAGGGGCGGTGGGGCTGGTGCAAGACGTGCGTCCCTGGGATACAGCAGAGGTCCTGGAGTCCCAGAGTATGGCTGCCTCTGGAAAGTAACCCCTTGAGAATGGCAGAACCCTGATAAACTCCAGTAATGTACGTGAGCCACAGTTCTCAGAGGGAGCCCAGACCACAGTGACAACATTGCTTGTCCCCCCCACACCCCCCAGATGGAGGTGGAGTCCCCTGTTCTGTGTCATAACCAGCCCTCTGGGTGACTGTGATGCACTCTCAAGTTTGAGAACCACTCTATTAGAGAAACAGCAGCTCAGCAGGTCACAAACCAAGGCAGGGCTCATTTCTAGCATCAATTGTTTGGAAATGCCTACAGTCGAAGCAGTTCACATTTTTCTTCTCAGGTTCGAGTGCCTTAATCCAGCTTTCTCAGGCAGCAAGCAGATCCTGACTGAGGCCTTTTCGAAGGCAGGGGATGGCAGAATTGATCTAACAAGGGCTGTTGCTCATTAGTTCTACCCAGTGTTCTCATTCATTCATTCGCTCGTCTAGTCATTCATTCATTTGATCACTTATTACTTTCACAAAAATTTATTGAGTACTTAGGTCCCAGGTACTTTGCCAGTAGGGTGAATATATATTTTATTGATCCAAGTGGGCTTCGATTTGAATGAGCCAGGTGCTCTTCTAGTTGCTATTATGTGACCTTGGGCTAGTGACTTAACCTCTCTGAGGCTCAGTTCTGTTATCTATAATATTGGGCCAGTAGCTCCATACTTTCTAGATAAGGGTGTGAGGATTAAACCAGATCATGAATAAAATTGCTAAGTACAGTGGCAGGTACATGCTTAATAAATATGCTTAATAAACCATATTGATTATTCCTGATGTGGTGTTTACGGCTCTGAGAGGTCTTTTCATGGCTAGAGTATCACCTTCTTTTGGGAGGTGCTAGAAGAGAAGGTTGAGGCCAGATCGCCTACATCAGGGATTCTGGATGCTGGATGCACACTGAAGTTTCATGGGGCGTCTGTAAAAAATGCTGATGCCTGGGCCTCACCCCTGGGGATTCAGATTTAATTGGCCAGCCTGAGAAATATGGACTTAATCCTGCAACCAAGAGGAAATGAGCCCTGCTCTAGAAACTTGTCTTGGTCTGATCATTTGTCATCGGTGAATTCCAGAGAAGAACGTGTGTCTGGCAGTGATCCCCAGTGAGCAGTGAGCGATACCTTTGGGCTTGGGTTTACTTACTTAGCCATTTGGTTGCTGCCCTCATCAGGGACTCAGAGCCCCATGAAACAGTTTGTTGAACTTGGCAAAGTAGTGTATTATGCTTGTGTTTACTCTTTTGAACCCATGGCGAATCGCTGAGCATTTTAACACACTGCCTTTGCTGCCAGATTCGCAAGTTCCACGCGACGTCTCTGCAGACCGGATCCAAAAGTGAGGACTTTCCCTGGTTAATAACACAGCACCGGAGTTTTCTTCACTGTTAGACGAACGAGCTCTTCGGCCCTGAATCTGTCCAGCCACGTTTCTAATGAGTTTCCTATTAAGTTAGCTATTTGACCTTCAAGTGTATTATTTTCATTGTTTTCATTTGATTACACCCAAGTCATTTTTCTAGAGGCTGGAGATTAGAAATAAAACAACTAAAAACTAATGCTACTCCGTGGTTGTCCTGCCTCGCCCTCTTGGGTTTCCTGGAATTCAATATTTTCTAATGCCTCAAATAATACCACTTGTACTTGAAGTTAATTTTTAAAGAGAAAAAAAATGGAACCGTGTTGTCATTTAATGTAGGATCTTTTGAACTTAAGTGGGATGGCTCTGCTAATTTGCCTCAGAGGTCAGCGGCATGCGTTGAGGAAGACGTCCCTGAGTCTTAGTCTTCTATTTCTCTGTTCTCCCAACTCCCTTTCATCCCTCAAGAGCACACATGTGACCTCAGGTGCAGATTTTGCCCATGCATATCCTTAATAGTCCTGGATTTGATTCAGGCATGACTAAGACTCGCTCCTTACTAATAACAGGCTAACACATGTACACGTGCTGTGATAATCTGCACAATGAGGATAGGTGATCTTCACCTTACCAGATGAGGAAACTGAGGCTCAGAAAGGTAAGGTAACTTGCCAAGGTCCTTCAGCTGGTAAGTGGCAGAGCCTGGATTTGAACCCAGGTAGCCTGGCTCAGGGAGTCAGGTTCTTAACTATGGTACTGTGTTGCATGATGAGGCAGATCAGAATTCAGAGTTGACAAGATAGTCCTGAACCATGCATGGTGGAGCACACAATGGCTAGAAGCAGAGGTGTGATAACAGCAGGGCTGACTTTTCCACCCTGACTGCTGGTAAGGGTGGGATGAGCCCCTGTAGCAAAGCCCTCTGTGGGGAGGGGAACAATAAGGTGGTCTTCACTGTGGGGAGAGGTTCTACTATACCCGTTGCCCAAACTGCATGCTTTTTTTGGAACTTCACTGTGTCAAGTACAAGAGCCTTAGCATCAGCCTGGGGTGGTTCTGAGATGTTCTGATCAATTGTCAGGGCTCTCTCAGATTCAGGATTGGGTGAGTGTGTGTGTGTGTGTGTGTGTGTGTGTGTGTGACAAACAGGCCCGGACAGAGCAATAGAGAAAACGATCAGGGAGACTGTGGGGCATGGCTGATGAGTGTGTGGTGATGGTTGATGGAACGCATCACCTTATAGCCCTGCTTGTTTCCATGGAAATACCCCCAGGGGTGGTTGTGGAAGGAAGATGGAGTCCAATGGCTGGACCAACATGGTGCCATTGATTCTCTCTCCCATGAAGCTCCTTCCTTTTTCCTGGCCACATCCCCTGCCCTCCTAGGATTTGTTATTGGGCTCCCAAGTAGCACTGATGGTCCTACCAGGAATGAATGGTTCTTGACAAGCCTTCTGCATCCTTTCTTCTGCAGGTAGCTCATACACTTTCTTACTATTTCTTCTGCCTTCTGTGGGGTCCACTGCTGGTAGTGGGTGGCCTGGTTGGCTATGGTTCTCCTTGCACATGCCAACCGACATCCAGAGAGAGTTTTGGTTTAAGAAAAGACAATTAGTGAACTAAAGAGCCTTTCATTGTCTAAGCCAGGAAACACATTGATTCAACTCTGACCAACTCATTGACAGTGGAGAGCTGCCAGCCCAGTTTAATTTTCTCGCTCTCACTGCCATGGGCTTTCGGACTTAAGGGATCAGAGGACCATTTTATGAAGCCATGAGCCCGTGAGGTGCTTGAAATTTAGTTCTGGGGAGGAAACTTTTGAAGAATAGATCTTGTATTGACTAAAGGGCCTATAATTAGGTTGCAGACAGTTCTTGCAAAGGAAAGATAACTCCATTTCTGAAATGAAAAATAAGCTACTTTCCATGAGGATCCTATGACCTTTAATAAGAGCACATCTCTGAGGAGTGGAACGGTGTGTCTGAGGTTTCAGGGAAGCAGTAAAATGCTGTCATGCAGGGAGGCAATCCCATGGAAAGAATGAACTAATTTCAGATATGGAGTTAATTGAAGGCAAAGGCATGAGGAGAATCCTGACCGGTCCACTCTAGGCCTTGGCTTTGTCTTTGTCTTTTTTTTAATGTTTATTTTGAGAGAGAGAGAGAGAGAGAGAGAGAGAAGAAGAGAGAGAACATGAGTGGGGGAGGGGCTGAGAGAGAGGGGGACAGAGGATCCGAAGTGGGCTCTGTGCTGATAGCAGAGGCCCACTGCAGGGCTCAAACTCACAAACTGCGAGATCACGACCTGAACCGAAGTCGGACGCTTAACCGACTGAGCCACCCAGGTGCCAAGGCCCTTGGCCATTTTGCTTCACATCGACAGAAACTAATGTTCCTCTTCTGACGTTACATGTAAACCAGAAAGACATCCTCCATTTTTTGTAACCTGCTCTCCACGGAGCATCCTGTAAAACGATTCCCACCCTCTCCCTTCCCAAGCCCGTCTTCTTCCCAAATGGCCTTGTGTATTTGGTTCTAAAATGGCTGGCGGATGGTTAAAAATCCCAAGATCTCCTCACTCATCAGTGTTTCTCCCAGGCCAGAGCATTGTTTTGTAATACGCATTTTCTCGAGTTATACAAGTTGTGTTATTCCCCCCGGGGGCAGCAGGAGGGAGTCGTTAGGAGCTGGGTAATTAGCGCGGTTGTGAAAGCCAGACAATCAGAAGGCAGAGCTGGACTGTCAAACTGAACATCTGATGAAATTCAGAATTAATTTGGAGAAGTAGCTGTTGCTATAGTAACCAATCCCCACTCTCCCTTGAAATGGAAAATAAACAGAAAACAAGAGAAATCATTCAAGTTGGTGTCTGGGAAGAAGGCCTTTCTGCGGGACAGTAGAAGAAAATGGACAGAGTTTGCATATCAGTCTGTGCAGAAACAATGGTAAAACCATCTCATGCAAGCAAAACTCTCAAGGCATTTTGGGTGGTCCAGTTCCATGCCTGTTTCTTTAGCAATCTTTTCAAGCCATTCGAGTTATCTCACAGATTTTTCTCTCTGATCATCTAGGTGCTTAAAGTCTGTATCACACAGGTTAGCACTTGATTTATTTTATAAACACTGCTGGTTGTATCCAGCTAAGTTGCAGCTCCTCAGGGCAAAAACAGTGCCTTATGTTGCCTTTGTATCCCCTTTAACTAAACAAAGCAAAAAGTGCTCCAGATTGGTAAAAAAGCATTTTCAGAAAAGCAGTGATGCTGGTCTCTTCAATGAAGGAGGCTCTTTATTGAGTACTATGCAAGGAAAGTAAATGGATGATGGTGGAAAGTGGTGGAGAGTCGTGGGAAGAACAGAAACTTGTGAGTCATATAAATTTGGGGTCAAATCCATATTGGTTACCCGCCCAACACAAATGCGTACAGATGAGCATCGAAAGACATGCACAAGAATGTTTACGGCAACACTATTCACAATGACCCGCACCTGGAAACAGCCCCAATACCCATCAACAGTAGAATGGACACAGCCCTGACATACTCACACAACGGAGTACTGGTCAGCAACGAGAGTGAACAATCTTCCATTACGTGGAACAGTCATGGATTATTCTTACAGTGTTGAGCTAATGCAGCCAGCCGGACACAAAGAAGATATACTGCATGATTCCATTTTTAGAAAATTGGCAAAATTTATCCCTGGTATTGACCGATATTCATCACGGAGGATGTTCAGCCTGGAGGATGTAGCCTTGCAGGGGGTCAGCCCTGTTGTTTCACCATCGGAGTGCCGGCTCCCTATTTATGAAGTAGGGATAATGTTAATACCTATCTCGTAGGATTGTTAGGATTAAAGGTGACAATCCATGGCATGCAGTAATTGTCCACTAAGTGTTAACTATTGTTATCGCAAATAAGCCTTCTGAGGAAGGAGAGATCACCATCTGACAGGGAAGGCTCTTGAGGGGAAGGGAGCTCTGGTCTATTTCTTAGGCCCAGGATCCTGGGTGCTGCCCTGTCCCTTGCTCTGTCTATTTATGATGGTTCTTCGCAATGTTTGGGCATATCTGACCCTCCTCCCCCCCCCCCCCCCCCCAGAACTCCTTATGGGCATTCAAGGCCTCTGTGGCTCATTCATAGCCCTCCTCTCCTTTCTTGCCCCTTAGTCCCTAGCACCTGCCAACTGCCGCTGGTTCTGCTCCTGTCTCTGCCCTGGCTCATGCAGCTCCTTCTGCCTGGCCTGCTTTCCCCAGTCTTAACCTGGTAAAGTCTTCTCTCAATACCCCCCCCCCCCCCCCCCCCCGTGCCATTCCCATCGTGGGTACTTTATAGAAGTGTATCGTTACACTTAAATCCTGGATCTGTAGCAAATGGCCATGGCCTGGTGCTGTGGGCTGACTCAAGCTGAGCTAAGTTTCTATTCAGGGTTTTGATTTTCCTGGTAGGCCTGGCATGTCAAGGGCCATAGTTTTCCTTACCATTCTGGAGCCACTGGGCTTCTGGGTAAGACTGGCCAAGAGACACAGGCTTTCATTTTTCAGAAAGGAAACCCTTCCCAACTGGTGGAAAATAAGCTTTTGCTTAGTGACTAACAACATAAACACAGACAAGATTTCTGGGCTTATAAATAACCAGTTGTAAAAGTGCCCAAGGGAAGCGGCCCTTTTTGCCAGAAGAATGGCCAAGAGCTCCTAGCACCTCGCTGATAGTGACCTTAACGTGGGCAAGGAGTCTGGGGCCAAGGGCGCGGAAGCTGGTTATTCTTCAGGACAGACCCCCAAGGCCTTGCTCTTTCTTATATGTTAGAAACCCTGGGCTCTTCTGGAAAAAATAGTACTTGATCTCTAAGGCCCTTCCTGCTTGAAAATTTTGTGATTCTGCGGCAGCCACAACACGTTTTAAAGAGCGATGGCAGCGGGGAGAGCAAAGTCGTAGGGTTTTATTTTGCAGGAGCTGGCTAAGAGGCAGATGAAGTAATTCTGAGGAGAGCTCCCGTTTATTGAGCACTGGCCGAGGCAGCACGCTGGAGGAGCAAGACCCGTGAGCTCACGGAGTGCCCTGTGTTTGACTGATGAGACCGAGGGTCAGGGGGTTCACGTATAGGTGTGTTAGTGTAGTGGCCAAGAGCGTGGTGTGTGTGGTCAGACTGCGGGCCTCGGCCTGGCTCCGCCTCAGACCCTCTGTGGCCCTGGCAGTTATTAACCTGGGTGAACCCAGAATTTCTCACGTGTACAATGAGGATACTCATAGGACCAAAGCCATATGACACAATTCCTGCAAAACACTGGTCAGCTCAGTGCCAGCACACAGTAGCCTTCAGTAAGTGCGCTGTTACCAGAAGGGACTGGAAGCTTCATGCATATCACCGTGTGGCCTCCTTGGTGAGTCATTGAGGTACCAAGTCTGGAACTGTTGTTTGCATTTAGCTAATCTAGGGTTACAATCAGGGCCTTGACCCTGAGGCTTGGCTGTGCTGCTTCCTGTGGGAGGGGTGGGGGTGGGGTCGCAGAGCCCAGCGTGGCCACTTGGACAGTTCTGTCACCCGCTGCCCGCAAGCCCAGCCTACAACAGTTGAGGGGCCGATTTTATCACTTGGATATTATCTCGTTCACCCATTGTTCCCCAGCCTGGCTCCTGGTTAGTTCCTCTGGATGTCAGTAGGGGTGTTGAAATGGCCAAATCAACCCGCCAAACTCAGAGTCAAAGAAACCAGACTCTCCTAGGGCGATCGAGCATTAATTAGCATTTTCCAAACATTTTGCCTACGTTTGATCGCAGAACCCTATTTTTCCTCCAGAGTCTCTTGCAGGACTGTGCTCCACAGCACATGCATCTGGAACCGTTCCCCGGCCCCCCTCTAAATACAGAAAGCCAGCTGAGGGGCAAGAGTGAAAGGCAGGAGACCAGTGAGGACGGGGCCTGCAGAGCAAGGGGTGGCTGGGGACGTCAGACAGGACAGAATCGAGATGTATTTTAGAGGGAGGCCTAGAAGGACTTACTAACGGAAGCTGTGTAGGAAAACGTCCGGTGCAGCGAACTGTTGAAACGAGTGTGCTTATGTCTGCCTGATACCAAGTCAGCCGATTGGAAAGAGACCGAAACGGTCCTGTGTCTGTACCAGGCGAGTGACCCACACCTTCTGATAGTCACTGAGGGGACCAGTGGTTTGGCCTCCCCTGGGGACGCATCAGACTTTTGTGTGTAGGGGGGTGAGGCTCCTTCTTTATTCCCCTGTCAGAGAACCTTCCCTCTTTCTTCCTTCCCCACCTTTTAAAATGAGAAAGCCCGCCGTCCTGTCCAGGACATATCGCTCCGTCATTTTTGGAGCCTGAGCCGTGCCTCCCGAGGCAGCTTTTCCAGTTTCCAAAGTTTATTGTTAATGAAAAGGGCACAACAGGCTGAAATCCCTGGCAGGAGCCAAGGCTGCAGGGTACCCCGAGGCCAGCAGACGCAGAAGCGGCCAATTTTGTCTGGCTGTTCTCCTTCCTCCTCCTCCTTCCCCCTTCATTTTATCAGAGACGTTTGGCCTGACTTGAAGGAGCCAAGAAGGAACTGGAGGGGCTTGAGCTTCTAACAGCCAGTGACAAGGTGTGGGAGGACAGAGGACCCAGGCCTGGGGCATGTTCCAGTTCCATTCCGTTCTCATTGAGTGTATCTGGGAGTCTGGCTCAGTGCTAAGGCCCTGGGTCCGATAATATCCATAGTCACAATACTAGCTAATGTCACTGAGCACATGCTATAAGTGCAGGCCTTGTTCTCAGCATTTAACAAACCCAGTGTCAATAAACGCTCCCAACAGTTCTTTTTTTTTTTTTTTTATGAAATTTATTGACAAATTGGTTTCCATACAACACCCAGTGCTCATCCCAAAAGGTGCCCTCCTCAATACCCATCACCCACCCTCCCAACAGTTCTAAGAAGTGCTTACTAACGTTACTTACATTTTACAGTTGACCAAACTGAGGCACAGAGAGGGCGGGCCACTCCCCCAGAGTCACACAGCAATTAAGAGGCAGACCCAGGAATCCTACTTAGGCGTGTCTGATTCTAAAACCAAACGTTTTATGTCTAAAAGTCCAGACTCACAGTCCAGGCAGAGGAAATGGGTATGTAAATCAGCACATAAATGTATGCGGTTTGAAAGTGATACGCGTATTAAGTAGCCATCGTGAGGGGCAGAGGGAAGCAAAATAGAAGCCATATTGGAGTTCAATCTTGACAGACGGGCCGGAGTTTCCCAGGCAGGTGAGACAGGGAGGAGTAAAGGCAGGGGGAAGGAGGTGGGAAACAGCAGTCATTGGTGGGGGGGGGGGGAGAGAGAGAGAGAGAGAGAGAGAGAGAGAGATTGTGAGAAATGACAAATGGTCCAGCACTGGTGGACATCAGGGGCCTGATGGGGGAATGGTAGAGACTGATGAGATGGAGGGATGTAGGCAGGGGTCCTTCAGGGACGGTCTTGGGTACCCTACAAAGGTTTTTATACCATGTCCCTCGGGAGTGATGGCTTTCAAAACAATTATTCTTTATTTTGTCTTTGCTCAAAGGATGTCCATCTTTGTGAAAGCCCAACGGAGCCCAGATAGCAGCAGAGTGGCTTTGGTGCAGGTGGTGTCGAGGACCTAGTGCCTGTGCTTTGTGGCTTCCCCTGACCAGCACCCATGGGCATCTGCTTGATGCTCCCTCCCAAGGACTTAGTCTGGCAGAGTGTGAACATCACTGCTAGAGAGAGTATCAGGGTTGGGGAGAGAGAAGCGGTTACAAGCATTTTGGAGAACAAGTTCCCTGGTGGTGTGGGGGTTGAGTAGGATGGGGCTGAGTCAGGGAACCCAGCCTGGGGTGGGGGGATTGCAGTGGTCCTGACATGCCACCACGTTAGGCTATGGCATCACGGGTCCCCACCAAGGCCAGAAGCCAGAGGTGAGCCGTGTCCCAGTCTGGCAGCTCAGCCAAACTGTGCAAGTCGCCGAACTTCTCTCGCTCTCAGTGTCCTCATTTTTCAATTACTGGTATTTCCCTGAAAGTTTGCTGTAAGATCTAAATAAGTCAGTACATGTGGGGCACTCAAAACCTTACAGGCGCCTGGCACAGAGTAAAGGCTATGTAATTATTTACTGTAACTGTCCAGAATGCATTTAGGAAGTTTTGAGCTCGCTCATTCGATAATTGTTCATTGAGCTCCCATGTCAGCGCTCTGGGTGCTGGCGATACAGCCGTGAATGAAATAGACCAACCCTCATTTACATTCTAGTGGGGGTGACTAAATCAATAAATATGGAGAATACACGGAATAGGGCTAGGAAGGGTCCACAGGACCACACAGGATCTGGTGGGCCACATTTGGAACTTTGGGTTTTATTTTGAGTAAGATGGAAAAGTCTAGAAGGTTTTGAGCAAAGAGGTGACAAGTCCAGCCACCCATTTTGGGTTCAGAGTAGCTCGTGAGGTCCAGGTCGCTGGTCCATATCGAATGGTTAACGGATGGTAGTTGTTTGTCGTACAGGGGGCTGTTCTGGTGGGCGGGGCTTAGGAAAATGATCCTGATCAAGGGCAGGGGGCCATCAGAGGAGAGAGACACCTTTCCCTTAGGGTTACGGAGGTGTGTCCAGTAACAATAGCGTGACGTCATCATCTACCTGGCCGGAACACTCGCCCAGCCCCTCGTGACGTGGAATGGCCTGACCCATTGCTGTCTCTTGGCCCCTGCTCAGTGACATCTCCGTCGTCCTCCCTCGCACCCTCTGTGGTCATAAGTGAGCTTGTTGGATAAACAGGGTGTTTGTGTGTTGCCGTTCCCCCCACAGTGTTTGAGAACAAAGACAAGATTGTGATCATCATGGAGTACGCGAGCAAGGGGGAGCTGTACGATTACATCAGTGAGAGGAGACGCCTCAGCGAGAGGGAGACCAGACACTTCTTCCGCCAGATCGTCTCCGCCGTGCACTATTGTCACAAGGTACGGCTGCGCCCCGCCGGGGCTTTGCTCACAGATGGTTTTGATGGTGCCACGTGGTCCTTTTCATAGAATTCAGGTGATATCTGTTCATTGTCATGTGCATGGAGAACTTATAAAATAGAAGAAAATCACCATCCCCCGTGATTCCAGAATCCAGGCATAGCCCGCAAGTGACACTTCTGTGCATTGCTTTCCAGTCTTTTTCCTCCTACTCCTAACATCTATTTTTTTATTCGAATTTCTTATTTTGAGTAATTTTAGAGGCACAGCAAAGTTTCCAAGATAGTACAGAGAGCTCCCATTTGCCCCTCATTCACTTTTATCCTAATGGGAACATTTGACATTACGGCAGTACATTTGTTGAAACCGAGATACTAACATTCAGGCATTGGTGTTAACAAAACTACGGATTTTATTTAGAATTCACCAGTTCCATCACCGCCCCCCCCCCCCCTTGGCCTTTCTCCATTCCAGGATCCAGAGCACCACAGTATGTGTATTTTTTATATTGGTGTCTTGCCTTTTCACTTAGTATTTTAATGTAAACCATTTTCCCACATTACTAAAAATTCTCTGTAATTATTGTGATTGTTGGCCATTTAGGCTGGTTCCAATTTCTGGTTAATATGTTGTAGTGATTGCTATCTTTATATATTAACCTCTTCCACTCATCTGAATGATTTACCTGAGGGATATTCCAGAAGTGGAGTTACTAAGCCGCTGGTTGTGAACTTCCTGTGCTCTTGGTATCTTTCCTCACATAGGTTACACCCACAAAGGTTACGTACCTACACGTACGTTTTATTGCAACACGCCTAATGGGATGTGCTCATGATACAGCCAGGTTGGCTACCCTTTGTCTCTGGAGAAGGAAATGAAGGGCACAAATGATTCCAAGACGTATTTCAGCCATCATTGTTACCAATTATGTTAATCATGATCCCATCCTATTCATGCTGTTTATTTCAGGAACATTCTTTCACTTTGAGGACAATAGTGACTTGAATCCAACATGGCGTCCAAAATAGAGTCAGCTTCTTCATTCAAATGATTGCCACATGGGGCCTTCTGGCTTGTTAAATATTCTGGTTAATTGAGAGTGGCTCTGTAAGTAATTAGAAGATGATTATTCAGGGGCGCCTGGGTGGCTCAGTCAGTTAAGCGGCTGACTTCCACTCAGGCCATGATCTCATGGCTCAGGAGTTTGAGCCCTGCATCAGGCTCTCTGCTGTCAGCACAGAGCCTGCCTCAGATCCCCTGTTTCCTTATGTCTCTGGCCCTCTGCTGCTGGTACTCTCTCTTTCTTTTTCTCAAATTAAACATTAAAAAACTTGAAAAAAAATTTGATAATTCAAATCTAAAACCTTTAATCCACATGAACACTGTTGGACTTCACTTTGCTGACTCCAAAGGCACCGATCAGATCAAACAGTATTTTATGCTTTATCATCAGGCATCGTCTTAAAGCACTACAGATCATATTTTCATTATTTGTAATGGGTGAAGACTTAGGCTTTTGTATGAATGGGGCTTTATCAGACTCATTCCATCTTACTATGAACACTAAGAATGCAATAACATAAATCAAACTCCTCCCAATATTTAAAACTAGAGAAAAATGGGGTAGCTTGTATTCGTATCTTTCCTCCAGGAGCCTTGGTTTGTATATTTCTGAATTCAAAACACACCCTTGAAGTTTTGTGTTAGAAAAAGCGTAGCAGAAATACAACTTTTGTGTCTTCAGCCAGTGCTTTTGAGGATATTAGGAACTGTCAAATGGAAAGGAAAATAAACAATAAAGCACCAACTATAAACATGCAGATTCTGAACTAAAGAAATCTTTTTTTTTTTTTTAAGTTTATTTATTTACTTTGAGAGACAGAGAGAGAGAGTGCATACGGGAGGGGTATAATGAGAGGGAGAGAGAGAGAATCCCAAGCTTCCGGCAGTACGGAGCCTGATGTGGGGGCTCAAATTCACAAACTGTGAGATCATGACCTGAGCTGAAATCAAGAGTCTGAAGCTTAACCGGCTGAGCCCCCCAGGCTCCCCTAAAGAAATCTTGAATGAAACACTAAGAACTTCTAGCCAGTTGGTTTGCTTACAACAGCAGCTTCGATTGCAAATGCCCTTTATGCCGAATGATATTAAAAACTCACTCCCTGCTGTTTGTGCACCCAGCCCAATGTAGCTGGTTGTCTCAGTTCCACCTCTCTGCCCACGCCCACCCACGTCTTTAAAAGATCATTGGGTTTTACAAAGGATCATGAGTACTAGTTGTTACTGCTGTATAGACCAGCAGTCTGTTGGTTAATGACTGCTTTTCACCCTCTGTAGGCTAGCAGCCTGTCACTGCACTTCAGCGTCCAGCCTTGCCAGAGTTGGCTTGAATGGAAAGGTCACGTAGGATGGCAGGGACCCGCTTTGGTCAGTCCAGTGGCTAGGGTCTCATTGGCCCCTCCCACCGCCTCCCATCACCTGAGTCCTGCCAGCAGAGAGGGACTTATTGAAGCTTCCCTCCCAGCTGCTTAGGAAATTTCCATGGGGGTGTTACTGTTCTGCTCTGAACAGATCTGGATTAGTTTCATGGGTCAGAATAGATTGAGCAAGTCCCCTTTCCAGCCTTGGGCAGGCAGGCAGGCAGACAGACAGACAAGCCAGGTCTGTGAGCCCCACTTTCTGAGTCTCCAACAGAGATATCTGCTTCTTCCCTGGGAAGCACACTACAGACAGACATTGTTTGTGCCTGCCTGCGACTATATTGCTTTCACACAGTGGAATTACATTCCGACAAAGACTCCCCCTGCTGTTTTACAGGCTCTGAGGGAGAATGGATTCCAGTCATTTTTCCCTTAACCACACAGCAAGTGACTAATGCTCTCCTGTCCCTGGTCATTGGCTGGCGGAGAGCTTCATGACAGTGAGAAAGGCCCTGAAGGTTGGAGGCGAAGACCACCGGGCTGGTGCATTTCTTTAATCTGTCAAATCGTTCCCTTTGCTCCCCGGCTCTTGCTCCCTCTTTCTTGATCTCATCCCAGCCATCCCATTCAGTCCCCTGCCTGTGTTCTCGTTTCAGAACGGTGTGGTCCACCGGGACTTGAAGCTGGAAAACATACTGCTTGATGACAACTGCAATATTAAGGTAAAGCTCGTGTCTCGTTGATTGATAATACGGAGCCTGGGGATTGTGGCTGGTGGGGCTCAAGCAGCCCCAGGCTGCAGCCCAGAAGTCAGGCATCAGGCGGCTGCTGGGTCCTGCCCTGGCAGGCAGGTGCAGGCAGTCATGGGGCTTAAGCCATCAGTTCAGTTCGAACACTGAGATTCAACAAGCATCTCTCCAGCTCCAACTGGATGCCAGACATTGATTTTCACGCTGGGATGACTACAATACAGTCCCCGTCCCCAGGAAGCTCATGGTCTATAATCATCGCCATAAAAACACTTAGGACAGTAACAGGTTGCACATGTTACTGATATGCAACTTGCCTGATATCACTTCCATTTAATCTTCCCAACCCTGTGACACGGGCACTGTCATTTACGTCATTTCACAGATAGGGACGTGAGGCACAGAGAAGTTAGGTAACCAACCCATGGTGACACAGCCGTAAGTAGTGGAGTTGGGGTGTGAGCCCATGTCTGCGTGACTCCTGAATGCTTGAGTTGCCAGCAGGGTCCCAGGTTATGGAAGAGTTGGAACTCCTTCCCTGCCACCCTCCTGTCACTGCCATGCCGCCTCCGTCGCCCTCCCAACCCTCCCACCCCCGTAGCCAGCCTTGGGACCGGGCAGCTGCCGGACAGGATGATGGCCTGTGCTGCCGGGAAGGAGCATACCATCAAGGGATGGCCGTACTTTTACGGAGAGTGTTATTGCTGGCTGCCGCTGGAGCTGAAGCTCTCCCGGCCAACGGGGTTCAAGTGCCTCCTGCGGAGCTCTCTGAATGTCCTTTTGATCACGTCTGCAAAATAAGCAAATACGGTTTCAAAATAAACGGAGCCCGCCGCATGGGTTTCATTATGAAATGGCCTCAGTACTCCCGCCACCAGGGGATCCCTCTAATTGGCCGCTGGTGACGTTAGTGCCTCATCCCTGGTCCCGGGACAAAGCATGGGAATGACCTCGCATCGTCCCCTCTTTTTGTTGCTGTTGCTTTCATTTGAGAGGGTGCATCACAGGGAGACTGTTTCCTCTCTTGGAGTTTGGATTCTGTTTGCAGATCATGGTGGCAACCATGGGTTAGCATCATCCTTTGAGAGGCTCCCAGAAGCCATGTTAGGGTGACGTCTTGTTTTTGCGAGTAGTGGACTGTGGTCACACATTTCTGTGTTAGTCCACAGAATAAGGAGGGAACAATTGGTCAAACAATTTCTTCCTAGGATCAGGCGGTGCAGTCTCAAGGTCTCTCCCTTTCTGGCAAAGTGGCTGGATTATTCTCGTAGGAGCACTGACTGTGTGGTTGGGAAATTCTGTCCTGCGTCGCTTACTAGCCGTTTGCCATCGGGAAAGCCACTTCATCCTGCTTCTGTGACTATAAAACGGGGTAACTGTGATGCTCACAGGCTTGTTTTGAGGACTAAGCAAGATACCCCGTGTGTAGCTTCGTACATTGCTG
This sequence comes from Lynx canadensis, assembly GCF_007474595.2. NCBI lineage: Eukaryota > Metazoa > Chordata > Mammalia > Carnivora > Felidae > Lynx > Lynx canadensis. The sequence goes on along the minus strand of NC_044309.1, from coordinate 125,319,171 downwards.
AGCACCGTGCAGTGAGTCAGGGTTCAGAGCGGCGGCTTCGGAGTTGGGTAGCCTGGAATTTGAATTTGAACTGCAACTCTGCCCCTTACTAATGGCGGTATTTTGGATAAAGTACTTGCCTAAGCCTCAGTTTCCTTGTCTGTCCAGGAGGGATGCTGGTCCTGTCTCTGGGGGTTGTTGTCTACTTGTCCAAGTTTACAGTGACTACTTCCTGAGCAATTACCATGTGCCACACCTTGTGCCCAGTCCTGGGGAGTCCATGGCAAATGTGAGCATTTTAGACCATATGTACTTAGAGCACTTGGCACTCAGGTCTTCGTGTCCGAAGCACCCGTGCAAATGGTTGGCCACCGGAGAGGACGTTGAACAGGGAGTCAGCTGCTGGGAAGGTGCCTGGGTCCTGGGGAGTGGTGGCCAGGCCATGGCTACATAATTGGGTTCTTGTCCGAGGGACACATTTCTAAGGGTTTGTGCCTTCCACCCTGGTAACTTTCTCAGCGATTCGTCCTGCCACCTGCCCTGGGAGCTCTCGAAATGAAATGTAGTCTTTACAAGGCCTGGAATGTGAGCCTCTGGCTTGGGGATTGGCTTCTGTGGGACAATGTGACCTCTTGGTCCCATGATATAGTCCCAGAAGTGATAAGGCACATAGCTTCCTATGGAGTCATAGAATTTCCCAATGGAGGAGAAGAATAGTTAGAATTCTGAAGGCAATTGTTCTGGGAACAATGGTGCAGGAGCCCAGGGGAATGGCTCATGCAAATGAGCCATAGGGCAGTGGGGTTGGGCCTCAAGGCTCCCAGGACTGAGCCCTTCAGTCTGCGCTCCCTGTCCTTTGTGTAGGTGAATAGCAGATGCACAGAACGTTAATAAAATTGAACTGTCGGTCATGTTTTTTCTCCTTGTCTTTTCGTTAAGAATCTCTACTCCTGGCATTGCCCAAGGTGAAACACACAAGCGTGGGCCCATGCGCGCACCCCCCCCCCATCCGCACAGAAACCAAACCTTCCCATTCCCCAACACGAATTTTTCCTTCTGCTTGTTCAAGGGATGCTGCTAGGATCTGAGAATCCTAGAGCTTGAAGAACGTTGAGGGTCATTTTCTGACCCCCTTGTTTGCATGATGAAGGCCCAGGAGGTCTAGGTGACATGCCCATGATCATGTGCAGTGAATCCATGTGGGCTTTCTGTGTCTCTGTTTCTGCAGAGTGTGGCCCAGCACTTGCCACACAGCGGGTACCCTTAAGCTGTTTGGGTTTGGGGTGAAAGGATGACAGCCAGGATTACAACTCCCATGTTTGACTTCTGGGCAAATTCTCTTTCATCATTTCACACGCACTCCCAAGGTTTTTTTTTTTTTTCAATACGTTTCAGCTGGTGTTGATTTGTCTTCCGGCTGTATCTGCCTGGCTCTTCTCTTCCTGACTCAGCACTTTGCTGGAAACATACTTAGAAAGGGCATTGGTGGCAGAGGCAGCAGACACATGACCACACACCGGCCTCCGTGTTCTGGAGAGCCCGTGGCATCAGCGTCTGGACTGGAGGGAGAAAGCCAGCGGGATAAGAGCAGCCAGGTCCCTCTCACAGCCCCCGCTGGTGCCTCCCTAGCCTCAGTTCCGATTCCTTCTCCGGGATTCCAAGGCTGGGGGTGGGGGAGGGGGGCTTTGGCCCCGGAAGCCTCCAAGCATGCTACTGGTTTAAATGTGACCCATGCCGCTGCACTTTGGTGTGAGCCAGGTAACTCGTTGTCCCCTCTTCTCTGCCTGATGTTGATTTGCAAAGGGCACATCTGGCATTGGAAATTATTTATCGGGCCACTGTGAGAGGGCGTGGCTTCTAAAAATATTCACATAGTCTGTTGGCAGAAAGAATGAGAGCAATGTGCCTCTTTGGGTTGCATTCCGTGCTGCGGAGAGGCCTGTTAAAGCCTCTGTGGAGTAAGCCTATGTCTACTAAAATAGACGCCCGGCATAGCAGTAATTTGCAATTAATAAAAATGGGCCAGATTCACATCCCACTCTCTGGGAGAATGGAATGCTGACAATTCCCATAGAAGGGTCCTGTAAAAATGCCTTGAAGTAAGAGGTCCAAGCACTGGGGTCAGCTCGCCTCCTCAAAGAGGGCTGGGAATTTGGTGAGCTCCCAGGGCTCAGAGTAGAGGGGCATAGGGGAGATGGCCTGTTGCCCCTGATGACAATGGACTCAAAGCGGCTGCGGACAAGAAAAGAAATTTGAATGGCTAGGGCTGAGATAGAAATCTCTGAGGCTTCACAAGGCCAAATGGGGCAGCTCAGGATATGGCCTCTGGGCTTTGATTACATGCGTGTGAGAACTCTGCATTTGTGCATTAATTAATCTGTTCATTTGTTCACTCACCCAATTACGTGTGTGTTTGTGTATACGCGTGTCTCCGTGCGTGGCTGCATTCACTCATCTATTTCCGCACTTACTTGTTGAGCAAATTGAGTATGTCCTATGGGCAGTACATATTCGACCACAGACATGTACTAAGTTCCTACTGTGTACCTGGCCCCGTGCTGGATGCTGGGATTTAAGAGTGAACCAGAGGGCCAGGTCCTTATCTTCTCGGAGCTCGGAATCTCACAGTTGTTAAACCAGCATAATGAGCCATGAGAAGGATATAGAGGTGAGTGAGGAAGATAAGGTACTGAATTTGACCTAGAATTCCAGCTGGGGACACAAGCAACAGACGAACAGATATAGAATGTAATTGTCTGGTGGTGAGGACAATCTGGCTTTTGCACACGTGGTTCCCTGTGTTTGGAATGCTCTTCCCACTGCTCTTTGCCTACCCCTCCTTTCAGTCTCAGCTTGAATGCCTCTTCTTTCGGGAAGCCTTCCCTGATCCTCCTTTCAAGACCAGATGGTCTTGCTGTGTGCCTCATAGTGCCCGTATAATGTGCTCTGGAAGTGCGGAGCAGGAGGTAGTGATTCTGTTAATTATAAAAGGACCAAAAAGCCTTTGCTGAGGCAGTGGTGATTGAACTGGGTTTTGAAGGATGGGTAGGAGTTTGATAGAAATGTGCTGACAGCCTTCTACAGGGAAGGAGCAGCAAGCACAAGAATAGCGCACGGAGGCTGGGGAAGGAAAGTGATGTTCATTGAGCCTCTGCTAGAAGCCGGAGTCCTGTGCCGGACCTGCCACATGCCTTACATCATTTGGATCTCAGAATGTCTCCACTGGGGTGGGTCTGATTATCCCCATTTTACAGATGAGGAGGTTCCTGCAGCTGATATTGGCAATGGGGCTGGCTGCAAACCTAAGGCCGCCGGACTCTAAACACCCAGGCACCTGATAAATTCTGCCTTCTACCACTACGACCCAATTTTGCCCCAAATCTAGGCGAGCATCACACACGGGCACTTTTTTGGCCTTTGCTTCAGTCTGCCTTGCCTTGTCTGCAGGCAGCTTGTAGACAGTTGTTCCTGGGAGGGACTCTCCAAGAGCTGTTGGTAGCCACCGGCCAGGCTGCCGGAGTCATTATGGCCAGGGCAGCTGTGTAGGGACGCCCCAGTCGAGTGTGTGGTGAGCCGCGATGGGTTGCTCATTAGCATCCCCTGAGAAGCTGCTTCTCGGAGGTGCTCTCAGTTAAGAGCTTTCCCAGGTCACTTGGGATTGGTCATTTCCCAGCTGGTGCGGAAGCTGCCGACCTGCGGACCTCAGTGGAGCAGGGAAGGATTAACGAACCGCCTAAACTCAGTGCTGGTAAGCGGTAGGGCTGGGATTTGAACCCAAACCTTCAAACCCTTCATCCCTTACTTCTCCCGTCGTGCAGAACAGCCTCCCACCCTGGGCATGCCTATTCCAGAAGTGGGTGATGGTAATTTCCCTTTGGCTCTTTGGTGGGTTTGTTTCTTAGCAAACAATTGTTAAGCAGATGAAACCACCAGCAACATCATGACGGCTGTAATCTAGAGTCTGTCGTCCCAGGACTATTCCAAGGGCTTCTCGTGCCTGTTCTTCTCTCTCACGCAGCTTTCCGAGGTGGGTTCTATTATTAGTCCCGTTTTGCAGGTGAGGAAACTGAGTGACGTGGCAGGTCCCACCCATCACCCACTAGTGCCACGTCCACGGTCAGCCCCAGATTCTTCTGATCTGTCCAGTCTGCTGCACTTCCTCTTAGACACTGCAAATGACCGTCAGACCATTGCTTCCAACACCCTCCTCCTCAGCATTTTCCCCCAGCGTTTACCCACCGGCAAGCAGATACTTCCTTTTTCATCCTGTGAGCTCGCAGCGATTATTCACAGAGACCCAGGGTTAATCGCCGCCCCTCCCCTTTAGGTACCGCGTATAAGTGGACCCATATAATATTTATCCTTTGGTGTCTGGCTTGTTTCACTTAGCTGGGAGTCTTCAAGGTGCATCTGTGTTGTAGCGAGGCTATTTGGAAATGTGAATAATCACTTCCTACCGTATCTTTCTACCTTTGATTTTTATCCAGCAGGACATCCCTCTAGAATGGCTTGATAATAACAAAAACTCCAAAAATTAAGGACCTGCGTGTTGTCTTCTCAGATTCTTTTCTGGGGCCCAGGCTGAACGGGTATTGGCCCAGTGTGGGGACGTGATTTTGAGCCGATACGGGGCAGAACAAGCCCATCACCAGAAAAAATTCAAAGTAGTTACCTTCTCCAAAAGTTACTGATGTGTCGGCAAAATACGACTTTAATTCGGTTATTTTTGTTTTATTATGTTTAAAATCACTATTTCCAAAATTTCAGGTTTTTCAAATTTCCCAGATTTTTTTTATTACACTGTCTTCATGGTTTCTGCCTTTCCCTCGTATCTTCTGTGCTATTTTACTTCATATTTTTATTTTGTTCCGTTCACTTGTAAAAAATGTATTAATTTGGAAAAGGGGCCTTAAATAATTTCCTGAACTGGAAAGCCAGTATTGTTTTGAATATCATGAGGTTGATAAAGCTATGGATACAGATTTAATGGTGGGGAGCAAATATTTATGGAGGCCCAACTCTGTGCCAATGTCTGTCCTAAGCATTTTACATACTTTTTGTCATGTAATTTTCACCATGACACTGTGGAGGTGGGTACTGTTCCTAACTATTTTATTTTATTTTATTTTATTTTAATTTTATTTTATTTTGTTTTAGAGAGAATGAGCATGAGCTGGGCAGAGGAAGAGAGAGAGAGAGAGAGAGAGAGAGAGAGAGAATCCCAAGTAGGCTCCTTGCTGTTGGTCCCGAGCCTGACACAGGGCTCGATCTCATGAACCTTGAAATCATGACCTGAGCCAAAACCAAGAGCGGGTTGCTCAACCGACTGAGCCACCCAGGCACCTCCCTACCTCCATTTTACAGATAAGAAATTGAGGCTTTGAGAAGTTTTAACCAGTGGCCATTTCTGCTCTTATAGTCGATAGACACTCCCGATGGTATGAAATCTTAGAGCTGGAGCCTAAGTTTAGGTGGTTCAAGGTTTAAGAACTCTGTGTGTGTGTGTGTGTGTGTGTGTGTGTGTGTTGATTAATATTTCTTTTCCGTTGAAGTGCCAAGAACACGGGGCTAATCTACATTTCTATAAATCTTCTGTCAGTGGCAATGACAGTTTTACTGGGCAAGGCTGATAAGCATCAGTCTGAGAGGACGGGAGGGGTCCCTAACATAAACATGCTTCTCAGGACAGCTGCACAGAAAGCAAGGGCGCCCAGACTTAGAGAAGTCTGGTGCGAGTGTGTGCGTGCAGGGATTTGCACGCCATGGTGGTGGGTGCCTCTCACGCATGTATTTGGCAACCGTGGACATCGCGGGGTAGGAAGGGGATATGTTTTCCTCAGGACGCACACTGCGCTGTGTCTGCACCTTGCCTTGGCTGCAGTTGCAGAGGCCGAAGCCCTGGGACTTCGGGGCAGGCCCCAGGGCATCCAGCCATTCCCTTCCTTTCCTGATCCACAGGGCACACTTCATAAGCTTCCAACCAACTTCCTGCAAGCAAATCGGAGGCCTTGATAAGAAAGTGGAATTCAGGGCAATTAAGTGCAATGTGAGCCCAGAGAATGTGTTTTCTGAGCGTGGTTATACACCAGCTGCTTTCAATGACATTCCATTCATTCATTCAGGGACAACTTTTAGAAAATAGCCTTATTCTGGGGGCTGCATTCAAGACAGAGCCTCAGCGCCACTGGGGCCAGGCTGAGCTCTGGGCATGTGAATCACTCAGCCTATTTATAAGCCCCAAATGGAAATAGGCTTGGAGAATGGCAGAAGCTCAGCTCGGAAGGCTGGGGTGAAGCTTGCAGATTATCGGGGGGTGGTCTTGTGCACGCAGTGGACTGAAGCTTTAGAGGCACGGGGTTTCCATGGCCGCCTACTAGTCAGCTCTCCTGAGATGCATCACCTCGTCTCCTTAAACCCGTTTCCTCATCTGTTTAAAGAATTGTGTTTAAATATCCATAACATGAAATTTGCCACTTTAGCCATCTTTTTAGCTGCACAGTTCAGTGGCATGAAGTACATTTGCATTGTTGTGTAAATGGGGTTTTGGATGAGATTAGAGAAGGGGAAAGTGCTCAGAACAGTGCTCGATACTTGGAGGTTGTTCAGTAAGTGGTGCAAGTTTCTTCCCCTCCTTCCCCTTCCCCTTCTTCTTCTCTTTCCTCTTTCCTTCCTTCCTTTTCCCCTTCTCTCCCTCCTTCTCCACCTCCTCCTCCACCTTCTTCATTTTTCTATTAATTACCTTGTGCTTTTCAAAACATTTTGCCTATTGGCGTGACAAGTATTCGTTGGGTGGGGAGGGAAGACGTGGAACATGCAACCTGCCTCAGGGACTGGAGTCTCACAGGCAAGGGGAAGTTATATATACGGCATGTGTGTATATATACGTACATAAATGTACATTATCTGTATATATGGGTGTGTATTTATGTGATGTATATATTTATGCATGATGCACACACATGTACACACACAGAGAAGAGTACTGCCATAGAGGGTAATGAAACCAGGACAGAAGACAGTGATTCTAAGGGATGTGCCATACCAGAGAACCAGGGTTGGGTAAAACATGTGCGTGGAGCTTGAAGACTTTAAGGTTTACATTCATGTTCTCATCTGGATTGATTGATTTTTTTTTTTTTTTTTTAATTCTCACAATAAGCCTGTGATCCAGAACAGGAAAGGATCCTGGGTTCCCATTTTCTGGTGGTTCAACTCAGAGTAGCTAAGGGACCTGTTCCATGTCGCACAGAGGGCTGGCGGCAGAGGTTGGCCTGATTGTACAATGACTCAAAATCCAGGGCTCCGGGTCCGTTTCATCTAGGGTCACAAGGTTTGGCAAAATATGGTTCTGGTCAGAGTGCGGGCAGATGAAAATGCAGGGGTATCAGCGGCACTGGTCGTGGTTTTCCAACGTGTGATACGCTCTGTGGGTGCAGAGTGAGTTTAGCTGGGCCACAGATGGGCGGTTTCCAGATTAATAGTTGTGTACTTCGTTGTGCATCAGAAACATCAAGCCAGTGATTTCCTGGGTGTTTCTCAGGGCAGGCCTAAACTGCAGTGAAGATAAAGGCCACGTGGGGAGTAATTTTGAGTAAGTAAGAGAGCATGTAGTGGGCGGATGTGACAGAGTTGTGGTGGGTGGCAGGGACTGCAGCTGGGAGTCCCTGGCCCGGTCCTGTGGACTCCTTCCTTTATGAAGACTAAGGACCGGAGAGAGAATGGTGACCCAGCCGCAGACCCACGCAGGCGCCCTCGTGCTCAGATGATCTAATGCAGACATTCACTGGGACACTAACAGGCCCCCCTTGGCCTTGCTTCTCTTTGTAGATTGCTGACTTTGGGCTTTCCAACCTGTACCAGAAGGACAAGTTCTTGCAAACGTTTTGCGGGAGCCCGCTCTACGCTTCTCCTGAGATTGTCAATGGGAGACCTTACCGGGGGCCAGAGGTGAGCAAGCTGCTGGTGCGTGGGGGGTGGAGGTGGGGGAGGAAAGGGAGGAGGGAGGGTGAGAATTGGATCTAAGCAATACTTAAGAACAAACAAACAAAAAAGCATGCCACGCAAGAAGACTTTTCCTTATATGATTATAAAAGCCATAATGTAGACACCTGGGAGAAAATTTGAGAAATCCAGAAGATAAAGTTACCTTAGCATTTTTGTGACTTCTCTTTTAGACTTTTTTCCAATGTAGATCTCTGCATTTCAAAAAATAATTGCAGTCATTATGTATATGTGTATACATATGTGTGTCTGGCTTTTTATTAGCTTAAAATCATATTGTGACATTTTCTAAATTTGTTATTACTTAAAAGCGTAGTTTCTGACAAAGACATGTTTTATTGTACGAATATACCATAACTTAATCACTTCCCTAGATTTAGACAGATTGTTTTTAGTTTTTCCCTGTTAGAACAAATCAAAAAACAAAGCCCCAAACCCCTAACTCTGCAGTGACTGTCTTTTAGCATGTATTTTTGACAGCATGTATTTTTGATTAAGGAATTACAGTTTTAACTGCACCTTCTAATTCACGAGAAATGTGTTTATTTCTTTATATGCCTAAAGGCTCTCAGGGCCACTGTGAGAGATGCGTATGTGTAAATGCTATTTTGAAAATGCGTGAGTTGTGAGTGATTATTCTCTTTAAAAGGAAGGTTCTCTTTATGGAGAGATCCACCCGCTGGTTATCCCTTAAATAGCAGCTGCTCAGTGGGTTGAAATGTTTCCTTCCAAATATTTATCTGTTTGAGAGTGTTTGAAGGCAGGGCTGAAGGGTGAAAGAAGGATGCCAAGGCCCCCTACCAATTGTAGTGAAGAGAAAGTCTTTCTAAAATAAGAGTGTAAGGAAGGAGCATCAGACTCAATTTATGAAACTCTAAAAACCTGACACACTACATTTATCAGAGGTAATAAATGCTTCTTTGATCTTCGATGATCTCTTTCCAAGGTTCTAAGCTGGCAGCCTGCGATCTGGCCAGCAAGCAGGCTTTATTTGGCCACATTAGTCTTTCTAAAAGAAAATTGACCAAACCTTTAATAATTGGGAGATTTCACATCAAAGTCCAGTTTCTGACTTCTCCTGAAAAACCAGAGGATCTGGCAGTGCTGGGCTCGCCTGGCTATGTGGAAGCAGTTTGCCAAGGGGAGGCTGCCTCTGTAAGGTGGATCAATGCACTCTACAGTTTGTCTCCGTCCCCAGTGCTCCACGTCGTACCCCAGATTCTCTCTTGCTTTGTTCATGTTTGTTGCGTGCCTGGCTCTCGTAAGCTTTTGAGTCTTTAGCCCCTGACCCATCTGAAGAAGGTGCAGGAAGGAATTGATTCCTGGATTCAGAGTGAAGGGTCCTATGGCCCAGTCTTGTACCCATCACGTTGGCAGAGAGGGGCTCTGGGGAAATATCGTTTGGCTTTCTTATGCCTCAGTAGTCTCATCTGTCAAATGGGGTTGAATATAATCCAGGCCTTACCTATTTCACATTATACTGAGGATCCAAGAAGATAATCTTTTTAAGAAAATTCTCACGTAGATTGGTACTGTCGGTCTCTTTTGGAAATGGAAAGGTCAGGCTCTGAAGCAGCCCACAGCTGCCTTGCCTATAGTTGTCAGGCTGCGGGCGGGAACCTGTCTGCCAGGGGCTATGTTCGGTTCCTGGGGTCGTTGTGGGTGGCTGCTCACAGGCAGTGAGGCCGATGGATTGGAAGGCATCCTGGAACCTGCTTCTGAGCTCCTGTATACCCCGTCTCTCTGCTCCAGGTGGACAGCTGGGCCCTGGGCGTGTTGCTTTACACCCTCGTTTATGGAACGATGCCCTTCGATGGTTTCGATCACAAAAACCTCATTCGGCAGATCAGCAGTGGAGAGTACCGGGAGCCCACGCAGCCCTCAGGTGCGGTGCCCTGGGAGGGTCAGAGGTCGAGCGGGAGTGGTTGGCTGTCCTGCCTTTGCTCACACTTGCTGCTTCTGTTTGAATGCCTATAAGGAGTCTCCTGTTTTTCCTCTTCAGATTTTTGCCTTTTGGCAAAGCTGGCTTGATAACGCTGCTCTGCCCAAACCTTCCCAAATGGAATTTCTAGAGCAAATGCTCTATACAGTAGGCAGGCTGAGAGTCCTGCTTACGCAAACCTGGGCAAGTCCCTTACCATTTGGATTTAGTCTCTCCACTGTTAATTAAAATTTTGGAAGAGGGGCGCCTGGGTGTCTCAGTCGATTAAACGTCTGACTTCGGCTCAGGTCATGATCTCATGGCTCATGAGGTCGAGCCCTGCATCGGACTCTGTGCTCACAGCCCGGAGCCTGGAGCCTGCTTTTGGATTCTGTGTCTGTCTCTCTGTGCCCCTCCCCAACTCATGCGCACTGTCTCTCTCTCTCTCTCAAAAATGAGTAAACATTAAATTTTTTTTTTTAATTTTGGAAGAGCTATCCTATGAAGTCCTTTCTAGCCCATGCAGTCATATAAACCACCTTCAACTAGACTCAGTGCCAGGAGGGTGGCAACCGCTCTTTTTCACTGCTGTGCCCCGGGGGCATGTGGTATGGCGCTTGGCATCATTTATTGCATCATTTATTGCTATAGCAACTCTACCCCTGCCCCCACCACTCCAAGTAAATTGGTGGTTTATTTTCTTTCTTTCTTTCTTTTTTATACTGGAAATTGGCTAAGATGATAGATTTCAGATGCTCTCATCACACACACACACACACACACACACACACACACACACATACTATGTCAGGAGATGAATTAATTGGTTTGACTGTGGTAATCATTTAATCATGTGTATGTATACCAATCATGTTATACGCCTTAAATATATCCAGTTTTTAAATTTTTGCCTCACCAGTTGTCCTGTAAGAGATAGCACTAACAAATTCAGCTGAGCTGAATATACAAAAGCAGGGGACATTTACTCTTATAAAATAAGGCATTCTCTCATGAGTTATAGTTACCGATCAGAAGTGAGAGAAGAACTATACACACCTCGAGAAATAGTAGCTATGTAAGGGTTTAGAAGGAGCTGGGTCTCTAATATTCTTACTCACGAAGAATTATCAAAACGCATCCAGCTAGTGGTTTCTGAATTAGCTCTTTTCTCTGTATGTTTAGGATGAAAATAGATGAGCTGGGTCATGAAGGATTCTGAATGTTTCTTCTTTCATGAAGTTTTTCCGATCTGTTTTACTACTTTGGATAACAAATCTAATTCAATTCCTGATTTTTCTTCTCATATCAAAGTAAAATGGAATCACAAAATAAAATCTTGAGTAATCAATAAAAAAAAAATTCGGTGGTTTAAACAACAACTAGGTACCGTATCTCTCGATTCCCTGGGTTGGCTAGAGCTCTCCTGGCCGTGCTTGGGTTTCTCCTACAGTTGCATTCAGATGGCCACCTGGCTGGGTCTGGTTGTATGACCCCTGCTCACTGCCCTTCCACGTGGGCTCCCCTCCACGAAGTCCCTCCCCAGGCCTCTCTCTCTAGGAGGAAGCCTAGACTTCTAACATGACAGCTCAGGGCTCTTAAGACAGAGAAAGAAGAAGCTTCCAGGCCTTTTTCATGTCAGCACCGGGAAGCCAGATAATGTCACTTCTGCCATGTTCTGTGGGTCAAAGCAGCCAAGGTCATAAGCTTCATCCCTTGATAGGAGAAGGTCATGTGTGGATGGAAAGTCTGTGCACATCTTTGAAATGTAGTTAACACAGACCTTCATAGATAGACATGCTATACACACACGCACACACACACACACACACACAATGGATTCTCATTCTTCCCAGTAGTTACGTTCTACAAAGTTGCTCTGAGCACTGAGGTAGTGAATACTGAAGCACGACTCTGAGAGGAAATACAGGGTTCAATCTCTGGTCACAATATTTTTGTCAACTGATCAGCATATGATCTTGTTTTATGTATATTTCTGTTTAAAGACACCTCATTTGAAATATCTTATTGGCTCATTAACATCAAACTCATAGCCAACAGCGCTATGACTCTTATCTGAATGAAGCCTATCTAACACACGTATTTTCTCCATAAGGTGTGTCACAGCCTTCTCGAACTTAAGAACCATAGACAGTGCTTTAGCACTATGGTGGGGGGGGGGGGCATTTTACACAGTGAAATCACCAAAAAACAAGGACAAAAATATGGAAAAAAATGGACTATTACAGGCTGTAAAAAGTACACATTTTTACAGTATGAGGGTGGAAACAAGAAGGCAGGGCGTCATCGCCTCCTTCGAACTCAGCTGGGAACACACATACAGGCTGGGGGTGACTCAAATTTTTGCCACTTTGCAAATGTATACAAATGACAGGGAGAGTGGCCGGGTATTGGTTTTGGGGTTGCAAATCCATTTTAGTGAGCAGGAGAATTGAGAATATAGAATCTGTGAAGAATGAGGGTTGACTCTTGACTACTGTGTTATACATATATGTATATATGTAGATGCTTATTTATTTATTTATTTATTTATTTATTTATTTATTTATTTAAATAGGCCAGCCTGGTGTTTTTTTTGTTTTTTTTTTTTTAAGAAATTTCCAGGTGACCCTCACGGTGGTCTTATTTGCCTCATCGGCTAACCAACACACAAACACAGTTCCTGGCACATTGCAGGAATTTAGAAGATATTTCCTGAATGTCTGAAGGGAACGATCATCCTGTTACTTTTCAGGGGCGTCGCTCACCCCTGGTCTCATTGCCTGGCCCCCACCAGCTACTCATTAGCCTACACAAGCAGCTGAGGGGGAGGTGGGGCCTGGGAAGTTTAGGTCCTTCCCAGGATCTAATTCAACTCCCATTGGGGGAAGCACAGTTTGATCTGAAAAGTCAATTTATAAGCTGTGAGAGTCAGTTGGTTCCTGTGGCCTCCTCAACATCCCTTTGGGCCTTTCCCCTAATCGTCTGGCAGCAGAGATTTGCACACGGTATGTCTCAGCCAGGCTATAAGCAGATAGCAGATCTAGATGAGCTCTCGGATCTGACAGCTCGGTAGGCGACAGCTTATGTCAGAGAGGGAGAAGAGGTGAGGTCACTGGGTGTGGGTCTCAGAACCTGGCCAAGGCCCGGGGTCAGGCCAGCCTTGGGGATGGCCCCTCTCCCTGCCTAGGTATGCCAGATGTGAGCCCCTCTCCACCCTTCTCTGTCTTTCCTTCTCTGATGAGGAGCCTTTTTCTCACCATCTCAGCCCTCAGTTTCCTTTTCATGCGGATACACTTTCCCCATGACCTTGAGCAGGGTGTGTTTCCACGAGCCTACCTTGGAGGTCGAAAGAAAAGCCTCGGTAACCTCCACCTGTTTTCCCTTTTGGTAAAATGATAGCCACCGAAGGAATGGTGGGGCCTGCTTGGGGCCGGGTCTGGAATCTGTTCTGGTTACCTGGACTTCCCCATTTAATGAAGATCTGAGCTAATGGAGAGCTTGGTAGTTCTAGGACGTTCCTTTATTTCTATGGAAAAACGTGCCAAGATGTGACAATGCACTGGCCTGTGGTTCTGCGTCCTGATGATGCTTTTGATGTACTGTCTGGAAGACATTGGCTCCCATTCCCTGGTGGGGTCTCCTTACCCCTACAGTGGTGGCCCCGTCAAGGCCAAAGGCTTCCGTGCGACGTATCATTCTTCTTCTCTTGTCCCACAGACGCTCGAGGACTCATTCGGTGGATGCTGATGGTGAACCCCGATCGCCGGGCCACCATTGAGGACATCGCCAACCACTGGTGGGTGAACTGGGGCTACAAGAGCAGTGTCTGTGACTGTGACGCACTGCACAACTCCGAGTCACCGCTCTTGGCTCGCATTATCGACTGGCATCACCGTTCCACGGGGCTGCAGGCTGAGGCTGAAGCCAAAATGAAGGGCCTGGCCAAACCCGGGGCCTCAGAAGTCATGCTGGAGCGGCAGCGGTCACTGAAAAAGTCCAAGAAAGAGAATGACTTTGCCCAGTCTGGCCAGGACTCGGTGCCCGAAAGCCCATCCAAGCTGAGCTCCAAGAGGCCCAAAGGGATCCTGAAGAAGCGGAGCAACAGTGAACATCGCTCCCACAGCACGGGCTTCATCGAAGGCGTGGTCAGCCCTGCCTTGCCCTCTGCTTTCAAGATGGAGCAGGACTTGTGTCGGACTGGTGTGCCCCTCCCAAGCTCCCCCGAGGCAGAAGTGCCGGGTAAACTCAGCCCCAAGCAGTCGGCCACGATGCCCAAGAAGGGCATCTTGAAGAAGACCCAGCAGAGAGAGTCGGGGTACTATTCGTCCCCAGAGCGCAGCGAATCTTCCGAGCTGTTGGACAGTAATGATGGGCTGGGCAGCAGCATCCCATCCCCCAGCCCCCCAGACCCAGCCAGGGGCACTTCCCACAGCCTCTCCTGCCGCAGGAAGGGCATCTTGAAACACAGCAGCAAGTACTCAGCAGGGACCATGGACCCGGCCCTCGTCAGCCCCGAAATGCCCACACTGGAATCCTTGCTGGAGCCCGGCGTCCCCGCCGAAGGCCTCTCCCGGAGCTACAGCCGGCCCTCCAGCGTCATCAGTGACGACAGCGTCCTGTCCAGCGACTCCTTCGACTTGCTGGACTTGCAGGAGAATCGCCCTGCCCGCCAGCGCATCCGCAGCTGCGTCTCTGCTGAAAACTTCCTCCAGATCCAGGACTTTGAGGGGCTCCAGAACCGGCCGCGGCCCCAGTACCTGAAGCGGTACCGGAACCGGCTGGGAGACAGCAGCTTCTCCCTCCTCGTGGACATGGACGATGTGACTCAGGTCTACAAGAAAGCGCTGGAGATCTGCAACAAGCTTAACTAGCTCCCCAGGGTGCAGGGGGTGGGTTGTGGGTGGGTTTTGGGGGAGGAGTGGGAGCAATGACTTGTGCTTGTGAGCTGGTTACCTCTTTGCTGGCCATGATGATAGACTGAAAAAGGATTGGTACCATCTTGCTCGGCCAAGTCCGCAGCCTTGCGCCAGCACCTGAAAGGGAGAAGTGGGTTCTCTGCCAGTCCTGCCAGCTGCCAGTCAGAATTTGGGTCCGAATTGGCATTTACTTTGCAGCACCTCTCGGAGGACCGGCTGTCCGGGGGAGGTGGTGGTGGCCAGCGCTAAGAGGGTGGGGAGGAAGCATATGGGAGCGGGGGCGTTTCCCTAAACATCATCCAAATGCTTCTGGAGGAGGGGCAAGAGAGCCTGGGGCCGTCTGCTTGGGGTGAGCTCAGAGCTTGCTTCTCTCCTCCTCCCATTGGCAGGCTTGGTCTGACTGCATGGGGTCAGCAAGTAGATTTCAGCAACCTGAAGTTGAGTCAGTGATTTGTTGATAGTGGCTGCTGGGGGTGCTGGTTCGAGTCGCCTAGGCACAATGGGAAGGAGTGTCGTGATTGAACCGCAGTGGTGCCATGGGATTGGAAAGAGAGGGTGGTAGTGCCCAAGCCACGTAGTCGCCATCCTGGACCCAGCTCAGCCCTGGGAGTGTTGGGTCAAGGCATCCTGTGGGCTCTGTGTTTGTCCTTCATGCCGCTAGTGTGACCTTTGTTAATTTGCTAGTCTACCTGGAATGGAAGACAGGGCTTCGGTCAGAGGAGAATGCTCTGAACACTGCTAAGGACTTAGAAGAGTCAGCCCGTGGTGATTTGGGGGCTTTTTTTGCCGTCTGCCACTTCTTTCCTGATGTCTGCCTTGCTCTTCAGCACAGCCTTCCGAGGATGGACAGGGAAAAAGTTGGTGGCATCAGAGGTCAAACCATGGTGTGTAACTGAGCTCGGGACCCTCTGTGGTCTTTGGGCAGATGAATGGAAATTGATCCTCACCAGCAAGGGGGCAACTTGTCGCTTTCTTTAACATCTCACTGTTAACTGGAATGCTGCCTCTGGGGTTCTCACCTGCACGAATTGGGTGTGATGTTGCCATAGGAGTCACGGGCTCAACCATTTACCCTGTTTACTAATAGAAGATGGGTTCCCATCCACCGAGTGTGGAATCCGCAGAGGCAGGTGAGTTTGCTTCCAGGGAGTTCGTGTTTGGTGGGATATTTGGATGAGAAAAGGAAGTTAGGCAGAAGGTACTCCCTCTCCCCCCCCCACCCCCCCGCCCATATCTAAGTATTCTGTCATGGGTTTGAACTCCTAGGCTTTGGGGGAAAAGAAAGCTGAATCCATTCAAATGAATAAGGTGTTGAAAGAGCAGAGTGGGTTGGGAGAAAGCGTACAGGAGAGGGAACATTTCCCAAGGAGCCATCCAGATGGTTCTGGAGGAGGTAGGAAAGAGGTGTAGCAGGACTCTTCGGTTAAAAAGTAATATAACTAAGTATTTAACTTCTGGACCCCCAGACTGCCGGTGGTAAGATGTCAGTCTCACAGTGGGACATCTTCAGATACTGGGTATGGAATTCGTGGTTTCTTTGGGGAATTTGGGATGACTTCAGATCCTACTGGCCTGGGAAAATTGAACCCTTTGATGCAAGATGGCCAACCTCTGGTAGCCACATAGATATATAAGGAGGACTAGTCTTGGGGGTATTTTTGGGAAAACCAATAGACAGTCGTTCATAAAGAGATGAGAAAGAATTCACCTTAAGGCACTGAGAACAATCATTGGAATGAAACTGCCCTTTTCTTGAGGAGATGGCTCCAGTTGTCCCCTGTCGCTAGCTCTGGGGTTGTGGCTTGTGCATGCCTTCAGGTTGAGCTGAGTGGTGCATTACGGGAAGCTTCTCGATTTTCTTTCCTTCAATGCCGCCTCCTTCCTGAACTCCAGTATAGGTTCAAAGGGAAAAAAATCTGTAGATAGCTAATTGTGTGTGGGGGATGTGTGGGTGCATGGAGGGCATCCTGCAGCCTGTGAGCTCCCCACTCCATGTCTCATTTCATGCAACCTTTTCTAAACAGCCTATACTGCCACACTGCTGGTCCGTCATGCGTGGCAGCTCGGCCAGCCTAGTTGGTGGCTGTCAGTATGACTTAAGGTATGACACCTACGAAGGTATAGCGCCTACCTACTGGTTGATGTGTTTTTTCCTTTTGCCAAGTGATTGCATTTGTTTAATATTTTCCTTCCTTCTAAAATGACACTATTAAGGAACATCACTCTGCTTCTCCCCCTCCCCCCAAAGCCCCACACTTGCATGTTCTCTTTTGTCAATAAACACCAACAGTGGGTTGTGGCAAAGACAGCCTCCACTCAGAGGCGGAGGTTCTGAGCTGAGTCCTGCTGTGCTGCTAACCAGTCGATGGCCTTAGGCACCTGCAGTGTTTTGAGGGCTAAATTCTCCCTTCAGCGAGGGCTGGAGGGGTGGATTAGCCAGTCTCTCAGGCCCTGCCTGCTTCCGACATTCTGCTAACGTCCTGTGATTCTAGATGCCATGTTGACTGTGTCCTTTCAAGGAAAACCTTGGAATAGAGAGAAGAGCTCTTGACGAGCAGCTCCCCTGCTTCCTGATTAAGTCCTATCATCCCTACCAGTCAATCCCCAACCAAGGAAGTCATGCTCGATTCATTTCCATGGAATTTACAGGTGAGAGACACTTTCATGACCTGGTGGACCAAGCAGGAGAATCCATGTCAGCTGTCCTGGTCCTTTCCCTGCCTCTGTGGGCCTCTCGGTGTCTTAGTTTACACATCTGCCAAAGGAGTAGAATTATACTTCTTTTTACAGGTAAATTTTAAGGCATGATCAGTTTTCAGGAAGTGCTTCAAGACCCTAGGCGAAATGAAAATGCTAAGTGCTCTCTGACTTTCCATCCCTGTTATAAGGTGCTGCTTCTTCAGATGATGGGGAGCCCTTTGCGGGGGGTGGGGAATTCAGGTGAGTGTTGCTCTGGCCTGCTGTCTTGAGTACAAATGTGAATGATCGACTGACTGCTTATTGCCAAACTGGAAATGTTTTGTAGGGATTTACTGGCATGGTATCATTCCTAGAAGAAGAAAAAAAAAAAAAAAAAGAGAGAGAGAGAGAGAGAAACTTGACTGCACATTTTTTTTTTTTAAATCCGTGTTGTGACTTTTATTTAATTTCTATTTTTTTTTGGTAATAAAAAGTTGACTTTTTTATTTGAATTTGTCTTTTTTTATTTATTGGTCTGAAAGGCATTTCAAAGGTATTATAATAATATATTGGTGTAATTTAATTGGTGCAACATGCTTTATGGCTCCAGTCAAAATTGGTTTTCATTCATTTGATTGGTTTGAGCCCAGAACAGCCTACAGGGGGGAAAAAGCTGGATAACCACCCAAAGTGTGTGTATTTTCATTGGAAACTGATTTTTGTTTTGTTTTTCATTTTTCGTTTTGTTTTGTTTCCGTTTTTATTTTTTAAATTAAATAAATTGCAATGAACTGAACTGAACTGGGACCTTGCTTCTTTATTTGGTTGTTTTCCTCTGAGTTAATTAAGTGACAGACTGGGTGTAAGTAGCAGAAACCCACCCAAGCTAGCTGAAACACAAAAGGGGAATTTATTTGAAGTTTTTGGAGAAGGAAATGCAGCTGGAACCAGAACTGGAGCAGTAGGAGCCAAGAGAACTCCAGGCCCTTTTATTCTGCCCTTCTTTGCACACCGGCTTTCTTCTTCTCCTCCTTTTGTAACCTTGCTTTCTCCCTGATTTTATGACTTACCCCATACCTTGCAGGTAGTCTCGGTTCTGGGTTCCAGAAGAGACTACTGGCCCGGTTCCTTCAAACTGGACTGGAGTGAGAAAATGAATAATAAACAAGTAAACAAATAACCCACCCAAATTATAGATTGTAATAATTACTATGAAGGATATGGATAGGGTACAGAGATAGAGAATTAAGGGAGGGGGTACCTTTTATAGAAAGAATAGTCAGGGAAGGTATCTCTGAAGAGGTGACATTTGGTAAGAGATTGGAAGAAGAACTAGTTCTATGAAGAGGGAGCATTCTAGACAAAGGGAATAGTATATGCAAAGGCCCTGGGGTCTTCAAAACAGAGCTTTACAGGGTTAATTTCTGGCCCATTGGCATAGGACAATCCTGGTCCCGGGAGTGTGGTGTTTTGCTAAACATATGTGGTCAGGTTCTAACGTGGACTGGCTGCGATCATTTAGGACTCTGTGTACCCTTAATTACAAATGGCCGCCTCCTTTGACAGGTGGTCCCCAGATGAGATACATGCCATGACGTGCAATTTTAAATAAGAATATGTTTCCACTGCAGAAAAATCACTGCCAATTTATTGAAATTTATGGAGAAGATGTTTTTAATCCGCAGAATCATGCAAAGCTTGGGGCATGGAAGCAGAGCAACAGTAGTGCTCTATGAAGACCAGAAAGTTCAGACGAAGGGTTTCATGTCACAAAACCTGCCCCATGCTGTCACAACCGTCTAGTTCCGGTGGGAAATTGGGGGGGGGGGGGAATTGGCAGTCAATGTTTTTAAATTATGACAATTATTTTCCTAGTGAAGGAAAATTTATGGTGCTCGTCTCCACCTGACTGGGAATGTGCATTGCGTCACGACCCGCTAGTTTCCCCATCCAGCCCCTGTGCTGGTTTTCATTTGTGAATTAGTCGGGATAGGCTATGTTATGCTAAAGTAACAAGTCCCGAAATGTCAGTGGCTCAATATGATCAACGATTATTTCTTACTGTCACCAAGTCCAAAACATGTGGGGCAGCTCTCTTTGTCATGTCTTCTCCACACAGGCGCTCAGGGATCTGAGCTTCCTCCATCCTGTGGGTCTGCCATCTTGGGGTCCTCCATGTCTAGCTATGCAAATGAGGGATAGACCACAAGTGAGGACCTTTTAAGGGTCAGGCCTGAATGTGTATACATCACATGTGCCCTCCTCCCGTTGGCCACAACTCAGTCACCTGACTCCAACCTAATTTCCCGGGTAGTCTTTGAGCCTATAATACTTAAAAAGTGGAAAATAAAATGGAGTCAGATGGGCACATAACAACGGCTCTTCCACAGCTTACGTCTGCTCTCCACAGGGAAGTCCAGCACAAAGAAAAGTCATTTCTGTTGATATTAACTGAGTGCTTACTGTGCCGCAGGCAGTGTGCTTACCCTTTACGTACATCATCCCTTTTAATGCTCCTTTAATGTTTCAATGTTTCCTGATCTCCATTTTTAAAGATGAGGAAACGGTGTTGGAGACGTGCAGCATCTTGCCTGAGTCACCCAACTATTGAATGTGGAGCTGGATTCAAGCCTGGCTGACTAGCTTCTGAGCCCAAGCTCTTAACTGCTGTGTTGTGCCCCTGGGATGATCCTTCCTTAAGTCAAACTCCTTGATCATAAGGCCCTTCTTGTCACTATCCTTGTCCATGTAAATGGCATTTTCCTGCAGGAGCTAAATGGACACAATCGGGAATGAAGACACGGGCCCAAATCAATGCACTCTCCGAACAAATATGGTGCCAGGGTCTAGAAGATTTCATCTCAGTAGATAAAATTAATAGAGTGGGTTCAGGTGTCTTAACTCCTCTTGAGTGGAACGGGATGGAGAATGAGTCTTTCTCTATTCTGAGCACATGCTGTGGCTCCAAACTCAGTAGTAGGCCTTCAGTGGCTAGATTTCTTCTGTCCAAAGATGTGTATTCTCACACACCCAACAGTGCTGTATAAACTCTCTCCTGTGCTGATGTGTCATCTCAGGGTAGCCCACTACCGGAGGGCTGAAAGCTCAAAGCAACTGCTTTGGAGTCACATGGAAACACGGGATGCCAGGCTGGCTGCACGGACCTGCTTGGCATCAGGCATTGCGAAAACTTCCATCACAAAACACAGAACATCACCGTGTTTTCAAAACCTAGAGCAAGGTGACAATACAGGCATGGCCTCAAATCAGACTTCCAGAGGAACACCTCCCTGTCAGGAGAAACTGAGGGTGGGGAACAGCTCATTTTGGAGGCAGCTGGAGAAAAGGGGCTCCAATAATATAGCTATCCTGAGAAAGTACTTCAAATAGAAATTTGTGAATCGCTGAAGCTGAAAAACATCTGATGCGGCAGTGCCTGGGGCATTCCAGAAGCTTCAACCATTAGGCTTTGGAGCCCAGACAAAAGGATGTGTGCAGAGCAGAAAGCCAGATGCAGACCTCTGAACCAGGCCTGCTGGTCAGCTCCTAAGAGGCCATGTTGTGGGTTCAGTCCCTGTGGGGTACAGATGGTTCCTGGCAGGGGAAGCTGCTTAGACTGGCTTCTCATAAACATGTAAATCTGGGCACCATGGTGATAAAGTAAAGACTCGTGGAGGCTTGGGAAACATCAGCTCCCCTTTTCAGAGAAACAACTCATAATCACATGCTCAGATCCTTTTGGGATCCAGAATCGTGGGATGCTGCTGCCCTTGAGGCTGTTGGAGCTAATGAGAGAGCATCTTGACATGTGCTTCTTCTGTGTCCAGTGCACCACTGGAAAGGGAGGGTGGGGAAATGCGTCCTGGCTCTTTACGTTTCCACTGGAAGTGACACATGGCGCGGTGCTCACATCTCATCTCTCCTCATCACTACAACCTAGAATGCTAGAGGCTGCTGTTATTCCATTATCTGTACCATTATAAAGGGGGTGTCTCTTTAAAAATAAGCTTTATTGAGTTACAATTCACATACAATAAAACATACGTGAGTTTAGTTTTGAGGAGGTTTTGAAAAATGAGTATGTGCACGTGATCACCACCAGAGTGAGGACAGAGAACATTTTCACCATGAGCAAGTCTTTCTAACGCTTCTTCCCAGTTTGTCTACACTCCACACCTTTGGTCTTAGGCAAACTCCCAATCTGCCTTCTGACACCATCTCATACAAATGAAAGTTTTCAGCATGTACTCATTTGTGTCCAGCTTCTTTAATTCAGCCCAATGCTTTTGAGATCCGTCCATGTGGTTGCAAGTAGCTGTAGTTCATTCCTTTAAAAAATTTTTTTTATTATTTTTGAGAGAGTGAACAGGGAAGGAACAGAGAGAGAGAGAAAGAGAGAGGATCCGAAGTGGGCTCTGTGCTGACAGCAGGAAGCCCGATCCGGGGCATGAACTCATGAACCATAAAATCATGACCTGAGCCAACGCCAGATGCCTAACAAATGAGCCACCCAGGCACCCCATGTAGTTCATTCCTGTTTATCGCTATGTGGTATTCCATTGTATGAACATACCACCACTTGTTATTATGAACAAAGCTTCTCTCAACATCTGTGTAAAAATCCTTATTGGGACATATGTTAGCATTTTCTTGGGTAAATACCCAGGAGTGGAATTGCTGGATTTTATGGTACATGTATGCTTAACTTTAAAAGAACCACAGAGTTTTCTATAGTGGTTGTACCGTGTGACATTATTTACGAAAACATAGGCGAGTTCCAGCTGCTCCATATCTATTCCAGCACTTGACGTTGTCAGTCTTTTTAATTTTAGTTACTTTAGTGGGTATATAGTATCTCATTATAGTTTTAATGTGAATTTTCCTGATGATTAATGATATTGAGCACCTTTTCATGTGCTTTTGGGCTGAGTATCTTCCTTTGTAAAGTATCTCTCCAAAATTTTGCCAGTTGTAGAAATTTGGTTGGTAATATTCATATTATTGAGTTGTAGGAGTTCTTCATATATCTAGACACAGGCTTTTATGAGATATATATTTGCAAATATTTTTCCCATTCTGTTTGTTTGCCTTTGTATTTCTTAACAGAGTGATTTGAAAAGCAGATGTTTTGAAACTTGCCAGAATCCTTTTCATAAAATACTTAATGGTTTGTGCATTTCATGTCCAAAGAAATTTTTGCCTACACCAGTATTGCAAATATTTTCTCTGTTTTCTTCTAGTAGCTTTACATTCAATTTTTTACACTTAGGTGTATGCTCCATTTTGAGGTAAACTTTTGTTTACCGTGTGGGAAAGGGTTGAGTTTCATTTTTTTTTACATACAGATCTTCAGTTGTTGGAGAGCAATTTGTTGAGAAGCCTATGCATTATTACTGGTTTTGTTTTAAATGACCTTAAAATGACCTTTTAAACAAAGAAACAAATAAATAGAATTACCTTAAAAATTAAAAATCAGCCAATATCTTTCATATTTACACATAACTTTATGTTTGCTGTGTTTTCTATCCTCTGTGTTCCAAGCTGCCCGTTGGTATCATACTTCTTCATGGAGAACTTTCATCAACATTTCTTCTAGTAAAGGTCAGCTGGAGACTACTTCTCTCAGGTTTTCTTTCTTTGAAATAAAAATCTTCGTTTCAACTTTATTTTGCAAAGATATTTTTTCTGGTTATAATATTTTAGGTGATCATTTTTATCTCTTGTTCCTCAAAGTTATCACTCCATTATCTTCTAGTTTGCATACCTTCTGATTAGAAGTCTGTGATCATTTTTCTCTCTGTTCTCTGTGACAGTTTTCTTTTCTGTGCAACACCTAATATTTTTTATTTATTATTTTTTCCTTTGGCAATTTGATTATGATTTCTCTTGATACTTTGTGTATGTGTGTGTGTGTGTGTGTGTGTTTAGCCTTCTTTGGGTTCATTGACCTTATGTCTATAAGTTTCTAGATTTCATCAAAACTTGTATTTAAAACTTTTTTTAATGTTCCATTTTTACTTCTGAGAGAGACAGAGACAGAGTGAGAGTAGGGGAGGGGCAGAGAGAGAGAGGAGACACAGAATCCAAAGCAGGCTCCAGGGTCTGAGCCATCAGCCCAGAGCCCCATGTGGGGCTCAAACCCACAAACCATGAGATCATGACCTGAGCTGAAGTTGGATGCTTAACCAACTAAGCCACCCAGGTGCCCCCAAAAGTTGGATTTTTAAAATTTCCATTATGTATTCAAGTACTTTTAATATTTATTCTTCTCCTTCCTCTCCTTCTAGAACTCCAGTTACATACATGTTATGCCACTTGATATTGTCGACATTTTTGACAATGAGGCTGTTGACATTTTTCAATCTTTTTTTCCTCTTTGTGCTTTGTTTTGGATTCTTTTGGTGTGTCTTCAAATTCACTGATCTTTTCTTTGATAGTGTTTAATTTGCTCTTAATTCCACCCAGTGAAATTGTATTTCAGATTTTGTGTTTTTCATCCCTATAAGTTCCATTTGGTATACATATGCATTCAGCAGTGTCTCTGTACTCTGGCTGGTGGAAACATGAATATTTCCAGCCCTGGATGAACTCTGAGAACTGTTTAGCTTGTAGCTTCCCAGTGATGATGATTCTTCTTCTTCTTCTTCTTCTTCTTCTTCTTCCTGTTATTTTCCTTTGCCCAGCTTCATGGGCTTTCTCCCTACACATGCACAGATCAGTATTTATCTAAAGGCTCAGTATCCCCATGCAGATTTCTGGAGCTCTTTGATTGTATAGTGCCCTCCTTTCCAGTACTCTGTGCCCTACAATCTAGCTGCCCATGGCCTTCATGATCTCTGTTTGGGTTCCTCTTTCTGGGGAAGAGATTTACCATAGAAATTTCCCCCAGGTTAAGCTGGTACAACTGGAGGGTTTACCTTGTGTTTTCTCTTCTACTGGGGATCATAGTTCTACATTGCTTGTTGCCTGATGTCTGAGCACAATTGTTTAATATAATCTGTTCTGTCTTGTATTTTGTTTTTACAATGGGGTTAGGAGGTATTTCATAGGAGTTTCTCCTTCATAGATAGGAGAAAAGTTGAAATTAAGCCATTTGCCCAATCACAGAGAATAGGCGATGGCAGAACTGGGTCTTAAACTCAGATATGACAAACGTCAAAGCCTATGTTTTTCACTCTTTTTTTTCTTTAATATTTACTTATTTTTGAGAGAGACAGACTGTGAGTGAGGGAGGGGCAAAGAGAGAAGGAGACACAGAATCCGAAGCAGTCTCCAGGCTCTGAGCTGTCAGCACAGGGCCCCATGGCTCGAACTCATGAACTGTGAGATTGTGACCTGAGCTGAAGTTGAACACTTAATCAACTGAGCCACCCAGGGGCCCCCTACGTTTTTCACTCTTATCAAGATCCTGTTCTCCCCCCAACCTCTCTCTCTCTCTTTTTAAAATATCACATTCCAGAAAGAAGTCAAGTAAAAATTCTATCAGTGAAAAGCAAATTGGTTATTTTGCTTGCTGGTAATTTCAGTAAAAAGGGTTAGCCAGGGAGTTTGCTATTATAGTTGGGCTGCTTCTCAGAGGTGCCATTGCCAAAGTGAGCTTTCATTTATTTTCTTCCCCTGTGAGTGAGTGGAGAAAGCGTGGGACAGCTCTTCATTTATTTGCTCACTCGTTTACCAATTCTATCATTGATTCATCCATTCAAGATTATTTATGGAACACCTACTGTGTTCCAGGCACTAGGCTTCTCTTTGAGAGGGGAAGGGAGAGGGAATTCCTAAAGATCTTCTTTCACTGTCTTTCCCCCTCTCCTTGCTCGCTCCCCCAAACCTTTAACATGAGCATGTGGAAAGGACCCAGATGGTGACATTGTAGGTTTGTCTCTCCCTGGATTCTGGTGGAGCTTCTGAGTGGTTAGGAGGGAAGTTAAGGCCTCTTTCCCTATTAAAATAAGCGCCAGGATCCCTGGGAGGATATCACACATTAAGCTATTGTCAGCTGAACCTTAGCCAGCCATTAATGTTTCAGGAAAGATTTATTAAGTGCTAACTGGGAGTAATAATGGAGAACAGCACAGACCCCTTGGGAATCCTTGGGACAGAAGGCGAAGGCAAGGGAATTCTCACAAGAAAGGTGGCAAGAGAGATTGAAGTTTTGCCTCAAGCTGAGCCGTCTAAGGATCTGGCTCTTGCCCTCTTTGGTCTGGGTGTCATAATGACAACCAAGGTGAGTGACATCTCGTAGGTTATGGGTCCTCCCCAAGCTCATTTTGTCCTGTCTCTCGATAGCCCCTGGAAGTAAACATCAACACCACAGAAGAGATGGAAGCTTGGAGAAGGGAAGTCACGGGCTCAAGTCATGCAGCTGGTAAGTGCATGGTCTGAACCTGAACTCAGTCAATCTGACTACGGGGATTCCCGTCCCAAGTCTGCTCTGTCATCTGAAAATGCAAAGTTGCTTGCTTTGACCAAAAAATCTCTGCCTTCATTACCCCTGCCATCTATTAAGCATTTTGCATGTGCAACCCCTCTACACAGCACTACGTTTTGTGCCAAAGGTCATCTGGGCTCATGCGTGTCCTCCAGATGTTTGTGGCCCATCTTGGGAACCAGTTCTTCCCCTTTGTGGCTGGTCGGTTGGAATGGATGTGAAAAGCAAGTCTGGCCAACGATCGCCTGGGAGACCAAGAAATGACAAACAAAAGGACACAGAGATGTTCTCATCTTAAAGCTCTGTGCTCCATCTGGGCAACTAAATTGGGCAGAAAACGCTTCTGAGGAGAGCAGGAACAAAGCGATAGCCTATCATTGGTTTGCTGCCATTGGAAAACAAAATGCAACGTATTTGCAGGGTGAGGTTGCAAGGCTGTTTACAACAGAGGCACCGGCAGGCCTCAGATGAAGGCTAGATGGGTTAATGAAATAAACGCACTTCCTGCTTCCCCTTGATTTATATTTCTAAGCTTGCACTCCATAGTAATTCAATAAAGCTGAAATGGCAGGAATGTCTGGCAGATTTTTTGAGAATATGATACTTGGCTCGTTGTGGTGCTTCGATTTCAGTGTCTGGATAAGAGAGCGACACCAAGGGACATCAGAAACAACTTTTGTTTTTCTCTTTCAGCCTTTACTGTCGCAGCACAGCTCACTTCTTCTCAACTTTATTCATGTCAAAGTAGCAGGTTATTTATTGAAAGCTTCCTGAAGATTATGGTCTAGTTGAGAATGATGAGGTTTTCGCTGCCCAGCAATCATGGTCCTTACAATTTGGAAGTTTATGCTTCAGCTCATGATTTTTCTTTTCCTCTTGATGTAACAAGAGACTTTAGCTCTGTCCTCTGAGCAATTCTGGGATTGATCCTCATGGTCCTTTTCCTCTGTTAGTGGCACAGGGACTGTTTGAAATCGCTGCCTTGTATGCGTATGTGAGATGTGCATGGGGGGAGGGGACAATGAAAGGGAGGGAGGGAGAGAGACAGAGAGAGGAACACCAAGAAATGTATCAGTCTTAGACGAGCCCATTTAGTTTCCATTCTAGTAGCTTTTGTTGAATAATATTCTGTCACTGAAAGCTCTATTATACAAATCTGCTCTTTTTGTTGGTCCTGCACCACTTTCTGTGGGGATCAACCACTCCCAATGCAAGGTGGCTCCAGGGGGGCGTCACCTTCTACCCTGAAGGAGGAATGAGCTCTTCACCCACCCTAACTGGTTGGATTTCTTTTTCTCCTGGACCCAATGATTGGTCCTGGGTTCACTCCAAAACAGAGCCCAGCAGTACCACGTGGGTGGTTAAGTGTGCATGTTGGGGTAGAGTGACTTGTATTCTTTTCCTTCTTTCTTTTCTTTTTGGAATGACCATGGGACTGGTGTAAACCTAGAGATACTAATGGCAGCCAGTTTTATCACCAGGTGGTAAGAAAGATGACCTGAGAATGAAGCCAAGAGAGAACAAAGCAGAACTAAGAAAGTAAATTAAATGTGTATTGTAGCTTTATTTGAACTCTTGGGTCCAGCTGTCCCTGAAGCAAACACTAACCCAGGACTTTACAATTATGAGACTTAGTCCCTGTTTTTTGCTTTGGGTTTTGGTTTTTGGCTTAATTAGTTTGATTTGGATTTCTGTCCCTTGCAACTGAAGGATTCTTGACTGATACAGTCTCTGAGCATAACATGGACTCAAAAGCCAAAAGAAACTCTTAGTAGAATAGTGGTGATGAAGACAAACTTGGCTTCTGCCCTCACATTGTTCATGGTCCAAAGGGCTGTCATTTCGATGGCTGTATTAGTCAGAGTTTTTAGCTTCAGACACTTCAGACACAAGTTCTGGTTCTTTTATGCAGAAATGGAAATTACTGAAGGTTATTCAGTAAACACAGAGCCTTCAGGAAGGCCAGACTTTGAGACTATAGGTGCAGAAACAGAATTCTGTTGTAGGACTTGTCAGGAGGGGACTCCCCCCTCCCCAGCCAGCCCCAGTGGTCATAGACATTGCCCCCTGCGCTGCCAACATCTGACAGGGTAATGCTGGGGACAGGCCACTATTAACACAGTATCTGTCACGGTGACTGCCTCTGAAAATTGGAGGTAGCTGCCACCACCTTTCCTAGAATAGACCCTCTGTGGGGTCTGTACCTGGGTCAAAGCTAAGCATGGATTTGTCTAATAGGTGGGGACGAGGTTGCATGCCTGCACTCTGATAGCAGCAGAAGTAATTACCCGGTCTCTCTAGTAACCTCTACGTTGCATCATGCCTCACAAGATGGGGACGTCTTTGGACATAGCACATGCCTTAAATATGTTAGGTAGCCAGATAGGATGACAAATCCCCACAGTGTTGACCATATTAGGGAAGGTTAAGTTTGAGCACATACCATCTTCAGCCCCAACTCCAAAAACTGTGAAGAGTGCTGCATGGAAGGCCCAGGTCGGACAAGCTTTGCAAAGTAGGCGCACGTGGCCTTTTTCCCCACGAAGCCACACAACGAACGCTGATTCTTTCCTGCTTGCAAATTACCTTCTAGTAGAATCATAATAATAAACATGAGACAAAATTAAATTCCAGTTTGAGATTGATAAGGTAACGAATAATCTCACTTTTTCTACTCTCAGCTCTGAGTCTATGGAGAGACCCACCTAGGTGGTTAGCTTGATTACCAGCTTTATTGCTGATAAAGAAAAATTAGAGGCTATGGCTTGGGCCCTCGGCCATACTGGGGCTTTTGCTCTTTCTGTCTTTAAGGGAGGCAGGGAGAGGTGGAGAAACTGGATGGACACAGCCTCCCCCATGCAGGAGGTCTCACCTGGGACCAGGGGAAGAAACTGAAATTCCTGTGGGCAGATGGTAACAAAAGAGTGACCCCAAATGGCCCCAAGGGAGCTTGCCCTATGCCCCTTTTCTGGTCTGACCAGGCAGATAATCGCTGCGCACCATGGGAGAGAGGAGAAAAGGTAAGGACAGCGTGTGCCCCTCTTACCAATATTCCCTTCTGTCAAGAGGGAAGGACATCCGCCCTCCTCTGTCCAAACGGGAGCAGTCAGTGCTCTCCTGGTACCATCATTACTTGAGGTCTTCCTCTGTGTCAGACAGGCTACTGAGCACTTTATAAAAATGATCTCATTGAATTCTCATGAAAACCTGATGAAATGACCCAATAAGAGCTAACACATATTTAGTGTTTATGCCAGGAAATGTTCTAAGCCCTTGGCATCTATTCACTCGTTCCTCACCAGCAGGGTTCTGGCACGAAATAGGATAACTTGAGGAGATTTTCATAAAAGGACAGTTTCTGGGGGCATGGTTAGGGAGTAGGGCAGACGCCAGGGAACTTCAGTACCCAGGGGTAATGAAGAAGGAGTGAGGATGGGGCGGGTCCTGGGCTCTAGAAGGACACAGCTATGTCAGGAAGGCCTCCGTGACGGGAGCTGTCATCAGGCAAAGCGGCCGGCCAGAGGTGACCACTGGAAAAGGCTGTCTCCTGTGCAGTTTCTCGAGCCCCACTTGGCCATGCAAGAACAGGCCTTCTCAGGCCTTCCCGGGAGATAAGGACCCTCTATGGCCCGTCCCAGGCTTATCACCTTGTGTGGGAATATCTTCCCCTGTTTCAGGCAGGATGGATACTCTTTTGTCCAAAGCATGCATGTCATATGGCGCTTGGCCAACCCCACTGTTAATGATCTGTCCTCCATGGGGAGAGGAGAGTTGTCTTCTGCCGTGGCACAGAAGGGTGCCCAGAGGCCGACTTCCCTGCATTGGCCACTGGGGGAGACCTTCCCGCCCTGGGGACCCATGCCCACTATCGAAGCTGACCTTGTTCTGTCTCTTCTCTGTGTATGGAAAGCATTGTTCCGTTCGGTACTTGGCCGTGTCATGTTCTTCTTGCAACTCCGGTACCAAGATGCAGGGGGCAGAAGCGTTTAGAGTCCTTGCTGGGATTGGAGCTGGTGTGCGGAATTCTGCTCGACCGTGACCCTGTGGGGAGGAAGCTCAGAAATGACCACGCTGGCGGGGATCTCGGTTGGCATAGTTGCCACTGGTCACCTTGAGCAAAGTGGGGCAAGACGGAGGGTGTCTCTGGAGGGGCGGGTGGGAGGTGCCCAGCAGAGGCACATGCTGCCATTTTCCCTGTTTTCTAGACAAGGAAACCAAGGCTCAGAGCGGTCGGCCAGATAACAAGCCCAAGGTTCTAGCAATAAGATGTGGCAAAGACAGATGACGGCTCGTTCCCCTCACTATACAGCTCGCGCTCACCAGTCCCCGTGGCGCCTCTGGCTGTGCCTTCTTGCCTCTGCCAAGAGACCCGCAGGCCCGCGTGCCAGGCTGGGGGAGGGGGACTGACATCGACTGGGTTTCATCTTTGTGTCAGACAAGGGACTAGGCAGTTAATGTGACAGGCCCGTTGAGACAGGTGTTACGGGTTCCGTTCCATGTGTGAAGAACCTCGGTCTCAGGGAGGCTAAGTAACTTGCTCAAAGCCACACAGCTGGGTTATTAAGTAAGGTAGTAACCTAGGTCTGTCGGATACCAGAGCCCATGATCCTTCCATCGTGTCGTGGGGCAGCGGCACGAGGCAAGAGAGGAAGGGCGAAGGAGAGCGAGGCAAAGAAGCGCGGGACATTTGGAGAAGGTGGGCGGCAGTGGAGGGGCATTCAGGTGGCGACGACCCTCTTGGGGCTGGGAAGCATAAGGCATGTGGCCAGGAATCCCGGAGTGCCATCTGGAGCTCCACGGAGCCCCAAAGCAGCATTTATTCCCGCAAAATCGGGACAGCAGGTGCATGCTGGGCTGCAGCTTCGCACGGAAGCACACGAGCCTTGTGCTCTGGGAAGAGGCGGCCGCGCAGGGTGCTGCCGCAGATGGGAGCCTAAATCGCGCGGCGGAGCGGCGCGGCCACAGCCAGCAGCATCTGACTCCCCGGCAGAGTGGTCATATGTTCGCCATGTGTCTCATCCTTCCTCCTTCGACTGCACTCTCTCCGGCTTCCTCCTCCCCTCTCACTTGCTTTCGCTTTTTTTTTTTTTTTTTTTTTTTGCTTTTTGCTTTAGCTGCGGTGTTCTCAGGTTTCGCCTGCATCCTCGCAGCGCTTGGGGATGCATGTTCCCTTTGATACACTTCAGGCCTCTCCAGTTCATTGCGTTCAAATCAGAATCCCTTCCTCCCGCGCAGGAAACCTGCTTCCCGTCCTCACTGGTTTCCCATTTTGCTTAATGGCACCGGATGTACAGGATGGAAACCTGGGAGGAGCCAGCCCTGCTTCCCTTCCTCCCCTCTCCCCTCCCCCTCCCCCTCTCTGTCTCCAGGCTGCCTCTCCTTCCACCACCACCACCATCACCTTGGCTTTCACCCTCACCTTCTCTCTCAGGAGCCGAACTCCCCAACTGCTTTGCCCCTTCTCACTCCTGCACGTAGGAACGCAGACTCTGGAGTTGTCGTTCTAAAACATACGTCCGACCCCACTTCAAGACATTTTCTAGGTGACATCGACCTGCTTAGCAAGGAGGGGAATTTCACGCATTGCAGAGTGGCTTTGGGAAGGAGGCTGTGGTGGGCACGCTTGGGGCCCCCACGAGATTCCAGCCCTAATGGGCTACCTACCTGGCACGTGTAATTCTGGTGAGAATCAGTTGACCTTAAGATAGGGAGAAGACCCAGGTGGGCCAGGTGCGATCACAGGAACTCTTCACGGCAGCCAAGGGAGGCTAAGTAAGGGACGGCCACAGAGGTTCCAAGTACGAGAAGGATTCAGTGGCCAGCCATGGCTGGCTTGAAGATGGAGGGGCCGCAGGTCAAGGAAACGGGAATCCCAGTCCTGTTGCTGCAAGGAACTGAGTTCTGTCAACACTGCGAATGAGTTCGGAAGTGGGTTCTTCCCTAGAGCTTCCAGAAAGGAATGCGGCTCTGTCAGCACCTTGATTACGGCCTTGTGAGCCCCTGAGCAGAGAGGTCAGCCACGTCAAGCCAGATGTCTGAACTGCAGAGCTGTGCGATAACATGTGGCTGCTGTGTTAAGCCCCTAAATTTGCGGTACTTTGCCGTGGCCGCCCTAGCAAACTCGTACAAACAGGACGCCAGTTCCGAGGGAGCTGAGCACGCCCTGTGCACCTGCTCCTGGCCAGGCACTGTGGTGGGTCCTTCCCACTGCTGGGCCGGACCACGCCCTGAGCGGCAAACACCAGAGAGGAGCCCCAGTTGATCTCAGCAGAAGAGGACGGGAGACGACTCCCAGAATCTCCAGAAGGTCTGGGAAACAAGGCTTGGCAAACTAAAGGCTTGGGAATATAAAGGAAGCGAGTGGCCAGACCTCAGCCAGAATCGGGCCGCGGAGCCAGTTTGCTGAGGAGACCTCCACCACCTTCCTGGCTGCTTTGCTACCTCAGCCGGGTCTGACCTCTGGCCACAGGGCTCGGCTGCCCTAGAAAATGAGACGGTCCGGGTCAGAATGGCCAAAATGGACCCTCCTCCTTCCCTGCTTCTGTGGATACTCACTCTGAGATTTGAAATCCTGGGCAGGTGCGCCTGCTTGCTCTGGACTGGGTTGTAGACCTAGAAGTTTCAGATGTAGGGAAGCCAAAAAAATGACCCACAACCAATGACAAATCATCCTATGTCATTTCATTTAACCCACAGGAGGCTCTTCTTATCCCCATTTAGATGAAGAAACTGAGGCCCCTTGGGGAGGTAAAGTGACTCGAACCCGGGTCACCTAAGCCTTGAGAACATCACATGGGATGTCGCTGCTGGGTGAAAGTCAAGGTTCATATCTCTTCCGAGGAAAGAAGAGCCAGGTGGATCCTGTTTAGTCCTTGGCTCAGAGGACTCTGGATAGTTAGATTGAACGGGGGCAGGAGCCCGCCAGACACAGTCCTGTCCCGTTTGCTTGCGAGGCCTGAGCATGGCAGAACTTTATCTTCCCTATTTGGTAAAATACGCTTTCTAATATCTACACTGAGGCGGTCCCCTTTTGTACCATTTATTTTGTGACACGGCCTGCCCTCCGTCAACCTCAAATGTAGACAAGGGATGTCTGAGGCCCTTCTGGAGACCACCGTCGGGAGAGCTCACCTGTCTCTGTCTTCCCCACCCACACCAGACATCAACGCTCTCCCTGCCTCGCTGTCCTTCCCCACTCGACATTGCAAAGGAAGTGAGATGGAGTCCTGAGAATCCCACTCACCCAGGACTGTGCCTGGGCACGACGGCACAAATCCCAGCGTTCATGGGGCATGGGATCCCCCTGGTGCGTCCAGCACTCTGGGCACCGTCTGGCACCTTTGTGCAGTTCTTTCCTTCTGCTCCCTATCCCCTTCGCTCTGAATCCAGGCCAATACCAGAAAGAACTAAAAAGCCCTCATTTGGAGCCTATTTCCTGATGCAGGGTTTCCGGAGCACATCCAGACACAGGCCATTGATCGAAAGAGGTTTGAGTTACTGGTGCGAGGGCCAGGCTGCATGCCAACAAGCCACACTCAGATCTCGCAGTAGGGGACACCAGGAAAAGTCATCTGTGAGGGCGACTAGTAGCTCTGGCAAGAATCGCTTCGTTTTAGACATTTATTTCTGGTAAACATTTAATACATACATATATACTCGAGACACATATAAATATACATTTAATGCTCAAATCTACAAAGTAAAATGGTCAATACATAAATCTTTGATATTTGTTGCACACCTAGGGCTATGCGGTCGAGTATAGGAATTAAGTGCAAGGATTGCTGAATACCTACTATGCGCCAGGCACTCAACATACAGGATCTCGTTCACTAGCCGTATCAGCCACTGGTGGGTGTCGTCGTTGGTGTTTTATAGATGATACGGTGAAGATATAATGTGCGGGGGATGGGTCTCCTATCCTGCCAAGTGCAGTGGATGGATCATTACAATTGCTGCTATTATGATTAATCATCATGATTGGTCATAGTCATGATTACAAAACGTATAGGGTCAGTGGTAACAGGTGTTATCTGGACCACAGCCTATTGGGTGTCCGAGAGGTGGGACTACAAGATGATGGCTGGGGTCCATTGTCCAAGGCCCACTTCCTGTATCTATTGAGACATACTCTGTCCTAGGTTCTTTGCTCACATAGCTCATCTTAATCCTGACAAGCGCATCCTAAGAGAGACTTTTTGATTAAAAGAATCTGAAGCGTAGGAAGAGGCTAAGAAATTATTCAAGTTCATATCCTCAATGGGGATTTGAACTCAGACTCTGGAGTCTGCCTTCTTTACCACTAAGCCGTATGCCTCCCAATCAACTGCTAACCTTCACTAAGTCCTAAGGGTATAGGATTACTCGGTTTTGCTAACCAAAATCATTTCCTTCTCCAGTGGCAGAGACTACTGGCTGTCTACCCAACACCTGTTAACTATCACTATCTTTCCTCAGTAGCAAACCCCAATTTCCAGCTGGGCACATCATCCAGAATTAGGGACAATATTTTCCAGCTTCCCTTACTGGGCCCTTATATCTAGGTGCGACCAAGTGACTAAGTTATATCAAATGAAATGTAATGGCGAGTACTCTTTAGTACTTCCAGAAAGTTTCCTTAAAAGGGAGGGGACAAGCTATTCTTCTTTCTCTTTGGTCTTCCACGTCTCCCCCCTCGTCTGGCCTGTGATGTAGATGAAATGACCGGCACTCTGGCATTTGTATTGGACCATGAAGTGACCTTGAGGACAAAAGCTGTAAGATGGGGGTCAGTGGAGCAGAAAGATAAATGTCTGTGACCCTAACGACCAGGGATCACCATACTTGTCCTGGACTGCCTACTTCTAATTATTTTTCGTGTGGCAGTCAAGCGCACTTCATATTGTATGTGCATCGACTCCATGTACATTTAATGAGCACCTGTCATAAGCCAGACGTTCTGGGTTCTGGAAGCAAAAGAATGACATCAGGTAGCTCATTTCCTTCTCAAATTTTCTTTCTTTAAAATTTAGATAAGAGCAAGGAGAAATTATTCCAGACATTTACTCAAGTCCGACCATTCATTTCATTTGTTTTATGTCCCTACTACCTTTTCCCTCAGCTCCGAGAACCTTGTAAGTCACTCCTGTCAGCTCACAGCACATTGTCACCATTAGTCTCACAAAGACTCTTGCCCTCTATCTCCCGCTTTCTCCCAACACCCGTGACCTTCCCTCTCCCCAAGAAGGCACTCCCTCTAATTCCATCTTCAAATAGGGGTGCGTCCTTGTCAGGTGGCATCGGTGTATGTGTTTCTAATGTTCACAGATGGCATTGTGCTAGAAATCTTACTCTTTTCTTAGTTTCTCACCCAAGACTATGGTTTTTTTAAAAGCACAAATGTTACGACTGACGATAAAGCTACTCCGTGAAGCTTAAGACTTCTTTGCAAAATTCCTGGGTGGTTGTGTGGTTCTTTGAATAAGTCCACTCCAGGAGGAACAGTTAGGACGTTGTGTTTAAAAGCTTGCTTTCAGTTTTGAAGTTTGTCTCCCACCCACCCCTTCTCTTTTGGTTTACTTTTTGACTACGTAAACTGCATAGTTGAACAGGCAAAAGTAAATTACAAATTCCGCTCGGAGGTATCTCCCTTGCATCCCTCCCCCTCGAGCCTGTTTCTGGCCCCCATACCCATTAAGAGTAACCATTATCAACATTGGTTTCTGGTCTTTCTTTGCGGTGGTGATTTTTCAGTTGCCTGCTGTTCCACCGGTTTCCTGTTGCTGGAAATTTAGGTTGCTTCCATTCTATTTATTATTATTAGTTTGCGTAGGTCTTTCCATGTGTTTCTGGCTGCTTGCCTGTTTTGCATAT